>NC_139219.1:202260709-202932209 GCF_055691185.1 Crinia signifera
ACCATTGTTTCTTCATACTAAATATGTCTCAGGTTCCTCCGACACATATTTTGGATGAAGCATTATACCAACAGGTTGAAAGTAATGTGGTGTCATTAACTGATGACGACGCAGAAAAAGTTCTGTTTGATGCTGCCGAATTTGCTAAATTGCCTGATGACACTCCATCTGACTTATATTTCAGACTTCACAAATTGAAAAAACGTGAGGTAGAGCTCACTTTACACGGACAATTTTTGTCTGAGTATTACAGAAATAGAAAGATCCCCAGGGGTTTCAGAGTCGTCAACACTCCCACCATTGGACGCAATAACCTTGCGTTTTGCGCCAAGTGGTGTGGAGTGTTGAACAAGTGTGCTCTGGACCTTATGGTCCTTGTAATAGAAGAAGTTGGTACGGAGCTGAATAAAATCAGGTCTGAGATTGAAACATTTAATGCGTCTTATTTGGCAGTTCTCCTTGCTGACAAGAAAAGCAAATGGACGGATAAGTTGAGAGAGCAGATTGGCACGTTTGAGAAGGACCTTATAGCATTTAAAAGAAGGAAATTAGCTACAGTAAATAACGACTACAGTACCCATCAAGTGTATAGGTGGATTAAGGGGAACTCAGGGTCCAATAGAAATCAGCCTAGACATTATCGGCAAAGACAGAATTTTACTTCCTCCTCCCCTTCTAACTCAGAATCTGAGAGAGGAGAAGGTGATCAGAGATATTCTAAACCCCCCACTGGTTCTGGTTTTTTTCGCAAAACCAGAGCACAACAGGGAACAACAGGAGACGACCCAGATACCCCTCTAGAAGAGGCGGGTACCACACGAAGAAGGAGGGGCAGAAATCGGAAGCCTTAGATTCAGTTATCAATTTGTCTAGCTATCAACTTAATCCCAGTGAAACTAAAATTTTATCTTTAGGTTTCTCTTTCGTGCCAACCTGTGAGCATCAACCATTCTGTACGGCTATTGACCAGTATAAATTTGGGCGTAAGCTCAGAATCAGAGAGTTTTTTAACAACAAGAGTAATTCCTCTGATATGTCATCCAATATACCGTTGTTTAAACAACCCAGTACGTTTGACCCACAGAGTGCTAACCCTAGCATTAAAACTTTTTTGAGACTTACTGATTGTACCAAAAATACTATGCTTTCACGTCATAAATACCATAATTTACAACTGTCTGAACGGGAAGCCCTTAAATCCTTGATGGCCAACGACTCCCTGGTCTTTCGACAGGCCGTCAAGGGAGGAGCGTTGGTCATCCAGGATTGGGTGGACTATGACAAAGAGATCATGCGTCAATTGAGTGACACATTGGTCTACCAGGTTCTTCCTGGTGACCCTGGGGAAAATATTAAAAGGGGAGTAGATCAAATTCTGAAAATTGCTCTGACCTCTGGCTGGATTGATGAAAATGTCTGTGGGTTTCTTACGGTAGATTTTCCCATCTGCCTGGTGATTTACACCATGCCGAAGATTCATAAGGGCTTGACGGATCCCCCTGGCCGACCTATAATTTCGGCCAGGGGATCCGTCTTGCAACCTTTGGCGCAGTATGTTGACCACCATTTGCAGCCTTATGTACTATGTACAGCAAGCTATCTACGAGACACAGGTGATCTTCTCAACAGCCTCAAAGAACTCCCCCCTATCCCCCCACATGCCATCCTTGTAACGATGGATGTGTCCTCGTTATACACTGTAATCCCACACCTTGAAGGACTGGATGTTATCAAACACATCCTGAGTGATCCATCACGCATTGGTCCTCCCACGGAATTTCTCGTTGAATTGACATCCCTGGTACTGACCAGGAATTATTTTTTGTACAAAGACAAGTTCGTGTTACAAATTACAGGCACGGCTATGGGGTCGAATTTGGCCCCAGCCTATGCCAACTTGTATATGGCTAGGTATGAGACAGAGCACATTTTTCCTGACTATGGTAAAAATATCTTTTATTACCGTCGCTATATCGACGATGTTTTTTTTATATGGCTGGGCGCTGAGCAGGAGTTGCAGGACATGCTTTTTTCTTTGAACAGCCTGGAGACGCCCATTCGCTTCACGTTTTCTTTTAGTTGTTTTGAAATTAATTTTTTGGATGTTACACTATACAGAGATAATGATGGACTGGGCTCAAGACTGTACCGAAAAGATACAGATAGAAATTCGTTATTGCATGCATCCAGTCACCACCCTCCCCATCTTAAAGAAAATCTCCCTATATCTCAGTTCCTAAGGGTTCTTAGGAACAACTCTTCATCAGAAACGGCTAATGAACAAATAGCCCAAATGCACACAAGGTTTTTGGAACGTGGCTACTCGAAAGTGACCTTATCAAGGTGCCTCACCAAAGCAAAAAGCAGGATCATGGGTCCTAATACTCCATCTACACCTGATGTACGACCACGATTAATTTATGCCAATACATTCGACATGGGTGCACACATGAGGAAACAGAAGATTGCCAAGCACTGGCCTATTATCGCGACTGATCAAGTGTTTTCTAGTGTCAGCCCAATACCTCCAATGTGTGCCTACCGTCGTGGCAGGAACCTTAAGGATCTATTGATGAGACCGCTTCTACAGCCAACCAGACAAGCAGACACCTGGCTTCCATCTAAAAAATATGGCTGCTATAAATGCAGTGATTGTACAACATGTCGATCTCTGAACACTGGTTCCACGTTTGCGCACCCACATAGTGGGAAAAAGATACCCATCAAATATCGTTTACACTGCCGCATGGATCATGTGATTTATATTCTCATATGCCCATGTGGGCTGTATTATGTGGGGTTGACGAAGAGGAACTTTCGTGAACGAATGGCGAATCACCGTCTGTCCATTCGATCAGCCATAGAGTCCCAAGACCACTGACAAACCTGTGGCAAAACATTTCTTGCTGTAAAGCCATAGTGTGGCAAGTTTGAGATGTATGATCATCGATTTTGTTCCGAAACCGATTAGAGGAGGTGACCGATATCTGATGCTAAAGAAAAAGGAGTCGAAATGGATCTTCGACTTGGACACTTTGTCCCCCCGAGGACTAAATGAATATAATCCGTTCTCAATTTTCTTGAGATAGAGTCCATTGAGTTCCCATTCCCTTTTCCCTTTTTTTCATTTTTATGATTAATTTTTACATTGCCTTAGTTTGGATTTTTTCTATTTTTGAAGTAGTAGTGGGTGTCTCCAGGTTGTTCCTTTTCTTTATTTTTTTCTGTGTAATTTTTTCTGTGTACTTTTTTCTGTGCTCTATATAATTTTTTGTCGCTATATTTGTGTTTACTGTGTATATATATACATAATGATGTACTATCGGTACCTATTAGAACATCGGATATGATCTACCTAGGTCTTTAAACAGACTAGATGGGATTTAATTACAAACTATGGTTTAACTTTTTCACCTATATTTTCTTTTTGTATGGGGTATTGATGGTTGTGAATTAATTAACACAACTCTATATGAGTAAATTTCTTTTCACTATGATTTTACATCAATTGTGGTATGAAATTTTTTTTTAAAAATATAAAAATTATAAAATCAAAAATTATAAAAATTATATGGTTCGATTGATATGATTATCGAACAATATCACATCGATTTGATATGATTTATTATTATTATTATTTTATTCTGTATTTTTTATGTATATATTCAATTTTTGTCATGTATGTACTTCTCAAGCTATTGTGAGTGCTGCCCACTGGGCTGGTTTGAATTACCTATCCATACCTACAATCAGTCTCGTTAGTTTTTTCTTCTTTTATTAAGTTTCCAAGGGTGATAAGTGCCACCATACAGTGTCCACAATACATAAAATGCAGACCAAAGCATATGATATAGTGCGATTGTCCGCCTGTCAGTTAGGCAGGTGAAACGCACATGACGCTTGTTGGAACGCAATTTGCTTCCTGGCAAATGGATTGACTGTATTCTGGTATCCCCTGATTGTGTAGATGCGACACAGCTGACTTCCGGGTTGACGGAGCGCTGTGGAACGCATCCAGGCTATTTCCTAGTCTAGTTGGAACGCAAGGCACTTCCGGGATGACGCACTTCCGGTCCGGCGGCTGCCAGCGTGGTAAGTGTGTTTACACACAATTCACTATGTTTTTACAACAGTTAGAATGGCGTTTTTTAGAGTGCCACCTATACCTATTGGTTGGTGACCTCTGTGAAGCATTTACATCATGTTTTAGAGACTGATAGGGTGTATATGGAAATGCATGGGAGATGATGTCACTTCCTGCACATGGGTATTTAAACTGGCCCGGTGGGGCAGTACAGGTGTATCCTCCCCAGGGATGGATGCCAGGTTGCATGTCTGACAGTTGCTGTTTGTAAGCTGCATGGAATCCTGATGATGGTCTGTCACAAGACCGAAACGTCACGTCACGTCGATGGTACGTCAGCTTTTTTCATTGTGATGAAATAAAGTACTAAAATTACTTTTAACTATTGGTGAGTGCCCTTTTTCACCTCCGATATATATATATATATATATATATATATATATATATATATATATATATATATATATAGAGAGAGAGAGAGAGATATCTTATATATATATATATATATATATATAGTCTTTCCCAATTGCATAGGGTATGTAAAAGATAGGACCAGCACATCCAGTAAATGTAGTAAGCAATTTAATGAAACAATTTAATGAAACAATACAGGCATAGTACTCATCTGATTAGACAGGCATAGGCAGCTTAATCCAGCTGGAAGCAGCATATCACAATAGCCATAGAGCCAAGCATGTCCCCTGTATATATATATATATATATATATATATATATATATATATATATATATATATATATATATATATATATATATATATATATAGAGAGAGAGAGAGAGAAAGAGAGATGTGATACAATGTGATACAATGTCTAGAGTCCGAATAGAACACTCCTAGTAGATGGTTGAATTCAAACAGGAGAAGCCTTCTTTAAATCTCTACATTAAAACGCTTAACTACCCTGATAAGCAGGGGCGGATCCAGGATAAAATGACAGGGGGGGCACCATGATAAAAGATGGTTTAGGTGGGGGAGGGGTGGTGTTAGTGGTGCCAGTGTACATGCTAAGAGAGCAACAGAGAGAGGGTGGGAATGGGATTAAAAATAGGCCCTGGCATTTAAAGTATGCAAGCCCACCATGGTGACAAAAGTGAAGGATATAGTTGTGCGCGCGCCGAAGGCGCGCTTCGGAAAAGAGGGTGTAGTGTACCATACCATATACAACTTCTACACATTATGCAACAAAATACTAGACCCCATTATACTTGCCCCTTACACATGATGCCAAATGGAAGGAGCCAAAATTCACATAATGCCACATGGAGTGAGACAAAATTCAAATAATACCATATGGATTGTGTCAAAATTCACATAATGCCACATGGATTGTCTCAAAATTCACATAATGCCACAAGGATTGAGCCAAAATTCACATAATAACACACGGATTGAGCCAAAATTCACATAATGCTACACGGATTGAGCCAGAATTCACATAATGCGACACAGATTAAGCCAAAATTCACAATACGCTTCATAAACAGGGACATTGTTCACCAAAAGGCGCGCATTAAACATTTACACCATAATGTCCATTACACGTTACAAGTTAAGCGCCTTTATGTCCATTATGTATTATGCCAAACACCATAATGCTTATTAAAAATAATGCTACATAAGTGCTGCTTATCTACATGCTCATTGCCAAGGGCATGCTCATTGCCGGAGGTTCCATGTTCGTTGCCGTGTGAGATTACATGCTCATTGCCAAGGGGGAATACATGCTTGTGGTAAACGGGGGACAGCCACTGCCAGGCTGAAGTGATAGCCACTGACAGTGGCAGAGCCTGTCTGTATTCAGAGCACTGCAGGTCCCGCCTATTTGAAATAATACTCCGTTCACACCAGAAAAGGCATTCCCAGGTTGGCCCCTTTTACACCAGCCTAGTCCCTGAATTTTCTGGTGTGAGGGGGAGAGAAAACCACCCCCCCCCCCCTTTAACCAGTTTTCTCATTTAACTGGTTATATCTCAGGAACCAACTGACCCATTTACATGAGACAAGTATCATATTGAAGAACTTTTGAGTGGGTTTTAAATGATTTTGGTCCAGTGAAATTGGAACGTTTGGTTCCAGAGTAATCTGCCCTCAAAGAACATGAACAGCCATGACATTACATTTCAAAAATAAAAAAATTCGGTTTATCCGCAATATCTCTTGAACCCATTGACCGATATGGACCAGCCTGGTATCATATTGAATGCCCAGCGAGTAGGAATTGAATGAGATCAATCACAATCTTCTGTGATGCCAGGGGGGAACTGGCAGCCGTCGGAACCGGGTGAGGGTCGGAATTAACGGGTCCCATATTATCCTATGGGGAAAAATGTTACAGATTTGCCAGGCGATATATCCATTTCCCAGGGGGCTAGAGACACGGGGCTGGGCTCATTGGAAAGCCCTGGTCCTCAGCTACAGAAAATTACAAGGGGCACATTCCCGGGTGCCCCCCCCCTGAATCCACCAATGCTGATAAGGGAGTGTATTAGGTAAAACATTGGTTGGAAGCCTAGTGGGGTAGAGTCTGGTTACATTCCAATATAAAAATTTGGTGGTACTATACTCCCAGAATAATGAGTTTATTCCCTGACTTGCATATTGGAATCCTAGGTGAACTCACATCTCTCACTAACAGGGAATAAACTTATCATTCTCATCATGCATTCTATTAGCTGACGATGATCGTTTCAATATATATATATATATATATATATATATATATATATATATACATATATATGGAGATATATATGGGCCCCACTGCACTGCTTATCCAGGGGCCCCCCTTATGCTCTTAGCATGGCCCTGCCCCTTGGCAATGAGCAATTTCACCCCTCTTGGCAACGAACAACCCCCTGGCAACAAGTAATTTCACGCCCCTTGGCAACGAGCAACCCCCTGGCAACAAGTAATTTCACCCCCTTGGCAACAAGCAATTTCATCCCCCTTGGCAATGAGTAAGCATTTTTAATGACATCGACAAGAAAAAGCAGGGCTGTCCCAGGTTCGTTGTAAATGGTGCAGACCAAGGTCTGACCCAGGTTGAAGTGCTGTGTAAATGGGGTATAAAGCAGGGTCAGATCCTGGAAACTCCAGTGTTCAAAGACCAGGGTCCAACCAGGGTTTTTGGTGTAAAAGGGGTTAATTACTTTTTAGAAGATATCGTTCAGAAAGGCCTATCTGAGTGATAACTTCAAAAAAAGTGTTGTGTGTACACTCATGTCTTTAACAATGCACTCTACTGTGCATCATTAATGACCCCCCCCCCCCAAAAAAAAAAAAAAAACTAGCGACTATGGTCTTCTTGAGTTAAAGAGCACTTGGACTTGGAACAGGTATGATCAAGTTTGACTAAGCAGGTTGAGATATCCAATTCTTTATATTTGAGTTATTCAATTCTTTATACAGTATCTTGGCTTAATGTATATATGTAGCAATTTTTTGAAATGCTCATGTCTCTAGTATTGTGGGCAAATTTCAGCAAGCAATTTTGTTTTCTTGTTTCAGCCTCAATGAAGTAATATTGTTATTCAAATTATTCATACATTGTGATTTCATTACTGATATTATGCAAAAGAAAGCCTTTGGGAAAATGAGAAAAGGATAGGTTCTTATAAATATTAAGTGATTCAGTAGCACTTCTCCAAACTGTAATCTGAACACCTCAGGCCTCGATGCTGTAACTATATGAGTTTTAAACAATTTGCAGTCAATTTACCTTTGCTATTTTTCATAATTTTATATTTATATGCTCTCTTTGATAATCAGTGGATGTTGTTAAGTTTCTGTAGACTTACAGCTGGAATGTGTATTTTTAACATAAAGAAGATGCAGTGATATTCCGTTTCTTTATTCTTGTTCCCAAGCTTTTGTTTATGATATACAAATTGCTAAGTGACATGTGAACATCCAAATATCAGTCATGGCATACTGTATGATATAGTAAGACTTTGGCTCGGCTCCTTATCAACGCACTTTGTTTATAGTTCTTAATCATATGCATAAATGGATCAGAGAAATCTTTTTTAGTGATAAGGTTAGCCTCTCCTTGGGAATGAGTTTGAGTGCTGATATAGGTATTCCAACTGAAAGATTCTTCAGTCATGTACGTATGCGTTCATCCTAGAAATATGACCAGCAGCTTCATGTTATACAATTACAAAGTTTGCGTTTTATGAAAAAAATGTATGTGAAATTACAACTAATTAACTTTAACTATGTATTTGTTTAAAGATATAACATATGCATATAAGAAATGCAATATTAAAAATATGCAAATGAAATCCCACTAATACACAAATCCCAACTAACTATAAAGTGTACTTCTCCACATCAAAGAGTGAGCATACTGCATGTTGGATGGTTGTTTCCCTTTTATTACACAGTGTACACTACAGTATATAAATTTCTTTTGTTTTTTCTCAATGAAGAAGCATTAGAACAACCAATCTTTCTACTTATGAACTGTATTGACAAAATCATATTATTATCTCAGAAATTGACAACTGTAGGAGTCAAAGAAAATGACAAAGAAATTGCAATGGCAAAGCTACAGACTTTGATTTTTTATTTTAGGCATTAGAATCCTGGATAGCAACAGAGATTATGAATTGAACCTGTTACAGGAACATATACTACTCAAAACAAATGTTGACAAAGAATACCAAGCCCAAAAGCTCAAAGCATTTATTGTATACTATTGTATAATGGTCTATCCAGATTGCAGAGGATATTGGGGATTTATATGATACAATTACACAGGAACATTAGGCAAGGAACGGGAGAATGTGAAGAAATAGAAAATAAATAGTTATATGTGGACTGTAATTGGGTACAATAGTTTATGAAGGTTATGTGGGTGATTCTGGACTTTGAAATGTTTGTATGAAGAGAGGAACTTTAAGGAAATGCTTGAAGGTTTGGAGAGAAAAGACTTATTGTGCATGGAAGGGCATTCCACAGAGTGGGTGCTCCCCACAAAAGTACTGTAACCATGAATGGGAGTGAGAAATGGATGATCCTGTGCAGAACATAGTGAGTGAAATGGGAAATATTTTGAGATAAGTGAAGAGATGCTAGAGTTGCTTTTATGTGTAAAAAGGTATTTTACTATAAATAAAATATGGTAAAATACAGATAAGTGATGGAGGAACCGACAGAGTGGAGCAATAGACCATGAATAGTGAGGATGTCCATCCATACAGCTTCATTCAAAATGGATTGTAACGAAAGAAGAAAGCCCAGTAAGGAGACTATTGCAATTATTAATGGAGGAGTTTTGCAAGGTAATATAAGGTCATATTCAGGATATGTTATTTAGATATGCATTAAACATGATATGGTAAAGCCTTCATTGTTTGCCTTTAAACAGATTACTTAATTGTGTTACACCATATTGAGAAGCATACAGAAGGATATTGACCCTCTCCGGGGACAGTGGCAGGTAGGGAGTTTGACTGGGGCGGTACACCTGTCAAACCATAAAGCAGGTGTCCTAAGGCGAGCTCAGGCAGTACAGAAACCTACCGTGGGGCAGACATTTTGGTGTCACCCCGGGTGTCACTTGCCATGGGGTGAAACCAAAATGCTGCCTTCTGCTCAGTGAAAGGAGCTAGTGCTCTACTGTAAAATTATGTGCAGCACTTGCTTGTCATTGTGTAGGAGCCAGCACTGCAGCCACAGCATTCCATAGGGCAGTCCGTATCTACCAGGCTCCAAAAGTGCCAAAAATAGAGGTTTGGGTTAAGAGGCCACTTCCCACCACAAAAGGTCATGCCCCCTTTTCTTAGCTGGAAGTACAAGAGTCTCACACTTAATGCCCACTGAAAGTGTGGATGAATTATATCTCTGATGGAGTAAAGAGATCATGATCCTGAATCCAGATTTAATCACAGGGAATATGGCTGCCCCTCCAGTCAGGACACATTATCATATTGCTGCTATAAGAATGATGCAACCGGAAGTAAGGCAAACTGGAACCGGAGCTGACATATACCGGAACTGATATTTGGAACGTGCACATAAGGAGCACTTCCTGCTAATTCCAGCATTGTAAGTGGAATCTAATGGTGAATATATTTTGCACCTGGAGAAACGACATAGCCTAACATTCTCACTCCCATTCATGGTTACAGTACTTTTGTGGGGAGCACCCACTCTGTGGAATGCCCTTCCATGCACAAAATTGGATGAGGAGGGAGTCACCATTCAATGTATAGGACATTTTTGTCTTGAAATAGGTCTAGTGTTTAACACATTAAGGGGGAGAGGTATAAAAAGTTTTAGGACATATCCTCCTTCAGCCTCGAGGAAGATACCTGGAGTATCAAAATGCATTCCTTAGAAGGAAGCGCAATGCGGGGGTTATCTTGGACTGAACCATCATAGGACCTTTTGCTGAGGACACCTGGTGATTACCATCTTTCTATGTGCTTTTGGTCTACTCTGTTGCAGGACCAATATAAGGGGATGAGAGTCCATATTATTCCCTGTACCTCGGATCATTTTTATTTATATGTTATTAAAACGGTTTTACACTATTGGAGTTTCCTTTATCTATGGGGAAATTAATTACAGTATTGGAAGAGGGATCTTGAAACCCAATCCTTGAACTCTTTCTTACCATTTTTTTTTTTTTGGAGGGGGTTTTAGAATACAATAAAAGATAAACCTAAACTAGTCCATTATATAAGAAGCGCTGCTCAATCGTAAATAGTAAAAAGCTGTACAATGTAATTTAACTAAAAACCATACACATTAAAATAAATATCTTAATAATTGCTTACATAGAGGGAGTCAGTTATGTATAAGGCTCCTCCTTGTAAACAAGTATACGTTTCTAATATTGATACTGTAGAAAGACACGATTTGTCCACTGCTTCTGGACATTTATATTATTGTAGCATAGTATAATCTTTCCCACACACCCTTTGCTGGCCACTCATCCACTGGTGCAAGAATCCTCCTATCTGACTGTTGCTAGTGTTCCCAATTTGTACAGCTTGGTGGTGTGTAGGTGCTTAAAACAAAAAAGTTAATTGCTTACATGGAAAACATCTTGTAGTCACTGTAGTATCCACTCTCCAGGGCTCATATGATGTCTGAATATTCTCTCATCAGCTGTGTGATTGATTACTAAATAAAAGATTCCAATAAAGGTAGAGAAAGAAATATAACATTTTAGTTAGGGTTGTGAGGAGCGCATAAGCCAGAGATCTACTGATTTGTAAGGGTATGGGATGAAAAGAAGGAGTAGTAGAGTTGGAAGATTAAAGAAATTAAAGAGTCAATAAATTACATTTCCTCTCCTTTTGCGGACTCTAATGAAGAGAAGGGGCCACAGCATTCAGTGAAATAAATTGAGCAGGTTGCTGGTTGAGGAAGAACATACCATTTTCATTTGGATCCTATCATTCTTGGCCTTTGAAATAACAAACAAGATCTTATGCACTGATTGTAGCTGTTGGGTTAGATGAAGAAGGAATAAGTAATTTCAATGTACTATAAAGTTTCTTGGGCTTAGAAGTTTAAGCAGAAATGAGAGATTGGAAATATGTTTGTTTGGCAGTGTCCAAAAGTTTAAGATTAGATGATTAAGAATGTCACAGTTGACATCTTAATGTGGGTGGAGTGTGATGGGTAGCTCAAACCACTCAAGAGCTATTCCTAGAAAAAATAGCTTTTGCTTTACTTTTTAGTGAAAGGATAGAGTTTGTCAGTAACACTAGTTACTATAACAACCATATGAACTTTCTGAAACCAAAAATTTACCGTTGTTTTTTTTTACGTTTAATACTCTTTATTCTATTTGTATTGCATTAATATTACTACAGTTTGTATGTTTAGTAATACTGAAGACTATCCATATATATATATATGTATATATATATATCCAAAAAAGTAGAAAAGACGCACCAATGAGCACAAAGTAACAGAATTTTACTTATCAAATAAAGCTCACGTACACAGGGGTTAAAAGTATAATGCTTGCCAGCCAGATCATAACACCATCACAGCCCGGATACTCCTGTGGGGGATCACCGCTGCTCAGCTTCAGCCGCAGAGACCTCAGACCAAGACACCGCACCACTCGCACAGGACCAGAGGGGAACGCCGGCTGGAATACTGGTGGAAGAAGGACGTCTCCAACGTCGGACCATAGAAGCCACGCCCAACTAGTTTCGTCACACAGAAGGACTGCTCGTATTGGCAGAAGATATCTCACAGTGCCCTTTCCAATCAGGCCTATCTTATACACCATTCCAAAGGTGCATAAGCACCCGACAAGGCCACCAGGTAGACCGATAATATTGGCGAGAGGATCCATCTTTCAGCCGATATCGGTCTACCGGGATGGGTTTTTACAACCAATCATACAGACGGCCCCAACCTGTCTCAAGGACACCACCACGTTCATAGTAGCATTGGAGGAATTGGGACATCTTCCATCGACATGCCTACTCATCACGGTTGACGTATGCAGCCTGTACACCTGCATACCTCACCAGGCAGTTTTACAGGCAGTAAGGTGGCTGTTGACCAACCATGACAAGTACAGAGGCCCAGATTTGGACTTTTTCATGGAACTATTGGAATTGGTGTTGAGTAACAATTACTTATTTTGTGATTGGGCCTACTACCTCCAAACGGAGGGCGTGGCGATGGGGTCAAATGTGGCCCCGTCGCTAGCCAACGCCTGCATGCTGGAGGTAGAAAGAGACATCTTCTTCGGTAATAGCCAGAGAGAACAAAAAGTTTTACGGTATTTTAGATTTATCGATGATATTTTAATTTTTTTGGACAGGCTCGGAGCATGAATTTAGAGACCTCATGGATACACACAATAAAACAGAAAGTCCAATAAAATTTACTTATCAAATAGACCAAGAAACGATACATTTTCTGGATGTCAAAATCACTAAACATCAAGACAGGATACAGACAGGCCTCTTTAGAAAACCCACTGATCGAAACAACTTACTTACAGCCAGTAGTGCCCTTCCCCCACATAGTAAAGCCTCGCTTCCCTACAGTCAATTTCTAAGGGTACGACGAATAGTCAATGACCCTGAGGAAGAGAAAGAAGAACTGGGTAATATGACCAATAAATTTGTGGAAAGGGGATACAATAGGGCGGATCTTCAAAAAAATTTAAAAGAGCAGAACTAAAAAACAGAAAGGAACTGCTAAGCCTGAAGCAGCCCCCAAAAAAACAAATTGACAAATTAATCTGGGTAAATAAATACACCAATGAGACGGGACAAAAAGTTAAGAAACAGTGGCCTATTGTCAGGTCCGATCCGGACCTTAATCTAGAAGAGACAGGACTAATGCCAGCATTCAAGAGGGGGCGGAATCTCAATGATTTCCTAGTGAAAAGAGACATCACAGGGCTGGGAAGACCTGAAGCTACAACCTTTTTGAGTAAAACCAGAAAAGGTTGCTTCAAGTGCCCAAACTGTACCACCTGTGGTTTCATGCAAGTGGGAAGTACTATACCACATCCCTATACCGGAACCAGATTCCCGATCAAACACTACTTAACATGTACATCACAATTTGTAGTGTATGCAATATTTTGCCCATGCTCAAAGTTATACGTGGGGAAGACTGAGACCCAATTTAAGGAGCGAATGGCGAACCATCGCTCCGCAATACGAGCAGCAATTAAAAAGGGCACGAGTCATCACTCCTAGCGCGACATTTTGCCATAGCTAAACATCCACTAGCCTCGGTAAAATATATGGTAATAGACCACGTCCCCCCACTCACAAGATGAGGGGATCATGGAAAGAAACTGTTACAGTTAGAAACACGGTGGATATTTAAATTAGATACATTATCCCCAAAAGGATTGAATGAGCAGTTGGGACTCCACTGCTTTCTATAAAAAATTTTTTTAACTATTACAGATACAATATCCCCAGTGTTAAAGTTAAAATAAAGGGTACTTGTGAGTTATCTGGGCTGCCGATTTTTTGATTGTATGCCTTAAGTTAAGGCATACAATCAGATGCGATGCGATATCGCATCGCATCGCATGCGATCATCGGATGCGATGACCCGATTTTTCCATAGGAATCAATGTTAAAATGGACTGAGTCCATTTTAACATGGAATTCAATGGGAAAAAGGGGTCCTTTTCATACCCCTACTATCCAAGTGGGCATGGAGTTGGATATAAACCTGTGGCGAGCCCGAAGCGTGGCGAGCGAAGCGAGCCCCGCGAGGGGACGGTATTCTGTGTCCCCTCGCGGGGCTCGCTACGCTCGCCACGCTTCGGCTCGGTGGCTCGCAACGCTCGCCACAGGTTTATATCCAACTCCATGCCCACTTGGATAGTAGGGGTATGAAAAGGACCCCATTTTCCCATTGAATTCCATGTTAAAATGGACTCAGTCCATTTTAACATTGATTCCTATGGAAAAATCGGGTCATCGCATCGCATCGCATCCGATGGTCGCATGCGATGCGATGTGCCCGATCCGACCCGATTTAGAAATCGGCAGCCCGGATAACTCACAAGTACCAAATAAAGTGTCATACTAACTACTAGATACAAGATTTGCACTGATCCCTAGTGTACATCAATAGATGGGAGACATCCCCACAGTATGCAAATAATAAATGTAAGATATTAAGTTACATAGACTCAGATAGACTAAGCAGGCAAATTAATGGAATTATGCTTTTTAGAGCCACATAAGAAATATAATCACCAGTATCCACTTAAGCTTTAGGATGCAATCCGCTAATGTTTATGTTTTTATTCACATTTGTATTTTACATGTTGTAATTTGTTTCACGATTCTTGCAGTGACAGCAGCATAGCATATCTCAATACGAGAGTTTTTAAATGAACACCAGCACAGTTTTTTATCTCCAAGCATGAGTCAAACTTTGACAAGCACTTTTCTATTAACAACAGACACGTTGCCTAGGCAACTCCAGCTCCGACAGTGAGGTCATCACAGCACGCCCACAGTAGGCGTCCCACAATGGCCGCTGTCCCCGCACAGAACAGTGGTTCAACGCTACTTATAGAGGTGAGTGTATACGTCTTTGTCATGTAAGCTGTTTTGAAAAAAGTCTTAGTAAAGACTGAAACGTCAACCACGCATTTGGCTACGTGTTGATTTTGTTAACTGAAGTCCCGAGTACCGCGTCCCCCCCGCACCGTATATATATATATATATATATATATATATATATATATATATATATATATATAAAATCTGGAAGCACGGGCACTCAGAGACGGCAAATGTATGGTTAAATCAAGGACCAGGTTTATTGCATCACAAGGTTGGTCAACGTTTCGGGGGACATGCCCCTGTCGGCAGGACGTGTAGAAGGTGTATAATACACCCTCTACACTGTCCCCCGAAACGTTGACTGACCTTGTGATGCAATAAACCTGGTCCTTGAGTTAACATCGGCTGATAGACCTGAGATACATGGCTATAGATCAGGTACAAGCCTCCATTCGAGGAGAAGACAGGGGAGGCAGACTATTGGCTTTGGAAACAAGATGGATACATCGCCTGGATGCTACAAAGCCCAAAGGATTGAACAAAAGACTGCCACTGGGCACATTATTATGAATCAGTGAATCTGCGAATAAACTACGTGAGGTCTACTCTACAAGGAAGACACTGTAACCTCTTTAGCCCTATGCACCCTCTTTTGTCTCTCGCTTCTTATTCCTTCCCCTCCTTCCCCTGTCCAAATACTAGCCATGGACTACAGTTCTTGATATGAACTACAGATGCACTGCAGGGCATAGAGGCAAGCAGTGGATGCCGCCCTCAATGCATGAGTACATCAGCAAGATGACAGTTAAAGGCAAGATTGCCATAGCGGACACACACTAGTAATTCCCCAATACTTTAGCAAACGAACAGTCCCGGATAATTCCTTAATATGTATAGAGGAAGGTCCTTCCTGATATGAAGGATCCCCATACACAATATTTACCTGTCACTTGCACTTTAAATGTAATGATGTTTCCCATTCATTTCACGTATGCTGGTTTTTCCCACTTGTTTGAGTTTAAAATGCACTTCAGCACTTTATTAGCTTTTAGGAAATGTCTATGTGTACACTGAGCATTGTTTATCATGATTATTATGTCTTATGTGTCTTACAGTGTCTGGTGATCTGCACCGGCCTGCCCGGGTGCTGGAACGCAAGCTGAGATGGTTGCCAGGAAGTGCAGACGCGCAATGTGTGTGTTGCCACGCAGTAAATTATTTACGCATACCTTTGCTGGTCCGTCTCCGTTTTTGTGCTGCAGCACATCCATCCTGCCTCTATTCCCCACTGGCTGCGAGCACCGGAGCACACAACGATTGAAGCAGGAGTGCCGGGCCATACCTACAAGTTACCACATTTGGGATCTAGGACTTGTTCCTCTACCCCACCTGGGTCAGGGCACCCACCGCCATTACTTTCTGCACCGCTGAAGCGGAGTTGCATAGCAAGCATTATTGTTTCAGAAGCAGGAGAGATTCCTTTTAATTCACCACATAGCCCCTGAGCACTTCCAGCACAGTCGCCAGCACCAGCATTCACTTAGCCAGCCACTGGCTAGTGCATCGTCCACCGTAAGCATGGAACAGGATAACCCTCCTCCCCCAGGCCTAAATGAACCCTTAGGATGCAGGGGAATCAATGTAGCAAGGGGACACACATACAGCTTTGTCCAAGCAGACGAGGAACGCCTCCTATTCAGGAGGACAGTCCGGCGGTGGAAGAACTATACCACCAAATGATTAAACTGAAAAAACGTGAAACGGACTACCTACTGCATGGGATATTGCTGTCCGACTACTTTAGAGAACGCATGATCCCCAGGGAATTTCGCGTGCGCAATGTGCCTACGATCGGCAGATTCAATCCGGAATTCTGCGCCAAATGGATTGGCATCTTTAATAAATGTAGCCTAGACCTAGTTCTTCTAGTCATAGAAGAGGCGGGACGAGAACTCAAGGTGACCAGGGACAAGCTGGGGAACATCGAGCCGGCATTCAATCTGGCAGCCCAGCAAGACACATCACAAAAATGGCTGTCCAAGCTGCAAACGCAGTGTGACAGATATCACCAAGAACTGGTTAGATTTAAGAGATCCAAGTTCACCGCCGTAATGGATGACTATGACTCCAATCGGGTCTACAAATGGCTAATGGGGTGGAATTCGGATGCCCCTCAACAATATCGTAAGCCACAGCAAAGAAGACACTGGCGCAGAAACCGGAATCAGGATCATGGAGAGCCAGGCACTTCAAATAGCGACAGTGAATTCGCAGTAGCGGACTCAGACTGCACCCCAGGCCCGTCCACCATCCCTTTAGGGGAAGACCAGGGCCCACCCACAGGCCCAAGACAAAGAGGACGTCCACCCGCCGGGGGGGCAAAGGTAAAGGAACCAGCACAAGGGTGTCCCCCCAGTGCGTTAATATACAATCTCTCCTCAAGATCACTCAGCACCTTAGAGACAGCAGTGCTGAGCAAAGGCTTGACCTTTGTGCCCACAAGCAACTTCGATGACTTGCAGTGGGGGATAGATTTGTACAAATTCGGGAGGAAACTCCGATTACAAGAGCACTTTCAAAACTCACTGACGGAGCCCACTCCATCCATTCATTCAAAATTTTTACAGAAATGCAGCACCTCTAAATATGATCCAATGTCCACAAATGCCTCTATAAAATCATATACTAGGCTCATGGACGAATCCATCAGAAAATATGCGGGGGCCAAAGCGCCCACTCAAAATAATCTATCCAAGGATGAACGGAGGGCCCTCCGGGACCTTGGGGACTACAGAGACATCATTATCCGCCCCGCCGACAAGGGGGGCGGGATAGTGGTTATGGACCTGAGAGACTATCGGGAAGAAGCCATGAACCAACTCTCTGACAAGGAGGTATACACCCCACTACATAACAATCCGACAGACGGATATAAAAGGGAGTTGGACAGTATCTTGGACAAGGCACACGATAAGGGCCAACTACAGACCCAGGTGGTCGAAGCCTTAAAACAGCCATACCCCATCACCCCGGTCTTCTTCCTAGTACCCAAGATCCACAAAAGATTAACAAACCCCCCCAGCCGGCCGATAATATCGGCAAGGGGGTCCCTATACCAACCCGCATCAGTCTTCCTGGATCAAATGCTGCAACCTCTGATACTAAGGAACCCTCGATTCATCAAGGATACTACAAGTTTCCTCAAAGCATTGGAAGAACTGGAGGATGTCCCTCCAGGGGCCACCCTATGTACAGTAGACATTTGCAGTTTGTACACTAGCATACCCCACGACGTGGGTATAGCTGCAATGAGACGATTCCTGACAGAAGAAGCCTTCGACCTAATCGACATTGACCTCTTCATACAGCTCCTCACCCTGACGCTAAAAAGAAACTATTTCCTTTTCGATGGAAAACACTACATACAGCGTAATGGGTGTGCGATGGGGAGCAATGTCTCCCCATCGTTCGCTAACATATTTATGTTTTTCGAGGAAGAGGCCATGTTCTTCAACAACCCAGGCATCGCCAAGCATATTCTGCAATATTCCAGGTACATAGACGACCTGTTCATTGTATGGACAGGGAATCAGGATGCACTGGAGCAACACCTATTAGCAATCAACCAGCGAGACTCACCCATCAAAATTACATACAACATGAACCCGGTGCAGATCAACTACCTAGACGTCCTGGTGACCTTGGAAGGAGGTAGAATACGCACGGGCGTATACCACAAACCCACGGACAAAAACACCTTGCTACTAGCGAGCAGTCATCACCCCAAAGCCCTCAAGGAAGGACTCCCGAGGTCCCAGTACATCAGGGCAGCCCGAATCACCAACGAGGCAGATTCATTGGAGAAGGAACTGGATCTGGTCACAGAAAGGTTCCTTGAGAGGGGATATGACGCCAGACTATTACAAAAGCAGAAGTCAGAGGTTAAGGCGATACCTCGCCAATCGCTCCTAACTGCCAAAAGCAAGAGTGACAAGCGTATAATTCCCTGGGTCAATAGACACACAACAGCCAGCCCGGTACTCACCAGAGCGTCCAGGGCCCTCTGGCCCATCGTGAGCACAGATAACAAGCTGCAGTGCTTTAAAAACACCAGGCCCATGATTTGCCATAAGAGAGGCAAAAGCATCAAGGATTGGGTGGTCCACGCTGACATCACCGGGAGAGGAACAGAGACCAACAAGAAAAACTTCCTAGAAAAGAGCCCGGGATGCTATAAGTGCCTACATTGCACTACATGCAACAATCTAATGACAGGATCGCATTTCATCAATCCAGCCACAAACACAAGATATAACATAAAACATGTGGTGACGTGTACTACTACACACATCATCTACATGATAAAATGCCCATGCAATTTCCTGTACATAGGGAAGACCATCAATACCCTCAGGACCAGAATGGCGCTACATCGGTCATCCATTAAAGCGGCCATCGAAGGAAAGACCAAGGGCAAAATCCTGGACCAACCGGTGGCAAAGCACTACAAAGAGGCAGGCCACACGTTGGAGCAATTACAATATCAGATCATCGACCACGTCCCCCCCAATCTGAGGGGAGGAGACAGAGGAGGACGTCTACTGCAGATGGAGGCACGTTGGATGTTCAGACTGAAGACAGTGAGCCCCTCAGGGTTAAATGAGAAAAATCACTTGGAGTGTGTTCTAAGAAGATCGATGGAAGCACCACTCCAACTAAGCCACAACAAGTGGGCGATCAGAGGACTGCCATTAACGTGTTTACACCAATACACACATACCCTCATGACCCCCCCCCCCTCCACACGGCCCTATACAGTACATACACTTTCGGACACTAACAATATCAGCTGTCGCTTCTTTGACGGCTGTCCTACGGCGCACCTTGGGTCTTTGTTACAGTTTATTTTGTTATGCAGCAGCACTTACACACAGACCTCCCACAGCCGCACTTCACACAGTTATTCTCTACTAACACAGAGACAGCAAAGGCCACCAACCATTAGCACACTAGACCCATACTCCACACTTACAGGTAGTTTAACAACGTGACAGCATGCTCCTCCGCAGTCGTTCAACAGCCCCACACAATATCCATCATGCCTATCTGTTAGGCATATATAGATGCCCCGTCCCCCAAGACCTCTCCACAACTATGTCGACACAGACACAGCCGATTGATCAGACCGAAATGCCGGCAGCTAAATCTGCCATAACATGAAATACCTTCCAACATGTACGCCAAGTAACAAGACAGTGGATTTAGACACTGGCATCTGGACTGTGTGCACATTTTACTGTTTACTCTTTTAACAGCACTGTATTTTGTACTTTTCACGTAGGTGCAAGTGGCAGGCAGATGATGACGCCTAGGGGACGCCGCGTCAATCACCATGGTGATGCGGCGAGTCAGAGCAGGGCGACGGGAGGAGGGTGGAAGCTACGCTGACGCAGCCTCCCAGAGCCCGCCCTTCCCGGAAGGCGATCGGAGCCGCCACGGGGTGGAGGGTCTTTCCTTCTGCTACTTAAGGTAAACACCTTAGGGTGTTCTTTTGTATCTCTTTCTTCCTTGAAAACGGGGCACACGGAACCCCGAAACGTCGGCACAAGAGATGTGTGTTGCCACGCAGTAAATTATTTACGCATACCTTTGCTGGTCCGTCTCCATTTTTGTGCTGCAGCACATCCATCCTGCTTATATATAATATATATATATATATATATATATATATATATATATATATAATCTGGAAGCACGGGCACTCGGAGACGGCAAATGTATGGTTAAATCAAGGACCAGGTTTATTGCATCACAAGG
Organism: Crinia signifera; assembly: GCF_055691185.1. Classification (NCBI taxonomy): domain Eukaryota; kingdom Metazoa; phylum Chordata; class Amphibia; order Anura; family Myobatrachidae; genus Crinia; species Crinia signifera. The sequence goes on from NC_139219.1 coordinate 202,281,664, forward strand.
TTGGTCAACGTTTCGGGGACATGCCCCTGTCGGCAGGACGTGTAGAAGGTGTATAATACACCCTCTACACTGTCCCCCGAAACGTTGACTGACCTTGTGATGCAATAAACCTGGTCCTTGAGTTAACATCGGCTGATAGACCTGAGATACATGGCTATAGATCAGGTACAAGCCTCCATTCGAGGAGAAGACAGGGGAGGCAGACTATTGGCATTGGAAACAAGATGGATACATCGCCTGGATGCTACAAAGCCCAAAGGATTGAACAAAAGACTGCCACTGGGCACATTATTATGAATCAGTGAATCTGCGAATAAACTACGTGAGGTCTACTCTACAAGGAAGACACTGTAACCTCTTTAGCCCTATGCACCCTCTTTTGTCTCTCGCTTCTTATTCCTCCCCCTCCTTCCCCCGTCCAAATACTAGCCATGGACTACAGTCCTTGATATGAACTACAGATGCACTGCAGGGCATAGAGGCAAGCAGTGGATGCCGCCTTCAATACATGAGTACATCAGCAAGATGACAGTTAAAGGCAAGATTGCCATAGCGGACACACACTAGTAATTCCCCAATACTTTAGCAAACGAACAGTCCCGGATAATTCCTTAATATGTATAGAGGAAGGTCCTTCCTGATATGAAGGATCCCCATACACAATATTTACCTGTCACTTGCACTTTAAATGTAATGATGTTTCCCATTCATTTCACGTATGCTGGTTTTTCCCACTTGTTTGAGTTTAAAATGCACTTCAGCACTTTATTAGCTTTTAGGAAATGTCTATGTGTACACTGAGCATTGTTTATCATGATTATTATGTCTTATGTGTCTTACAGTGTCTGGTGATCTGCACCGGCCTGCCCGGGTGCTGGAACGCAAGCTGAGATGGTTGCCAGGAAGTGCAGACGCGCAATGTGCGTTCCACACGGCAATAGCATACTTCCGGCTAGTTCAGTCTTCCGGTTTCCGGTCAACGGAGTCCCGGCGAGGCGGGAGCAGGGAGGGCGGGCAGAGAACTGGACACCCTATTTAAGGGTGAATAGAATGCAATCACATTGTGACTTCTAAACCTTGAAAATGGGGCGTTGTTGCCCAGAAACGTCGGCTTCTTCCACTCTGCTTTAATACAGCTTTTTTCCACAAGACCCTCGAGTGCCACTGCTTGTTTGAATAGAGGAGTATATATATATATATATATATATATATATATATATATATATATATATATATATATATAAAGAGATAAAGGGGCACTCACCAGATTTGCTTGCAGAAGCGATTTTAATTACATACCAATGGTGACAACATTGCGTGACAGTGGGTACTGGTCAACGTTTCGGTCCCTCATTGGACCTTTTTCAAGACCCCTTTGCCGCCTCCTCTGCATGCAGAGAAGGCAGCAAAGGGGGTCTTGAAAAAGGTCCAATGAGGGTTGGAGGAGATTTTAAACTAGGCAACGGGGGTGGGGGGGTGGGGGCAGCAAGACATTATGGGACCATCAGGGAGAGAAGCCAGACTGGGATCAGGAATCATATGGTGGAAGGAGATGGGGGGGGCACAGAGACACAGACAAAGTCCTGGGACATAACAAGGGTATAATCGGGGGTAACACTCAGGGGGCATCAGGAATGTCATGTAATAAAATGTTATGTTGTAACAGTCACGTTACCCCATTACAGTTCTTAGGTACAGATGATCTTAGTATACGGGAAGGAGGGAAGGACAGAGGAAGAATTTCCAGAACTATAAATAGGGCAGGCAGTGTGCATGGTGGGGAGGGCTGTAGAGAGTCTACTGAAGAGGAGAGGGGAAAGAGGAAGCTAGTAAAGAATTTAAATGGGTCCTGGGGTGAAACTAATCACAATATTAGAGCCATATCTAAAAATAAACATAAATTAAAATGCTTACTGGCTAATGCAAGAAGCTTAGTAAGTTAAATCGGGGAGCTAGAAACGGTGATCAGTAGAGACAACTACGACATCATTGGTATTACAGAAACATGGTGTAATGAGTCACATGACGGCATTAAACATGGAGGGATATACACTCTACAGGAAAGACAGGGGAAATAGAAGGGGTGGGGGTGTGTGCCTATATGTAAATAACAACTTAACATCATGTGAGAAAAATATGAGCACAGACCCAGAAGAAGACAACTCGGAGACAGTGTGGGCAGAGATAACCGACAATAATAAAAAAACAAAAAACAAAATTATAATAGGGGTATGCTATAGACCACCAAATATAAACGAAAGGGAAGAGTCTCTTCTTTTAAACCAAATCAAACAATCATCAAATCAGGGTCAGGTATTAATTATGGGGGATTTTAATTTACCCAACATTGATTGGGAAAACGAAACAGGTAAATCAGCAATGGGTTCTTAAGCTTACTTAAAGACCAGTTTATTACACAAACGGTAGAAACTCCAACTCGTGATGAGGCACTCTTGGACTTAGTATTAACAAATAGCACAGACTTAGTTTCAAACACAAAAGTAATTGAACAATTAGGGAACAGTGATCACAATATGGTTTCACTGGAAATCAACTTCAGTAAATTACATCAAAAAGGATCTGCAAAAATACTAAACTTCAGAAAAGCGAACTTTGAATAATTCAGGGAAGCCCTAACAGGAATTGATTGGGAAACGGTTATGGAGGGAAAAAATGCAGAGGAAATGTGGGATACTCTAAAAAAGGTGCTTGATTCACTAATTATTGAATACATTCCTAAAGTAAATAAAGGTAAATTCAATAAAAAAAAGCCACCATGGTTGGACAAAAAAGTAACGTCAGCTATCAACAATAAAACAAGAGCATTTAAATTCTATAAAAATAACTTGAATGAGGAGGCGTTCGCAAAATACAAAGAATCAGACAAAACTTGTAAAGGGGTAATCAAAGCAGCTAAAAGATTATAGGAAGAGCGCATAGCCACTGAAAGCAAAACCAACCCAAAGACGTTTTTTAAATACATAAATAGTAAACGTTTAATTAAGGAAAACGTAGGCCCACTAACTGATACTAGTGGGAAAAGTGTTACCGAGGTCAAGGGAAAAGCAAAACTGTTAAACGAGTTCTTCTCATCAGTATTTACTAAGGGAGAGCAGACTGTGGAAAGAACATTTACCACAAACGGGACAAATAAGCCAGATCTCATTGTGGATTTCACGCCAAAGGAAATAGTACTGAGGCTAAGCAAACTCAATACAAATAAATCACCAGGGCCAGATGGGATTCATCCGAGGGTATTAATGGAATTAAGGGATGAACTAGCTACCCCCCTACATTATATCTTTAGCAAGTCACTATCGTCAGGTATAGTACCAAAAGATTGGAGAATAGCAGAGGTAGTGCCAATATTCAAAAAAGGAAAAAGGAAGATCCCATTAATTACAGACCCGTTAGTTTAACATCAATTGTGGGTAAAGTATTTGAAGGATTTTTAAGGGATGGTATCCAGGAATATTTAGACCATCACCGTCTACTCAGTACTAACCAACATGGGTTCGTGAAAAATCGTTCATGCCAAACTAATCTACTAGGGTTCTATGAAGAGGTTAGCAAAAACCTTGATAATGGAAATGCTCTAGATGTGATTTTCCTAGATTTCGCTAAAGCATTTGATACTGTCCCACACGAGATTGATTAATAAAATGGAGAACCTAGGATTGGGTGAAAATATCTGCAGATGGGTAGGGAATTGGCTATGTAATAGAGAACAAAGAGTGGTTGTGAATGGTGCCGTATCAGATACGATACCGGTACTAAGTGGAGTGCCCCAGGGTTCGGTTTTGGGGCCCATTCTGTTTAACATTTTTATTAACGATATTGGGCTAGGGTTACTCAGCAATGTATCCATCTTTGCAGACGATACAAAACTTAGCAAAGTCATCAAATCATCAGAAGATGTCACCATGCTTCAAAATGATCTTGCAATTCTAGATGAGTGGGCAAAAAAAATGGAAGATGAGGTTCAACGTAGATAAATGTAAGGTTATGCACCTTGGGAGACACAACCAGTGTGCAAGTTAAAGCCTTAGCGGAGAGGAACTGGGTAATTCCATACTTGAAAAGGATCTAGGAGTCCAAATAGACAGCAAACTGGGATGTAGTGCTCATTGTAATGTAGCTACAAAAAAGGCCAACAAAATTCTGGCATGTATTAAGAGGATAATGGAAACTAGGGACTCAAGTGTAATTATGCCACTGTATAAAGCATTGGTGAGACCTCACCTCGAGTACGGAGTGCAGTTCTGTGCCCCACACTATAAAAAGGATATCATAGAATTAGAAAAAATCCAAAGGCGAGCAACAAAGCTTATTAGGGGAATGGAGAATTTAAGCTACAGGGAGAGATTAAGCAATTTGGGACTATTTACATTGGAAAAGAGACGTTTAAGGGGGGACATGCTCAACATGTACAAGTATATCAAGGGCCAATATAAGGAACTGTCACACACCCTCTTTTCTACTAGAAAGGAATCTAGGACACGAGGGCATGAGTATAGATTAGAAGAAAAAAGATTTCATTCAGCTAGTAGAAAGAATTTCTTTACGGTCAGAACAGTCAAACTCTGGAACTCTCTTCCCAGAGAGGTGGTAACGGCTGGCTCATTAAATGCGTTCAAGGCAAAGTTGGACAAGCATTTACTGGATAAAAACATCCATGGGTACAAATAAGAAATATAATCTGTCTGTAAAATTTTAGAACTAGATGGACGCAAGTCTTTTTTCAGCCTTACCTACTATGTAACTATGTAACTGTATCTCCTGATGCTTTGATATAACATATTATATCGTAATGCACATGCTCAGCAAATGTATGCAGTGTACTGTAGTATGCCATGCAAACCACATGCATATGGATGTAGCGCCCGTCATTCATTGCCGGTGCCTGCCACCCCTCTGGCGAGCGCCGGTGGATGGGGACTGGGAAGCGCATGCGTCTCACGCGCACGGGCCTCCCAGTATCACCGCTGCTGGGCAGTGTCTCCCTGCTGGTCTCCACTTCAAGGAGACGGGTAGGGTTAAAGGGGTCGGGCGGCGATGAGGACCAGCGGGGGAGGCGGGGAAAGCGGCAGACGGCAGTGGGCAGCTCCGTTGCAACAGGATGTGCGAGCGTCTCGTGAGCATGCGCTCCCTGGCGGGAGCTGGTGGCTGACGGGGTCTGGCGATAATTTTGCAAGGAAGACAGTGGCTCCATTCCTGAAAAATGCCATAATGTTATTTACTTTTTAAATACTATTTGGATTTTGAATAGAACCCGTACACACTCATTTTCTTTTATATTTATAAATCATCATTGAGTCACTAGCTAAAGAAATAAGAATAAAGAGAACTCTGAATGAGACAGTTTTTTTCTACATTTCTACTTCTCTTTAGAGTATTTTTATCGGCCGAATAAACTCTTGCTGTTCTATTTCCATTTCACATAGTGTAGACTATGCCAGGGCCACAACTGGGGGCCCTAGAGGGGCATTGTTCAGTGTCAGAGTTTCATACAAGGCTCGTTCAGAGAAAGAAACTTCTCCTCACAGTGATCATTGCTACATGCCTTCCCAATAGAAAAAGGTAGTCCTGCTTGGTACCAGCGACAGAGAGGGCGACTGTGGGTTGAAAAGAGAAAGACTGTCGGCTTTAGGTAAGATAAAACAAAACGTTTTCTCTCCCCCACCATAGACATTCAACCTGGGTGTGACCTCTCTGCGTACCAGTCAAACCACTCCCACCACAAATAATAAAATCTTAAATGTACAGTACTAGTTAAGCAGTGATGGCCATAGTAGGCTATGTCCTCATATCCCCTCAGCTGCTATGAGTAAAAGAGAGCATTATGACTCAACAAAGATTTGTTCAGTTAAGCATTGGTTCTTCAAGACTTGAATTTGAAACATAACAATATTAACGGTCATTTATTGCCATTTACTGAAGAAAATTTTAAAACTTAATCATTTATTTCCAATAAGATCAATTTAAGTAATTGTGCAATTTTATATGCAAATTATTTATGTATCAATAATGTTCTCTTGTTTCCGTACCTGTAGCACTACAATATTGTTGACACCAATCAAAACGGTCCTTGTGTCACTTCATGCAGGAAGTCAAATTGCAGCTGAAGCTTCACAGGTCATTGGAAATCACCATGAAGCTGTATAACTGGTAAAGCTTATCACCCTTTTATATGCTGAATGTTGCTGACTATAATACCCTCACACAAAAAAAAAGGTTGAATGAAATATTTGACTTTTCATTTCACAGTTTAAAAATACCATGTAATGTGCTGAAAATGTGTATGTGGTTTCTGATTTGCACAAAGGCAAATGTTTATGGCTGATTTTATTTAAAAAAAAAAGAGAGAGAGAGAGTGTCCTGCTGATCTGCAACTCAGTGAATATTACATAGGTCTCTAGGGCATGCCTGTAAATTTTGCTTTTGTACTTCAAGACCCACTGAATGTCAGTTTTAATAAGTAAAAGATTTTGGTTCTATTGTGTATCAAAACATTTGGTGCAACATTATTTACAAGCTTGCTTTTTATTTTATTGATGGCTTTGAACGCCCTGCTCAGGGGCAGTGAAAAATCCATGTCTGCTAGAGTGTCCATTGGGATGGTTCTGCTAATTATCTTCTGTAGATTGTGGGCTCAATAGATGAATGAATTACCTGTATTCTCCTTGTATCAAAGGAGCCTCAAAGCTGTCACAATGGTGAACCTTAAGGTCTATTAAAATAAAGAATGTTGCAGACAAATACAGTACATGTTCTTTATTGAAAGTCAAGAAGCATTATAAAATTGTGAATTCAAAAGTCAGATTGCTTTGATATATGCCCATGAGTTTGGAGTTGGGTATTAAGTTACAAATCAATTTAACAATTTCTAATGAAAATCAACATCTGATTCATAAAGTTTCAATAGTATTAACTTACGGACAAGAACATACTACCAGCAAGAGAAAACTCACTCCACTGACAATTTGGTACTTGTTGCAAATTTCAAAAAGTAATAATTCATTTTTTTGTTCGTTATAAATCTAATCTTATAGACACAAGTGGTTTGTTGATAACATAGCTAGGGTACATACTTTTGAAATACATATATATTTCTCATTATTTTTTTTATGACTTAACATGATTCTTCTTCAATTGAATGAATAAACATGTACTGTAATTCAAGAAAATGCATTTGCATAATACAAAACCCACATAAAACTCCCTATTGCACATATTGGATCTTATTCTGGTCCACACACAATACTGCAAAATTTGCAGCATTGCATGTGGATGTTATGCCACGCACCACCCACAAGGTCGCCCCCCCCCCCCCCCCCCGCAGGTATGCCAATGGATGTTTAGCATAAACATCCATTCGCAGCTTGCATGCGGGGAAGAAACCATTCGATGGTCACATACCATCGAATAATTGCTACAGCAGTCGCAGATGTAAGACACCTCTCTGGCATGTGCTGATGTCAGCTTCCAGCCCCCCGCACCCGTGACACTGGCACATCTCCATGGGAATGCACAGAGTTTTCATAGGAACGCCCATGAAACACTGGGCATTCCCATGGGAGAGATCCTTCGCCGCTGCCACACACCCCCCATCCATACTGCCTATCAGCAAATGGGATTAGCCCACTCGCAACCAGTACCTGCACATGTTTATAATTGCATATTCACATGTGCAGACACTCAACATCGCTTCCGTGCGCGTACACACAGGGGAGGATGTACATTGAAATAGCCCCCATTGACATGAAGGTGGCCCTGGCATTAAATAATTGACAGTAATTGGGGTGATTTAAAAATTGAGAATTGTATGAATGCACACATCAGGTTTTAGATGATTTGCATTTTTTTGGTAAAAAGCACATTTTCATTTCTTTTTTTATTACAATCTTTTTATTATTGCTAACAATAAACAGGCACATGATAAGATCGGTATACACAGTATTATAACAGTAACACATCATAAACAGTATTTATATAAGCAGGAAAGCAAAAATAGACAAACTAACAATAACCCCCCCCCCCCAAGATATGCATGCCATTAGAATGGCCCCATCTAAATGGTCACTTGAATGGGCATAAAGCAGAGCAAGACTAAAACCTTTTTTGTTTAATTTTTGTACACCCATTGTGAAATATTTGTAGTTTTTTAGTAAGTTACTGAAAGGTGCTTCATAAAAAAAAATTCCCATCTCATATTTTATCTCTGTATAATTAGATAATTAGGTACTTGTGTACTAGCACGGCGCCCATTGCATCGCAGACCATATCGCATGCGATGGTATGCGATGCGACGCGATATCAGCCGATGTTGTAAATTAAAAAATTGTATGCCATTGTATATGGCATACAATGCGATGCGATTATAAATTGTATAAGCACCCCAATGGTTGCTTACAATGGTTAAATGCACCCCCACACCACCCCCAAGTATAAACGTGAACCCGAAATGTGGCGATCGCAGCAAGCCAGCCAGGGGCGGCGGTACACGTCCTACGACCTTTTCATACCCCCACTATCCACGTCGGCGTGGAGTTGAGAATAGAAAGTGTGGCAGCGCAGCGAGCCACCGAGCCCGAAGCATGGCGAGCGGACTTGGATAACTTCACAGGTATCCGCGTCCCCTCGCAGCCTTCACAGGTATCCGCGGCCGTTCGCCATGCTTCGGGCTCGGTGGCTCGCTGCGCTCGCCACACTTTCTGTTCTCAACTCCACGCCGACGTGGATAGTGGGGGTATGAAAAGGTCGTAGGACGCGTACCGCTGCCCCTCGCCGGCTCGCTACGCTCGCCACACTTCGGGTTCACATTTATACTTGGGGGGTGGCGTGGGGGTGCATTTAAGCATTGTAAGCACCCATTAGGGTGCTTATACAATTTAATATAGAATATGAGTTAAAATCGCGTCGCATCGCATGCCATCGGGTGTATGGCATGCGATGCGATTAAAAAATCGGCCGACTAATTATCGGGGCACCGTGCTAGTACACAAGTACCGATAATTATATTCAAACACAAGTCTGTGGGCAAAAGGATTTGCAATCATGTTTACAATACTACAGGCTCACCCACACCCAGCCCATGGCCAAATTATACCCCTTTTCTACTTGCAAGCCAGGTCCCACCTGGGATTTTGTACCCGGGTGCGACCCAGCTTGCAAACCCTTTTCCACTGCTGCCCCGACCCAGCATAAAGCCAAGCGGGTGATATCATCCCCCAGAGGCTTCCGGCAGCTTCTGTACTGCAGTGAAGGGACCCAGGTCACATCGAACCGGTTTACCCAGTTACACTGCCCCTGGATTAAAGAGCATCCCAGGTCCAACCCAGGTAATTACTTTGGTTGTACTGACCTGGGATTTATCATCCCCAGGTATCGACCCAGGTTATTTTTGCTAGTGGAAAAGGGTTATTAGAGGGCTATTTATCAAAGTCCAGAGAGGGATAAAGTAGAGAGAGGTAAAGTACAAACCAAGCACGCCATATTTTCACATTAAAGGGTGTATTTGAAAAATGACAGTGAGGAGCTGATTGTTTTGGTACATTATCTGAAGCTAAATTTTACTATTGAAAGAGGAAACCGTGAGGAAAATGCTAGACATGGAGAAACCTAACGCAAACATATGGAGAGTATTTTCCCCTTAATTCAAGTAAGTACAATAAACTAGTACTGCTAATCTCATTGCATATCTGCTACACAAAAGGGGTAATTCTGGCTGACCCGCAATGCTGTGAAATTTGCAGCTTTGCGGGTCATATAAACACCCCTTGCACGCCGATTTCCCCGCATTTATTCAAATAAACATCCATTTGCAGCCTTGCGTGCTGGGGCAAAATCATTCAATGTCACTGACCATCGAATGATTTTACAAGCACTCGCAGACCTAAGACACCTCTCTAGTGTCTTAGATCTGCATCGTCCCTGCACAGGAAGCAGAGGAGCAGCTGATGTCAGCCACCTGCCCCCTGCACCTGCACCATGGCCACATTAGCATAGGAACGCCCAATATTTTCATGGGGATGCCCATGCAACCCCTCGCCGCCACCCATACTGCTAGGTACGAACAGGCCGACCAAATAAGCAATTCACTGCGCCAGTTTGCACAAAGCAGTTGAACATGCGCATAAATGTTTATGCACATGCGCAGTTCTCAACATTGCTCTCTATTGCAGGGGAGCGAAGCAATCAGAATGAGGGCCAAGTTGCCAGCATGCTAACCACATAATTTAATTGTTTTAATGCTTCTTCCTTACAACATGGACTAGATCATACATTGTCATCCTATTAAATATAGGGCAGATGTACAGTATCTAACTGTGTGAAGAGGACAGGAGGAAAATTTGTTCATAGCAACTAATCTGGTTCTACCTATCATTTTACATAATGTACGGTAGTTGAAATATGAAAGGTAAAATAGGATTGGTTGCTATGGGTAACGTGTCATCTTTAAGTTTAATACAAATGTCTGGTACTTGTTTCCTAGCACGGCGCCCATCGCATCGTATACCATAAGACTAAATATGGTATACAATGGGATGCGATGCGACGCGATATTGTACAATAAAATATTGTATCGCATTGTATGCCATACAATGGCATACAATGCGATGGTATACGATTTTTTATTGTACAACCACCCTGATGGGTCCTTACAATGTTAAATGCCCCCCCATTGTCAACGCCACCCCCATGATCAATGCTAACCCGAAGCGCGGCAAGCGCAGCGAGCCCGTGAGGGGTGGCGGTACGCGTCCTCCGACCTTTTCATATCCCCACTATCCACATCGGCGTGGAGTTTTAGATACCAAGCCCAAAGTGTGGCGAGCTCAGCAAGCCCTGCGAGGGGCCACGCAATACATGTAAAGTAATACGCGTGCGCTCGCCACGCTTTGGGCTCGGTGGCTCGCTGCGCTCGCCACATGCGATGCGATCGTATTGCATGCCATAACATGAAAATATTGGGCGCCGTGCTAGGAAACAAGTACCAAATGTCTTTTTGTCCAAAGTGATCAAATTAATTTCAAAGTCATCTCTTTTGTGGTGAGATTTAATAGGATGAGAGATTTAAAAAGTGAGAAATTTGGTAAGAAATCTCCAGTTTTTTTTAAAATGGCAGTCATTTACACTGCAAAATCAAACTAGATTTGCAGTGTAAATGATTGCCGCTTTAAAAGAACTGGAGATTTTACCAAATCTCTCACTTTCTGATTCTCTCATCCTATTAAATCTCACCCAATATTTTCAACTTTGTGTGCAGTGGAGCATATCTATGTATATGTACAATATTGGCTTCTTTTATCTTATTCAAGTATTTTCTGTCCTGCATCAAATAAAATATGTATTCCAATTTATTTTAGAAATAACATCTAAATCTTCTAAAATTCTCTTATCACTTGCTGCATAAATTAGCATTGCCCAATAATCACCATATTGCACACAAATGTATTCACAAGCCAAATAAAATTTGGTGCAAATGATGTCTAATTGGTACAAATGACTTTAGCAATAAACAGTAAAAATTTTCTTCTTCAATAATTCCTCATATTTTTCATTTCTAGCAGTAGTTACAATTTAAATGAAAATTGGTTGAAATATATGGATATGTAAGCGAGTCTTATGAGAGATGACCATCACAAACTGTGATTTCAGAAATGAGCTACACTGGATTTAATTGGTAGTAATATAATGTAACCACAAAGTACATTTAAGGCAGAAATCCAAGAAGCTGACAACGTTTACACTGTTGTTCCGCCCAGAACACTTTTAGTACACAGCAATGAAAAGCAAATATGCTTATAGACATTACCATTATATAACATACATTGCATGGTTAAATGCACTATAAAAGCAAACCTATTGGAAGTTAAAGTCTAACATATTTCTTTATAATAGAACAAAATGAAATTAAATTAGTGTTTACTGTGTCCAGATGGCATTTAAGTATGTGCTGGTTTGTAACAAAACTATCACTTTTGCTATTCACTGACCATATTTCTTTATTTTGTGTTATTAATGCTGGTATATTTTAGCGCTTTTCAAGCATTCCATGTAATAAAGCAAATGCTAAACATAACAATTATGAATAAATTGTAAATGTATTTATAAATTGTATAAATACAAAAATGTTTTATTGCTATTTTTGTCTATATAAGAGAAATAAATATGTAAATTAATATAACTATTTTGAGAGACAAATGCTAATTACTGAAATTATTGCCATTAAAAGCAACATTATAGTGGTGACTGAGCAAGGACAAAATGTTCCATAAGAGCTCCAGAAGTGAGTAAAAATACCTAAAATGTGATCCTGCATTACAGTGGTTTTATACTTTTATAACATAAATTTCCAGTTATTTAAAGTTAATTTTGACCATCTTGCAACTCCATCACCAATTGTCCGAAGGCAGGCTGGCAAAACTAAGCAACAGAGCAGGCAACAAGCACATGGTAGATACCATTTAAAAATGTTTTGCTAATTAGTAATGTACAGTATTAGTGCAAAATCTAATTTAAAAAAAGATTGTACAGGTACGGTATCCCGTATCCGTACATCCCGTATCCAAATTATTCCAAAAAAATTGTTCTTTTGTGTCCCCCCCCCCAACCCTTTTTTTATACTTACCAAGTCCCCCTGGCGTCCACAGCAGGCCTTCAGCATCCTCTCTGGCGTCTCCAGCCGTCCCAGGAGTGCATTGCGTGAGTGCGAGTGCGCACGGTGATGTCACTGGCGTGCCTGGGAAGATGCGCAATGCACTCCTGGGACCGCTGGAGACGGTGCTGAAGGCCTGCTGTGGATGCCGGGGGACAACGTGGGAACCGAGGGACCATCGGGGCACCACCAGGGGACAGGTAATTTCGGATGAGGGATACTGAACCTATGCAAAGAAAAGCCTTTCAACAATTTCCCCCCAAAAAATACAGTCCATAATGAAAAGAAAAGAGGTACAATATGGAATTATCCTTCCTCAATTTTTATGTCACCATCTGTCGTTGTAGCGGCTCCCGGTGTGACTATCGCCATGCGACAGGACCAGCACCCGCCAAAAATGGGGCCCGCATGAGATGCTTGTGTGCCCTCCTTTCGGCAACAGGACAGCGTGTGAGATGCTTGCACGTCCCCGTCTCCTCTGTCCGCCACATTTTCCGATATGGTGAGCTGGTGGACTGATGGAGTTTGGCCCAATCTGTACCCTCACCCTCCTTTTTAATTGGGTAATACAACCTGTAGTACATTTATGATGTGCACCAGAGAGTCTGAAAGTCTGAGTAGGAAGGATAATACCATAATATTTTCTGACATCTAGTTCAAAAGAAGTGTAAGATTAAATTATCATTAAGCCCTACAATCCACAAACAAGCACTTCAGAAACGGGGGCTGTCATTTTTGTGGATGAAGTGATTAGATGGTTTTAGCCCCTACAAACCAAGCTGCCCATGGTCTTACAATGTTTTATTCATCATCATACTGTACAGTATTTATTATTACCTTATAATTACCTTTATCACTGTTGTTGTTATCATCATCAACACAACCACCACTGCACAATATGAGCTGATGCTCGTTAACATACACCATTCCAGTATTGAAATTAGTGCCACAGTTCTTCCTTTGTAATACTTTTTAATCAACATCAGATTTTCCACATTTTTTGGAAGACCACCTCTCTGAGCAGGTTGATGATGAGAGAGTTGGCATTTGAGATTACATGTACTTCTAACTAATACCTGACTCCTTGTTATTATTTTATACATTTTTTCAGGTTGTAAACAATTTTTTATTCAAGTGGAAATTCAGTAATAGAGAGGAGGTTCCCAGGTGGTTAATATCCATATCTCTTTTAACTTTGGCCTCACACAGTACAAATGTCTTCACAAATGTTGTTAGTATATTTGGTAAAATCAGGATTCTGTCAAAATCCTGGCAGCTATACAGTATCTCAACTGTCATAATCCTGACACATTTTAGTAAGTACTGTAGCCATTACCCTCCTTCTGACCCTAAATGCACCCTTCCTGCTGCCTAACCCTCCGCACCTGCAGCCAAAACATTCTGTAGCATTGCCTCCCACAGCTGAATCCTAATCCTCTCCAGTCTAACTCTAATATTCACCAGTGGAATGTCTTGGGTTTATGCAGTGGCATCACTAGGAGGGTGAAGCAGGTGCGGCCCGCACCAGGTGTCACCGCTCAGTGGGGTGACACCAAAATCAGTTGGACTCACACACCACACCCGCCCGCTGTAGTACCCCACCTCAGTACGCGTCGCAAACCCTGGGCCTGCCCTGTCTCTAAGTGTGCAGGGGGCACAGGAGACACGCAGCGCAGACAGGCGTGCACCGAGTACATTATGTTATGTATCTGCACGTGACAACTACCGGGAGCAGAGAGGCAGGTGCAGTGGCAGAACAGTGGCTGGTGCGCCATTGGGAACCAGCCTCAAGGAAGCCAGGTACAGTAGGTTGCCCAGGATGCAAAGGAGGAACTGCGCCCTTGGAAGGGCTGGGCTGCAGGCGGCGGCTAAGCCATAGATTGGCTGGGAAGCTCTAGCTGCCACACACTGGGGGGACTTTGAGTTGCAGATTATTGCAGACTGAGCAGTCTGGCTCTGCAGTAGCAAAAGCAGAGGATGTGTAGGTATGTTCCATGTCACCTGCTGTGTGGGCAGCGTCACAGGCACAGGCAATGCCCCCTCCTGAAAGCTGCAAATCTCGCAGCTTATGGGCAGTTGTTGTGCCTCCCCGCTGAATCATCGCCCCCCCCTGCTGTATCCTGTTGCAATCATGCGAGGGGATGTGTTATGAAAAGACATTCCTTCACATGTGTCTGCAGCAGAAGAAATCATTTGATAATCGCTGACCATTGAATTATTTCTCCAGGGCTCGCAAATATAAATCAGTGAAGACTGACTTATAATTGTGGGCTCTTGAACGAAGACAGGTTGGGCGGCTGATGTCAAGTGATGCCTGCCCCCGACACCCAGCGTCACCACCATATTTACATGCGAATGCCCAGCGTTTGAATGGGGATGCCCATGAAACGCTGGGCATTTGTTGTTTTTATTTATTAAACTGTGTGTATTTTGGAGAACACATTTGGGATGTTTGAGGAAATCCCATCAAGTGATTCAGTAAGACCAGGGTTGCCGACTTTTCAGCTGCCCTCTCCGGGAGAGGGCAGCCAGCTCAACCAAGTAGTGGGCGGGCCAGGTAGACATGACACCAAAGGGGGCGGATCCGTGGGCGCGACTAACATAATTAGTTTGCTAGCTTTACTCACCGCTGCCGCTCCAGCCGCTCCCACTCTCCTCTCCCTGCTGCTTGTCTCTGTGAGTCTCTGCGGCGGCTGTCATCTAAGAGGACAGCGACGCCGGGCGCTGCTGACACCTGCCCCCCGGCACTTTGCGCATGCGCAGTCCAACTTTTCGGCAAGAAGGCTGAAAAACCGGGAGGATCCCGGCACCTTCCGGGGACCGGGAGAAAGAGTCAAAACGCGGGAGACTCCCGCTAAAAGCGGGAGGGTAGGCAACTATAAGTAAGACATTTAAAGTAACAATGACCAATATCTTTTTTGGTGACACTGATATTTTACAGTAGTTCTAATACAGTGATTCCCTTTATTTATTTATTTGTTTGCATGCTCTAAGGCGGAGGTTTGAGCAAACCTTCTTAGGGTAGATTCACCACATTATCTGCTCATTGCACATTTAGTACTCTTTCAACTTTCTTTTTAACAATTAGTTAATATTTACATTATTTCTACTCTTAAAACCATACAAAATTACTTTGATCTCTCAAAATAGCTAATGTACTGTACTTGCTGTTTGTGCACTTTTTCCCTAAAAAATGCACCTAGTTAAACCAAAGAATGCAATTGGTTTAATTAAGAGCTTCTGTTGATTAAAATAATATGCCTATATTCTGTGTTTAATTGTGACTGTAACATTATCTGGATACAAATATTAGGCTACATTATTTTTTTGCCAAATGCTGCAACATCATTTGGTTTGCCGATACAGCTGCAACTACACACACAATATAGGCATGCCACATAACATTTTAATCAGCAGAAGCTGTTTCTGCACCCTACACAAGATGCATTGTTTGACACATTTTTCCAAGCAAAGAGCAAGTTGTGTGTGTTTATCCTGACTTCAACAAAGATGTAGGAATACACATTTGTACATATAAACATTATAATAAACTATATCAGTCACAGGGTCAATTATTTACATGGATTAATTCTTGCAAGAAACTAATTATTTTGCAAGCCACCCTAGAGCTGGTGTCCTGTGCAACCACCACTGTTTGCAGGCGAAGATATGTGGTTTTTAGAGTTCTGCACACATTTAGAATTTATGCCCTTAGAGGTCCACCGCGTGTTTGTTTGCACACTAGTGGGGGTGCTATCCCAAACGTTTACATATGAAGAAACGAGGAAGAGAGAAAGGGTTTGTGTTGGATGCACTCCTTACATTCATTAAACATTTATTGGTAAATTCCTTTTTACTTAAAAAGTGGGAGCTCCTATTATCTTTATTGGGTATATACAAGATAAGGAGACAGCCACATGAAGCGAAAATAAGAGGTTAAAAATACACATTAAACACACAGACAATGGGGTTTTTGAAAGAGAAAAGATCAGTGATTTAAAGATTTAAAAATGTAGGTAGAGAGAGCCCTAGACTGCTGGTGCTTAGATATATGTTGGGGTATATTCCCCACCAGGGTGTGTTCCTAACAATGTTATAAAATCACACTTATGATCTCCAACAATTTTATGTGCTAGACAATGCTTATTGTGTCCTATATTACCTTACAGACACTAATTGCACTTATGATATCTATTAATAAATCTCAAGAGTTGGAGGGGTAGAGCAACAGTGTCCTCTACTGGACAAGGCAATTAATGACACTTGGTCAGTTACATGTAGTCGGGTATGCTCACTCCTGTTAAACTTGTGCACTGTCAGTTATTCAACACAAAGCTCCCCGACTGTCAGAGCCGCAGAGATCCTTCCTCCTTGGCATCTGGACTAAGACTGAATTCTGGCCAATCAGAAGCCGCCTAGCGGCCAATCAGGAGCCAGGAAAGTTGGCTTCTGATTGGCCAGAATGCAGTCTTAGTGCAGACGCCGAGGAGGAAGGATCTCTGCGGCTCTGACAGTCGGGGAGCTTTGCTGGAGTCGCCGGCAGCGTGAATAAGAAGCCAGAAGATGGAAGAAGATGCAATAAGCCCTGGACAACGTCGGACCAAGCCAGAAGAACTTCCATGGAGGACCTGGGCGAGTTGGATTTCCTTCCACAGGTCCACCATGGATTTCTTCGGACCCGGACCTGACGCCGACGCGGACATGAAGATCGACATGATGAAGAATGACGACATGATCCGGAACCAGGACAAGGCACTGGATCAAGACTCTGGGACCTACCTACGGGATCAAGATAGGTAAGTATTAGTGTGTGTGTAATGTATGTATTAAACTTTTATTTTTAAGGTGTCAGTGTGTATTTATTTAACTATTTTTTTTACTGTGGAACTACAAGTGCCAGCGGGCCCTTTAATGCCCCGCAGGCTGGGACTTGTGGTTCTCCAAGTCCCAGCTTGCAGGGGAGGCTTGCTGGGACTCATAGTTCCACAGTTTAAAACAATAGTTTATTCATCTTTTTTTTACACCAAGATCAGCCCGGTGGCCACCGCACAGGGTCACCGGGGACAGCACCAGGCTTCAGCCTGGTCAGGTAAGTCCTGGAGGGGGGGACCCCTTTATTGGGGGGGTCCCCACTCCCCCGGGGCCCCTGGCCAGGCTGACTGGTCAGAGGGTTAATGCTTTGGCTGGGGGGACTTGTATAAAAAGTCTCCCCCGGCTGTGGCATTACCCTGCTGGCTGGTTTGGCCTGGGGCTGGTTCTTAAAATACGGGGGACCCCTAGTCATTTTGTCCCCCGTATTTTGGGAACCAGCCCTGGACCTGGAGCCTGGGGCTGGTTGTTAAAAATGGGGGAACCCCTATTTGTCAGGTTCCCTGATTTTTAATTACCAGCCCCGGCTCTTTCAGCCTGGTGCTGGTTACGGCTGTGGGGGGGACCCCACGCCATTTTTTATTTATTTATTTAATTTTCTATTTTTTTTAACACTCTGCAGCCTGCACGAATCTGACTGATCCGTGCAGACTGCCTGTACTAATTCGTATTAGCGGCCGTAAATACGGCCAGCTAATACGAATGGTTACACCATCGGAGGGTTACAAAGCAGTCGATTCTGACTGCTTTGTACATTCCCCTCCAGAACACGACTTTGCATACGACTGAAACAGTCGTATGCAGTTGTAGGGAAAATACAAATACGAAAAACTAGGTTTTTCATATTAGTAAATTTCCCCCATTATATCATGCGATGGTTTCCCTTATTCACGTTACATCACACAGTAGTACCACTTTACCTTATATACATTACTCCTCACATTATTCACATTATACCCTTAGAAAAAAATCCTGAGAAAATATTGTATTTTTAGCACCTCCATGGCCACATTGCAACCCAGCACAAAGCAGTGTGTGCTGGGCAGAGGAAAAGAGCTGCAGCTGCTGCTGTCACTTAAGGGGAGGGGGCCCGGGGCTCCCACTGGGCCCTTCCATCAGACTTTGGCCTGGGTAATTTGTACCCAATACCCCTTTCTCTCGGCACCCCTGATAATACCACACAGTAATGCCCCTTACACATGACCTACATTATTATTGTCCTTATAAACATAATGCCCCTTACACATTATGCCAACCTTTATTAATGCCCTTCATACACATAATGACACACACAATGCCCCTTACACATATGTTGCACATTATTAATGCCCTTATACACATGACACACATAATGCCCATTACACATATGTTGCACATTATTAATGCCCTTATACACATGACACACATAATGCCCATTGCACATATGTTGCACATTATTAATGCCCCTATACACATGACACACATAATGCCTGTTACACATATGTCGCACATTATTAATGCATTTATACATGACACACATATGCCGAACACTATTGAACAACCAACCCACCCGCAGACAGCACTCGCACAGCCGCTAACACTGTGACCTCTGCCTCTGCTTGGATACAGATGTTTCCTCATACATCTTGACTCAATAAACCATGCAGCACCTGGCCAGTTCTGCTAACGTTGGGTGCCTTTTTTTGCGGAAAATTCATCTTATTTGCATTGTTAGGACACACCAGGACACACAAGGAACTTCAGATGATTAAAATGATATGTATTCTATATTCTGTGTGCGACTGTGGCTGTACCTGCATACAGAATGCTATGTTACAGTGATTTCCATGAATACACTATTTCATATGCAGATACAGCCTCACTCACACACAGAATATAGGCATGCTGCATATCATTTTAATCAGCAGAAGCTGCTGATGCCCCAATGCATTCCAAATGCCCTAGGCAATTGCCTAGTTTGCCTATGCCTAAGGCCGGCTCTGTGTGTGGTTTTTTTTCTGAAACCTCACTTACCAGCCTCTGTGTCTGTCTCTTGCTGCCACCTCTTCGGTGGAGCCATGCGCTGTTGTACAGTCACTATGGTGACATGGAAAACACATTATTTAGTCATGTGGCAAAAGGTATTATTATTTAAAAACACATTTTTCAGGATGCAATATACAGTATGAAATAATCATTACATTATACAAATAGCCAGTGCAAAAAAAAATGGTAGGTGTTTTGAAATCCCACATATCACACAAAATTGATTGTTACAGTAAAGGGAACATTTTTTTATTTACTCACCACGTTGAGATGCTGGATAAACCATGTCCACTACATTCACTCCTGCGAACAACTTTGGAGGAATTGTATGCTTCAACTCCTTCATGAACTTTATCTAGTGGACCAGCTCAAAATCCTCCTGTCGTGCAACCCTTATGATGCTCCTCACCCATCTTCACTTCAGGAAATGTTTGATTTCCCCATACGCCTTCTTGTTCCAGAGATCCCAATGGCAAGAGCTAACAAAATTTACTGCATCAAGAATTTACATCAGCATGGCCTGCTTCCAGGGCTTGGGAACCCAGCAGCCATGGGTAAATCTGCATAATGGCATGGGCCAGGGTGCAGTTCTCTTGATAGGAAAACCAGACATTGCACCCTAACTTGATTGCACCCTCTCTATCTTTCCCTCTCTCATTAGTACAAACTAAAATCATCGGATCGGAGTCGGGCAGTCGGACCGGCTGCACATAAGATTTCCTAAATCTTATTTGTAGCCTCCGGGTGGGGGACGCTAGAGCCGGGCAGGGGGAGAGCAGGGCAGTCAGCGGCGGCAGGTGATGCTGGGGAGCTGCAGGGGGGGAAGCCGGGCATGGTAAGCTGTCAAACAGGCAGCGGGCGGGGGGCGCTGGAGAGCCGGGCTGGGGACACAGAGGCAGCGCACGGGAGACGCCGGTGAACCGACGAGGGAGCTGGGCAGGTGGATCGGGGACTTATTCTGCAAGGGAAAAAAAAATATTACAAATGAATGGGCAGCCAGTGATTGACTGAGAGCGCTCTCTTGTTGGTTCAATCAGCTCCCTTGTCGGTTCACCGGCGTCCCCCAGCGCACTGCCTCTGTGTCCCTTGGCCGGCTCTCCAGTGCCCCCCCCCCCCCCGCTGCCTGTTTGACAGCTTACCATGCCCAGATCCCCAGTGTTCCTTGCCCGCTGATTCTGCCCGGCTCTCCCCCTGCCCGCAGCTCCCGGGAGTTGCATTTGATAAATCGCATGGCGATTTATCATATGCAAAATTTGGCACATCAAGTGCCTAATCATGTGTGAATCCTCCCGGGGAGCAGCCGGTGAAATCAGGTCCGGCTTGTCCCTAGGACAAGTCAGGCTAATGTATGGGGCCCTTAGAAAGAGAATTTACTTTTGCAAGTGAACTAGAAGCAATCCCTTTGTCTCTAACAGCCCTAATGGAAACAAGATAGAAAGTGTTGCTTTATGCAGCACTGGTAAGACACAATAGGCATGCCTTAACAATGACACTACTGATAAGAGAGTGGACAATGTCATTGAACTTGTGATACAAAATTATACATTTAATGACATTTTAACACTACACCTGAAGCCTTCCAAATTCCAATAAAAGATATGCAAGTAGTCTTTAATACCAGTAATTCTTATCATGTTATGCACTTATTTTTAGTTTATCTCCCCATTTTCCTAATCAGCAATCATTCTATATGATTACACTTTCTGATTATTGCATTTAAGTTTATACTACTGCAGCAGTCATCAATTTTGATGGGCTAAAAGTAAATTAGTGGCTACGGTATGAAAACAATGCCCTTTTTGAGATACAGTTACACATACAGTTAAAAATATGAAAAGGATAGGCACTAAAATAAACGCTATGATAAAGTTCCTTGTTTTTGTCCTGAAACATTGAACTACGGTATATTATATTTACATAGACTAATAAAGGCGAGAATATTATATTTTAGATAAATGCCTCTTTTGACCGAATATTTTTTTTAATTAGCAATGCTTATGTATATGCTACTTTGATTATCACCAACAGCACTATGGGGGTTATTCTGGTTGAATCGTCCGCTACATGCACGGACAGAACATTTGTTTTTTCCACTGCGCATGCATACCTTACGCAATGCGCATGTGCGACCACAGCACCCCACTAGCGGACGGTACTCACCGATCAAAAAGATGAGTCCGATCACAGATGGAAAAAGTGGGCGTATTGTGGGCATTTTTGTGGGAGAGGCTACAAAACAGGGCTAAACTGGGCGTATCCCTGGGCGTACACGGGGGAGTGTACCGAAACTGCACGGAGGTGTATCCGCTTGGCTCAGCGAGCGGTCGGGAAATTTTTGCCTCTAAACCATCGGCCCGGCAAAAACTTCTCCCTGGCACTCTTAGACCATCCGGCTGAGTAGGGCCGCAATCGGTCGGCTAATTAATGCACACCACACCTAAAATACTGACACCTGATTGCAATAATAAGCAATGCTGCAGGCAATTTAGTATAATTACCCATTTGAGTACCTGCAAGCCATACACAGCCCAGATACACAATGGAAGGTTCACTTTCTACACTTGCCACCGTTCCAAGGTAGAATTATTTGTATTCTTTGGGAGTCCAAATACACAGGGTGGAATATGTCAAATTAGGTCTCTTTTAAACATCTACACCAGGCATGTCCAAAGTCTGGCCCGGGGGCCAATTGCGGCCTGTGCTGTCATTTCAAGTGGCCCACAGCCTCCAGCCAGAAGTGGGTGGAGCGTCAGATGCGGGACACACATCACTAAAGGTGGGGCCATGGCGAGCATGCCTTTACCTTACTGTCTGCAGCAGTGAGGAGGTATCGGCCGCCACAGTGAGTTGCATCTTTCAGGTGAGTATGCATCCAACCCCTGCAACTGCAATTGTATATCACCCTCTTCAGCAATCACAGTGACAGCAGGAAGGGGGAAGCTTGCTCCCATAACATGCAGAGTGGAGGAGGGCAGCAGCGGGAGCCCAAGCATCTCCTGTCCTTGCAGTTCCTGCATTGCCTCTCCATCCTCTCGCTAGGGGGTGGGAAACATACAGAGTGGGAGGGGGCAGGCAGGGGGACATACAGTCAATGGGGGCAGAGTGGGGGACATACAGTGAAGGAGGGTCAGCCTGGGGGACATACAGTGAATGAAGGCAGTGATCGACATTCAGAGAAGGGGGGGGGGGCAGACTGTGGGACATAGTGAATGGGAGTCATACAGTGAATAGGGGCAGATTGGTGGACATACTGTACAGTGAAGGAGGGTCAGGCTTTGGGACATAAAGTGAATGGAGGGTCAGGCTTTGGGACATACAGTGAATGGAGGCAGTAATGGACATTCAGAGAAGTGGGGACAGGCTGGGGGACAGAGTGAATGGGTGCAGAGTAGGAATCATACAGTGAATGGTGGACATACAGTGGAGGAGGAGCAAGGTGGAGGACATACAGAGAAAGATGGTCAGGCAGGGGAATATACAGTGCAGGGAGCAGAGTGGGGGACATACAGTGAATGGGGGCAGGCTGGAAGAAATACAGAGAAGGGGGGCAGTCTATGGAATATACAGTGAAGGGGCAGGCTGGGGGACATAAAGCGAATGGGTGCAGAGTGGGGGACCATTCTGATGTGATTAATGATTCAAAGAATATCAGGCTGAATGGTCGCCCCCCACATTTTCAACTCACCAAAACTGGCCCACGTTGCAAAAGGTTTGGACACCCCAGATCTACACCCTTATTGCAATTGTGCCTGTCATGTTAGGACAACAGGACACACAATCCACAGGAGTTGACATGTGTCAACACTCACACTTGCACCAAAACATACACTTCACGTCATTAAATTACACACCTCTATCAGGTCTAACAACATCACAGATGTGTTTCTAACCCTCTTTTCCTTTCAATGTTTTAGAAATAGGTGCCTTTACTCTGTCCTGCTCATGCACACATTATGGGACACAAGTATCAAGCTTACAAATTGTTAACTTGGACACTGATATTCAACCAGACAATCTGCTCCTAACTGTCTTTTTCAGACTCTATATGTAACATGGCAGTTAGGACCTGATTGCCACCACCTATCTCTGGTTAAGGCTTCCGACATCTGCCCACCACTCTGTAACGGGCGTGGTATAGAGTTCCGACAGTTGGGATCCTGACTGGCCAGACCCAGACAACATGGTGAGTGCAACAATGCCCCTTGCGGGTCAGGGTTTTGACTGTCGGGATCCCGACGTCGGGTAAATGACTGACAGGAAACCGACTGTTGAGACCCCGTCCGGCACCCCTCTGTAACATTGAATTTCGTAGTTTTTTAGATGACTGTTTACCACTCTCCATTTTTACACTTTTGGAGGAATCAATATAAGTTAGCAGCTTCCAGATTGTGGACTCCATAACACAGCATGAAACTATGACATATTGCAACCCATTTAAGTGAAACAACATCCACATGTTTAATGGGAACAGTTTTGGACATGTTACAGTAAGGTGAATTAGGCCACACATTTTATTTCCCTCTTTTTGGGACACACAATTATGGCTGTATCATCACATACAGCACAGGAAACCAAACGCAGTCCTCAAGGCACCCCAGCGGTCCAGGTTATAGGTATATTCATGGTTTAGCACAGGTGGTTAAATCAGACTTACTTACTAATTAAGTCACCTGTGGCCAAGCATGGATATACTTAATACCTAGAACATTGGGCTGCCTTGAGGACCGCGTTAGCAAACCTATGACATATAGAATTATTGTCCATGGTGCAAGGTGTCATCATCACACCACCTGGACAGCACTCCCCTGTATAAATGTGCTTACATGTGTAAATGAACCAACGACATATCAACAAAGACACCTTTATCCTAAAAGGTCTATCCAATTTTTGTTTTCTTACACAAACAACTCCATATCAGTTTAAACAACACAGAATTCACATTCCTGTGCAGTGTGCAGTGCCACCTTATTGATTTAATCTGTAATTTCACCCTAAATCTTCTAATTCGCAGAGGGGGGCAGCTTGCTGGTGGTTAACTCAATCCATTCCCGTGCTCGGGATACCAAAATCTGTAGTTCATGCTCCAGAAATGCAGGGTTCTTGTGTTTTTTGTTGGGATCCTGCCTACGCCGTTTCCTAGATGATACAGACCTATTGCTGGGGTGGCCAGTCATGTCAGCACGCAACTGCTGGGTCTCAGATGTCTCAATTAATGGTACATCTTGTTCTGCCTGGTTGCTTGGTCCCTGTTGGGCCTCAGAACTTGGGCCTGCCTCTGGGTGTGAGACTGCCCCTTGGTCTGACTGGGTCCTCGCCTCTCTCTCTTCCTCCTTCGCTCCTCTGCATTCCTCTGTATATTTTCAGTCATTGACTGTAGCTTAGTTAAAATAAGTTCATGGTCAGAGATGGACCCGTCAGAACTGGAGTCAGACATGTTTGCAGCAACCTTTCCTTCTAGGCTGGTCACCTATATACACGCTAAATCCCACTTTTTTTGGGGGGGGGGGGCGGCAAAACTCCCACTGAAAAAACAGCGTAAATTACGCTGACTTAATGCACGTGTGCATGCGACAAACCACACACAGACTGAGTTGAATGTGTAACATGGCCCAGTCTGTTGTGTCATTCCTCAATCAATATGTATGTAGAGTTTCTATGTATGTGTGTGTTATATTGCAATCCGAATAGAAAGGCCATGCCCCATTTTACAGAAAAAGGACAGCATAACAGGCATCATTAGGTGAAATATACATATTTGTAAATATGATTTTATGCAGATGCAAACTATTCGCTGAACAATTGCTTGCAGACAGGCCAGCTGGTCCGTTTTTGTCTGTCGTATAATGTATAATTCATACGTACGATTAGCACAGTACAGTAACGGTATGGGCAAGCATGTGTACGCCCATGTAGATATTAAATCCCATGTAAATTTAAATGCACAAATACTGTCAATAATTAATAATTGAAAGGATTAATAAAGTTTATAACAAATAAGAATGTTTCCAACCAGTGTACAGCATAAATTATATATGTACCTGCAATTAAGTGCTGCGCCATTGCCAATATGACTTCTACTAGGGCTGCACCCTTTGCCCCAAGGGAGCTGCTGGCGCTGGTCCATCACTTTGACCAGCAACGCTGATAAGCACTGGGCGTATAATGTTGCCCGGCGCAGAATTTGTGCCAGCACGGGTGTAGGGCGAACCATCGCCCAGCTGGAGAGGAGGTGGTCAGGCCTCTGAAGGAGGCAGCCCAAACTGCTGGGGAGGATCCGCTGTTATGTCCGCCGCTGTAAGTAATGTATATTGTAAACAAATGTTTGCAAAATGTGTGTGTGTGTGTATGTGTGTATATGTATATACAGTATGTGTGTATATATTTATTAGTTTAAAAATACTATAATAAAATTGATTTTAATTTTGTTGTTTCAATTAATTTTTTATGTTTATTTCTTTTTTTTCTCCAAATCATACAGTAATTCACCACCTTCAATAACACTACAATCAACAATCCCACACAAAGTACGCGCCATGGCACAAAAGAGAAGCTTGCCAGCAGGAGGAAAAGGAGGATGAAGAAGAGGTGGCAGCTGGGCCTGCTGGTGCCCACCCCATCTCTCCATCCCATGGCCCCACCCCCTCCCCAGCCTCCACCCACTCCTCTACCCACACCCACTCCCCTGCCCCCATCCACTCCCCACCCCATTTCCAACCCCCCTACTACTTCCCACCACCCATCCCAACCCCTACCAATCCCCACCACACCCAACAACCTTGACCCCTACTCCCATCCCTGCCTCAGCCTTAATTGGTCCCCCATCCCCATCCACACCACCTCCTGGAAGTGGAGAAAATGTAAATGAAAATGTAAAGGTTACATAAGTAACCAATGTGCCTAATGTTGACATACACATTTACATTCACAACACCCACATATGTCCACTCCAAAACATTGGTAGTCACTCCACAACACTCCACTCCCACATGACCTGTTGGGTGTCCTCCTCCAGGTACAATTGGTCCCTTGGTGTAGGTTTGAAGTGTACCCATGCATCACCCCTTCAGTGATTGACACACCTTACATCCATTGAAAGATCCCAGAGCAGTGGTGTTAAACTCATGGGCCTCCAGCTGTTGTGAAACTACAATTCTCAGCATGACCTGCCACACACATTTAGATATTGGCAGTTTGGGAAGGATAAACCTGTAAAGCATCAACAATGTAATGATCCTTACACTGCATACCTTAGTACAGAGGTCTGACCTGTTTTCTCCAGCACAAACCTCCCAAATGTGATGCTGCATACATTCAGCAAAGAAGGCAAAGGACACTTATTTGAAGTCATGTAATATGTTTGTGTGTGTGTGTCAACATCATAGTAGTTTGTAACATCTTCATAGCAGGTCCATCTTTAATGCTCTTTTAAAATGTGTGTTGCCTTCACATTACACTGACAGCTTATTTTATCATTAAAAAGTGACCAAGATTTTGTCTTAAACTTATAAAAACAAATATTTTTTTTTCTTCCCAACAGAAATTCAACAGCACCAGGAGGCCTTGGCACAGACAGTGTTTGAACTACAGGGGGCATTTCAGAATGCTGCCATGCTGCTGGCTCGCCTGCACTCCCTACTTAAAATGTTTATTTTGACATTATTTTTTATTATTTTAAATAAAAGTTTCTGAATAGTTAGAGTGTTTCTGAGGGCAGCTGGACATAGGAACATGTACACATGTGTTATGTAACTTATATACGGAATATAAAGTGAAGGGTAAGGAATGAATGTTGTGTGCATGTGAGGGTTTTAGGCTTAAATAACACATATTGTAAATGCATGGATGTTAGTTGTTGGTGGAGTTAAACATCACACTTATCATTAGGGTAGCGAGACATGTAAATAAATAGGGACATAATATTTATTAGCATTATTTACAGCATGCCTACAAACACCCAAATAAATAAAATAAAAAACATTGGGGGACACATAGATAGTGAAGAAAGTGCCACATTAGAACCCATAAAATATACATGTAATGAGTGTTCAATTGTAGATTAATTAAGGGAGGCAAATGAGGTAATATAAAGAAATCAATCAATAAAACTTAGCATAATTGTGTAATTGTTAAAAGGTAACTTCAAAGAGAATAATTGCTGGACCATATACAGTATGTGAAGCGTACGCCACCGTGATTGGAAGTACGCTTCCTCCTACGATCGGACAAACACGCTCAATTTCTGACCGAAAAGGATGATATCCGTCCGAGCACGGTAGCGTACGCTCATATACATGCCACTCCCCTTTGCTGGCTTTTCCCACCGACCGTGCGCGGCCACCTGATCCAACATGAATAAGGGCCTATGGCAAGATTTTTGATATTTAAAATTTTATACAGTATTTTGCACATTGAATTTTATAATTCTACATATAATTTCTTGCAATGGTGTGAGAATAGTCCAACATCTGGATAGGAAGGCTCTAGCCAGCAGTCTTTGACAGAGACTGGTCGTATGTAGCTGAGTACAATACAGGAGTGATGGTGAAAAGGTGATGTCAAACAAGCTAAACTGGAAGATGCAAAATGAGTAGTGCTAACTAGATTACCACTAGTTACCATATCCACCATTACTATTGCCATATCCACAGGAAGAGCTAATAATATCACTTGTGATTCTTTGAGGAGACCTGGGAGAAAGTGCACTGAAGCGGGTCCTAGAGGACCAAATTTGGGAACCCTTAAACTAGAGCATGTTAAAGTTGGAAAGTGGTGCTGCATATACTAGATGCTTAACATCATCATGAGTGCTTCAAATTCCTAACAAAGATGGCCACTGATGGCCACAATGAGTGATGAGCATCTTTCAGAGCCACATTCCACAAGCTTACCCAGATGCTGTTATAACTGGAACCACTTGTATCATGCATGGCTAACCTGATACAGTTACTGGCTGGTGATCTGCATGTTCTGCTCGAGATTAACTATATGCACAAGTCTGTGTAGCCATTACTGAGTATGGCTGTACAATTCACATTCCTATAGAATAAACAACCACACTAGGTATGAACTAGGCTGTTGGTTGGCTAAGAAAATCCAGTAGTAATCCTCACCACAATGACACCTTGTGTGGCCAGTTGCAAAAGGAGTATGACCTACTGTACAGGGTCATTGTTTGTGGAAGTTGGTGTAGCCTTGCATCCCTAATCCCTGTTTGTGGCACTCTGGGATTCTAGTAAATGTGATTTCTCTCAGGGAGCGCTGGTGCTGGAGTGCCAGCTCCAGCACAGTGATAAAAGCCAGGTGCAGCACATAATGAAACAGTGCAGCACCCAGCTGCTGTTACTGAGTCAGAATTGGTATTTTGGTGCCTCCCCTCAGTTTGTGACCCCCCCCCCCATTGACATCCCTAAGGGGTGTTCACTTGTGGGTACATGCACTCTGCTTTACCCCTGTCTGCCATCTATACACACATATTGCAACAAAAACATTCATTTTGCTGTAAGACTGAGCTGGATGCAAGACAAAGGCAAGGATTCTCCAACTGCTAGACTAGCTTAGTCAGTACATATATGAGCAAACTACTGTACCTGTTGTTTAGATTATCAGATAATTAATGTTTTCTGATCAAAAGAACAAATTTAATTATATCTAATTGTTTGTTTTTACTGCACTTTAAAACAGAGCAGCATATTTTTAATAGAAGTGTTCTACATTAAAGGTCAGTTGAGTTCAATTTTTGTGGTTATTTTTTTCTACAAATTGTTGTTAAAAAATGCTATTTAAGTATATATTTTATCCAGTTTGCTTATTAAATTTTCTTGTATGAGCAACACTGGACTGTCCAAAATGTATCAAACTGTGAACCTTGTTAAATTGCTTTGTTTATCTCTGCTCATGCAGGCCTCATCCTTCATTATAGTCTTGGATATCAGCACACCTCATCATGCCAGGCAGTAATAGTGAAACCTTCCCTTCTCACCATCATCAATCATTCTTTACAATGGTTCTACAATATTGCTCATCTTGCTTTAAGATTGTCCTATTTGAGTGGATGAAGAGAGTTTGTTTACTTCAGCCTGAACTTAGTAGCTATGGAACTAAGGGTGAAATTTAATAGGATGAGAGATTCAGGAAGTGAGAGATTTGGTAAGAAATCTTCAGTTTTTTTAAAGCAGCAATCCTTTACACTGCAAAATCAAACTGGTTTTGCAGTGTAAATAATTGGCGCTTTAAAAAAACTGAAGATTTCTTACCAAATCTCTCACTTCCTGAATCTCTCATCTTATTAAATTCCACCCTAATACCCTTTGTGATACATCTGGGGCATTCCATAAATTAAAGTATAAAATGTATATGCACTGGCCAAAAACCTTGGTACAGTCTTGATAAAGGTCCCTGTGTTTGTCTTTAAATGTTAAATTATTTATTAATTATTTATTCAGCACTTCTCAATAAATGCAAGAAAGCAAGTTTATTTGTAATTGTTGTTTTTATTTAAGCAAAATGGTATACATAAATAATAAATAAATACATAAGATATACATTCAGCGCAAGTAATGTAGTTGATGCAAACAAAGATTAAAGTTGCACAGACAATAATCAGTAGAAAACAAAATAATACTATATGAATATGGATGGTGTAATGGTTAGCATTACTGCCTCACAGCACTAAGGTTATGGGTTCGATCCCCACCATGGCCCTAACTGTGCGGAGTTTGTATATTCTCCCCGTGCTTGCATGGGATTACTCCGGGTACTACGGTTTCCTCCCACAATCCAAAAATATACAGGTAGGTTAATTGGCTTCCATCAAAAATTAACCCAAGAATGTCTGTGTGTGTATATACATGTGGTAGGGAATATAGATTGCAAACTCCACTGGGGCAGGGACGGATGTGAATGCTCAAATATTCTCTGTAAAGCGCTGAATAATATGTATGCGCTATATAAGAAACTGTTAATATATAAATAATAATACATTTCCTATTTTTTACAAATTGTAATTCAAAAATACTGTAAATACTTTTTTTGTTTTCAGTGTAACAACAAATATTTTTATGGAGCATACAAGCAAACACAGGCTTGTCTGCAATCTATAAAATATTAATATACTGTTTGGTTTGGATTCTGTGACCAACCTGGTTTAAATATTTAGTGGCCAAACATTAAGGGAATCATGGTTTTCTCACAAGACTGTAAATTCGACCCTGTCCCAATGTTTGTGGGACTGTGCATGCACATGGTCTATTATGTGCAGCTCCCCTTTGCGAATGGCTTCAGTGACTTGCAGCCTTACGGTCAGGCTGGTGACACAGGTGTACACAAAAAAGCTACCTCTCAGAGGCTATCAGGGGTTCTATATAAGGATCAGTGACATAACCAGATCTATCAATTTAGTCACGTACTATGTCAACCTTCAGCCTCAGAAGTGAACTAATGAGTAGACATAGAACTAGAGACTTTGATGCAATCTTTCCCTCGCAAAGTACCTCTACTGACATAGAGTAGATCCGAATTGGGAAGATGATTTCTTCAACCTAAATTGAACTCTCCAAAAACAGATAAGGAGAATTATTGCAAGAAAAAGATCAACCCCAGGTGACCAAAACATTTCCAGCATTTGAGCTACAGTACATACTGAAAATCCTATAAAGGAGTGGGAAAAAAGCCTCCTTAAATGCTCATCTCAATACTTATACGCCATAACCACCTAATATTGGCGGAATGCACTCAAACCACTGATGCACTAGGAAAAAAATTAGAGAAATAGGAACAGAACACAGTTTCAAACTAATTGTGAAAAAAATAAAAAGCAACCTTCATAGAATGCAAAATAACAACATTTCTGAGGGACCAGCGAGATATCCAACTGGAAGAATCTTCAACTGAACCAGATTAGGGCCCCTCTATAGGGACCAAAGAGAGGTTCTGTCACCTTCTGAAACAGAATATTCGAGCACTGAAGAATACAGGGCCTTATTTTGGTTCATTCTTTCTGCCAAAATCCTTCTTAGATGGACAAAACCATGTGCACTGCAGGGGGGGCAGATGTAACATGTGCAGAGAGAATTAGATTTGGGTGAGTTATTTTGTTTCTGTGCAGGGAAAATACTGACTGCTTTATTTTTACACTGCAATGTAGATCTCACTTTGAAGTAAAACCCCACCCAAATCTAATTCTCTCTGCACAAGTAACACCTGCCCCACCTGCAGTGCACATGGTTTTGCCCATCTAAGAAGGATTTTGTCAGAAAGAATGAACCAAAATAAGGCCCACAGTGACAATTCATACACTAACAACACCAACACCTGTAGAGGAAATCTTTTAGATTTTGGTGGGGTAGTGGCCCACGTTAAAAGAGAGGAATATGAAGATGAGAAGCTGGAAGCAGTAGAAGGGATTGGTCCTAATGGGAACCACATCAACCGAGTCATCAATCCCAGAGAACCAGACCATCTTGAGTTGCTTTACCTCAGGCCTTCAAATCATCAACTGATCACACCACATTCTGACCCAAGATCAATGCAGAGTTTTAGAGAAGGGACAATCCATCTCCCCTACTAATAAGTTTGAGATAAAATAGATTTCTCTGGGAAACCAGCCTTCACTTACTCGGACATAAAATTATATCTAATGAAATTTTATGCCTTGCATCAGTCCAATGCATCTCCTGGTACCTCATTAAATTGGCCATCATGAGAACTTCAGGAAATCCAGGAATTAGCAGAGGAATATCTCTAAAAAACGATCATCTTTCTTTCCCAATGATTCAAATTGCCCTGAGGTCAGGGCATTCATGAATCTTGGAAAGCATACATTTAAATATTTAAAGCAATTAAACATAAACACGTATATTTCTATAAATGTAAGAGAGGGCACCACACATCTGGGGAATTATGAATAAAACTGCTATGTTTATTTACTAAAATGAATTAAAAACATAAGCATAAAAAACATGAAGACTGAATAGTGTCCTATAGATTGTAAGCTTGCAGCAGGGCCCTCCTACCTCTAAGTCTGTCTGTTGTTACCCAGTTTGTTTTATCACTGTCTACTATTGTAAAGCGCAACGGAATCTGCTGCGCTATATAAGAAACTGTAAATAAATAAAATAAATAATAGTGTGTATAAATTGTTAATACATCAAATCAAATCCTTAATAGATGCATGTATTGGCAGACAATGTCAGACTGCTCACACCAGCTCCTGAGTGGTACTATGGCTGGTAGTCCAGGCAGGTGGTAGAAGGAGGATAAATGCTTTTATCTGCCTTCTACCACCTGCCTGGACTACCAGCCGTCCTTCCACCAACCGCTGACACCTCTTTCCAGCGTATGTTTATTTGCTCTAAATATTTAAATGTATGCTTTCCACTTGTCTTGCATAGCAATTCCCAGAATTGCCCTTGGGAGCAGCCTTTACACAATTTAGTACAACGTTGGTATAACATGTGCATATAATAGTGGAGCAACTACTCTATTATCGCGCCTGATTGTTGTTTCATTCATGAATCTTGTAGCAAAAGATTTTGATGGCTATCAAAGAAATTAAGAAATGGCATGTTTCATTGTTAAACCATGAGACAAAGAGGTTACATTGTCACCTGATTCTCTGAATTGTACTTCAAGGAAGTCCATAATCAACCTGACAAGTCTTGTTACCAAAAATACCCTATGTTCCTACCACCAACTTCAAATCAAGATATAATCAAATTATTCATAGGGCCTTCTCCAATGCAGTAATCACTAAGTCGGAACACTGTTACCTACAAACTCCCAATCTAAGGGTAGCAACTTTCTATCTCTTTCCAAAGGTCCACACATTCCTACAGGAACCACCTGGGAGACCCATTGTGTCCGATAATGGATCTCTCATTGAAAATGCATGCACATTCTTGGACATTTATCTGTATTACCATGGCACTGGCCTCCCTTCCTATACTAAGGATACAAAAAAGTGTTGAGGAAGGTGCATGATATCCAACTAAAGGATGACCACCTGTTGGTATCACTCTATGTCGAATGCCTTTATAACTGAATAAGACATGACTTAGGGATCAAAGCAGTTCATTATTTTCTAGAAGGAAGGCCTCACTTCATTCCATGATTTTTGTTGGAGCTCTTAGAGTTTGTCCTCCACAAAACTTACTTTGTTTTTAACAACCATTGCTACATCCAAAGAAGAGGGACTGCTATGGGAGCAGCTTGTGCCCTGACATAAGTAAACCTCTTCCTTGGACAGTGGGAAAGAGAGGTGGTGTTCCAGAATGATACAGATGCAGAATGCATCCACAATTGGATGCTATACATTGATGACATTTTTTTTATCTGGAAAGGTCCTCAGGATCATCTTATCACCTTTGTTGAGAAACTCAATGTACAGTAAATGATCTAAACCTTAAAATACTGGTAGGGCTATGATTTTAGCCCTACCAGTATTGCTTTTATGGACCTAAACCTCTACCACAGCAACAAATATACCTTGAACTACTTATATTCCAATGAACTACACAGAAATTTCACCTCAACAAACAGCTTTTTATACAGCACCTACCTCTCACTTCCCGCTGACCATTTCAACTTAGCAAAAGGGGAGTTCCTGAGGCTCTAACGTAACTGTTCAGACTATAATGTTTTCAAAGAAAAATGTCAAGAACTTTCAGTAACACTCCAAAAAAGAAGCTATTCGAAAAGATTAATTAAAAAATCTAAAAGGGCCGTCCAGGAAAATTCAAAGGGAAAATATCCTTTTCCAAACTTCAACAGCAGAGACAGAGTCTGACACCATCAGGATGGTTGGCAATTTTTGTCAAGAATGGAAGGACATAAAAAACATTGTACAAAAACATTGGCCCATTCTTATGGATAATGATCTAGCCGCCAAACTGAACCCAAAGGTGGATATGAGCTGATGAAGAGCCTCAAACTTGAAGGACAATTTGGTACAGAGTCACTTAATTGGAAGCCAGCCAATAAAACCCATAATAATTGGTAATCATCCCTGTGGCAACTGTAAGGTGTCATGTAAACAACATCACGACAGTTCATGACGGATTCGGAGACCCAATTAAGATTTAAGGATCCTTCAACTGCAATGTCAAATTAGGACCTATTGTTTTACCTGTCCATGTATGACCAATAATGTAGGAATGCTCTACCGTCCTATGAAACGGAGGATCCTGGAGCACATCGGCAACATTAGGAATGCTATACGTGACAAAGCCAGAATGAAGCCACTCACCATGGTTGCTTGACATTTCATGAAGACACACTCAAATACTCATGATCTACAGTTCTTTGGATTAGAGCAGATCCATCTATCCTAATATAGCATTAAAAATACGTCCACTAATAAAATTAATACTTTAATTATTTAATACACATAACCCCTAAAGTTGCATATACTTAGGTACAATACCGATTAATTTGGGTCTTTGTCCCCCCCTTTTATATGTTAAAACCGGCACACTATGATGTTCAGAGGCTCGAATCAACAGATCCTAGTATAGAAGGCTTCAAGAAAATGAAGAGCCATACACAGAAGCTGCATCAGTACAGCTCCGGCCGACGCATGCGCAGCAGGGAAGAAGGTCTCCTCTGAAGTCCAGGCATCAAAACACAGCCGGGCATGCACAGTACGAATCACCGGATACGTGGCGGAAGTGCCGCGATTTGCCAATCTTGTTGTTTTTAGGACATTTGCTCTACTTAGAACATATTATTAACATGGCGTTTTCAATACTAGTCCATTTATAAATGTATTACTGTATCAAACCAGTCCCTATCTTAGGTTATAAACACTGTTAGCCACATACTGTATGAGGAATTAATTACAGGAAGTGATGTCACTAACCATCTGAGCAGACATACAGGTATAAATACCAGCCTGGTCTCATTTGTCTCCTACCCCTTGAAAAAGTCACATAAGACGAAACGCGTTGAGTGATATTTCCTCCATCCATTTTCTAAGATAAGCACTTTCTTTTACTAATAATCCTGTCTTTTTAGAATGTATGTCCAATTTTTATAGACATTTTTCTTAAAGCCAAAAATATTATATTTCTCTCTTTTTTAAAGACTGTAAGTTTTTATTTGTTTACCAAAATTGTCATCTAATAAATTGTTATTTTTATAGAATTTCTTTTTCGCCTATATATATATATATATATATATATATATATATATATATATATATATATATCCAGTGGCTTTACAATAATTAGTCGCCGACATCTTTATACACTATTGACGTCTTCACAACAGGATCCTGACCTTTATGCTGTGAAGACGTCAATTGCTGTGTGTCTTGAGAAAGGCCACCTGGTGGCCGAAACGTAGACCTACACCCTTTTCTGTGACTGGTAATGTACCAATAAATTCTACATGATGAGACGCTGGTGAGTGCCCTTATTGGATTCAATAGATCCTACCCTGCTCTCTCTATATATATATATATATATATATATATATATATATATATATATTTGCAGGGAACTGCCACATCCAGTCACGATGTAGTTGCAATAAACAATTTATTAGACACAGCAATGTTTCAAATAGAAGCATAATTTTACTCAGGCTTAGTGCATACAAAAACAGTCTTACCTTATAAAACATCCACCCGTGTGAGAATTGCGCCGGCGGCAGGCAGAAGGCCACGCCCACATTGACATGGCATCACCCTGTGACCGCTATCCAGCCAATCAGAGGTGATGTCGTTTGTGGCACCATCACCATGGTTACCGTGTACACAATGTCTAAAACAATGGCACATACCTGTACACATTAATAACCATAACACATTATACAAATGTAGACATATAAAAATATATAGAAAAAGCAATAATACGGCCACCAGAAGAAGCAAAACATGGGATAAAAAAAACATAGTAAATTCCGCTAAAGAAATATGAACTTTATAGCAGTACAGAGATACCCAAGTGTTCATTTAGGCCCCCTGGGGCTACTGTACCCAATTTAGCAATCCATATAGCCTCACAACATAGTAAATGTAGGCCATGATTCCCTCCTCTCAAAGAGGTTGGGATATGGTCTATCATTCTATATTTCAACGAAGATAGTATGTGTTTCGCTGACACAAAGTGTCGAGATACCGGCTGGTCGCTAGACCCACTAACCAATGCTTTACGGATGGATGACCGATGGGCTGTCATCCTCTCTAAATGGTCTTTCGGTCTTGCTGATATACGACAACCCGCAGGGTCATAGAATCTGATATACCATAAAGGGTGTATAGCACGTAAGGGTATGTCTGAATTGTATAGGTTTGCTAGTGTGAGGATGATTATATTGGGATCCCGAAATCATGAATTGACATGTGGTGCATGTGCTACTTAAATAACCCAAATTTCTTTGTTGACGTTTGACGGACATAGGGCAGGCATCAGACCTTAACCAAAATATCTCTAATGCTCTTAGAGCAGGGGTGGGGAACCTGTTTTGTGCCAAGGGCT
Organism: Crinia signifera; assembly: GCF_055691185.1. Lineage (NCBI taxonomy): Eukaryota > Metazoa > Chordata > Amphibia > Anura > Myobatrachidae > Crinia > Crinia signifera. The sequence continues at coordinate 202,318,693 of NC_139219.1, forward strand.
GTTTGTAAGTGGAAAAAATCCTTCGGGGGCATATGTAAAAATTTCTCTGGCGGCTGCAGCTGAATAGGACTGACAGTCTCCGGCTGCTGTTGATTAAGAGGAATCTCAGGAGAACTACCAGCCTCTCATGAGAATTCCCCTGTATTTGACTCCCGGCAAAGCCGCTGGGCGAGTGGGCGGGCCACTCAGACCCACTATGGGGGCCGCATACGGCCTCCGGGCCTGAGGTTCCGCACCCCCGTCTTAGAGCATTTGTAACTTGGGAGTAGTTTAGTCTGCCCAAGTCCTTATTACTGGTCAGTTTTTATTAGGTGCCAATGTTTATTTCGCTTCTTCTGGTGACCTTATTCATGTTTTTTCTATATATTTTTATATGTCTACATTTGTATACTGTGTTATGGTTATTAATGTCTATATGCCCTTGTGTTAGACATTGTGTACACAGTAACCATGGTGATGGTGTCACGAAGGACATCACCTCTGATTAGCTGGATAGTGGTCACAGGGTGATGACCTGTCAATGGGGGTGTGGCCTTCTGCCTGCTGGCGGTGCGAGTCTCACATGGGTGGATGTTTTATAAGGTAAGACTGTTTTTGTATGCACCAAGGCTGAGTAAAAATACTGTAGGCTTGTATTTGAAACGTTGCTGTGTCTAATTTATCTTTTATTGTAACTACATTGTGACTGGAGTGCAGCAGTTCCCTGCAAAGTCTATTATCTACCCTTACTGAGGGCACCCAGCCGAGCAACTGTATCGGTGGAGTGACAGACGCCAACATTTGTATGTATTGGATATAGCTGTGGAGGTTCACGATCTCTCCTGTTTTGGGAACCCCTATAATATCACAAACACTCTGTGCTTTCCTCCACTGGTTAGCGGTGGTAGTAGGTCCCCAGTGACCCTCACATTTATACACAGTGGTGGCTGCACTTATATGGATGGCAAAAAACCTCCAAAAGCAAAGAAGAATTTGTCATAAATCTTTCTTCATACGACCTCTCACAGTTGGAACTACATCTGTTATCAAAGGGATTATCATATATCCCAACAACTTCTTTCAATCAACTACAATGGTCCATCGACCAGCATCGTTTAGCCAGACAGTTACGGCTTAAAGAATTTTTCCATAAATGCAGTGAAAAGGTTCAAGATCCTGCTCAGGGCTTGGAAAGTGAAGCGAATACCATTATTCCGCCTCAACTTCGCAAAATTATGCCTAGGTCATCATTTGAAACCCAATCTTATAATCCATTGAAATGTTCTTTTTAAAGAATGACCAATCATGAAGTCCATGATTTGGTGAAATATCATTTACCTAGTTATAATAATCTGAGTAAGAAAATAAATAAATGCCCTTAAATCTTTATCAGATACTAAAACCCTTGGGCGAAATTTAATAGGGGGCGATTTTTTTTTTGTGTTTTTTTTTGCAAAAACAGCCGTTTTCCGAAAATCGCATACTTTATAGGGTGCGATTTTCGGATAAAATAGCATTTTTTCCCGCTATTTCGCACATTTAAAAGGTGCGATTTTTAGTTAAACTAAAAACCGCATCCAGATGTTTTCCCATTAATAAGTATACAAATTGACTATTTAATGGGATGCGTATTTTAGTAAAGGTTACTAAAAATCGCAAAATACATAGACCAGGTTCTCACTGGCGAATTTGTCAGAAACATGCACAGATCATTGAGATCTGTGCATGGTTCTGGTGTAAAAAAAGAGATAAAACAAAAAAGTGAAAAAAAAAAACAGCATGGGGTCCCCCCTCCAGAGCATAACCAGCCGGTCCTGGTTTCATAAAATCATGGGGCAGAACAAATAGAGGTCCCCTGGATTTTACAAAACCAGCACCAGGCTCAAGGGCCGGTCCTGGTTGCCAAAATACGGTGGACAAAATGACTAGGGGTCCCCCGTTTTTCAAGAACCAGCACCGGGCCCAACCAGCCAGCAGGGTAATGCCACAGCTGGAGGGAGACTGGGGGGAGGCTTTTTATACAAGTCCCCCCAGCCAAAGCATTCACCTCCTGACCGGTCAGCATGGGCAGGGGTCCTGGGGGAGTGGGAACCCCCCAAAAAAGGGGTCCCCCCTTCAGAACTTACCTGCCCATGCTGAAGCCCGGGGCTGTCCTTGATGCCCCTAGGCGGTGGGCATCGAGCTGATGATTGTGTAAAAAAATTGAAAAACGATTGTGTATTGCTGTGGAACTATGAAACCCAGGAAGCCTGCACCACATGCAGGGACTTGGAGAACCAAAAGTTCCAGCATGCGAGGCATTAATGGGCCCACTGGCACTTGTAGTTCCACAGTAATAAAAATAGTCAAATACAAACACAGACACAATAAAAAAAAACTTTAATACATCCAAAGCCCACACATACTGATACTTACCTATCTTGAGCCCGTTAGTAGGTCCCTGGGTCCGGGGCTCCCGGGTCCAGGTCCGGGTTCCGGTGTTCCAGGGTCTGGTGTCCGAGGCTCCAGGGTCCGGGGTCCAGGGCTCCATGGTCCAGGGTCCGGTGCCTTGGTTCCTGGGTCCTGGGCTGCAGAGTCCGTGGTCCGGGGCCTTGGTTTCCGGGGCTGGTCCGGGGTCCGGGGCTCCAGGGCTGAAGAGTCCGGGGTCCTGGATCCAAAGAAATCCATGGGGGACCTGTGGAAGGAAATCCAACTCTCCAAGCTCCTCCTGTGAAGATCTGTCCTCTTCGTTCCGAAGTAGTCCAAGTCTTCTGCCAAATACCGGCGATTCCAGCAGCTCCCCGCTTCGGACTGAGGAGAGGCGCAGAGATGTTTCATCTTCTGAGCCTCTCCTCCAAATGATTCTATTGGCTGACTAGCGGCCAATCAGGACCCGAGAAAGTCGGCACCTGATTGGCCGGTAGGCGGCCAATAGAATCATTCGGAGGAGATAATTCGGAGGAGATCATAAAGACTTATTTTTTATATAGTCTTGTTTGCCATCTTCCCAGCTAAGGATGATTTCCTCACACTCACTTTTTCCCCTTCTGTGTCATACCTGTCTGTCTAACCCTCTCCTTTAGAAAGTAAGCTCTCACAAACAGAGCCCTCTCTCCTCATGTGCCTTTCTTAGAATATATAGACCTCTGCCACCCTGATGATTGCTTCAGTGTCCTGTCCCCTGATGCAACTATCCATAATTACCATGTACTTGTCCTATATTGTCTTGTACTGTAATTTATTATCTGTTTTTACTCATTTGTGTAATGTAAGATGCTGCGGAACCTTTGTTGCGCCATATAAATAAACGATAATAATAATAATAACAACTTTCTTTGAGACATTCTAACTTATGTGAGCGATTCACCTTACATGAGAGATCCGCTTGTGGGTAAAATGGGTGCCAAACGGGGTCCCAAAAGTCAGGATCCCTACAGTCATTTACCCGACATTGGGATCCTGACTGTTAAAACTCCGACAGCTGGGTTCCCGACAGCCACCGGCTATTCTCCCTCATGGGGGTCCACGACCCCCATAAAGGGAGAATAGAATAGGTGGCGATCGCAGTGAGCCACCGTGCACGCAGCCTGGCGAGCGCAGCAAACCCACACGGGGCTTTATTGCACTCACCATGTACTCTGAGTCTGGCCAGTTGGGATCCCGACATCGGGCTAATGACTGTCGGGATCCCGACTGTCGGAACCATATACCACACCCAGTAAAATTCTGTGCAAGCCTGTGATGCAGATGAAATAACATTATTTAAACAAGCATATATGGGATCCTGCGTCCTGCAAAAAAACAATACATTGCTTAAAACGGATTCTTTACGACCACCGTATCATTTTCACCCCTCATCAATTTTGACCCTTTGCCAAAGGATTAATTGTTAGTTGTAATACCCAATATATTTCTCATGAGAGTTATATATATGTATACTGTATATGTGTCTGCATTTTTGTAGTTTCATGTAGTGGTTGATATTTCAGACACACTGTTATTTTAGCCTTTGAAATAAAAGTGAATTTTTAATCTATTCATTTATCCATTATTATCTATCAATTTATATAAAGCAGGCCTCAAAACAGCTTGGTTCTTCCTTGGTCACTCCTTCACTCCCCTTTTCTCAGTACATAAAGAAGCTGTCAGCGGAAGGGGTGAGATGTGAACTGGAGGAGCCAAACAAGGAAAGAAATCACTATGAACTGAATATTTTAAAAGTCACAATATTAATAAAATAGATGACTACCATCCTCTATCTCATTCCTGCTCCTGACATTGGCTGCCATCCATATAGTGACATGAACAAGCCTGCTGGGTGAAACATCTGTTTGATTAGGACATTCAGTGTTTTCATAACTATAATTTTCCTAATGCACAGCCATAGCATTTGAACATAAGGTATCTTTCATCTATCATTTCACTTTTTTCACTACTCTCTGTTGCACAAGTATTGAGACAGAGCCTCATCAAGGGAATAATTACACATTACATGTCAGCAAACTGAGTAGCTTTTGAAGTCTCCTTGTATTGTCTCAGGCTAATCTGGGGCATTCATTGCAGTCTGGCACATGCCTTGCATTTCTTATCTATTATATAAGCACAACAATGCAGGTATATGCTATTGACGCTACAAAGCTTTATTCTACTTAATTTTCAGGATAAAATTTGCCGTGGGCAATGTATTGGGACATCAACAGTGAGCATTATCATATCCACAGCCAAACACCATACCGATATATATATATATATATATATATATATATATATATATATATATATATATATATATATACTCACAGTTATCCAAAAATCAATTTGAAAGACCAGCACCAGTCCAAATGAGAAAAAATCAATGTAAGTTTAATGTCCAAGGACAAACAATAAGATCAGCCATGATCATGTCAGAAAAAAACAATTCATAAACACCCAACAGGCATAAGTGAGGCTATACTTAGCATTCTCAGCAAAGTTTTCACAACAGCGTCTCCTCGACGGCCGTTTCGGTGCCTCTGCACCTTTATCAAGAGGGGTGACAACTGGTACATACATGTCATGTTAATTTATAGGGCCCCAGGTGCCAACTCACCTGTGTTAATCAGCGCTAAATTCCCGCCACAGGAATCCCTGCTCACCTCGCCGCATCTCGCCGCACCATCGGTGACGCCAGACCGGAAGTGCCCGTCAGGCGGAACCAATGTGCCGGCAGATTTGCAGGGGGAAGACAGTTCAGTTCCCGAGCGCCGGAAGTGTGTCATCGAGTCGAGCGTTGCCGCGGCAACCAAACTACAGCCATCTGTATTTAAACACTGCTGGAATACCGCATATGCCTAACACTCTGTTAGATCAAAACAAAGATTAACACAAATATACAAACATAAAAAAAGACATACATACACAAAGAGTGAGGAAAAAATAACATATCAATACATAAATATATATGCTATTAAATGACGGGGCATCAGCTACAATGAATGAATTATCAATAAGGCAACAGTAGCTCAATGTAACAAAGTACAATGTCTAATTATAAGAAATGAGTAAGACTGAACTCCTCATTGAGGCCTTTGGGTCGCATAGTGTCTAATTCATAAATCCAAAAGCTTTCCTTTTTCAAAAGGATTTTATGTCGATCGCCACCCCTTCTCAGAGGCGGCACATGTTCGATTGGCATGAACATGAATTCATTGATAGTGTGTCCACACTGGACAAAATGACGAGCCACAGGTGGCGTATTTGTGTCCATTTTAACATATGCCTTCTTGATGGACGATCTATGTGCCCCAATTCGCTCTTTTAACATGCGCAAGGTTTTGCCAACATAAATCATGTTGCATGGACAACGGATGATATATACAACATATTTAGTTTCACAGTCCATATGATGTTTTATGGTATATAGCCTGCCTGTTAATGGGTGTGAAAAACTATCTGACACGATCACATGTCGGCAGTTGACGCATCTCAGGCATTTATATGCTCCCGCTTGCCTTACCAGCCAATGTCTGGGCTGATCAACTTTAGGACTTATATCCGAAAATGTAATTTGTTGCTTCAGATTCTTGCTTTTCTTAAAGCAAAAGAGTGGTGGGCTTTGACAAACACCTCCAAGACATTGGCTGGTAAGGCAAGCGGGAGCATATAAATGCCTGAGATGCGTCAACTGCCGACATGTGATCGTGTCAGATAGTTTTTCGCACCCATTAACAGGCAGGCTATATACCATAAAACATCATATGGACTGTGAAACTAAATATGTTGTATATATCATCCGTTGTCCATGCAACATGATTTATGTTGGCAAAACCTTGCGCATGTTGAAAGAGCGAATTGGGGCACATAGATCGTCCATCAAGAAGGCATATGTTAAAATGGACACAAATACGCCACCTGTGGCTCGTCATTTTGTCCAGTGTGGACACACTATCAATGAATTCATGTTCATGCCAATCGAACATGTGCCCCCTCTGAGAAGGGGTGGCGATCGACATAAAATCCTTTTGAAAAAGGAAAGCTTTTGGATTTATGAATTAGACACTATGCGACCCAAAGGCCTCAATGAGGAGTTCAGTCTTACTCATTTCTTATAATTAGACATTGTACTTTGTTACATTGAGCTACTGTTGCCTTATTGATAATTCATTCATTGTAGCTGATGCCCCGTCATTTAATAGCATATATATTTATGTATTGATATGTTATTTTTTCCTCACTCTTTGTGTATGTATGTCTTTTTATGTTTGTATATTTGTGTTAATCTTTGTTTTGATCTGAGTGTTAGGCATATGCGGTATTCCAGCAGTGTTTTAATACAGATGGCTGTAGTTTGGTTGCCGCGGCAACGCTCGACTCGATGACGCACTTCCGGCGCTCGGGAACTGAACTGTCTTCCCCCTGCAAATCTGCCGGCACATTGGTTCCGCCTGACGGGCACTTCCGGTCTGGCGTCACCGATGGTGCGGCGAGATGCGGCGAGGTGAGCAGGGATTCCTGTGGCGGGAATTTAGCGCTGATTAACACAGGTGAGTTGGCACCTGGGGCCCTATAAATTAACATGACATGTATGTACCAGTTGTCACCCCTCTTGATAAAGGTGCAGAGGCACCGAAACGGCCGTCGAGGAGACGCTGTTGTGAAAACTTTGCTGAGAATGCTAAGTATAGCCTCACTTATGCCTGTTGGGTGTTTATGAATTGTTTTTTTCTGACATGATCATGGCTGATCTTATTGTTTGTCCTTGGACATTAAACTTACATTGATTTTTTCTCATTTGGACTGGTGCTGGTCTTTCAAATTGATTTTTGGATAACTGTGAGTCTACCTATTGTGGACCTGGCACGGTCACCGTTTGTTTCATGTGAAGCTGGTGCGATATCTAATCCAAGCTATATATATATATATATATATATATATATATATATATATATATATATATATATATATATATATATAGCCTCTAGGCTAGACAGGATTCAGTACTGAATCCCGGCGGTCGGGATCCCGGCGTTCAGAATCCCGATGCCGGAATTCCGACAGCCAAAATGCCAACAAGGGGGGACGTGGATCACCCCCCCTTGCGGGCTCACTGCGCTCGCCACGCAGCGGGCCCGGTGCCTCGCTACGCTCGGCACACTAATTTATTCTCCCTCCAGGGGTGTCATGGACACCCACGGAGGGAGAATGTGTCGGGATTTCGGCGGTCGGGATTCCGGCGTCGGGATTCTGAACACCGCCGGGATTTTAACTGCATCCTGGCTAGACACCATTGCGCCTGAAGGCTTAAACGAACAGCATGGGCTACAGAGCTTTCTTTAATTAATTATCTATTGTCTTTGGGAGAACATAGTTTAATAGCAGGTCCTGAATGATAGATATTGCATAATTGATTATTTATAAGTTGATTTAGACATTACCTGCATCCTGTACTTTTTAAAGATTTTTCATGTTTTTTTATTATGTATGTATGTCTTTAAATAATAATATTTACGTATTTTATTGCCCAATTAGCTGGCCTCTTATATGGCTTATTTTAAGCCATATAATTGTATTAGCTTGCACATTTATTAATATGTTTTTTATAATGTTGTTTATTTCTTTATTTTTATTAGTCCCGTATGCATACAGCTGACAGCGGCAGCCACACCGAGGCTTGGAACGCCGGAAGTCCTGAGCGCAGTGCAGGGCATGGGGATGATGTTAGGGGAAGTAGCCGGGAGAGATGGTGTCCTTTGACTGGCGTCTCCATGGTGCGGCACAGTGTTTCCATGACGGAAAGGGAGTGACGGCCTAGAGGTCGAGGGTAAGTGTTTTGCAGGTTGGACATCACCGGATGGGGGGCGTTTTTTGTCTTGTAGTGCACAGTGTAAAGTTTTGTCACAGTGGGCCTTATTCTGATTCAGTCGGTGCAACGTCCGTGCGGTCCGTTTCACCGTATGTTTCCCATAAGCAGACGGTGAGCGTAAGTCTGCCCACAAAACATCCGCATACGGACGGTCACAAACACCGACAAAGGGGAGTGGCGTACACCTGAGCGTACGCCACCGTACACGGATGGATCCCCTCTTAGCCACCGATAACTGGCGTACAACAGAATGTACGCCACCGTATACGGACGAGTATCGTCCGTTTCCCCACCAACATCTTGTGTATATCTGAGCGTACGCCACATTGCATGGACGGGTCTGACTTTTTTTCAATGGAAAACTCAGCGTGTGTCACCGATCGTGAGAGTGAGCGTACGTCCATGCACGGTGGCATACCCTTCACATATATGGCACTGGAAATCTTGACTTTCAACTATAATTAAGACAATTGATTAATTATTCTAATTGTTATTCAATAATTGTTTGATATTAACTCAATTGTCTACCTTAATAAAGACCCTGATAAAACAACATTTTAACCCTCATTACATGTATATTTGTTATGTTATAATGTGGCATTTTAATCACTATCTATGTGTCCCCACATTGCTTTTACTTTTAAATAAAGTTATTTTGGTGTTACAGTGAAAAAGTTGTCACATGTCGACTTCTGTGAATTGAGTGTCCTGCTTTTTAAAGTATACCAAAACACTTTCTGAATGGGTGTAGATGGTTATAAACTAACTACCTTGCCATATATAAGCAGGTCTTAGAATGAATGTTACCTACAATTAAACCAACCTTTACATGTAGAGAAGTGTTCAAAGATATGCTTCCAATGTGTTTGAGGGCTGTGTGTGGCTTGCAGGTAGTGAAATAATGGTTTTCACTTAATAGGCTGCAGCATTGCTTATTACATTCAGGTGTATGTGTTTGAGTAGTAATCAGTGTTAATTAGCAGACCCAGACTTTGGCGTCCGCCTGTTTTTGGCCCAAAATGCACGGTGCGTTCGCTGATCGAGCGGTTGCAGCACCGTACATTTTTGGTGCACACCCCTGTGTACGCCCATGTTTACGCCCTGTTTTCCTCATTATTCCGGGCGCTCCCCTAAAACCGCCCCCATACCGCCCACAATGTCCGTACTCTCGCGGACAGGTTTTTTCGCACGGAGAGACCTGTCCGTGAACGGTGTGAGGTCGCCGCACGTGCGCATTGCGAAAGCTACGCATGCGCAGATGAAAAAAAAAACATATCCGCCCGTTTATGGTCCCACCGTAGCGAGCAGAATATCCCCCAGTGTGTATGCATTTGATCCCTGAGGAGGGGCAGTAGCCCGAAACATGTTGGAGTATTAAACCACACGTTTTTTCACCAAGAATCCAAGAGTGCCGCCTGATCAATTCTATCATCGCCGGGCCATACACACTGGGCGGCTTTGAGCTGAAAGCTTCTCAAACCTGCTGTTTTGAGTGACTTTTAGCTCAAAGTCGCCCAGTTTGTATGGGCCTTAACACTTATCCACGTTAAAACCAAGTTTTAGAGCATTTATATGCAATCATTTCTGTAGAATCCATTATTCTTTTATCGTAATACAATTAAGGCCCATACACACTAGAAGATTTTCCTTTCCAAAGATTTTGCCAAAATCTATGAATGATAAATCTTTCACCAAAGTAGTGTGTACACACTGAACTATTTCCCCCAAAGAGAGAGAATTTCAGGAGGTGAAAGACTTTGCTGAAAATCTTTCATGTAAAAGGATATTTACATAATGGGCTGGGTTAGAATTCCAAGGGTGGGAGCAGGGGCCATTTTATTAAGTGCATTTATTCATTCAGAACTGATTGCTGGGCTGCGTATATTCGGAGCCCAGTGACCAGAAAAATGACGCACTGCCCAGGGAAATCCTGCCCATGTGCATAGCTACAATTTTTTTGCAGCCATGCACATAGGGAGAAATCCATGTACTTACGCCAGCAATGTATACGTTACTGCCATAATAAAATTATCGTTACCACCTTTGTGTTGAGAGATTCCCGGATAGTGGCCCGCTCCTTGCCCCGCCCCTTGACCCACCTTATCATGTTTTTTTAACCTTTGCTAAAACTCTATTCTTGATTTTGCATACCGTATTGCCACTTACACGTTATGCCACACATCATAATGCCCATTAAATGCTATGCCACACATCATAATGCCCATTATGTTATACCACACATCATTATGCCCAGTACACATTATGCCATACACCGTGATGCCCAGTACACATTATGCCACATACCATTAAGCCACATACCATAATGCCAGGGGCTTCATGCTTGACACCAGGGGCTTTATGCTCGATGCCAGGGCCCTAGATGCTCGATGCCAGGGCCCTTCATGCTCGATGCCAGGGGGGAAGGTGAAATGCTCATTGCCATTAGGGAGTTTAAGAGCATCGAGAGTGGCAGACTAGCCGAGAGAGTTGCGAAGCTGGGAGCAAAATAGCAGCAGACCTGCTTGTTGGCCCTGATATCTCTCCAGGCAGTGCACACACACAGCCCATCTCAGCCTAAATCACCAGGGATATGGTTGCTGAGTGACCATATCCCCGTGCGTACAAGGCAATGGTTGTCAAGAGTGCGCTCCCGCAACCAGCCCTGTGTTGGTTGCTTCTGCGACCAGTGGCTTCCCCCTACAGAGTGTTTCATTTTCATCAATGACCATCGCTGGTCGCTGTTGAAAAATGACACACTCAGCAATTTAGTATGGAGCTTCACAACTGTGTCAGCGGCCACGGAGATTAAGTAAATAGTGTTGACCCCGCAGCCGGACTTTACCTGTTCTCGGTCAGTCTATAGTCCGGGTATGCCACCCTTCCGGACACCGGGGCTTAATTACCGGATAATATTGGTGGCCAGTGGCGGTATCGTGCCAGCAATGTATATATTTCTGCATTTAAAATAACATATGTGCCCATTGGTGCATTGGCTTATTAATAACATATGTGCCCATTGGTGCATTGGCTTATTAATAACATTGGTGCTCAGTGGTGCCTGTAATATATGCATTGCTGGCATGTGCCAGCAATGTATATACAGTAGGAGCAAGTTTCATCTTTGCTCCTTTGGCCATGGCTAGCCATGGCTATTCTATTGTTCTCAGCTGCAATACGTATTGTATTGCAGTTGAGAACAATAGATTAGCCATGGCTAGCCCCGCCCAAAGGAGCAAAGATGAAACTTGCTCCTACTGTATTACTGCATTATAAATATCATTGGTGGTCAGTGGTGCCATTAATATATACATTGATGGCATGTGTTATACAGTAGTATTTTTTACTTTAACTTTTTAAATAACTTTTTTTCAGTTGATGACTAGATGTTATATACTACCAGTCTTTGTTATTTAAGTAAACTGTGTAGAACATTTAGGGAAATAAACCTGTATTTTTACAGTATTTTGTTGAAAACAGCATTACAGTAGGTTCAACATTACCACTGTAGACACATTTGCCTTTTATGTGCCCCTATTGCTTCCCTGTGCAAACGTCTGTGCATGAAGTTCAAATGTGGAAAATTCAGTCACAGCACTGTTTTCAACTCTGTAATTGAGCACCTTGCTTCAGGCAGCAGCTTTAAGTAGCTTGAGAGAGGCTGCAAAACCCTGGGTGGCAGGCACAGAATATTCAGCTAACAGTTTAATTCCAGATGCTTCCTAGAATTTGTGAAAACTCTGTGAGGAGGGCAGTGTTGGGTTATCACTATATTGCATAGCTATCTGAGTGCAGACAGCCTGAGGTATGTCAGCCTACTGTACATCATGGTGCTCGTGGGACTGGTAAACTGTCACCTAAGTGCAGTTTCTTTTTTTTTCCTGTATGCAACATTTAAATAGTTTGTGACCCATTAACAATTTTTTTTTGCACTGTACAGTGATATATATGTCTGTGTGTGTGTCATACAGTAATGGGTAGATCATGTGTATTTAAATTTATGTCATGAAATTAACTGTATTAACTTTACACATAATCATCTTAATATTTTAAATGGCGACAGCATTTTTGGCAATCTCATTGTAAAAATGGTTTGATGTTTCCAGGTATAAATGCGAAGGGGTCTATTTTTTTTTTTATATCATACATTTTATTGAGTAAGTGTAGTTACATAACATTTTCAGCAAAAGAAACAGACAGTTATAATGACATTTACAGTAATTAAAATGACAAGTCATTGTAATGGACAGGCTAGATCGGGAACAATGAAACATGCCTGTAGTGATGATTCACGTGTGAAGTAAGATTTTTGATGTTGTTAAGTATCATTAACCGACGATCCCTTAAATGGGGCAGTGGCCAAAATGTGCAATTTAGCTTGGTGTTGGCTTATATTAAGAAATCTTCACTGTCACTTGGGATAGATTCAGAGGGAAGCTGGGCGGTTTGAAGGGGTATATGGGAGAGGGGGGGAGGGGGGGACCCAACGACGGGGAGAAAGAAGTCATAAAAAGAAGCGGGAATAGTAAGTAGCAAGGTTGAGCTGAAGAAATACTGTAGGTTATTCGTATGTGAAAAAAAAAAAAGTTTTAAGATTGACCAGGAAGTGGGGCGTTGTGATATGTATACCATGGGAGCCAAGCAGAGTGGAATTTACGAACAGTGTTGATTTGTAGACTTGTGATATATTCCATTTTAGCTATGAACCATATTCTATTGATTAGTTCTTGTTGGCTAGGAGCATTTGGGTTTTTCCAATTGCTAGCTATTTGATGTTTAGCCGGGCAGGCAATGTGCAGGATCAATTTATTAGATTCCTTAAGGAGATGGTCAATTGGGGCGCATAAGTGTAAGTTAATTGGTTCGATGGGAGTGGGAAGGGTGACAAGTCGAGTGAGGAGGGAGAGAACCATCTTCCAGAAATCGTCTATAATAGGGCAGGACCACCAGATGTGGTAGAACGTCCACCTTTGCCCACAGTTTCTCCAGCATTGGTCTGTTGAATTAGGGTAAATGCGGTGAAGACGAGTTGGGACCAAATACCACCTGGAACATACCTTATAGGAATTTTCTTTCATTGATATGCTAATTGAACATTTTGAAACTGCTAGACGAATTGATTCCCATTCCTCCTCCTCGAGACGTCGGCCTAGATCAGTTTCCCACTCACGTTCGTGGTTATCTAGGGTAGGAGTGTCTTTAATTAGGATAGAGTTATAAAGCTGTGATATAGATCCTCTGTCGGTAGGCCTATATATGCAATATCTTTCGAACTGGGAGGGAGCCTGGCGGGGTTGCGTGGATTGGTATGTAGAAGAGAAGTGTCGAAGTTGTAGATATTGGTAGTTTAAGGTGTTCGGGATACTATATGCGAAGGGGTCTATTTATGTGTAATATTTTATTGCCAGTGATTGTGGTATTTCTATTATGGTTGCAGATTCTAGGTTGCAGATTATTAAATAGACAGTCAGTAGGTCTAACCCAAAAGGTCAACATGCAATAGGTTGACAGGGTCAAAAGGTCGACAGGGTCAAAAGGTCGACAGGGTTAAAAGGTCGACATGCAATAGACATGCAATAGGATAACAGGGTCAAAATGTCAAGGCACGGTGCCTCGCTGTGCTCACTTTACTTGGGGCACGGTGCCTCGCTGTGCTCACTTTACTTGGGGCATGGTGCCTCGCTGTGCTCACTTTACTTGGGGCACGGTGCCTCGCTGTGCTCACTTTTCTTGGGGCATGGTGCCTCGCTGTGCTCACTTTACTTGGGGCACGGTGCCTCGCTGTGCTCACTTTACTTGGGGCACGGTGCCTCGCTGTGCTCACTTTACTTGGGGCATGGTGCCTCGCTGTGCTCACTTTACTTGGGGCATGGTGCCTCGCTGTGCTCACTTTACTTGGGGCACGGTGCCTCGCTGTGCTCGGCACACTATTATATTCTCCCTCTGTGCCGGCATTGATGGTGAAGTAAGAACAAGCCATGTCTACCTTCTCATGTGTCTGCCTTTTTCATGTTGACCCTGTCAACCTGTTGATCCTGTTGACCTATTGCATGTCGACCTTTTGACGCTGTCAACCTTTTCACCATGTCGACCCATTGCATGCCAACCTTTTGGGGGAAGACCTACTCACTGTTTATCTAGATCTATCAACTGGAACCATTCTATTATACCCCTTACACATAGCTAATGCTGGGTTGCACCTGGCATTTGGACATGGGTCCGTCCTGGTTGTGACACGGCATTTGCTATGACAGTCCCCCACAGCAACCTAGTAATAAGCCAGTTTGCTGACATGAGAAAGGAGGAAAGAGATATCTACTTAATCCAGATAAAATATATCTAATTAAAGTGCGGGTCATTATTACATACAAACACAGTCTCAAATGTTGTGTTTTGGATCTATTTATCCTTGCACTGAACTTTATTATTGAGGTAGAGCATAGCGCTTCACTACTTTATTGCCCACTAGCCAGCTCTTAAAATTTGGACTTTTATGTTCTTTATATGATTATATTGTTTGCTTTTAATTATATTCATGTTATTATTATTATTATCTATTGCAACATTGTTTTTTAATAAATGTAAAAATTTTACTTTATTGAAGTGATACATTGTTTTCCAGTTGTAAGAGAGATTAGCAGTCTAATGCAATCCTCGGAGGGAAATAGTGGCAGGGCCCTATTCAATAATGTCTTTACTGACAGCATTGAAGAGGGATCACAGCAGAACAAGCCCGACTTTAGAAGCTGTCGGGCCCGTTCTGCCAATAACGGCAGTGAATTATCACGATCACGGTTGCAGATCGACAATCCACGACCATTTTCATGGACACGCCCCGACCAGCAGGCAGGACATTAAATCCCACCTGCCAGGGCTTAAAGTGGTCATGGATAGGTGGCGGAACTCATTTCCCCTGCCATCGATCGCCCCCTACCCCATTCATTAGGCAAACCTGGCCATTGCCAGGGTTTTTGGCACCTCCTTGCAAACTATATGTTTATGCCTTACCTCCCATACTTTAGAAAAGGGACAGTAGTCATACAATTGTACCCCTAATTTAAATTATTTCATACAGTAGCACAATCTCATTCATATTACACCACATGTAGTGCCCCTTACTCACTTTTACATGTTACCCTACACAGTAGTACTCCATATACATGTATGTAACACAGTAACAATGCCCACAGTAATAGTACCTGACAGCATGAAATCTCATATGCTGTGCCAGAAAAGAAAGCTGCTAGGACAGTCTTTCCTGTTGGAATTATTGTTCAGGGCTGTGGTGGAGGTGGAACTATTCCCCCCACCATTAGAGGTGGTGGAACTCAGTTCCCAACAGTTCCCCCTCACTTTAACCCCTGCCGCCTGCTGATTTGCTGTTGGGGAAACCATAAATGGGCCTGAACCATGGCTGTTGGGAGGGATAGACAGCCGTGATCCGTAATTGCATAGCCCCCTAACTCTAAAGGGAGCTGCATTTCAACATATACCAGTTTTTTTCATTTTTCTCTGGTCATAAATCATGTAATAATAATAATAATAATAATAATAATAATCCCAGGCCATTTGTTAGGAAAATGATTCTTTCCACTAAACAACATGAAAAGATATCTTAAAATTTAAAAAGTTATCAATGAAAACATATGTTAAATATAACATTAATAAAGAACAAATCAAAAAGCATCTAGAAAAGTGGCGTAGCCACCGTGCGGCACACGCCTCACGCGGTGGCTTGGAGGAGCGACCGCCAGAGGGGTCTGTGGTGGGCGCCAGAGGAGCAGACGATGTGACCCCCAGATGCTCGGTGCTCCCTCCATGTAATGCAGGCCGCTGCTGCCTGGCGCTCCCTCCCCGCTGCCCGGTGCTCCGTCCATGTAACCCGGGCCACTGCTGCCCGGCGCTCCCTCCCCATCCTCCTCCAGGAGTCCCGCCGTCGCAGGCTCCATGTGACCCGCCGCCTCAGCCTCCTCGTGGACCCGCTTACTCATCCTCCATGCGACCCGCAGCCTCATCCTCCTCCACTGGACCCGCTGCTGCCCGGCACCAACCATAAGAATACCTGCTGCTACCTTAGGTACTGTACACCTTGTGTATATTTAAAATGAAGAAGGGTAGTGTGCGGTGTTCACTACAACACACATGGGTGGGGGGGGCGCAGGAAACTTTTTTGGCTTGGGGGAGCAAATTTTATAGTTATGCCACTGATCTACAAGATGATCATCAGTACTTTTTGCATGCAGTGGACCCCGTCTGTACATGTATGAATGGGTCCTGCAACATAGCATGCAGTTCTTCATCAGACTGTCAGT
The DNA here is from genome assembly GCF_055691185.1 of Crinia signifera. NCBI lineage: Eukaryota > Metazoa > Chordata > Amphibia > Anura > Myobatrachidae > Crinia > Crinia signifera. The sequence continues at coordinate 202,335,301 of NC_139219.1, forward strand.
GATTGAGATTCTAATGCAGTGGTAGCCAAGTCCAGTCCTTGAGAGCTACCAACAGTTCACATTTTCCAGACAACCTAGCTGCTGCAAAGCTGCACTCTCACTGACACATTTTAAAAGATCCACAGGTGGAGCTAATCATTTCACTTGCGATTCTGTGAGGAGATCTGGAAAACATTGACTATTGGTAGCTCTCGAGGACTGGAGTTGGCTACTACAGGTCTAATAACATATAGGGTTGAGGAAGGGATGGTCAACTGCCTCTGTTTTTCCAAAGTGAGAGGAAAGAGGCCAGGGTTATTTGTTTGCACTTAGGCTTGAACACCCACAGGCTGCGCTATGGTGAAAGAGTGAAGTTATTCTTATGGGTTTTATTGTGCAAACAATTGCATAATCTAAATATGGTGCATGATTATTTGCTGATAAAGCCTAGACACAGCACCAGAAATCAGTTGTAAGCTATACCAGCTGTGAAAACATAATTACTTTCTCAGAAAAATAATATACAAATTAATGTATAAAGATTATAAAATAATGCATGAGGTCACTGTTAAAAGTATAATCTGATATCAATTATGATCATCAAGTAAATCAGCATCATTATTATTCAGACTTTGTGTACTGAATATGCATTGAACATTTCCCAGGTAATAAAGTAAATGACAGATTTCTACTTGAATCATGATATTACAATAAAGACTAATTTGAGGAGATGCGCAGTTGTATCTTTGGAAACTGAATCCACCCCTACTTTCGGAAACTGAGATATATCCGTCAGGTTCAGATCCAAAAACAATGCAGAACATTGGGCCTTATTCTGGTTGGAGCGGCCGGGCCGTACGCGTACGTCCCGGGATTTTTTATGATCTGCGCATGCGTACATTCGCTAATGCGCAGGCGCGAACACTCCACAACGCTTACGGCCGGGTCTCTACGTGCGAAAAAACCTGTACGCGAGTGTACGGGCATTGGGGGCGGCATAGGGGCGTGATGAGGGGAGCGGCCGAAATAATGAGGGAAAATGGGCGTAAATATGGGCGTACACGGGGGTGTGCACCAAAAATGAGCGGTGCTACTACCGCACGATCGACTAAAGCACCGTTCATTTCGGACACAAAACAGGCGGCCGCCAACCGCCATCTCAAACCACCCCTACAGATACGGCATGCCAGCGTGCGCCTGGGTTAGCTAATTTACGCGGATTACTACCAAACACATACACCTGAATGTAATAACCAATGCTGCAGTCTATTAAGTCCAAACCATGATTTCACTACCTGCAAGCCACACACAGCACTCTAACACATTGGAAGCTTATCTTTCTATACTTCTCTACATTTAAAGGTTTGTTTAATTTAAGGTAAGAATCTTTTTAAGACCTGCTTATATATGCTAAGGTAGGTATTTGTTAAACAGTTAGACACATTCACTACGTGCTTTCATAGACTTTACACAGTAGCACACTCAATCTACACAAGTCGACATGTGTCAACGTGTTCACTCTAATACAAACATAGGTTTTGTATTTATGATACAATAACATAAACCACATCTAACACCTACAAAGGATGTTTCAGCAATGTTTTAAGCCCATGCCCACTATTTTGCACATTAATTAATTCAATCAATTAATTAATTTTCATAATTATAGTTGAAAGGGAAGATTTGCAGGTCCATATATGTGAAGGGTATGCCAGCGTACACGGACGTACGCTCACTCTCACGAGCGGTGACATAAGCTGACTTTTCTATTGAAAACAATAGGGACCCGTCCGTGCAAGCTGGCGTACACTCAGATAGCCGCAAGAAGTCGGTGGGAAGACGGCCGAGAGACGTCCGTAAACGGTGGTGTACGCTCAATTGTACGCCAGTTGTCGGAGTGTAAGGGCTGGTCCGTCCGTGTACGTTGGCGTACGCTCAATTGTACGCCACTCCCCTTTGCCGATGTTTCTGGCCGTACGAATGCGGCTGAGTTGTGGGTGGACCTAACCCCAACGGCCGCGTGCGGATAGCGTACGTTAATAGCGAACGTACGCACGTTTGGCCGCTACGATCAGAATAAGCTCCATTATCCTTCTGGCATGATATCTCTCGTGTTTTGTAATAAAAAAGTCACTCCCTCATCAGATGGAGAGTGTGTGTGGACCAGTGTGCAGTGTGAATAAAAGCTACTGTGAATGTTAATTAAAAATTACTGGGAATGTGATTAACGGGAGTGGGTTACTGTGTCAGCCCCAGACTCAAGTGGGACTCAATTAGATCCAGTAAATTTAACAGTAGTAAAAAATTGGCTTTTTTAGCAATTTTCTGTTATTCAAAGTTTCTGTTATTGCAAATGTTATCTGCAAAATGCATTATTATTTGCGAAGCATTTGCAAATATGAAAGGGACGTGTATTCTTTCTGTATGGGCAGTGACTTTTTTGATCAACTGCATTCTCTTGAATTTGTACTCCCTGAATTAAGTCCAATGTTTTATGGAGGTGCTATAGTCTTTTAAACTGCTATTTGTCTATAATGCTGCTCTGTTGCTTTATTTAGCCAGCCAGCCTTTGACCTTTGGGCTAGATGAGCGTAGTCCCATCTGTATATACAATAGTATTTACATTCCAACAGGTACACTTGGAATATCCTCATTCTACACCCGAATACATCTTGTTGTTTTGCAAAATTAAAACACAAAGATGAATCTGGATCCCAAACCAAAACATGCACTCCCAGTGGGGCTAGGCGATCCTGAGCCCATCCCCATTATGAGTGTGCACAGTGATGCTGCCATTGTTGTGAATGGGGCACATGCACGTCTCAGACGAACGCATGTCCCATTCTCGGTGATCACCGAGACTCGGCTGCCACACTGCGGTGCAGAAAGAGCCATGATTAGCTTGTCTCAATCTGTAGATATACTGTATCCTATTTTTTAGCGGTTGAACTCTGATGATTATGTTTTACCTATACTTTACTGGTATTTTAGGAGTTTATTTACTTGTTATACAACACCTGCATTTTTTTATATTGTTACCCTAACAAATGTCAATTAAGCATAAATGTTATGTTATGAACAACTTGTACTAGACAAAGTAACTGTTGTCATTGCCTCGATGATTATTTTTTTATTTTGCACATAACAATGCTTCAGGTGCATTAACAGTTTTTGAAAATGTATTTCCTTACATTGATTGCTGGTTTTCAATTACCTCTTAATTGTTTTCAATTTGAATTTCACAATAAAGCATTTGTTTGGAAACATACAAGCCAACTGTGGAATACTCAGAGAGGGGTGCATTTTTTTGGGATCAATTGAAACAGTTTAATTGTACACTAGTGGTTTGAAGTCAATTACATATGTGACCTCTGAAGACAACTGACACATCTGGTTGTTCCAGGGTTTATTTGTGCATAATGTGTGAATGCTTATGCAACCAATTATTGTTTACTTTTATGTGTAATTAGAAAAGCTGTATTATTTTTAATTTGATATGAGGACAGAAAATAAAATATAAAGCATTCCAAAGGAGATGAATACTTACCTAGCTACTAGAAAAGTATTTACAATAAATAATTGTAGTAAATAATTGTAGAAATGTTTCTAAATTTAATAGGCGATCTACAATTCTTAGGGAAAAGAGATGGGAATTCTATTTCAGATGAGATGTTGCTATGGGAAACCAATCAGATTCTATTATCTTCTAGAAGGGGCAAAATAAATAACATATACTGTAGATTCTGCCTGGTTGCCCATAGCAACATACCAACATACCATGTGAAATAGAACTCCCATCTTAGTACACTTCCCCCTTATTGTTCAAGAATAATAATTTTTTTTGTGAGCATAAATGAAACAAGGCTAGACAAAATAACATGACTGCAGTAAATATGGAAAACCAAAGGGGAGATTTATCAAATCTGGGAGAGAGATAATACTTTTGTCATTTTGAACAATACAGTTTGCAGCTGATTGGTTGCTATGAGCAATTTCTCCAATTCATACCTCTTTAAGATTTGACAAATCTCCCTCTTTACAGTATGCCTAATTTACAAAGGATAGGAAAGATTTGGGTGGGTCTATTTGTTAAACATGTTTAAAACCTAGACATTGGGATAATGTCTGCAAGCAAAATGGCAAATTGCAATATGTTATACTGTAAGTAACCAAGAGTGAGTAGAAAGTCAATTGTTAATGGAAATGGGAAATGCATCAAACCATAAAGAGATTCTAATTTTAGCTACAGTATATCATTTTGAGTTTGATAAAGGAAATAGATTATTTGCAATATAAAAGACAACTAATTTTTCTATGGATTTAGAAAATTATGAAGCAAACATTTTACAGAAGCATGAAATAATTTAAAGAGGTATTGTTTCCACTTAAACAATAAATAATACCAATAAACAAAGTTGTATTGTTTTAAAAAGTATTTGAAATATCATTTAATTATTTATTACAGGTTCTTATATATCAGGGGCAAATGCAGGATTTTCAGAAGGGGGTTTCCAGAGAGGGGCGGAGCAAAGCACGGAGAAGGACACTTAGGTGACCCAGTATATGCCGGGTCAGTTAAAGTATTATAGATAAACCAAATGCATATTAATAATAATAATAATAATAATAATAATGGGCATAGCAATGTATTGGGGCCCCTACCTATCCTCCAGCGGTAGGGGAGGGGGGTGCTATGAGCAGAAGCTTTGATGTCCCGCTGGTGGTAATGGGTATTATATCAACCGCTCAGCATGTAGGGCCTGGATTGGTAATTTCCACTAATTACCCCTTTACTACACAGATGGTGGGAGAAGGGGGCATTGGGCTGAATGAAGGGGGAAACCCCGAAAGCGATTGGTGCTAATACATGTGTATTTTCAGCATTTGCTCTGAGTTCTTTTTTCTTTTTTTTCTGAGTGCCTCCTATGGTTTGGACTCAGACTCAGAATATAGACATGGCACATTTTAATCAAGAGTCTGCTTGTGCATCTTATTCCAGTATTGCACACATAGGTGTGCGCACATTGAGTGTTAAGGGTGCACAGGCACCCCCTAATGCTGTGCCCACCCTTATGTACACCTATGAATACCAGCAATACCTTTTACCAAATACTTTTGCTTTTTAGCACTGTTTGGTCTAGTACAATTAACAATGCAAAACACACATAATTGATTGATGGGCGCTTCTTTTAATATAGCTACATACCTGTATCATCCATATCGCTACATACCTGCGTCATCCATATATGTTTATGACTTTATTTGCATGTACTGTTATACAGAGTAATTAGAAGATTAAAACTGAAAGAGGCAGCAGATTATGGTCTGGCTTATATTGTAGTGAGTGTCCATATATGATTGTAGACACACCTGATTGTCGGTGTTAGACACGCCCAATAGGTGGTGCTAGGCACACACCTTTGATGGTGCACCCCCTAATAAAATGTTCTGCGCACGCCTATGATTGCACATAAGATGGATTTATGTCAAAAGACTCTATCTCTTACCGAATAGCAAAGGACCTGTCTGCTCACTCACGCCAAGCATCTCCTGTTGTGTGGTATATTGAGGGAAGATGTATGATGACACAGTGGTAGGGGAATTAGTGTAGTAGAGATAGCAATACTGACAGCTGTATCTGCACTCACAGTGACATTTTGCATATTACAGAACAACAGGCAGCAGTTGTATTATATACAAAAGAATCAAATAGATAATGTAGGTTACCCAAAATATTCACAGCCCCATATTGTAGCTAAGGATTTATGATAAAGGTGCCTCCGCCAGGATTGACTAATGCCAGTTAGTCACAGCTCCAGAGGTGAAGGGAGCCACACCAAATGCCACTCCAAACACTGTCAAACATTTCTTTCCAGGACTCATTGGCAATTGGTGTGGCTCCCCTATTTGAATTTTGGACTGCACTTCAGCCCTATCTTTGGAGCAGCGACTATTGTAAGCCATACTAAACATGAAGTAAGGGCACATTTACTGTTCAGCAAATATAATAACAATATGGAGTGATCTGTGTCTCAATATTTGCATTTCTCTACATACAGTTTGCTTAGAATCATTTTTCTATCAATTCCGCATGAGACCTTGCTAGTGTATTGCTGTGCCTGAACATTAGCAAAACCCAGTTTCAAGCAAAGTACAATGAAGCCACACTATGAGGTATTTTGTATATTATATTCTCATGCAACCTGGTATGCCAATAGGGGCTGTTTGACATGACTGCATCAAAGATGTATGAAAACACATCCATGCTGTCCCCAATACTGATCTCACAGTGATGCCATACAGCATGGATGTGTTTTCATACATCTTTGCTGCAGTCATGTCAAACAGCCCCTATTGGCATACCAGGTTGCATGAGAATCTTCTTGCATCGGGTGTCTTTTGTGCTTCTTTTGCTGAAAATGTGTCTTAATTGCAATGCAATGTACTAAAATAAATGAGAATACTGTGGGTGCTGATTAGTTCTCGTACAGTTTCTGTGTGTGACTGAGACTAAGGAGGTTATTCTAATTTAACTCTCTGCACATGTTACATCTGCCCCACCTGCAGTGCACATGGTTTTGCCCATTTTCCAAACAAATTTCTACTGTTTCCAGATAAACTGAGTATTTATTGTATGTCCAATGGGTTAATTAGTTCGCTCCTTTGTTATCTGACATCATAAAGCACATGCGTGAATAGTAAATTTAACATGAAGTATACATCATAAAATTACAAGAGTAGGAGGCAGGATTGCCCAAATTATTAATAAGCAAAATATCTTCATTATTTTTAACAAAAAGGAAACAAACCATTATGTCAGTTAACAAGAGTTCATTGTTTATAGTCTAAAAAGATATGCTCTGGCTTTGAATAAGATTACTTTATAAACACTTCCACAAGCAGGATGTAATTGGTCTACACATTTCTATCTTTCTTACCTAATATGAGAAAATCATGCTGATTATAATTGGTCTATATACTTTCCCATATATTTCTTATCTAGTGTCAATAAATCATACTGTAAAGTGCATTCCTAAATGAAATCTAGGGCGAAATGTAATAGGGTGCGATTTTTGGACGAGTTCCAAACTCGCCAGAAATCGCACCTTTAAAAATCGCGTTTTTTGCCGCGAATTCGCATATGTAATGAGATGCGAATTAGCGGCAAAAAATGCGATTTGCCGCGATTTGCCGCGATTTTTAGTCATGAAAATGTGCGCATTTTCAGTCATGAAAATGTGCGCATTTTCATAAATGCGATTTTGTGGAAAAAAAAAAAAGTAAAAAAAAAACCGGCGTGGGGTCCCCCCTCCTAAGCATAACCAGCCCCGGGCTCATTGAGCCGGACCTGGTTCCAAAAATACGGGGGGACAAAAAGCATAGGGGTCCCCCGTATTTCTGAAACCAGCCCCGGACTCTTGGACCGGTCCTGGTTCCAAAAATACGGGGGACAAAAAATCTGGGGGTCCCCCGTATTTTGAAACCAGCACCGGGCTCCAACAGCCCGTGGTGTCATGCCACAGCCGGGGGACACTTTTTATACAAGGTCCCCCGGCCGAAACATGAGCACCGTGGCTGGTCAGCCTTGGACGGGGTACCTGGAGGAGTGGGGACCCCCCAATAAAGGGGTCCCCCCCCCCAGGCTTCACCCGTCCAGGGCTGAAGCCCGGGGCTGTCACCGGCGTCCGTGGCCAGTGGACGCCGGCCTGATAGGGTTAAATCCATCATACATATCATTACATTGCTTTTTACCGGCGAACTACAAGTGCCAGCAGACCTCCCCCGCATGCTGGGACTTGGAGAACCACAAGTCCCAGCATGCGGGGCATTAATGGGCCCGCTGGGACTTGTAGTCCACCTGTAAAAAGAATGTTTATAAAAAACACACACACAGAGAAGTAAAAGTTTATTACACACACACACCTCACTTTTACACCAGCGTTACTTACCATTCCTGGATCCAGCGCTGGTCTGGCTGCTTTACAGCCGGCTCCCCCCGAACTGACAGGCAGCGGGGAGAACCGGCTTTCTCCGTTGCTTCTAACAGCTTCTGTAGCGCTGTCCGAGTGCTACAGAGGCTGAGAGCGTGATTGGCTGAGCTACAGTATGCGTCTCCATGGAGACGCATAGCTCAGCCAATCAGGACTGAGCTATGCGTCTCCATGGAGACGCATACTGTAGCTCAGCCAATCACGCTCTCAGCCTCTGTAGCACTCGGACAGCGCTACAGAAGCTGTTAGAAGCAACGGAGAAAGCCGGTTCTCCCCGCTGCCTGTCAGTTCGGGGGGAGCCGGCTGTAAAGCAGCCAGACCAGCGCTGGATCCAGGAATGGTAAGTAACGCTGGTGTAAAAGTGAGGTGTGTGTGTGTAATAAACTTTTACTTCTCTGTGTGTGTGTTTTTTATAAACATTCTTTTTACAGGTGGACTACAAGTCCCAGCGGGCCCATTAATGCCCCGCATGCTGGGACTTGTGGTTCTCCAAGTCCCAGCATGCGGGGGAGGTCTGCTGGCACTTGTAGTTCGCCGGTAAAAAGCAATGTAATGATATGTATGATGGATTTAACCCTATCAGGCCGGCGTCCACTGGCCACGGACGCCGGTGACAGCCCCGGGCTTCAGCCCTGGACGGGTGAAGCCTGGGGGGGGGGACCCCTTTATTGGGGGGGTCCCCACTCCTCCAGGTACCCCGTCCAAGGCTGACCAGCCACGGTGCTCATGTTTCGGCCGGGGGACCTTGTATAAAAAGTGTCCCCCGGCTGTGGCATGACACCGCGGGCTGTTGGAGCCCGGTGCTGGTTTCAAAATACGGGGGACCCCCAGATTTTTTGTCCCCCGTATTTTTGGAACCAGGACCGGTCCAAGAGTCCGGGGCTGGTTTCAGAAATACGGGGGACCCCTATGCTTTTTGTCTCCCCGTATTTTTGGAACCAGGTCCGGCTAAATGAGCCCGGGGCTGGTTATGCTTAGGAGGGGGGACCCCACGCCGTTTTTTTTTGATAAAAACACTTTTACACATTTTTATTAACAGAACCATGCACAGATCTCAATGATCTGTGCATGGTTCTGTCAAATTCGCCTGTCAGAACCTGGTCTATTTTTTTTGCGATTTTTGGTAACATTTACCAAAAATCGCACCCTATTACATTTGCGAGTTGTATACTTTATAATGGGAAAACATCTGGATGCGAATTGAAATGTGACTAAAAATCGCACTTCTAAAAGTGCGATTTCGCTGTAAAAAGTGCGATTTTTTACCGCGATTTTTAACCTATTAAATGTGCGATTTTCGGAAAATGTGCGATTTCGGCCGTTTTTTGACCAAAAATCGCACATGTCTAAAAATCGCACCCTATTACATTTCGCCCCTAGTCTTCTTTGTAACAAAACATTCTCACATACTTTTTTTCCCCATTCTGCTACAGGTTGAGAATCCCTTATGCACATATTCATTATCCAAATTATTCCGAAAACCATATATTCCAGAAAGTGAAAAAAAAAATTCTTGCCAAAAGCACTACTGGGGACATCTGTAACACCACTACTGGGGACATGATATGTAACTGGCACTGCTGGGGATATGATATGTAACTGGCACTGCTGGGGATATGATATGTAACTGGCACTGCTGGGGACATGATATGTAACTGGCACTACTGGGAACATGATATGTAACTGACACTGCATATGTGCAAGAAAATGATTGTTTGGCATTCACGTTCAGTACCTGAGATAGTACACAAACTTTGCTTCATATTTTAAAACATTGTTTTATGCACAAATAAAATATATTTGTGTGTATTTCATGTGTTTGATGTGTTTGTACAACACATATGCAAGTTACCTCAGGATACATCATTGAAATATAAAAATATTCTGGAATACAGAATAATCTGTTATCCAAAATTTTTCTGTTCCCGAGTATTTTGGATTAGGGATACTCAACCTGTATTGAACAACACAAAATGGAGTCATGTTAGTTAAAACATTGGCCTGATTCCGACCCATATGCAGGGCTATGAATTTGCAGCCCTGATGATTATTCAAAGACTGCACATATACATGAAACACTGTGCAAAAGCACCTGGTCCCCTTGCGAATGGACCATACAAATTCTAGCCTTGCCATTTGCACGTGTCCTGGGAGTGTCCTGGAAAACACAGGCATTCTCTGGCTGTTGGAAGGGAGGGCTACCAAAATCAGCAGTGGCCTCCTTCTCGGACCATTGCTTTCTTCCACAGGGCTGTTTGGTAAATTGCATTTTGGTGTAAAGAGTGAGACCAGGGATGCATTGAGACATGTATTAGCAAATAGCAATGTGATCTTTCTTTAGAATGGTCATTATAAATAACACTAGGCAACAGTCAAAAAGGATCCTACGTAAAAACAACCAATTCTTACTGATTTCAATGCGCTGAACACGGATATGATGTTTAAAATTGTTTATTAGTTCAAGTTTTAAAGATCCTTAGCGATTAACTAAATCTTAGATCCTTGATGGCTAACCTTGACAATGCAGCTTTTTTTTAACTAAACATCCCAGCATGCTCGGCTTCAGTTTTGCTAATTGGCCATGCTAAATTTGATGCAGAGCATGCTGGGATGTGTAGTTCAACAACAGCTGGAGTGTCAAGGTTAGCCACCAAGGTCTAAGATTAATGCTTTGGTCAAGCATTGTGTACATTTTCCCATTTTAAAATATTTGAAAATATGATTTCCTCATATCATACCAGGCATTTGGGTGCTATATGTCTGTGAAGATGCATTTTCTTCATTCTCACTTAGATTTTCCAAGCTAACTGCGGTGCCGTTAGTGATGAACACTGTGAATGTTTTCACCAGGATATCTCTGAGATGGAGAAGAGATACCAGGGGAAATGGAATGCTTCAATGCTAGCAGACTATTTGGGACACTTGTCAGCGATGCCCCGGAAATAGTGTACAAGCGACTTGCAAAACAAAAGTGGCATTAAAAGCAATGATTTGTATTATTGTTGATGTTGTGTATGTATATTAAGCTATTTGTTTTGGAAAACAACAAATGTGAAAAACTATAAAACGGCAACAAATCTTTCAATTTCATTTTCATTTTCAGCACCCTAAATTCTATTAATTATCATATGTAATTTTTAGGATCCTAAAAAATAGTTAAAATTTGTTGTCCAGTGTAATTAGAAAGAAAATACAAAACATATTTGGAAAATTACATTTTGTAAAAAAAACGACACAATATAACATAATCAAATAACATAATCAAAGTGTTTTAATTAGAATTTCAATTAATATTTGTATGAACCAAAAGATGGTGCTATTTCAATTCTTTAGTATTGGAAGATATGCTATTTTGATGATAATTACTATTTGGAATGATAGCAGATGGAGCATACATGACCCTTATTCGTAGCGTGGGAAGAAGTCTTGCTAACTGTCCTAATTATGACTATAAATGTGGAATATGCACATTGTGGAAAAGGCACATTATGGTGCTTCTATTTTAATAACTGTATAAACAATTGAATGCAAGCTGTGTACTAGCACCAGATTATATTTCACATTTTAAGGTGGGGCCTATAGCTGTTTTCCTTTTTTTGTTTTTTGTTTTCTTTTACAACACAATAGCAAAATTTGAATGTTTTATCTAAAAAAATATATATATATATATATATATATATATATATATATATATATACATATATATATATATATATATATATATATATATATATATATATATATATATATATATATGTTTTTAAGTTATTCAAAAGCTGTGTCCTCATAGGGAAGTGATAGCAATTAAATTATAACTCTCCGTGTCATTTGGGATACACTTCAGAACATATAAACTATTTACCAAATACTTAATTGGCACACAATAAACATATTGGATATAAATATAGATTTCTTAATTTCTTAATATGTAGATATATGTCATTTGGGACACACTTCAGAACATATAAACTTTTTGACACTTATGAAAAATTGCCATCGCTTTGTTGTATTTAATGCTGCAGCAACCTCTTGCATTTCCATATTTGTGTGCATCTAGAGATTTCCAGTGGCTCACCATTCATCAGATCAGGTAAAATTCAAAGGCCCAGACCTCTATTGTAATTATGACTTCATCATGTATTTCAGTTGCAACATTAAATTCCTGTGAAAGAACTGTCTTATATATCAGACCTTCGAGCTTCTGTCCAACTCCCCAAGACAAATCATTACATCTGTTAGCATGGACAGTAAAAAGGAGAGAGTGTTTTGTAAAATAATTGATGGACCCATCAGTAATGGTTTGCAACAGCAAACTCCAAGCTCCAAGGTTAAAAACCAGTGGTCAAAGGTAATGGATTGTATCAAATCTGCATAGAGTTATTTAATCCTATATAATAATGGAAAGTAAGTAAGGCATCATTATCAAGCAGCTTGAGAGTGATTTAAATAAATGTCATAATATATAGTGATGAAGTTGTAAATATCAAAAAGAGTGAGAATGTCGTAAATTACATGTTCTGCTACAAAGTAAACAAGGTTCCGACCATAAGTCAAACATATCTTACTTTGAGCAATATCCTTCCAAGGTGTAAAATGTGAGGTGGAAAGCCCTGGTAGAAATCTAATATTACTCCAAATACTCCCATACTTGGTCTTAAAGGTGGGTTTATTTAATGTATTTTTAATGGCATGTTATGTATAATATGCATTTATCAAAATTATATTATTTAGTATGAAAAGTGGAAGCTCTGATTTAGACTATTGTGACAAGGCTGTGGAGGAAAAGGAATGGAAAAAATCCTTCAGTTTTGGATAGAAGTGCATCTGTATAATACTTGTTAGCTGCGGGAATACTACACATTTATTGACAGTATTTTTCAGCTTATATAAATCAGAATGCACATGAGTTATATACATTTCAATTTATTTTATCTTGTCACAGGCAACTTTTAAATGAGGTACTTTAAAGTAGAATCTGAGCAGAAAGGATGTCTAGATTTGTACAACCAAGTAACCTGCTAATAGTTGTATATTGATGAGTAAAATGGAAAGTTTACACGGCTGGTTGGAACACTCGTAACAAAAGGTAATCATCAAATAAAGCTAGTTTCATTCTATTTTACCCAGCTTAATAAGATGGACAATGCACTAGACATATCACCAGAGGGTCTAAAGCCAATGCACACAGCAAGGGTGGCAGAGGACAGCCTTGCCAAATGCCTGTTTGAACAGAAGAGGGAGGTGAAAGATACTGCACCCTTAGTGAAGGGTTTGCATTTAACTTTTTCAACAATGTTATACAGTCTCCGGTAAAAACAAAATGAGCTAGAGTCCTAATAAAATGATCAATGGTCAATGTATTAAAAAAAAATTATTCCAACATCAAGAGACAATAATACCCTGAACTCCCAGTTCCAAACATTATCCACTGAAGGTATTATAGCCTTTAATTTAAATGTGGAAGTATTTTTTATATTCTGTATTTAATAACAAAATTGGCCTGTGGTAGGCATGGGATTCTGGGTGTCTTGCTAGCTCTGGCAGCACTGAAATGCAAGGGTATACTGTAGATTATAAAAAAGACTAAAGAGTCTTTGAGAGGAGAGAGACTATGACTGTCCGACCATCATAAATGGGTCTAATAGAGACTCAGCCTTATCAAAGGTAGGGTGACAGCATTACAGAAGGAGGATTTATGAAGGGAATGAATGGATTGTTACTTATATAGATTCATATAATAGTCCATTAATATCTGCACAATTTGTGTGTCATTGTTAAGCAATGCTGCATGTCTATCATATAATGCAGCTATATTACAGTATAGACATGGTCCATTCAAATTTTAAAGTAAAAAGCCTGAATTATTTTATAGTTGTAAAATTGTAACAGCATTGTTCCATTTATTTACCGTATATACTCGAGTATAAGTCGACCCGAATATAAGCCGAGGCACTTAATTTTACAACAAAAAAACTCGGAAAACTTATTGACTCAAGTGGGACCCTCACTCGAGTATAAGCCGAGGGGGACTTTTTCAGCATAAAAAATGTTCTGAAAAAGTAGGCTTATGCTCGAGTATATTTGGTATTTATTAGTAACCTAAGCAAAAATTTCCCCAAAATGAGCCTAATGCCTAAAATACTGCAACTTATTTTGGGGGATGGTGTTGTTTATAAACTCAGAAAATGCTCAGTAAAGAGCCAATTTAATTTCAGCATATGATTGTGTTATAAATGTATGTGAATGCACTAAATAAGCAGGAAATCTCCAATATCTCTAGGCAAATATAGGAGCCAGTGAAACCAATATATAGTCAATATAAGACATGGTCCCATGTGCAACAGAGAGCAATTATAATTCTTAGTGGTGGGTTTATGGTTCATGACTGGACTGGCTAAACTGTGACTGACAGTGTCAGTCACAAACACACAAGGCAGACCCATTGGGAGGTCCTTCCACCCTCTGGGACTGTCAGTCCAGTCTGCTATAATTAGAGAGCTGGAAATCCACTACCCTGTCTGATACTCTGCAGTTGGGGCAGTCCATAGAAGCCAGGGTTTGCACGGGTATGGATGATTGGATAGACAGCAACTAGGTCGACATGACTGAAGGTTGACATGGGGTAACGTCCACTGGGTCACTAGGTTGACACAAGCATTAGGTCGGCATGGGGAAGGTCGACAGTCTACATCAGGCTTTCCCAACCTCGGTCCTCAAGGCACACCAACAGTGCAGGTTTTAGTGATATCCAGGCTTCAGCACAGATGGTTTAATCAGAATCACAAAGGTACTAATTAAGTCACCTGTGCTCAAGCCTGGATATCTACAAAACCTGCACTGTTGGTGTGACTTGAGGACCGTGGATGGGAATGCCTGGTCTACATGGACATTAAAAAAGTGAACCACTGTGCTTCGGACTATTTTATTCTCCCACCATTTCCTAGTGGATGGTAGGGTAGGGCATGTGTCGGCACATGTCTGCTCCAAAAAAAGTGAAAACCCCCATGTCGATCTAATACTTTTGTTGACCTAATAACACTATTGCAATATTTGGTTATAAGTGCTGCCTGTGTTCAGGTGAGTGCTCAAGTTCTGAGATGTTCAATAAATAAGTAAGCTGAGATTTAGTATGTCATAAAAATTGCACATGCAGTATGTAATTGGCAAAAATGATAATATTTTGTGGCGGGCTTCGGTTCACACTGTATTCACCTTAAAGAAGGCTTACAAAGCCGAAACACATTATTCAAACACACCACCAGGTCATATATTCAACAGAACTTGCTATTAATTACACAGGAGATAATCAGCACAAACAGAGCCTGTAACAGCTAATTCCTGTGAAAGCCGTGAGTACGAACTGCCATCAAAAGTGGAGGATGGAGAGAGAAGGAGAAAGCACCTGCAGACGGAGTTAGATGGAGGGAGCGCCTGAAGCGGCAGGGACCCACCCATACCCGGCTTGTGGGACGCACTTCAACCGTGACATGCAGCCTCATCAGAATTTTGTGGAAAGTACAGGCACACAAATGCGCACATCAAGACCTGGACATCCACCCAGACACTGATCCTCCAAACCGTGAGTGTAAACAAAAGTGCACACACCACTTGCTAAGCGGGACGCCGCAGGCAAGCCCAGTGATAGCAACATTGTATTACACAGACAAGGCAGAATTAGGAGAGTACATAGGCTGTCATTACAGTCTATGGTATTGTAAAAGGTCTCACGGTGAATCTCCTTAAGCCAGGAAGGCTCCCCTCATAACTGCCACAATCTGATATACTACTGACAAGTGATCTCAACTCAGGACAACCAAATCCTGCGCAGAAAAAAGATGGTGCGGATGGTTCCACCAGCTGCTAGTGTCAAGTGAACCTGACAAACCCCTTCCGCCTCTTCCCAGTGGCGGCTACAAGACGACAACAAAGGAAGGCACCGAGGTGCCTGTTGGGGGTCGGTCCTTATCACCAGCGCTTTTTCAGGAGAATAGGAAAACACACTATCACACTTCCCTTAGAAATGAATGGCGTTCCTCTTCTCCGTAAATGAATAACCTGGGTTAAAATAACCAGCATCCCGTTCGTCACTGCACGTGTCGAATTCCCATACAATATCACCAGTCTCCCTCATAGGATGAAAAGAGAAATATATGGTGCAGAACAAACTTTTATTGAGGGACACAAATAACACATAAAATGGCCAGGAGATGTAAATGGGTGGAATTTACCGCAAGATGTGGAGAACCAGATAGAATCGGCTCTCAGTTGGGCATGGATACGGCGATCAAGTCCCGGGTAGGTCACTGCAAACAGTCCAACGAGCAGGCAGGCAAAGTCCACTTCATAGAAATCCCCTGGTAAAAGAAACACAGCTACTCCGACGCGTTTCGGACACTACCAGTGTCCTTTTTCAAGGAGTGTAGCTGTGTTAGGTAAAAGGCAGTTTATATAGGTGACTGATTGCTGAATATTCGCGGGAGCCGGCTCCGTGGACTTCCGGTTGCGGAAGAACACTTCCGGCCGGGTGACACGCATGAAACCTGCGAGTACTTCCGGTATTCGCTTCCTGTATATTGACATGCATGGACGCTGCGTGAAACGCTGTGGTATTCTGCATAAGTCCCGCTTCTGATGTAAATGGACGGGGCGATGCACTCGTATATGTCGTCCAGCATGTCTTATTCCCCGTTTTCAGCATATTTTATACGGAGATAGTTCCATTCACCCATTTCAGAGCGGGGAAGTGGTACCCAGAGTTATCACCCATTGATTCATTTCATTCGGGGCGTTCATAATGGCCATAATCAGGCTTCCACTACAAATATATAAATATATAAAAAAATAGGGTTAAAATCAATAGGTAATAAAAGGATACATATAAAACACTGAATAAAAATATCATAGTGTCTAATCGATACAATGCAACCTGGGGTATAAAATCTGGGTACACATAATAAAAGTGAAAAAAATAAAAAATAATAATAAAAAATCAAGGAACATGTGGACCAGTATTCTATAAAAACCATTTGACCTCAAAATCAGCATTGAGGCCATTCGGTTTGAGCGTGTCGAATTTGTATATACACCTCATTTCTTCTCTTGCCAAACAGGTACTCAAATTTTTATTCCTGGGGCCAGTATGAGCAATCTTAATCCCAAAAAATTTAAAAATGGCTGATGGAGAAGATTTATGGACAGCTTTAAAATGTTGTGATAAAGAATGGGATTCTAATCCCTTCTTTATATTATTCAGGTGCTCGCTCAGTCTGATCTTAAAGGGACGTGATGTCCGACCGATGTAAACCTTATGACAAGTGCATTCGATCCCATACACTATATTGCTTGTATTGCATGTCATAAAGTCATCGATTGTGTGTTTCACCCCATTTATGGACAGTTCTGAAATTTTGCTGACCCCTTTACTGTCAATTTGCCTGCAGGCATTGCATAGACCGCACCGGTGGAACCCCTTAGTCAGTATTCTTCCCGGGCGTTTGGGGATCGGGAGGGCACTATTCACTATTTTTGTCTTGATGTTTGGTGCACGTCTGTATATAAAATTCGGCTGATTGGGTAAGTGTTCTCCCAATATCGGGTCCCGTTTTAAAATTTTCCAATTTTTTCTGAAGGAGGATTCAACGCTCTTGTACTGGGCATTATAGCCTGTGATGAATGACATCTTAAATTCTTTTTGAGGTTCATTTTCCGGTAACTTTGTAGCAAGTAAATCGTCCCTTTCCACTTCCCCCACTTCATTAACTAGGGAAGTAATTCTTTCCGTGTCATAACCGCTCGAAATAAATTTCTTGGCCATCATATCTGCCTGCTCCCTGTAGGTGTTGACATTTGTGCAGTTACGCCTGACACGTTTTAATTGTCCGCCGGGGATTGCATTTAGCCAGTTTTGATGATGGCAACTGGTGCGGTGAATATAAGAATTTGTGTCTGTGGGTTTAGTGAAAGTTTTCGTGTCCCATTGATTATTGCCCTTGCTGATGGTGATGTCGAGGAAGTCAACCGTGGACTGGCTCTTGTTAAAAGTAAGTTCAATATTACAGTCATTATTGTTTAAAAACCGGCAAAAATCATTAAGAGCACCCTCCTCTCCTCTCCAGAAGAATAAAATATCATCAATATAACGTGACCACGACACCAGGCTCGCCCCGACATCAGGCCAACATCCCACATGGGACTGCTCCCAACTGCCCATGAAGATGTTGGCATAACTCGGGGCGAACCTGGTGCCCATAGCCGTCCCGACCTTCTGTATGTAAAATCCAGATTCAAAGGTAAAATAATTATTAGTTAAAATAAACTCCACACTTTTTAATAAAAATTCCTGAGGGTCGGCTTACAAAGTGCTTCTGTTGAGGTATTCACGTACTGCCTGTATTCCGATCTGGTGGCTAATGATCGTATAAAGAGATTTGACATCCGCTGTCACAATCCATATATCTTCTTCACATGGTATATTTTTTAGGGTATTTAATAAGTCTTTTGTGTCCCTTAAATGCGATTTATTGGTAAGAACCAATGGCTGTAAATAAAAATCAATAAATTCGGACAAATTTGCTGTAATGGAATTAGTTCCTGAAACTATAGGTCTGCCGGGGGGGTGTGTCGTACTTTTGTGGATCTTTGGTAAAAGATAGATTACTGGTACCGTGGGTTCTTCATTAAGGAGGAATTTAACTTCTGATTCTTTTAGGACACCTTTTTGTTTAAAATCGGTTAAAAGCGTTGTTAATTCTTTAAATATACGATCTGTAGGATCTGTACGGATTTTTTTGTAAGTTTCTGTGTCATTGATCTGTTTAAAAACCTCCTTGGTATACCATTCTCGTTCCATGATTACAATCCCCCCCCCTTTATCCGCCGGTTTTACAACTATATCTTTATTATCTTGTAAAGATTTAAGGGCATTTCTTTCATTTAGGGTGAGATTGTAATTTACCCCCCTGGGATTAATTTTCTTAATGTCATCTTGCACCAGTTGGGCAAAAGTCTCAATGTAATTCCCCTTAATGTGGGCGGGGTAAAACACAGATTTTGGACGAAATTTGTTATTTTCATGAGCTACCTCTGTCATTGTTTCTGGTTCCTTTTGGATGAAAAATTTATGTATATCGACAAAGGTATCGAATTTATTGATATTTGCGGTGGGTGCGTACTTGAGTCCCTTGTTTAAAACTGATAACTCAAAGGGATTTAGATTGTGAGACCAGGATTATGGGTAACTTAAGAAAAATTGAAAATAGTATTGTTGATAGAAAAATCAGAAAATTTCTGAGAGATTTAAGGGAGTCCAAAGAACCAGAGGAATCCCCTGAATCCCCACCCCCCACTGTATCTCCAAAAAGAACATACAGAAAAAGAACATCTGTAAGGGAAAGAAGACAAAATTGGTATCCCAAGGACAGATATGTCCAAAGCCCACAAAGAGAATATCGGGATAGGGATACACAAGGGAACTACAGTTCCAAACAACATGGCCCCACTAATGATAATTGGAGGGGTAGGTTCTTTAACAACAGGACTAGAGAGGAGAATGGGGGACGGAGAAATCACGACAGGTACAATCAGCCAGAGAGGTCCTCTAAAGAGGGTGCCAGCCTAAGACGCCAACATGATTCCCCCGCACCAAATTATAGAAAAGATCAAAGAGGCCGGGAGTCACCGAGAAACTCCATAGTGTCACCTTTACCGACACATAACAGGTACTTACCGTTAAGGAGAAACCTAAACAGGGTTCATTTTTTAGGAGAAGACACAGGATGGACAAAGGGAAATTATTAATTGTCCACTCATTACCTACAAAACGAGGAAAGAGAGCGGGGGTCCATAAACGTAAAAAGAGCATTCATAAGACCCGTAAAAAACATTTAAAAAGAAAAAATAGACCCAAAAAAAAGAAGAAGTCAGGGGGGACTAGTCAGGAGGCGGGTTTGACAAAAATATTCAACCTTAGCTCCTACAATCTAAATCCCTTTGAGTTATCAGTTTTAAACAAGGGACTCAAGTACGCACCCACCGCAAATATCAATAAATTCGATACCTTTGTCGATATACATAAATTCATACGAAAATTATGCATTAAGAAATTTTTCATCCAAAAGGAACCAGAAACAATGACAGAGGTAGCTCATGAAAATAACAAATTTCGTCCAAAATCTGTGTTTTACCCCGCCCACATTAAGGGGAATTACATTGAGACTTTTGCCCAACTGGTGCAAGATGACATTAAGAAAATTAATCCCAGGGGGGTAAATTACAATCTCACCCTAAATGAAAGAAATGCCCTTAAATCTTTACAAGATAATAAAGATATAGTTGTAAAACCGGCGGATAAAGGGGGGGGGATTGTAATCATGGAACGAGAATGGTATACCAAGGAGGTTTTTAAACAGATCAATGACACAGAAACTTACAAAAAAATCCGTACAGATCCTACAGATCGTATATTTAAAGAATTAACAACGCTTTTAACCGATTTTAAACAAAAAGGTGTCCTAAAAGAATCAGAAGTTAAATTCCTCCTTAATGAAGAACCCACGGTACCAGTAATCTATCTTTTACCAAAGATCCACAAAAGTACGACACACCCCCCCGGCAGACCTATAGTTTCAGGAACTAATTCCATTACAGCAAATTTGTCCGAATTTATTGATTTTTATTTACAGCCATTGGTCCTTACCAATAAATCGCATTTAAGGGACACAAAAGACTTATTAAATACCCTAAAAAATATACCATGTGAAGAAGATATATGGATTGTGACGGCGGATGTCAAATCTCTTTATACGATCATTAGCCACCAGATCGGAATACAGGCAGTACGTGAATACCTCAACAGAAGCACTTTGGAAGCCGACCTTCAGGAATTTTTATTAAAAAGTGTGGAGTTTATTTTAACTAATAATTATTTTACCTTTGAATCTGGATTTTACATACAGAAGGTCGGGACGGCTATGGGCACCAGGTTCGCCCCGAGTTATGCCAACATCTTCATGGGCAGTTGGGAGCAGTCCCATGTGGGATGTTGGCCTGATGTCGGGGCGAGCCTGGTGTCGTGGTCACGTTATATTGATGATATTTTATTCTTCTGGAGAGGAGAGGAGGGTGCTCTTAATGATTTTTGCCGGTTTTTAAACAATAATGACTGTAATATTGAACTTACTTTTAATAAGAGCCAGTCCACGGTTGACTTCCTCGACATCACCATCAGCAAGGGCAATAATCAATGGGACACGAAAACTTTCACTAAACCCACAGACACAAATTCTTATATTCACCGCACCAGTTGCCATCATCAAAACTGGCTAAATGCAATCCCCGGCGGACAATTAAAACGTGTCAGGCGTAACTGCACAAATGTCAACACCTACAGGGAGCAGGCAGATATGATGGCCAAGAAATTTATTTCGAGCGGTTATGACACGGAAAGAATTACTTCCCTAGTTAATGAAGTGGGGGAAGTGGAAAGGGACGATTCACTTGCTACAAAGTTACCGGAAAATGAACCTCAAAAAGAATTTAAGATGTCATTCATCACAGGCTATAATGCCCAGTACAAGAGCGTTGAATCCTCCTTCAGAAAAAATTGGAAAATTTTAAAACGGGACCCGATATTGGGAGAACACTTACCCAATCAGCCGAATTTTATATACAGACGTGCACCAAACATCAAGACAAAAATAGTGAATAGTGCCCTCCCGATCCCCAAACGCCCGGGAAGAATACTGACTAAGGGGTTCCACCGGTGCGGTCTATGCAATGCCTGCAGGCAAATTGACAGTAAAGGGGTCAGCAAAATTTCAGAACTGTCCATAAATGGGGTGAAACACACAATCGATGACTTTATGACATGCAATACAAGCAATATAGTGTATGGGATCGAATGCACTTGTCATAAGGTTTACATCGGTCGGACATCACGTCCCTTTAAGATCAGACTGAGCGAGCACCTGAATAATATAAAGAAGGGATTAGAATCCCATTCTTTATCACAACATTTTAAAGCTGTCCATAAATCTTCTCCATCAGCCATTTTTAATTTTTTTGGGATTAAGATTGCTCATACTGGCCCCAGGAATAAAAATTTGAGTACCTGTTTGGCAAGAGAAGAAATGAGGTGTATATACAAATTCGACACGCTCAAACCGAATGGCCTCAATGCTGATTTTGAGGTCAAATGGTTTTTATAGAATACTGGTCCACATGTTCCTTGATTTTTTATTATTATTTTTTATTTTTTTCACTTTTATTATGTGTACCCAGATTTTATACCCCAGGTTGCATTGTATCGATTAGACACTATGATATTTTTATTCAGTGTTTTATATGTATCCTTTTATTACCTATTGATTTTAACCCTATTTTTTTATATATTTATATATTTGTAGTGGAAGCCTGATTATGGCCATTATGAACGCCCCGAATGAAATGAATCAATGGGTGATAACTCTGGGTACCACTTCCCCGCTCTGAAATGGGTGAATGGAACTATCTCCGTATAAAATATGCTGAAAACGGGGAATAAGACATGCTGGACGACATATACGAGTGCATCGCCCCGTCCATTTACATCAGAAGCGGGACTTATGCAGAATACCACAGCGTTTCACGCAGCGTCCATGCGTGTCAATATACAGGAAGCGAATACCGGAAGTACTCGCAGGTTTCATGCGTGTCACCCGGCCGGAAGTGTTCTTCCGCAACCGGAAGTCCACGGAGCCGGCTCCCGCGAATATTCAGCAATCAGTCACCTATATAAACTGCCTTTTACCTAACACAGCTACACTCCTTGAAAAAGGACACTGGTAGTGTCCGAAACGCGTCGGAGTAGCTGTGTTTCTTTTACCAGGGGATTTCTATGAAGTGGACTTTGCCTGCCTGCTCGTTGGACTGTTTGCAGTGACCTACCCGGGACTTGATCGCCGCATCCATGCCCAACTGAGAGCCAATTCTATCTGGTTCTCCACATCTTGCGGTAAATTCCACCCATTTACATCTCCTGGCCATTTTATGTGTTATTTGTGTCCCTCAATAAAAGTTTGTTCTGCACCATATATTTCTCTTTTCATCCTATGAGGGAGACTGGTGATATTGTATGGGAATTCGACACGTGCAGTGACGAACGGGATGCTGGTTATTTTAACCCAGGTTATTCATTTACGGAGAAGAGGAACGCCATTCATTTCTAAGGGAAGTGTGATAGTGTGTTTTCCTATTCTCCTGAAAAAACAATCTGATATACTGTAACTTAAATAACAACCAGATTTTCTCTACAAATCACTGCAAGAGACCATAAGCTCAACATTAGGGACCTACAGGATTGTAAAGGGGTCCCTAAAAAAAAGTGACACTTGAGAGAAAATTTCCCATACACTGGGAACCCCATATAGTTGTAATTAAACACCAATTAAGACCATCATTCGGGTAATGAAAAGATCTCCACCCATACCCTCCCAACTGCAGACCTCATGCAACTGACCCCCGCACAAATATACAGTGTAAACCCAAGCCCACCCCAAAATATTATTATTTTTGCACACCCCATTAATAAATTAGTAATTTTTATGGCATACTCAATCTCAGCTTACTTATTTATTGAACACCTCAGAACTTGAGCACTCACCTGAACACAGGCAGTGCTTATGCCCAATAACTAGATATTGCAAATGAACCAAAAGGGTTTGGGACACCATTAAGGCATAGCAGCGCCTACAAACAAACTGATTAACAAGGTGTGTGCAGTGACCTAACCCCATATCGACCTTCAGTCATGTCAACCTTCATGCTTGTTGACCTAATGCTTGTTGTCCCAGTGACTGTATCCTGTTTGCACACTAATAGAATGTACTGGGGCCTTGATTTGCTGGATCCATTGCACAGGTGCCAGGACCTGGGACTGATTGCTTCAGGGCCATTTCAATATATGGGCTCTCTGGGTAGCTGCCCAAGGACACTTCATTTTAGGGTCCTTTGAGCAAAGGCATTCTGGGCTGGAGCATGTGCCCCAGACCAGTGCCTCCAGAGCTTATTGAGAGGCAGGCAATGGATGTTGGCAATGTGGCCAAGCAGCATTCCCTACTTGCCTTCCAGTCTGCAACTAGACAGTGAATGACTGTCAGAATGCAAATTGGTGGATAACTGGAGTTATTCACCAATCAGAGTGCTTAAAGCCATTGACTGCATTTTGAAGGCACCCATTTAATCATGAGAATGTTTTCACTGCAGTCGCCGTCTAGCAGATCCGCTTTTCATTAGCCAGCAGTGTTTCCCCTGGATTTCTATATTCCAGATTCCATTGTTTCATTTTCAACTTTGTACAGGTGTAAAATGCATTCCTGTGAAGTCACAGCCTAGCATTTATAGTACAGGTCAAATATGCTTATCTCATCATTTCTCAGTTGTGTAGGGCTTTCTATATTGTATGCTATATGAATTATTAGTGATGAAACATCTGCATATTTCAAATACAGGGCCTGATTAAGCTTTCTGGTACTTGTGAGTTATCTGGGCGCCCGATTTCTAAATCGGGTCGGATCGGGCACATCGCATCGCATCGCATGCGACCATCGGATGCGATGCGATGCGATGCGATGACCCGATTTTTCCATAGGAATCAATGTTAAAATGGACTGAGTCCATTTTAACATGGAATTCAATGGGAAAAAGGGGTCCTTTTCATACCCCTACTATCCAAGTGGGCACGGAGTTGGATATAAATCTGTGGCGAGCGTAGCGAGCCACCGAGCCCGAAGCGTGGCGAGCGCAGCGAGCCCCGCGAGGGGACACAGAATACCGTCCCCTCGCGGGGCTCGGTGGCTCGCTACGCTCGCCACAGGTTTATATCCAACTCCATGCCCACTTGGATAGTAGGGGTATGAAAAGGACCCCTTTTTCTCATTGAATTCCATTTTAAAATGGACTCAGTCCATTTTAACATTGATTCCTATGGAAAAATCGGGTCATCGCATCCGATGGTCGCATGCGATGCGATGCGATGCGATGCGATATCGCATCGCATCGCATCTGATTGTATGCCTTAACTTAAGGCATACAATCAAAAAATCAGGCGCCCAGATAACTCATAAGTACCAGCTTTCTTTGTAAAGTAAAAAATAGCACACAACTGGGCAAAACCATGCTGCAATGCAGTTAGGGCAGGTGTAACCTGTGCATAGATATTTTGATTTGAGAGGGGTGTATTCAAACTGAAATCTAATAAAAACTGTAAAAATAAAGCATACAGTATTTACCCTGCACAGAAAAAAATGTAACCTACCCAAATCTATTTCTCTGTGCACATGTTCCATTAGCCCCACCTGTATTGCATCATGCCCTGTTGTGTGCTTTCTTGCTTTGCTACAAAACTTAATCAGGCCCACAGTGGAGAATTGGTATAGCAACTTGACTTGTATGATTTCTAGCATCTTTAAATATATTTGTTACATTAACGAGAGTGACTTATTTGGAAAAAGTTACATTTATGCAAACACTGTAGCCTTAAACACTTGTAATATGTTTCCAAAATCCTAAAAATACCAAAAATAATTATATAAAAAGCTCTTTATTTGAGATTACCCAAAGCAACCTATCAGCTTCTAGTGTAACTGTCATCTAGAACAGTCTAAGAAATGACAGATAGAAGCTGATAGGTTGCTTTGCTTCACTCTCTTGCTCTTTAAGACTTGATACATCTCCCCTATAAATTGGATGAACTAAAAGTCTAACACAAAATTTTAATTGTCTTTTTGAGCAATGTTTTTTTGAGTTTATACAATGCTAAAAATCAAAACAAGCTAATTAGAGCTGGCAAAAGTTCCTGCAACTATCTGATTGATGCCGTTTTTTTCTCTCTTTATAATAACAATTTGTAATTACATAACAACTTTCATCCAATAGCACCCAAAGGAGCTTTGTATTTTGCAGTTCTTAAGAAATATAGCACTCATCACTATGTTTTTGCAAACTTTAGATCATTCTTATGATGTTTTCTTGCTTTACCAGTTGTTGTCAAATTGATTTAAAAACATGTTTCAATGTAGTACATAGAAGTGTAAGTGTGAGGGTCCATCTGGAGCTTTGTAATCTTGCCAGTGGCACAATTGATGATCCAAAGATGAGTAAAGTATTTAAATTGGCCTACCCCCAAAGCTGTCAGCACTGTATAAATATGCAAATTTATATCATCCATAAATTATTGTATGTAAAGCCATGAAAGGAAACTATCGCAAAACAGGGGACTTTATGGAAATTATGCAGAAATCCTAGTTTAGCATGTCACTTTCCCCATTTCTGTGCAACATAATACATACATATACAGCATACATACACACACATATACACACCGTATACACCGTATATATAGATAGATATATTTGTATATCTATATATCTATAGATATATAGATAGATCTACAGTATATATATCTATAGATATATCTATCTACATACACACATATATGTATATATAAATATATATATATATATATATATATATATATATATATATGTACAGTTGTGCTCATAAGTTTACATACTCTAGCAGAATTTGTGATTTTGTGCCCATTGGTCAGAGAATATGAATGATAACTAACAAACTGTTCTTTCACTCATGATTAGTAGTTGGGTGAAGCCATTTATTGTCAAACAACTGTGTTTACTCTTTTCAAATCATAATGACAACAGAAACTACCCAAATGACCCTGATCAAAAGTTTACATACCCCAGTCCTTAATATCGTGTATTGCCCCCTTTAACATCAATGACAGCTTGAAATATTTTGTGGTAGTTGTGGATGAGGCTCTTTATATTCTCAGATGGTAAAGCTGTGTATTCTTCTTGGAAAAAAGCCTCCAGTTCCTGTAAATTCTTGGGCTGTCTTGCATGAACTGCACATTTGAGATCTCCCCATAGTGGCTCAATGATATTGAGGTCAGGAGACGGAGATGGCCACTCCAGAACCTTCACTTTATTCAGTTGTAGCCAATGACAGGTCAACTTGGCCTTGTGTTTTGGATCATTGTCATGTTGAAACGTCCAAGTACGTCCCATTCGCAGATTCCGGGCTGATGAAAGCAAATATTCCTCCAGTATTTTCTGAAAACATGCTGCATTCATCTGGCCATCAATTTTGACCAAGTTTCCAGTGCTTTTGTAGCTCACACATCCCAAAACATCAGCGATACACCTCTGTGTTTCACAGTAGGAATGCGCATCTCAATCTCCACCGGCGGGGCGACGGGAACCCTGTCCGTCTTCGCTTCAGGGAGACGGACAGGGAAAGGGGGGGGGGGTGTGGGCAGGCGGCGGTGACCCGGGGGAAGCGCTGGAAGCGCCGTCGGAAGGGGACGCGCGCGCCTCTCGTGCAAGCGCGTCCCCTTCTCGCTATAGAGATGGCGCTGGCGGGGGATGGCGGCTGGCGTCGCCATCGCCATCCCCTGCAAAGATGGGACCTGCCCCATCTGTCCCTCCTTATTGGGCATCTTAAAACCACACCACTTTTTTTCATAAAGAGTCCTGTATTTCAGCTGAAATTATTTGTGGATTTTTCTTTGCATCTCTTTTGCAATTTTCCTGGCAGTTATGGCTGACATTTTTGTTGGTCTACCTGAACGTGATTTGGTTTACACAGAATCCCTCACTGCTGATTGGCATTCTCATTTGTTTGGATATCTTTTTATAACCCTTTCCTGTTTTATACAGTTCAATTACCTTTTCCCGCAGATCCTTTAACAATTATTTTGCTTTCCCCATGACTCAGAATCCAGACACATCAGTGCAGCACTGGATGTAAGATGCAGGATTTCAGGAGATCAGAAGCTCACTGACCTTTTATACACACACTGATTACAAGCAAACAGATCACAGGTGAGGATGGTTACCTTTAATAGCCATTCAAACCCGTTTGTGTCAACTTATGTGCATGTTATCTGGCCAATATCTCCAGGGTATGAAAACTTTTGATCCTGCCATCCTCTACTCCCCTTCTACCCTTTCCTCACACTCTCATCCTCTACCCCCTCCTTTATCCACCCTCATTCTTTACTACTCTTCCCCATTCATCCTCTACCCCCTCATCCTTAACCCCCCTGTACACTCTCCCCCTCTCATATTCTACCCCCCTACTGACACACTCTGTCACTCCCTGTCTCTCCCCCATTCTCTCCCTGACAACCTATGTCCCCCTTTCGCTCCGTGGTACCCTCTCTCATTCCCTGTATCTCCCTGGCTCCCTCTTTCTCCCCCTTTCTCTCCATGGCACCCTCTATCACTCCGTCTTTACCCCTTTCTCTCCCTGGAACCCTCTCTTACTCTCTAGCTCTCTCTATTTCTATCCCTAACACCCTATTTCTCCCCCTCTATCCTCCTTTATCTCCGTGACATCCTCTCTCATTCCCTGTCTCTCTTCCCTTTCTCTCCCTAGCACCCTCTCTCACCCCTTGTCTCTCCCTGGGAACCTCTATCAGTCCATGTCTCTCACTTTCTCTGTTGGACACTCACTCTTCCTCTCTCCCTCACTCTCTCTCCATCATTCTCTTACAGCGCTGTGAGAGAGCTCCCTTGGGCTATTCAAATCAACGGGATTCTAAGTCCTAACCTAGGGATTTCTGCATGCACCCCAGGAGAAATGTAAGCAAAAATCTGACAAAACTATCTAAGCAATGCTGCTCTTTGACCTAGTGCAGTTTAAACAGCATTGCGTCAATGCACATTATTCAGAGAATACTTGTGACTAAATGTCCATGAGTACCGACATTTTCTGACATAACAGCAAGCTGATTTGACTAGCCATGGGAGCTCCCTCCTGGCGCTATTCATAGGGTGCTGAAATAAATTGACCCTACCAAAAAGCAGGGGCCCTTTCAAAATTTTAATATGGGGCCCACAATGTACTAGTTATGGCCCTGAAGGGGAAGGGGGGGTGCTGATATGGCCCTGACATGGGGACTGGCAGTTGACATCAGGCTGATGTCAGCTGCCCGCCCTCTTCTCGTACAAGGGTGACACAGATCTAAGGTCAGATCTGCGAGTGCTTGAAAAATCATTTAGATGGTCACAACCTTCAAATGATTTCAACCCTGCACGCAAGCCTGCCAATGGATGTTTATGTTAAACATCCATTCACATGCGTGCAATGAAATCGGCATGGGAGGGGGGCTGGCGTTTGTGCGGGCAGCAGGTGGTGTTTAAATGACCCTCAAAGCTGCGAATTTTGCAGCTTGGCAGGTCAATCATAATGACCTCCAAAAACTAATAGTGTGTACTGCTAACATACCATAAATGCAATCATGAGAAAACTCTTGATAGATACTGTATAAGGTCAATACAACAATATATGGAACAAAATAATATGTAAAATACTATAATCTAATGTGTACTGCAATCACAACAGATTTTACCTCCTACAAATACATATATTATTTACAAATACATCTTGTATTATGAATATTGTAAGTATACCACAAACCATTCATAAGTATAATAGATAGTATTTAGTGTGGAAATAAACCCGAACTTCTGCTGTCAGACATGATGAGAGAAGTCCCATAAACTGTAAATAAGTTTAAAAAAGTACAATATATATATTGCTTTCAGTTGAGCAGTTCTCCTAAAATCTCAGCTGATGAGTGGGCCCATGTACTGCAACACTTGAAAGTGAATTATTAGGATTTCCCACACATGGGTACATTCATAAACAAATGACAAGGGTGTGCTGTGATTGGGGGAGCATGGATACAAGGTGTGGCAAAGTGTGGAAGTGGGGATGTGGCACCCCATGTCTGCTTCTAATATAAAGTGTACACCTTAAGTTGTTGTATGTTTCTAATGATATAGAAAATTAACATATTTTTTGAGCAGCTCAGTGATTGATGTCCGTAAGTAGAAAAGCTGGTATGCAAATTTAAAGTAGATGGCCAGGGGCCTTGGGGCTGTCTAGTCCCCCAGACTCTTTATGGATTTGCATAGTGAGAATTTACATTTAGATGCATTTTCTGAACTTCTGCAAACAACTGAAACTTAAATATTAGGCCACTTAAAAATACATATATCTGCCTATTTGTATTAGTCTGCATACTCTTCAATGGACAAAGTATGCTGATCTTACCCAGGACCTCTATATATAACATACAGTAGTAGTGCAAATATTTACCTCCAACTGTGCTTGGGATTCTGAATGTTTGTGGCCAATACTGTTTCTCTAGACAAGTTATTGTCTTTATGGGGGGTATTCAGATAGTCCATTTATTTTGGCTAGCCAATAACAAATGGACTTTTGTATTAAATTGCGTCTGTTTTCTGAACTTGTTGAAAAAATGGCACTGAATTACATACAGTACCATCCCTATGTCTTTCAACAGTACAGTATAACACACATCACAGAGCCATCTGAGCTGATTTATACCATTCCCATTATAGAATAAGCAGTATTTTTTTATTACCTGAAAAATATAACTCTTGTTATGGTTCATCTTTAAGAATATAATGAACTGTTGTATATCGATTACCAGGTAATTACATAATTTACAAAGTAGTGTCCTCCATACAATGCAGATAACATTCTGGTGACCGCAATGTCACACAGAGCACATTTTAAATGACCCCCATACAAAAAAAACTCATATTAGTCACTTTTATGTAACAAAGGACATTCCAATGACCAGGGGCTGGCTGGCAACTTATAGTCTGGGGGGCAAGTCCAGAGCACTGGCCCATAAGTAACAGCGCATCAAAGGTATAACATGACACCACAGGCTGCTCCTCCTGTATAATTACAGGACACCACAGGCAGCTGCTCCTGTATAATAACAGGACACCACAGGCTGCTCCTCCTGTATAATAACAGGACACCACAGGCTGCTCCTCCTGTATAATAACAGGACACCAAAGGCTGCTCCCCTGTATCAAAACAGGACACCACAGGCTGCTGCTCCCGTGTAATAACTGGAAACCACAGGCTTAATATTACCTAAGTATGGACTAACAAAGGACTGTATAAAAGCTCCCACTCACTCACCAACCGTACACCCCTCTGCTAGAAGCACCAACCAGCAGGAGCATAACTAGAACTTTAGCAGAGGTGGATGAGCAAGAAAGCGTGGTGAGCAAAGCGATTCCGCGAGGGTCCGTTTGGGACCCTTGTTCCAAGCTTGCTCTTCCTCTCTCCATCCCCTCTCCTACCCTATGAGATCAGGAGGTCCCTTATCCCACTTCAATTTAGACCTAACCAGGGGGTGTCAAGGAAAGAGAGAGAGGGAGAGGGGTGTCAGGGGAGGGAGAGACAGTGCTAAGTGCTAGGTAGAGAGAAAGAAGTAGAGACTGTGAGAAAGGAAGGACAGAGAGAGGGGATGGATAGAGAGCAAAATAGAGGCCAAGATGGGGGGGGGGGGGGTGAGAGATGGAGAGCAGGAGTTTGAAAGGCTGACAGGCATCACTTAGTTTGCACCCCTCCTAACTCCCGTTCACATCTGCTGCCACACTGTTACAATGTACCTGCTGCATTTGTCCCCTGCTCCCGCCAGCGCTGCTCCCCAGCTTCTGGTGGTGCCAGTCTCTTGCTTCCCCTGTGCTGGTCCCCTGCGCCGTGGATCTGCTCCTGACATCGCCGTCCCAGTCTCCTGCAAGTGCTGCTGGTCCCCTGCGCACCAGTCATCCGCTCCGGCTGGCACCGATCTCCTGTGCCCGACAGCACCATCCCCCTGCTTCCAGCTGCGCCAGTCTCACACCCCACTCTGCGCTGGTCCCATGTGCCAAGCCAGGTCGGCCGTGCCATTCTCCCACGCTGCTTGACTCCTCCTACAGCCGGCCCTCATCTGCCGCTTAGGGTTAACCGCTGAAGGGGGTATAAACAGCGCACACTATTGCCTAGCTGCGGCCAGCAGCCGCTGACAGTCGGCCCGTAGTACTAATAAATGAAGTGGCCCGGGGGGCACATGGCACCCTGCCCCCCGGCCCAGCCCGCCCCTGCCAATGACCGATATAAAATATAATACAATGGTAAAGCACTTTGAGTCCTATTGGGAGAAAAGTTCACTATAAATATCATTATTATTATTATTATTATTATTATTATTATTATTATTATTATTAATATTATAATATAGAGGGAGGATTTCCAAATGGAAAACTGGATATTAACAAATACCATGAGATCTCAATTCCAATCCTAAGGTACCACCAACAGCAGTGCCGAATTTCCCATTAGACACACAAGGTACGTGCCTAGGGGGCGGCAATTGTGTGGGGGTGCCATTTGGATGCCTGTATTGCTACTATCAGCCGGAAATCTACCAGTATTAAATATTTCCACTGTACTTTTTAATATGCCATCTTAAATGGAGTGTCTAAATGGGTAGGACATGCGCACACTGCCCCTATAAGCTGCCCTACTTAGTAAATATGTATAAATAACTACAAATGTAAAAGTCGTAGCCAATTTAATAGAATAATATAAAAGCTGCTAATATCAAAAGAAGGCTTATAACCAATCAATTAAAATAATACAAGTAGGAGAAGGGGGGCCTTACAGTTGTGCCTAGGGTGGCCATCATTCCTAAATCCGCCCCATCCAATGATGTCAGCTGCCCGCCCCGGCACCGATGTCATGGCCCGTTTACCATGGAAATGCCCAGGAAACACTTGGTATCTCATGGGTGCGACTATCCACCGCTGCCCCACATTTGAGTTCCTAAATCTTTAAATAAGTAAGAAATAAGGAATAAGAAAAATTCAAATATTGGGAGAGGGAAGAAATAGGTCAGAAAAATAACAACTGTCCAAAGAGTAGGAGGGAAAAAGGGCAAATTGAAAATAAATAAATAAACCCACTCACTTTTAAATAAAGTAATGCATACATTAGGAAGCTTTAAGGACCAATGGGGTAATCTTGATTTGTGTTCGGGAAAATCTAATCATTTTAAATTGTATATATCTTATTGATGGCTTACATAGTTGTAGTACTTAACAGACAAAATGTATACCTATACCAATATAACACAACATTGTTAACTAATAAAGAAAAAAAAAAAAAAAAAAACTGCAATGATTATGAGAATTTAGTTGGTTTATTTAAAGAAACAATAAGTAAAATATTAAAACATAAGTAATTTCCTATAGAGTACACATTAATTATGCTGACATATAAAGCATAAAGATTTAAATTAATTTAAGCTTCATAGGATAAATACTGTTAGTATAGATTTCAGTAAGTTCAAAAGCAAAATGGCTGAAATAAGGATGCAGAAGTATGGTTATAGTTATAGTTCAATTAACAATTGAGTCACGTTATGTGACATCTACAAAATGTCACACTATAGTATAAAAATGTGTCACATGCCATAAAATATTTACTTTTCTGTCTCATTAGTCTTGGAAAAATGTTGTGTGTGACAAACAATGACTTTAACAAACTAATAGGGTATTTCAAAACGGATCATTTCCTTCCAGCAGGTACAGCGCTAGCTGATAAAAATACATATAACTCTGAAAATTATTATAGAAACCTATTGAATTATATGTTTAATACTTCTGGCATGGCTTTATTGATTGGTATCAATTATTTACTCTGTGTGGTTTCAGAAATATTCCCCTGAATGAACTGGTATCGATTTTCAATTGTATTCCATGTATGGTTTGGAAAAATTCTTCCCTGGATTATAAACATTTGTCTGTATGTATAAATGTAAACTGATATGTTATATCGGGATACGGTCGATGGGTCGACATCAAGATGGTCGACAGTCATTAGGTCGACACCGTTGGGTCGACATACTAGAACAGTGGTGGCCAACCTGTGGCTCTTGAGCCTCATGCGGCTCTCCCCCTTGTAAAGTGCGGCTCCTGCTCCCACTGCTGCCCGCCGCCCACCGTCTGTCCCAGTCCCCCCTGCTGCCGGTTCCCTGAATCCCTTCTCTTTCTGATGGGAGAATAGCGCGCATCATGCATCTCTCCTACCCCTTACTGTGCATCCTTGTGACTGGGCCATCCACCAATCAGAGCTCGTGGGCCAGCAGCCAATCAGGAGCCAGCCAGCGAGCTTCGATTGGTGGGCGGCCCAGTCACAGGGAAGTGAGGGTGGAGTAGATGCGCGGTGTGCGGTGCTCTCCTCCCATCGGTGACATGACAGGAGGACTGCAGGGGGACACCAGACTGTCCTCTCCTCGCCTGGCAGCAGCAGCAACAATGGTGAGTGCTGCTGCTGGGAAATTTGCACTGTGGGGGCATAGCAGTTTGTGGCACTGTGGGGACATAGCAGTTTGTGGCACTGTGGGGGCATACCAGCTTTTTGGCACTGTGGGGGCATACCCGGCACCGTGTGGTGCATACCTGGCACTGTGGAGGGCATATGTGTATCTGGCACTATTGGAGGCATATTTGTATCACACCCACTCAAGGGGTCAAAATAGACCATGCCCCTTTTTTTGGCGCATGCGCCTTCGGCGCGCGCATGATGTCGGCTCTTTAGCTTGACTACCGATATTTTTCGGCTCTTTACCTCTGACCGGTTGGCCACCCCTGTACTAGAAGGTCAACAGGGGTCAAAGTCAACATGGCTCAAGGTCGACAGGGGTCTAGGTCGACGTGGGACAAGGTCGACAGGTGTCTAGGTCAACACAAACGTTAGGTCGACAGTCAAAAGGTCGACGTGGTTTTTCACTGTTTTTTAAACCGACATGTGCCGAGAGGCAGTATTTCATGCCCTACCATCCACTAGGACATTGTGGGAGAATAAAATAGTGTGCCGTGCATACTGAGGCACCGTGCCCGAAGCATGGCGAGTGAGGAAAGCCATGCGAGGGGACACAGTGTACTTAAAACTGTGTCCATGTCGACTGCTGACATTCTTTTTTAAAAAAACAGTGAATAACCCCATGTCGACCTTTTGACTGTTAACCTAACCCACGTTGACCTAATGGTTGTGTTAACCTAGACACCTGTCGACCTTGTCCCATGTCGACCTAGACCCCTGTTGACTTTCCAGTACAATGACCCAACGGTGTCGACCTATTGAATGTCGACCAACATTTTGCCGACCCAATGATGCCATTCCGCTTTATCACATCTTCTGCTGCATTCTCAAATTTTATATTAATTGAGGGTAATGGACTGTGGGGATAATTCTGGTTCACTCTTGGTGAACCAAATTCGGCCCCTGCCCAGATGGTCAGTATTTGCGCATGCACAGATATGCATGCGCATGTGCAATCCCTGACTGCGAATGGCCTCTATGATTTACAATGTCGCCAGACCGTTTGCAGCGTAGAGGGAAAGGCAGGGGCAGACAGAGACGGTGGTGGCGTTGGGCCATGGGAATGCCCAGCATTTCATGAGTGTCCCGATGAAAATTCTTGGCGTTCCCATGTATGCAGGAGGGATGAAGTCTGCCAGGGGTGGAAAGCTGACATCACATGTCGTCGGCAACCTGTCCTGTCTTTGTCCCAGCGCCCGTAATCTCCATTGACTTCTATTTGAAATGGCAGGCAAAATCGTTCGATGGTCGGCAACCACCGAATGATTTCTCCTGTTGCAGGCACATGAGAGGGTTGTGTCTTCGTAACACGTGCCCTTGCATGGTTGTGAGGGGAAATGGCAGCAGGGGGGCATGTATTTGGTGGGGCGGCATCACAAGGAGTCAGTAAGCTGTGAGCTTCACAGCTTACCGAGTCAATCACCCCCTACTGTATACCACAATGAATGATTTATCATTTGAAGAGCTAAATTAGACAATATATACTATATAGGAAGAGGCGGGCCAAGACTGCACACCCTGTCATGAGAGGTGCTACTTTGCTGAGGTTTTTAGCTACATGCAAAACAGAGAGTGTTTGCGGGTGCACTATGCACTCATTACTGTTAACATATATTCCTTTTTATATTTAATTTATGAGGTTGTTAGCATATAATTGGGCAAAGATACAGTATGTGCCTGCCCACCGTGTCAAGGTCACCTATTTCGAGCAGGTCCCTAGCACTATGGGGTTTACACCTGGGCTACAAAACCAGTCCAGCAAAACCACCCCATGTCATCACATAAATAAAATATAGCTGTGAAGTGTAATAGAGGCCTGGGTTTTGGGTATGCTTGTGTTGATTTACTACTTTCCATCCTATAACACACCAGGTTAATCAACTTCTCCTTACAGTTCAGGTGCAGTTCTGGGAGTGATTAAAAGGGGAAGCTGCCTGTGGGCAGTGTTGGGGAATTGTGTTGGGGAATTGCTTTCTTACTTACATCGTTAACAACAGAGGATGCACAAACTGGGTCCCCCACGTATCCCCCATGCTCACTCTACCAACCATACTGGTAATTATTGCTGCTGTCTGTAAACAGCATGTTTTTTGTGAGATCGTTCTTCTTTAACATTGTGTATGCCGATGCCGGTACTGTCATTGTTGATATCGGCCACCCACATCTACAGTTGCTGTTGACATTATACTGCTGGCGGGCTGTTTTTACCTACAGGTATGTGGATATCGGCTCAATCTGATATTGTCTTTTGCACTTGTTTATTTTTCACTGCATACTGGTATCTATGGTAGCGGGAGTGTGGGGTAGTGACTGCGGGTCCAGCAACATCATCCCCAAATGGCACCTCTCTTTCATCCCTCCCTCCCTCCCTTCCACCTAGTGCACTCTGAAACAGGCAGCACTGTCACCCGTACAGTGGCTGCTATCATTACATACACAGGACGTCACAGACCTCCGGAGTGAGCCAAGCCTCCAGCTTAGCTCCGACCCGGGGATGCCCCAGTCCTAGCCGCACCTCCCGCTGTCACTCTATGACACATGACACAATGCCTTGCACCAGCTCAAGTCTCTTTGGATTTGCTTGGAGTGTCTAACCTGCAACACCATTATTGTATGTATATCTATATATATCTATATATATATAATTTTGTGGGTGTAGACCGTACTCTCACTTAGGGAAACTAATATCAGCGGTGGGGTGTCCGTGAAGGAGTCCAGAGCTTGCTCCGTACTCCAATTCATTGGTATGTTCTCTAATGTAGAGACACAGGCACTCGCCACTTTATCAAAATAATACCAGATTTTGATAAAAATACTTGTCACGTTTATTTCTTCAACATGTCAGAAGAGCTATATTCAAAAACATCACCATACTCCGACGTTTCGGTCCATATAACATTGGACCTTTATCAAGGAGCCTGAATAAGTACAAAAGCAATGCAAAAATGCCCATCAGTGCATATACATGGTTAAGTACTTCAAGGTGGTGTAAACACAAATCAAACTTACGTTTTAAGGTGAGTCAAAAAGGATTCAGCAGAGACATAAGTGTACCGCGTGCAAACCAGCCAGGGGCAGGAATGAACACACGCTGAGAGACTGCCCTGGCCTGGTTTAAATACCCTAATGCCGGAAGTCACAGGGGCGCCGGGTCCCGCCGTTTGTCCGAATGACATCACATCCTGTGTGATGTGCATCGGAACAAGCGGCATTCGTGGACCGCATGTGAAGCGCAAGCCGGTCCCGGAAGTTCGGAGACCGGAAGTGCCATCTCTGTGTATTGGAGCGCAGTGTCCCAAGGAAAACGCTCCGTGCGTGTCAGCTGAAAAAATGGAACTAAATGCAGACATCCCTGGTTGACGCGTCATGCCCGGGGAGCGGAGTGCAGCGCATCAGGCCTCTGAAATGTGTGCAATGACGTATATAGGCTGTTGGAACGCAACACTTCCGGGAATCGGAAGGTTATGCATGTCAGACAAGCTAAGGGATGAAATAGCGATGAGGGAACAAGGTGACATACACA
Organism: Crinia signifera; assembly: GCF_055691185.1. NCBI lineage: Eukaryota > Metazoa > Chordata > Amphibia > Anura > Myobatrachidae > Crinia > Crinia signifera. The sequence continues at coordinate 202,373,050 of NC_139219.1, forward strand.
GCAGGTTACAGATTACTTCAAGGAGGGTATCCTGGAGCGATCTGGACCTTTTATGCTGGTATATATCCTGCAATAGAATAAAACCAGGTGCATCAGGGACAATACACACATACCAGAGGTGGGTGGGTTAACCAGATCAAACATGTGCATGGTAAAGGACCATAGTAAGGTCAGCGGAACAAAAATAAAGAATAAAGAACTATTCAATACAGAGGTTCATGGCATGCACAGTATAAACACACTATGTAATCAAATGCTGTAACAGGTGAGTGTGTAAAGGACCAAGAAACCAGTGACTGTCAAAGAAGCCCATCAAGTGCAGAAGGTGATCTTAAGTCTATATAGACGTATTAGATAGATAATCTAGACACAGAATTTAGACTGGAAATGGGATAGAACATGTCAATATAACTGTTAGTATCAACGTGCAGAGGGTAACGCAACGCAACTGAGCAATGTGTATTTAAGGAATATATTGAGAGGGTTGTTTTCATTGAGGCCTCTGGGTGCAAGGGTGCCCAACTGGTATATCCAGCGGCTTTCTTTCTTTTTGAGTAGGAGTCCACGGTCGCCTCCCCTTGGAGGTGGGGGGACCCAATCGATTAGACAGCAGCGAAGACTTGAGATCTGGTGTCCAGCCGTGATGAAATGCTTTGGGATTGGTAAGTCAGTTTTATCGGTGTCGAGGGCAGCCCGGATGGAATTCCTATGGTCCACCATCCGCTCCCTAAATTTACGAGTGGTCATACCGGTATAGGCCAACCCACAGGGACAAGTCAAGATATATTACATGGTCAAGGAGGCAGTGAAGGCGAAACCGTATTTTGATGGATTTCTCCGAGTGTGGGTGGGGAAAGGAGGGACCAGTCAGCATACTATTACAAGTCATGCACCCCGTGCACTTATAACAGCCAGGGCATTGAGATAATAGCCACGAGGTGGTCTGTCTAGGTTCAGGGCATAGAGTAGGGCGCATAAGTAGCTGTTTTAAATTGGGGCCTTTACTATATGCCATCATGGGGTGTGTATGGCGTTGCAATTTTAAGTTGGGATCTGTGGAGATCATAGGCCAATTCTTCTGGAGGCTCTTATTATTGTGGACGATGCGTGGTTGTAGGTATTGACAAACGTCATGCGAGGTGCTCTTGTTGGGAGCGTTGCCACCCTGTTCTTTTGTTGGACCAGCTTGGTCTTTGCCTTCCACAAGCATCTATTCAAAACCTCACGGGTATAGCCACGGTCTGTGAACCGCTCGGTCATCGTGGCCAATTGTTTTTCCATGGTGGTTGAATTGGTGTTATTGCGTATCACCCGCATATATTGTGATACGGGCAGGTTTTCTTTAAGGGCCGTGGGGATGCTGACTGTTTGTGACCAGCAGAGTATTTCTGTCAGTGCTCTTTCGGTATAGACTCATTTGGAATTGGTCATTGTCCATGCTCACGCAGATGTCCAAGAAGCTGATGGACGTAGCATCAATTGTATATGTAAACCGGATAGGATGGTCCATACCATTAAGGAGAGTGATCATCTCTACAAACTCATCCTTTGAGCCTCGCCATACCAGAAAGATGTCGTCTATGTAACGTTTGAAGATCTGAATCTTTTGGTTGAACTTAGGCAATATAAAGTGGTCCTCATTCTCTTGCATGTATAGACAGGCATACGATGGGGCAAAGCTGGACCCCATCGCAGTCCCTGCGATTTGGATGTAGTAACGCTGTTGGTACATAAAGTGATTGCATTGGAGGATCAGAGTTGCCAGGTCAACCAGAAAGTCTGTTGGGGGGCTTCGTTCGATGCGAGTATCTAGTTTCTTACATAGGACCCTGAGGCCGTCGTCGTGGGGTATGACGGTATATAATGAACTCACATCCATTGTCGCCAGGAGGGGTTGCTCGGTCGGGTATGTGCTTTTAAGCTGTGCAATAAAGTCACTTGTGTCGCGGACATAAGTGTGCCCAGATGTTACTAGGGGTTGCAAAAAGAAATCTACAAACATAGCCAGTGGTTGGAGTAAGGAATTGCGGGCAGAAATAATGGGTCTGCCAGGGGGATTTGTGTCCGATTTGTGTATTTTTGGGAGTGTATAGATGATGGGGCAAACTGGGAAGGGTACTGTGAGGAAGTTGTAGTTGTCCTGTGTAATCCAATGGTGTAACAGTCCCATGCAAAGCAGTGCATCTACTTGGCGCTTGAAGAAAAATCTGGCGTTATTTTGATAAAGTGGCGAGTGCCTGTGTCTCTACATTAGAGAAAACCCCTATCTATATATAGATATATATATAGATATATAGATAGATAGATATATGCTAATAATATTTTTTTAAGAATACAGTACAAGCTTAATGTTAAAATTAAGGTAGTTAACTTTTTGCAGCATGGTATGATTACAGACTTATTTTTTTGACCATAAAGTGCTGGCATCTTAAAGGATTTAAGTTTAGGTTACTATCATAAATGATATACCACCTCAAAATGTTACTTACATGGGACCAGAATTCATGAAGTTATTATTGACTTTTTATTTTAAATATGTTATGTCAAAATAATCTGTACTACTGTAATGTCCAAATATTAAATACAAATGTATAATATTTTTTTTCATGATAATAGCTCCTTATAAGTAATATGCAATTATGAAACTATAATAAACTTCAGCAATAAGCAGCTGATTAGATACAAATAAATAATGTAACTGAATCCCCAGACTTGCTGTACACTCAAGAACCAATTAACAGTAGATGAGAAAGGAGGGGTACTGCATGGAGTTAGGGACTGTCTGTATATGTGAGTTTATTATCTATGATATATGGGTTCTGTGTTTCCAGTAGTTTAATCTAACTTTTATAGGACCTACAGCAACTTTTGGTTCTCAAGTACTGGCATGTGGTGGGGGTTTGTTGGGTCCTAGGGTTAAAAGATATGTCTCTGTCATGCAGCAGGTGACACTGGAATTCACATTGGGGGTTTAGAGCTGAGAATGCTGGGAGCTAGGCACTGCTAATTTGTTTAGGTAAGGCTGGCTCCTCCCCTCTAAGACCCATCAGCCCTCTAGTTAGAAAATTGTGCCCAGGGAGCTGGTCACATTTCTACCTGCTCTTGCAGGTCTTCAACTAATATTTCACTTTAAGGATCCCTTCCCTTCTTCTGCAAAAAGCCTGGGTCCGGGTATCCTGCTCCCCTGGTTTTACACCAGGCTGTCGGTCAGAGCCTAATCAAAGTTTCCTGCCCAGACTTTTGTGACCCTGCCAGCCCTAGCCACCAAAGGGACTGCCAGCCACACGTGGTAGTAAGCCTTGGGGGGTAAGAAATTTTATCCCCCTTTTTCCTCCCAGTCTGCAAGCTGAGTGGTCTTTCCATGCATGGCGGCGACATCTCGCTTGCGGCGCCGCCATCTTGGATCACCCCCGGCATGCAGCGCTGATCCCCGCTGTTTCCCTGACTCCTGTCGCTCCTCTGCACTTGGTATAGGGTTGGAGGGGTGCGTGGCAGGGGGGGAGCGAGGTGTCACCTAAGCTCTGGGCGCGGAGACAGTGAGAAGGTACCGATCTCAGAAAGGCACCATTTCAAGCAGGAGGGATAGGTCAGTGGCTGCAGGGGGGTGATGTGTATAATCTGAGGTGGGCATGGCGCGGCCCTTATACTACATGCTAACACACACACACATGTACAGTCACATGTACAGTTACCCTAATAATGGCTGGCTCTTTTCTAATTATAGGATTACTGCAACCAGCGGCCCCTGTTAACCCTTGCTGGGTATATATATATTTATATATATATATATATATATATATATATATATATATATACATACAAGTTGTAGGCAAGAAGGTGGCACTCCCAGATTTTTAGTAAGTGAAAAAAGCAATTTTATTGCAGTACAGGTCCTCCGACATGTTTCGGGCACAATCCGCCCGTCCTCAGGGATCAAAGTACATACATCAAGTGACCATTTAAATACACAAAGAAAACCCACCCCCAACAATCATTAGTAGCATATCATACTCACCTGTGTTCACCGGAGTCTGGCTCCCTGCCTGGCTTCACACGCTTCTCAGCGCCGTGGGTGACGCTAGGCTCAGCGCTTCCACAACGTCGGCGCCCTGCCGTGACGTAATCCCGCTTCACCGCTGTTTGCATGTCAGACGCCGGCATCCAAGCCTCGCTCTGGCTCCCACAGGTTTCTATGGGAAAAGTAAATATAACATAACATTTTGTATATAAAGTGCATTGTGCTTAAAACCAGCTGATACAGTACTAAATACCTATCCGCTCATTAAGACAGTAAAACTTTACTGACAAGTGTAATAAAAATTGTGAAAAAAAACAACAACATACATAAACAAAGTTCTGCCATTGTGAATAATGAATACATGTAATAAACGTTAAAAAAATGCATATAAACCACTTCTTCTAGTCTAAGTAAGTTTCAAGTAAATTTTAACCATGTTGTTATTTGTATTATTTGTTACTAGGCTAGTGCTGGTTATCTGTTATAAGTAGGTGTCCATCCCACTACCGGAATGGTTCATCTACAAAAAATGATTTAATCCCGTTTGTTCATTTAAGCCTCTGGGCGAGATAGTGTCAAGAAGGAAAATCCATCTTGCTTCTGCCTGCAAGAGCATCCTACCTCTATTACCTCCCCTTTTAGGAATGGGGATATGGTCTATGATTTTTGACCGTATGCTGGCTATGCTGTGTCCTTTTGTTTCACAGTGTCCAGCCACTGGATGATCACTGTCCCCTGATGTCAGTGCGTGACGGATGGCCGAACGGTGGTTCGCCATCCGTTCTTTGAACTGGCATTCTGTCTTGCCCATGTAGAAAAGTCCACATGGACAAGACAGATCGTAAACCACATAACGAGTGGTGCATGGCACCGGGTGTCTAATTTTGATCCTGCGCCCTGTGTGAGGGTGAGCTATGGTGTCACCCACCAACATAGAGCTACAAGTGGTGCATCCGACGCACCTGTAGCACCCAGCTGGTCTGCTTAAAAAGTTTTGGGGTGTGGCCTTCTTGTTCATTTATGTGACATCCACTTTGACAATCAAGTCTGCCAAATTGCGCCCCCTCTTGTATGCTGGCATGATTCTTTTGTCCTTTAGGCCCGCAAGGTCTTTGTCTGTAGAGACAATGGGCCATAATTTTTTGACCTGTTTGGTCATCTCTTGACTGCCATTAGCATATTGGGTAACCCAAGGGATCTTCTCTGCTAAATCTTTGTTTTTACTAGTGGGTTTAAGGACATCTTCCCTGCTAGAGGACATTACTCACATCACGGATTTACTCAGGTCTCTCTGTTTATAGCCACACTGTACAAATTTGGATTGCATGTTAATTAAATCGATGTTTGCTTTTTCTTCGCTGCTGGTGATCCTCCTCACCCTCAGCATCTGTGAATAGGGTAACCCCTGTCGCAGTACCGTAGGGTGGCAGCTATCATAGTGCCAAAACAAGTATAACCAAGCGCAGGGCACTAGTGATGGTCCCAGCTTCCGTTTATAAGGGATACTCAGCCCTCAGAAAACGCAAAAAACATACACACCAAGTAAACGGCGCTAATGGACCACACTAATTAGTATTCCAAAACGTATAAATTTATTAAAAATACATAATACAATTTTAACAATACCACCGGCCGGTAGAGCTACCAAAAAAATGTGCACAATAAGTTCTGACCATAAAAATGATAAAAAGAAAAAAGAAAGAAGAAAAGAAATAAAGCTTCTTTCTTTAGGCTGCAGCGTGTAGTAATATATCAATGTTCCATTATCATGAATCTAGGATTGCCTATTTAGGCTAGAGCATATATTGGATTTGAGGCTTAGTGGCTTTATTTTTCTCCTATTATGTCCACTTAGCAGTTTGAACAGTCCCAGAAATCTTATGAAACACTTTAGCAATCTTTGATGTTAGATATATTAGGCAAGCGTGTTAGTCATTCACACATACAGGCTTATTAGCCCTTAGAATTGCTCCAGACTGCAAGTGCTCTGCCAGTCAAGCAAAGCAGCGTTTTTTTGAAGAATAAAAATAATTGATACTTAGGCTTCCAAGCGAGTGCTTCCAAGCGAGTGCAGTGCTTCAATGCCCACTATGGGGTGGGAGTTCGCTGACCTGAAGCGGGTCCCCAGCTGTTGGTCTTCCCTATATTACAGCTCCTCTCTGGGACTCACAGCTCCGGCAGTTCTCCCCGGCTCACGTGGTGATACTTGTTTGCGGAAGTAGAAGTGACGCTCGATGACGCGTTTCCCCGCCTGTTCCTGGTCAGCGGCTTCATCAGGCTGATGAAGCCGCTGACCAGGAACAGGCGGGGAAACGCGTCATTGAGCGTCACTTCTACTTCCGCAAACAAGTATCACCACGTGAGCCGGGGAGAACTGCCGGAGCTGTGAGTCCCAGAGAGGAGCTGTAATATAGGGAAGACCAACAGCTGGGGACCCGCTTCAGGTCAGCGAACTCCCACCCCATAGTGGGCATTGAAGCACTGCACTCGCTTGGAAGCACTCGCTTGGAAGCCTAAGTATCAATTATTTTTATTCTTCAAAAAAACGCTGCTTTGCTTGACTGGCAGAGCACTTGCAGTCTGGAGCAATTCTAAGGGCTAATAAGCCTGTATGTGTGAATGACTAACACGCTTGCCTAATATATCTAACATCAAAGATTGCTAAAGTGTTTCATAAGATTTCTGGGACTGTTCAAACTGCTAAGTGGACATAATAGGAGAAAAATAAAGCCACTAAGCCTCAAATCCAATATATGCTCTAGCCTAAATAGGCAATCCTAGATTCATGATAATGGAACATTGATATATTACTACACGCTGCAGCCTAAAGAAAGAAGCTTTATTTCTTTTCTTCTTTCTTTTTTCTTTTTATAATTTTTATGGTCAGAAATTATTGTGCACATTTTTTTGGTAGCTCTACCGGCCGGTGGTATTGTTAAAATTGTATTATGTATTTTTAATAAATTTATACGTTTTGGAATACTAATTAGTGTGGTCCATTAGCGCCGTTTACTTGGTGTGTAAGCTATCATAGTGGAGCACCGTATTCCTATCGGTGCTTTTTACAAAGATGGATGTGTCAACTCTATTATGGTTCAGGCGAATGGTGACGTCCAAAAAGTTAATTTCCTGTTTACTCATTAGGTATGTAAATTTTACAGGACTATTTGAGCTGTTGTGTGTATCAAAGATGTTTTTCAGTTCTAGCTCACTGCCTGTCCAAAATATTAACAAATCATAAATAAACCGTAAATACAGCAATACTTTGATCATTATCAAAGGTGTTCATATAGGCGTTTGCATACGACGCATACGACGTACAGTATGCGAACGCCTATATGAACACCGTTGATAATGATCTCTTTTACCAGGGGCCACAGGCCAACAAAGCATTGCTGTATTTACGGTTTATCGATGATTTGTTAATATTTTGGACAGGCAGTGATCTAGAACTGAAAAACATCTTTGATACACACAACAGCTCAAATAGTCCTGTAAAATTTACATACCTAATGAGTAAACAGGAAATTAACTTTTTGGACGTCACCATTCGCCTGAACCATAATAGAGTTGACACATCCATCTTTGTAAAAAGCACCGATAGGAATACGGTGCTCCACTATGATAGCTGCCACCCTATGGTACTGCGACAGGGGTTACCCTATTCACAGATGCTGAGGGTGAGGAGGATCACCAGCAGCGAAGAAAAAGCAAACATCGATTTAATTAACATGCAATCCAAATTTGTACAGCGTGGCTATAAACAGAGAGACCTGAGTAAATCCGTGATGTGAGTAATGTCCTCTAGCAGGGAAGATGTCCTTAAACCCACTAGTAAAAACAAAGATTTAGCAGAGAAGATCCCTTGGGTTACCCAATATGCTAATGGCAGTCAAGAGATGACCAAACAGGTCAAAAAATTATGGCCCATTGTCTCTACAGACAAAGACCTTGCGGGCCTAAAGGACAAAAGAATCATGCCAGCATACAAGAGGGGGCGCAATTTGGCAGACTTGATTGTCAAAGTGGATGTCACATAAATGAACAAGAAGGCCACACCCCAACACTTTTTAAGCAGACCAGCTGGGTGCTACAGGTGCGTCGGATGCACCACTTGTAGCTCTATGTTGGTGGGTGACACCGTAGCTCACCCTCACACAGGGCGCAAGATCAAAATTAGACACCCGGTGCCATGCACCACTCGTTATGTGGTTTACGTTCTGTCTTGTCCATGTGGACTTTTCTACATGGGCAAGACAGAATGCCAGTTCAAAGAACGGATGGCGAACCACCGTTCGGCCATCCGTCACGCACTGACATCAGGGGACAGTGATCATCCAGTGGCTGGACACTGTGTAACAAAAGGACACAGCATAGCCAGCATACGGTCAAAAATCATAGACCATATCCCCATTCCTAAAAGGGGAGGTAATAGAGGTAGGATGCTCTTGCAGGCAGAAGCAAGATGGATTTTCCTTCTTGACACTATCTCGCCCAGAGGCTTAAATGAACAAACGGGATTACATAATTTTTTGTAGATGAACCATTCCGGTAGTGGGATGGACACCTACTTATAACAGATAACCAGCACTAGCCAAGTAACAAATAATATAAATAACAACATGGTTAAAATTTACTTGAAACTTACTTAGACTAGAAGAAGTGGTTTATATGCATTTTTTTAACGTTTATTACATGTATTCATTATTCACAATGGCACAACTTTGTTTATGTATGTTGTTGTTTTTTTTTTCACAATTTTTATTACACTTGTCAGTAACGTTTTACTGTCTTAATGAGCGGATAGGTATTTAGTACTGTATCAGCTGGTTTTAAGCACGATGCACTTTATATACATAATGTTGTGTTATATTTACTTTTCCCATAGAAACCTGTGGGAGCCAGAGCGAGGCTTGGATGCCGGCGTCTGACACGCAAACAGCAGTGAAGCGGGATGACGTCACGGCGGAGCGCCGACGTTGTGGAAGCGCTGAGCCTAGCGTCACCCACGGCGCTGAGAAGCGTGTGAAGCCAGGCAGGGAGCCAGACTCCGGTGAACACAGGTGAGTATGATATGCCACTAATGATTGTTGGGGGTGGGTTTTCTTTGTGTATTTAAATGGTCACTTGATGTATGTACTTTGATCCCTGAGGACGGGCGGATTGTGCCCGAAACATGTCGGATGACCTGTACTGCAATAAAATTGCTTTTTTCACTTACTAAAAATCCGGGAGTGCCACCTTCTTGCCTACAACTTGTATCTAAGGACCAGCTCCTAACAGGAAGGCACCGGGTAAGAAACCATTGGATGGACGTATAGGGAGTGCTGGTCATTTACACATATATATATATATATATAGACATTGGATGGGCTCTGCACACACTAAATTAACTGATAATAAATAGTGGAGATTTGGTTCATGAATTGATCAATGCATTTAAGCCTGCAGCCCCCGTCAAGGGACCCCACTTTTCTGCAGGTCCTACCACTATCGCTGAAAATGGCTGCAATACACATAGCTATCACATCAATGTTTGATACCAGGCATGCTATCAGGTCTGAAGCTCACAGCAGACTTTGCTTTTATAGGTGAGCAGCTACCAACACACCTGTCACTAATCATCTAGGGAAATGGCTAACACAAGCTATGGAATCTTAGTTAAAAACAGGGTGCATGAGAGAATGTGACCACAATAAGACTAATTAAAAAAATTAATCTAATAAACAATATATACACTTAACATCGGCACTCACCTTTCCTAGTTTTGGGGTGCCCTATGGCTTGTGACCACATTGTTTAAACAGACATTGGATGGGCTCTGCACACACTAAATTAACTGATAATAAATAGTGGAGATTTGGTTCATGAATTGATCAATGCATTTAAGCCTGCAGCCCCCGTCAAGGGACCCCACTTTTCTGCAGGTCCTACCACTATCGCTGAAAATGGCTGCAATACACATAGCTATCACATCAATGTTTGATACCAGGCATGCTATCAGGTCTGAAGCTCACAGCAGACTTTGCTTTTATAGGTGAGCAGCTACCAACACACCTGTCACTAATCATCTAGGGAAATGGCTAACACAAGCTATGGAATCTTAGTTAAAAACAGGGTGCATGAGAGAATGTGACCACAATAAGACTAATTAAAAAAATTAATCTAATAAACAATATATACACTTAACATCGGCACTCACCTTTCCTAGTTTTGGGGTGCCCTATGGCTTGTGACCACATTGTTTAAACAGACATTGGATGGGCTCTGCACACACTAAATTAACTGATAATAAATAGTGGAGATTTGGTTCATGAATTGATCAATGCATTTAAGCCTGCAGCCCCCGTCAAGGGACCCCACTTTTCTGCAGGTCCTACCACTATCGCTGAAAATGGCTGCAATACACATAGCTATCACATCAATGTTTGATACCAGGCATGCTATCAGGTCTGAAGCTCACAGCAGACTTTGCTTTTATAGGTAAGCAGCTACCAACACACCTGTCACTAATCATCTAGGGAAATGGCTAACACAAGCTATGGAATCTTAGTTAAAAACAGGGTGCATGAGAGAATGTGACCACAATAAGACTAATTAAAAAAATTAATCTAATAAACAATATATGCACTTAACATCGGCACTCACCTTTCCTAGTTTTGGGGTGCCCTATGGCTTGTGACCACATTGTTTAAACAGACATTGGATGGGCTCTGCACACACTAAATTAACTGATAATAAATAGTGGAGATTTGGTTCATGAATTGATCAATGCATTTAAGCCTGCAGCCCCCGTCAAGGGACCCCACTTTTCTGCAGGTCCTACCACTATCGCTGAAAATGGCTGCAATACACATAGCTATCACATCAATGTTTGATACCAGGCATGCTATCAGGTCTGAAGCTCACAGCAGACTTTGCTTTTATAGGTGAGCAGCTACCAACACACCTGTCAGACCTGATAGCATGCCTGGTATCAAACATTGATGTGATAGCTATGTGTATTGCAGCCATTTTCAGCGATAGTGGTAGGACCTGCAGAAAAGTGGGGTCCCTTGACGGGGGCTGCAGGCTTAAATGCATTGATCAATTCATGAACCAAATCTCCACTATTTATTATCAGTTAATTTAGTGTGTGCAGAGCCCATCCAATGTCTGTTTAAACAATGTGGTCACAAGCCATAGGGCACCCCAAAACTAGGAAAGGTGAGTGCCGATGTTAAGTGTATATATTGTTTATTAGATTAATTTTTTTAATTAGTCTTATTGTGGTCACATTCTCTCATGCACCCTGTTTTTAACTAAGATTCCATAGCTTGTGTTAGCCATTTCCCTAGATGATTAGTGACAGGTGTGTTGGTAGCTGCTCACCTATAAAAGCAAAGTCTGCTGTGAGCTTCAGACCTGATAGCATGCCTGGTATCAAACATTGATGTGATAGCTATGTGTATTGCAGCCATTTTCAGCGATAGTGGTAGGACCTGCAGAAAAGTGGGGTCCCTTGACGGGGGCTGCAGGCTTAAATGCATTGATCAATTCATGAACCAAATCTCCACTATTTATTATCAGTTAATTTAGTGTGTGCAGAGCCCATCCAATGTCTGTTTAAACAATGTGGTCACAAGCCATAGGGCACCCCAAAACTAGGAAAGGTGAGTGCCGATGTTAAGTGTATATATTGTTTATTAGATTAATTTTTTTAATTAGTCTTATTGTGGTCACATTCTCTCATGCACCCTGTTTTTAACTAAGATTCCATAGCTTGTGTTAGCCATTTCCCTAGATGATTAGTGACAGGTGTGTTGGTAGCTGCTCACCTATAAAAGCAAAGTCTGCTGTGAGCTTCAGACCTGATAGCATGCCTGGTATCAAACATTGATGTGATAGCTATGTGTATTGCAGCCATTTTCAGCGATAGTGGTAGGACCTGCAGAAAAGTGGGGTCCCTTGACGGGGGCTGCAGGCTTAAATGCATTGATCAATTCATGAACCAAATCTCCACTATTTATTATCAGTTAATTTAGTGTGTGCAGAGCCCATCCAATGTCTGTTTAAACAATGTGGTCACAAGCCATAGGGCACCCCAAAACTAGGAAAGGTGAGTGCCGATGTTAAGTGTATATATATATATATATATATATATGTGTGAAGAGGGGCGCTCCATAGTCCATAAAACAGTTTTATTTCTTAAAAAGCACACAGCAGAAGTAGCGTACGCCCTCTGACGAAGTGTTCCACGAAAAGCGTTAGGGCGTGGCTACGGTGACGCTCGCTACTCGCTGCTTGTTTGGTCCAGGCATCCCCCGGCTGTCTGTTCCCGTGAAGGATCCTCAGCGCGCTGTGTAACCCGTGAGGGAAGATGCAGCATGGGGTGTCTAATCCTGTCGGTGCCCCGGACTGTTGGTGGACCTGCCTGGCCTCGTATCGATTGTTAAACCTTGTGGTATTCAGCCCACACTGATGCAAATTTTGGTACGAGCAACCTTTGGCTTGCTATTTCTGCTGTGTGCTTTTTAAGAAATAAAACATTTTTTTGCACTATGGAGCGCCCCTCTTCTCTTCTATTTTTCACAGACATCTTTTATTCCTGAGGATCCCAGGGATCATCATTGGAGGGAGCTGCAGTCCGAATACATTGGGACTTTTAGTGGTACTATTGCCTAGAAATAGGCTTTCATTGCTAGACTGAGTCTGATATTATGGCGCTGTGTATCCACTATTTTTGTGTGTATATATATATATATATATATATATATATATATATATATATATATATATATATATATATATGTATATATATGTGTATATATATATATATATATATATATATATAGATAGATAGATAGATAGATAGATAGATAGATAGATAGATAGATAGATAGATAGATAGATAGATAGATATAGACATCAGGGGTGTATTCTGTGTAAATTGTGGGTAACAGGCTTGTTCTCCTCCAAGTTGTAATACGGAGTGACAGAAATTACGTGGCGCAGTGCTGCCTCAATTCACAGTCCCCTGAAGTTACACCCTAACTTCACAAGGTATACATATGGAGCAAAGAATTGGGAAAATAGAAAAGTGGCGCAGTGAAATACTTGATGTTCTGTTTTTGTAGACTTCTCTCAAGCTTCTGACTGGAGTCTTTCTCGTATTGATACCGACAACCAGGAAAAAGGTAAGTTTCCAAATAGAGAAACACAAAAAATACAAAACTGTAATAAAAACTAGTTTATGAAAAAGGTGTGAGTGTCATTTAATATAAACCATTTCCATGGTAATGGCGAAGAGTGATATAGGTGTAATCAGCAGGCGTACCCAGACTCACGTTGTATCGTGGAGATGATCCTCTCATCAAGGTATCTTTGGCACGTCCTGGAGGAGTTATTTGTGGATCTTCTCCTCCAAGACCCAGAGCCTCTGGTTTAATTCTTAAGTGTGGTGTGTGTGGTTGGTGTAAGTGTTTTGTATAGGCCGGGCTTGCATGGGGAACATGACGGGCAGGTCAAACACCAAAGCATCCCAGAAGGCATTTCTTGTAATGCCAAATTTTTTCAGTATTCAGCAGACGGCAAGCCAACTGTATGGCAGGTCTGTTCTGCTTCCCCACCTGCGTCACAGGTGGATGATTCTCCTTCTCCCCAATGGGCTTCCCTGCTTGCAGGAAATATGTATGGCTGAATTGCCCAGGGCAGAACCTGCGTGGGTCTCAACCCTGGCTAGGTCGGTGGAGTCCTTAGCAACTTCAATGAATAGGACTCAGAGACAGGCTTCGGGTAGCCAGAAGTGCCCCTTGCAGACTATTATAGTCGAATGATTCTGATGAGGAACAGGCCCCATTTAAAGAAATGGAGGAAGGGGAGTGGGAAGAGGTTCAGGATGACCCTATTGAATCAGAACCCACTCCTGGGGGCATAGAAGCCCTTATTATGGCGGTAAAGCAGGTTCTCAATTTACCAGAGGACCCTGCTCCTGAACCTCAGGAACTGGACCTTTTTGGTCACACAAAGAGGTCTGCTATTGTTTTTCCTTGCCCAAAACAGGATTATATCCTTTTGATCCTGCTGCCTTAAGCAAATGGGAAACTATTCCGTCGGTTGATGCATCCGTGTCCAGATTATCCAAAAAGACTACATTGCCGGTCCCTGGAGCATTATCTTTGAAGTATCCTTCGGACTGCAAACTAGAGGCCACCCTAAAGACCATTTACATGGCGGCAGGTGCCCAACTAAGACCATCCATAGTATCGGCCTGGGTAAATAAGGCCAATGCTAAGTGGGCGGAAATGATTTTAGATGGATTGGACACAGAGATGTCTCGGGACGCCCTTGGACAATTAGCAGAGCACATAAAGGAATCTGCAGCTTTTTTAGGCGACGTGCAAAAGATATTTTGCTCATATCTGCCCGTATCTCGGCCATTGCTATATCCGCTAGGAGAGCGTTATGGCTTCGCTCATGGCAAGCGGATGCCGAGTCCAAGCGAGCAGTGGAAGGACTCCCTTTCACAGGAGACATCCTGTTTGGACCGGAGCTAGATAAATGGATTTTGCAAGCAACAGGGGGAAAGTCAACATTCCTTTCCTCAGCTGCTCCACCAGCGTGACGTCATTATACAGGACCGTCTTTTCAGTCCTTTCGTCCACAGCATTCCTTTTGAGGCAGAGGACGTCCTTTTCAGTCCTCCAGAGGCACTCATGCTAGAGTCTGTCCTCAGCCTAACCCTCACCCACAAGAACCTAAGCCACCCCAGAAACCAGTGGCATGAGGTGGTAGCTCATCTATTGGACTTCAGAAGCCAGTGGTTCTCCCTTTCAGAGGACCCTTGGGTTTGCAGGCTCATTTCGGATGGATATCGAATTCAGTTCGACTATCCTCCTCACACACGGTTTTTCAACACAGCTCTCCCCGTGTCTCAGGACAATTGATCAGCACTTCAAGAGGCAATAGAGATCTTACTAAGGGCTCAGGTCATCATTCCGGTTCCGTCGACACAGAGAAACAAGGGGTACTACTCAAATCTTTTTTTCGTACCCAAGCCAGATGGGTCAACCAGACCCATCCTAAATCTCAAATCCCTGAATCTATTGGTTTCATACCAACCCTTCCAGATGGAGTCAATTCACTCTGTTATTGCATCCTTGGAACCGAACGAGTTCATGCTTACCTTCACATTCACATCTGGAAACCTCACCAGGCTTACCTAAGGTTTGCGATAGGGAAGGACCACTTCCAAATCAGGGCCCTGCCTTTTGGGTTATCGTCGGCACCCAGGGTCTTTACAAAGATTCTGTCGGTCGTTATCGCCTCGTCAGGGGGTGACCATAATACGATCTGCTCATCAAGGCACCGTCAGCTGCGGTAGAGAAGGAACACGCGCAGCTGATGGTTGAGACCCTCATCAATCTGGAATGGATTCTGAACTTCAAGAAGTCCACTCTGATTCCAAAGGATTCTGTTTTTGTGACTCTGGTTGGACAGCACAGCACAGAGGGTGTTCTTACCGGAGGACAAGATCCGTGGCATCAGGATCCTGACCCGCAGGGTTCTGCAACCGCATCAGGTTTAGCTTCACCTATGTGTACAGCTCCTGGGGAAGATGATGGCTTCCTTCCCATCTGTAACTTGAGGACGATTCCACTGAAGACCCTTCCAGCTGGTTCTTCTAAGGAAAGGAGCGGGTTCACATCTATCTCTACACAGACTGATTCGGTTATCAGCTCCGGCTCGTCAGGCCTTAATTTGGTGGCTCCACTCGGATCACCTCAGACAGGGATGAAGAATCGCCATCTGGGACTGGATCCTCTTAACCACAGACGCCAGTCTGAGAGAATGGGGAGCAGTGGTGCTCGTGTCTTCGTCTCCAGGGAAGATGGAACCTCAGAGAGTCAATTATCCATCAATGTGTTGAAGCTAAGGGCAATTTAAAACACCTTGCTAGCAGCACAGGATTACCTTCAAGAAAGGCAGGTGAAGATTCAGTCGGACAACGCCATGGAAGTGGCCTATGTGAACCGACATGGAGGCACGAGAAGCAGGATGGCCATGGCAAAAGTATCCAAGATTCTACAGTGGGAAGAAAGCAGACAGGTGATTCTCACCGCTGTGTTCATTCCGGGAGTAGAAAACCTGGAGGCAGATTTTCTCAGCAGAGAGGATCTCCACCCAGGAGAGTGGGCCCTACATCTCGAGGTGTTGCTGGAACTCACAGATCGTTGGGGAACTCCTGAGGTAGATCTGATGGCATCTCAAGGAAATAATCAGCTTCCAAGGTATGCAGCAAGGACAAGGGATCCACACGCAATAGAGATCGATGCCCTAGCTATCCCGTGGACATTTAACTTCGTGTACCTGTTTCCTCCTCTACAATATATTAAAACAATGTGCCCGATAATGTACTAAACACACTGACCAATTCAGACTACCTAAGTGTTTATGAGAGAGCGATCTGCCTGCCACCTTCATTTTAATTATTTGTAATTTCCTACTATCATTGTTGTTTGTCTCCTATATTTTTTAATATATTTCGCAGTATTTTATAATTGTCTATTAAAGGTTACATTTTTTAACTACTAGGTGCACCCATACTATAGGACATTCTTTCTCTTTTTTGCTTCTTCCTCTACCACTTCTGGGTCAGGTTCTCAAGAAGCTGAAAAGGAAATCCGTTCAGGCGATCCTCATTGCTCCATTTTGGCAGCGCAGAAGTTGGTACTCCGACATACAACAACTTGGCGGATGAACCAGTTCTTCTTCCTCAATGGCATGACCTTCTACAACAAGGTCCATTCCACCATCAGAAACTGTCGTCCCTCAATTTGATGGCGTGGCTCTTGAGACCGAGGTCTTAAGGGCCAGGGGAATTCCAAGATCTGTCATTCCTACAACGTTCAGAGCTCGTAAGCCCTCCTCGGTGGCACTCGTATGCAAACTGGTGTAGGTGTCAGGGATGGCCTTTTAGAATATTTAAGTTGTCCAGGTTGTTATTGTTTCTCCAAAGGGGCCTGGAACCTGGACTTCGATTGGGATCACTTAAAGTTCAGATATCAGCTCTATCCTTTCTTTTTCAGAAAAAAATTAGCGCTCATCCCAGAGATCCAAACCTTCTTACAGGGGTTGTTACGGGTCCAACATACATTTGTCCCGCCGACACCTCCTTGGGACCTAGCCTTGGTATTATCTTTTTTTTTTACCTCCAGTACATTTGAACCTCTAGAGGATGTACCTTTAAAGTTCCTCATCTGGAAAACAGTTCTACTGCTGGCTTTAGCATCAGCTCGCCAAGTGTCTGAGCTCAGCGCTTTATCTTGTACGGCTCCGTACCTTATCTTCCATTAAGATAGGGCGGAACTGCGAACACACCCATCTTTTCTTCCAAAGGTTGTGTCAACTTACCACGTTATCCAACCCATCGTTGTTCCTGCTTTTCGGGGTGATTACCCATCGCAGTCTACATTGCACGTTGTTTGGGCTCTCAGGATTTATGTTTCAAGGACATTATCTATCAGAGAATCGGATTGCGTCTTTGTCCTCTATGACGCATTCCGCAGAGACTGGCCTGCTTCAAAAGAGACTTTGGCTAGGTGGATACGTTTCTCCATTACACAAGGGCATGTGCACGCGGGGAAGACTCCACCCTCAGCCTTGAGGGTTCATTCCACTAGATCTGTGAGTACATCTTGGGCAGCTCAAAGAGAAGCCACGGCTTCTCAGCTTTGCAGAGCAGCCACTTTTACCAATTCAATACTTTTGCTTCTGCCTCAACGACCTTTGGTCGCCTTGTGTTGCAGGATCCTCAGAGCTCTCCCACCCAGGGCATGGTCTTTGGAACCTCCCCAATGTGAATTTCAGTGTCACCTGCTGCATGACAGAGAAAAGAGGATTTTGGTACTTACCGGTAAATCCATTTATCTGAATCAGCAGGTGACACTGGACACCCTCCCAGCTCTGGAGTTTTCCTGCCTTTTGTGTTTTTCGTGCAAGTTCGGTTACGTTGATTACTGTAGTTGCATGATTGTTGTCTCAGTTGACTTTTTAATCTTACCATCTCCTCTAGCAGGACAATTTCCTAACTGGGGGGCTGATAGGTCTTAGAGGGGAGGAGCCAGCCTTCCCTAAACAAATTAGCAGTGCCTAGCTCCCAGCATTTCGAGCTCTAAACCCCCAATGTGAAGTCCAGTGTCACCTGCTGATTCAGAGAAATGGATTTACTGGTAAGTACCATAATCCTATTTGTTTTTTACTTTTATTTTACTTTGCTTGCTTTCAACTTAGCACCCACCACCCATGGGTGCCGTGAATAGCCTGGGCTCCACCCTAACACTGGGAGTCCCCACTTTCTAATGAAATGCAGAGTTGTGGTAAATGCTTTGGCCAAGGGATAATATCAAATATGTCCCATGGTTATAGTATTATCTTTTCACTAATGAGATCCCTGTGATGGACCTGGAAATTCAGGGGGCACCTACATAATATTTTGCCTGTATTTCCAGGTCCAAGAATGGCTCAATAACCTGATATTGGGTTATTAAAAGCAGGAGGATTCCATTGTATTTTTTCACATATTTCCTGAACCAGGACTGGCTCTAAAAGCCCAGTGCTGGTTATGCTTTGTGTGGGACTACTATTTGTTTATTTTTTCCCATATTTATACTGGGCAGAAACAATGAAGATGGCCAACATTTGGTTGTAGATGGAATTGCGCTAAAGAAAGCAGCTCTTATGAATAAGTAAAAAATATGTAAGTAAGAGAATCCCAGTCTGCTCCTGTACAAGCCTCTCTACGTCCCTCCCGGCGGCCGGCGCCAACTTCTGACCACTTCCGGTTTCGGTGGTACACAGCGGACATCTTCCCGGACCATCAGCGCAGCAAGCCTCTGGCTAACTGCGCGCAAACATCAGGAACATGTCACCTGGCACCAGGGAACATCACCGACGGCCGCAACGATCGATCACTCCAGGAGAATGGAGGATCGCAGGGTGAGATAGGCACTGGAACTCTTTAATAATATAAATCTTTCCCCAAAAGAGTGTAAACATTTATACTAACCAATAATATTTTTTACAGGTACCACTCTCAGTAATAACACAGGTTTTACTAAGTAAACTTCGGTACTTGTTTAGTTTCACGCTACACTCTACACTACGTTTTTTAGTTTCACGGCGGAAGCTCTATGCTATGTTTTCAACGTAGCCTAAGCTACGTTGTCAGCATAGCCGGCACCGCCGTGAAACTACACTGGGAGCAGGGTGGTGGGTAGCAGAGGGAGCAGGGTGGTGGCTGCTTTGTTTTATACTTACCATCCTCCGGTTGGCGATCCCCGTGTGTGATGGTCACTCTCCAGCAGCAGCTTTCAGTCCCCCTCCTCCGGCAGTCACTCCCCGGCGCCAGCAATGTACGTAATTCAGCGTATTGCTGCTGGGGGAGCATCACATGGTTTCCCTGCTCCCCCAGTGGCACTACGCTAATTGCATACATTGTCCAGTGCCGGAGGAGGGGAACTGAACAATGGCACCGGAGAGTGACTGCCGGAGGAGGGGGACTTAATGCTGCCCATCGGTGGACTTGATGGACACGGTGGCTGGGCCGGAGGAGGGTAAGTATAAAGCACAAGACACAAACACATTTCCCCTACTATCCACGTCATACCCCCAGTATCCATGTCAGCGTGGAGTTGACTTTATAAAGTGTGGCGAGCACAGCATGCCACCGAGCCCGAAGCGTGGCGAAGGGACATGCAGCCGCGGCCTCTCGCCACGATTCGGGTTCGTTGGCTCGCTGCGCTCACCACACTTTATAAAATCAACTCCATGCCAACGTAGATACTGGGGGAGTGACGTGGATAGCGGGGATATTAACCATTGTGTAATTTCAAGGCTCCAGAAGCACTTACGTAGTTTACATAGGCAGCATAGTGCTGTATTGGTATTCTCAATACATCACTACGTAAACTACATAACTGCTGCCGTGAAACTAAACAATTACCTAAACTACACCATGTATGATTGATCATGAGACAAAACATAAATCTTAGTAAATTTACACTCAGAGGGGTAGGTCCTGCAACATGTGTAATAAGCTTTAATGTACAGTATAAGACTGTATAGAGTAAAATGTGCTGCTTTAGGTAGTATAGTAGTTCTGTTATTTTACTGTATCAGTTGCTGTCATTTGTAGATTACAAAGAGCTGTTATTGATTGACGGTACTAAAGAGATCTGACATGAAGAAATACAAAGCTTTGTAAAGGGAGAGCAATGATGGAAAGGCAAAGATAAATGGAAAACTGTTAAATATAATATATATAGTTAATGTGGCACTGTTGGATATCAATGATACAAAGTGGGAAGTAATTGGTTTTAGAACTACACATCAATGCTCCCATGCCCCCTACCCCCTATAAATCCAAAATATCATCTTTGTTGCTTTAATAGAGGCAAGGGGGGTGATTCGATTCAGACCTGTTAACTAGGTTGCATGCATTAGCAGCATAACGAGCAGGTAAACGCAGCCTAACACTGCCCCCCAGCCATTTGAATCCACTCACTAGCCAAAAATGGATTGTTTAAACGGGGGCAGTGCTGATTTAATGTGATGTTAGTCACCCACCCGAAGCAGGTATCGAAATGCCTACATCTGCAATTGTACGCCCAGCATTTTTATGGGCACATCCATAAAAAGCTAGGCGTTCCACTGCCCATCCCTTTCCCACCCACCATTGAGTGAACAGTCTGAGTGTGAAATTTGCCAAAGCCATTCGCTCCCGGTGTTTGCACATGCCCATATTCGCGCATGCTCAAACCCTGTCAATCACCTGGGGAGGGAATTTGGCCCACAGTGAGTGGGTCTGAATTGCCCCCAAAGTCACTTTTTATAGCCTCCAAATTTATATATTCCCCACCAACTTTAGTTCAAGATCCTCATGCCTCTTTCTTCAAACACACTGCCAACTAGTGCTTTTGCTTTTTACCATCACCTGACTCATTTCTACACTTAAACAATCCACATAGGTGGGGATTTTATTAACAAAGTAACAGAGTAAACTACTGTATGAGAGGATTTTATTAAGCACATGATTTTGATGATTTTTACCACTGGTTAACTTAAAGTGAATACCGTGTCCTATTTTCAACATGTGAGCTCCCATGACCCCTGCTATTCAAATAAAAATGCTTAATGTGGCACAAATTATATAAAACTATAGTGTGCAACTCGGGGGAAGTGCATGAAAATTTGGGAAAATCTCCGTGAACCCCAGAAAGGTGACAGATAAAACTGGAGAGAGTAATAATATATATAGGGATGGCTTTGGAATCACGAGGCGGCACAGTTTTGGGGTGCCCTATGGCTTGTGA
Organism: Crinia signifera; assembly: GCF_055691185.1. Classification (NCBI taxonomy): domain Eukaryota; kingdom Metazoa; phylum Chordata; class Amphibia; order Anura; family Myobatrachidae; genus Crinia; species Crinia signifera. Next base: position 202,394,419 of record NC_139219.1, read on the forward strand.
CCACATTGTTTAAACAGACATTGTAGGGGCTCTGCACACACTAAATTAACTGATAATAAATAGTGGAGATTTGATTCATGAATTGATCAATGCATTTAAGCCTGCAGTGAGCTTCAGACCAGATAGCATGCCTGGAATCAAACATTGATGTGATAGCTATATGTATTGTAGCCATTTTCAGCGATAGTGTTAGGACCTGCAGAAAAGTGGGGTCCCTTGAAGGGGGCTGCAGGCTTATATGCATTGATCAATTCATGAATCAAATCTCCACTATTTATTATCAGTTAATTTAGTGTGTGCAGAGCCCCTACAATGTCTATATATATATATATATATATATATATATATATATATATATATATATATATATATATAGTGTGCAGAAACAGATCTTAATCAGAAGGCACATGGCAATTACTATTGGATATTGGAGTGCTAGTATACAACGCAGTATATATATAATATATATAGTGTGTATATATATACAGCGTGTGTGTGTGTGTGTGTGTGTGTGTGTGTGTGTGTGTGTGTGAATATGTTCAATTGCATGATCATTCATTGGAAAAGGTTAACAAATGTTCCAGCATTCTTACCTTAAAATATTTTCCCTACTTTCCACATACAATACTCAGGTCTGCAAGCTATAAACTGCATAAACTTTAATTGTGAAGCCTCTTAGATTAACAACAATTGTCTATTTGCATACAGAAAGTTGTTGATGTAGTTTTTTGTAGTTGGATTTTACAATTTCCTGCCACCTCATGGCTAACTAAATCTGCCCCCAAAAAAGTGAATACCAAATGGAATATAAATTCAAAGAGAGTTCCTTAGACTAAGGAGTGCAGAGTACATTCCGCCAATCTTTGCAGTGATACTAATGGTACTAACACACAGTATATGATCAGTATTGCAAAGGGCAGCTTTTCCAAAAAGAGCTACCCTTAGCGAAGCCACCAGTTCCTGGTGAGAGGGTGTCTGCAGGTTTCCTTCACCTCCTAGACTAGGAGTCTCCTGTTGGTTTTACTTACAGCCTCCACCAGACTCCTCTTCTCTGCATCCAGAAGATAAAGTTGGAGAGTGGTCTGTATTACTGGGGTGGATGAGGAGATTTCCGGATCTGGGAGCATGCTGGGAGGGGAGCTGAAGTAATCAGTGAATGGTTGCTTTGGCATCGAGATTTTGAAAGAAGTCCATAGGCTTCTATAGAGTAATGCCAGTGAAAGTTATCTCATAAAACAGTTTTGTAACTTCAGTAATTCATGACAGAGTGGGGCTGCCAGATAAATCCAGTTTGATATTAAACATGTGAGCCTGGGAGTTCCATATCCCTAGTTGATTTACTGTGAGTTATATTTTGAGGACCATAAGAATTCAAAATCCTTCAATAGGAACGGAATTAGTAGTAAAGGTCATTCAAAGTCATCCCTTAATAATTGAGCACATAAATAGAGAAAATATAAAAATGTATTAATATATTAGATTAAATAAATTAAGATACACATGGACAATTGTTCATTAACAGACTAATCCTGGATAATATTTTTAACCAATGGATTAGATTGTGGTCTGGAGGGAAAAGGTTCATTAGACATTAGGCAATTATAGGAATAACTAAGTATTCAGTTGGTCATCCACCTTTTTTTTCTAAGCTAAAATCATTCAAATTGAGGCAATTGATTATATTGTGTAAATCAGCCACACAATATTTCATGCAATATTACTTCCAAGCTATAACAAATCAAGGTTAAAAAGGGCTAAGACAGTTTCAAACAGAGCATTGCTCCCTTGGGAGATTCACTACACAGACAGCACAATGCATGCAGCCCTCAGCGGTGATGGTTCTGCTGTCTGAGCTTCAGCAAATGTAGTCAGCAGTATAGGTGGATCCACTGCAATTAGGGAAAATTCAGGTGATCAGGAGTTTGCTGTAAAAGGGGAGAGGGAGATCACTGCTATGGATCCAGAGCTTGTGACTCCAAGCATGGTGGCAACAATACAATGTTTTCTGGACAGTACAGGTAACAAATCCCTGACATGTTTTTCTGCTGCATTTGATAGCAGTTTCTTCAGAGGGATTGAGACTAGAGTACAGTTATCATCAGGCTCTGATAGTCCCTGTCATAAGTGAGCCTTTTTCACATCTAAGCAGAGACAATAACAGTTTAACAGATGAATTACCTACTCTAGACTGTAGAATTTAAAATTCCCATATATCTGTGTGTAAAGAATCATATTGAGCTTTCTTCTATATATATATATATATTTATATATATATATATATATATATATATATATAAAATATAGGTTTATCATGTGAAATAGAGGGCCCGGGACCAACCTTACCCCTCTGCTTGCTGCCGCTACCCGCAGATCTACTTGTCTCTTGTCTGTGGTCCCGGCTCTCCTCCTGGCAGTCTTCTGTTAATGAAAATGACCCTCACAAAATGTCCGCCCCCTTAAAGCAGACACTTTTTGAGGAGGCGGCTGCCTCCTCTAGCATCCTCAAAAACGGTCTGCTGTTAGGGGCATTTTCATTAACAGAAGCCTGCTAGAAGGAGAGCCGGGATCACAGACAAGAGACAAGTAGATCTGCGGTTCCTGGTGGCAGCGAGCAGAGGGGTAAGCAGCAAGGTGGGGGTGGGAGGTGGGCGGCAGGCTTTATTTTACAAGAACGGGTTTTATTTTAAGGGGGGCAGGCTTTATTTTATGGGGGAGGCGGACAAAATTTCCGTGTTAGTCAGTGTTAGGGGAAAAAAGTTTGATCACCTCTCCAGGACCACTTTAAGCCCTGGTTGTGTCACGCATGGTGCTCAATACACACACAAACACCTACAGAAACCCTGACAGCAGGATGAAACAAGTAGAGGTTATAATTACAGACCCCACTTATACAATTCATTATAGATCATTATCCCGCTTCATACAGGTACATTTTTGTACCTGCTGCATATTGTATATAGCCCACATAAATCCCGGCACTGAGAAGGAATTTGACAGATACTTTATACTTAAAAGTCCCCCATACACTAGTCAGACCCAATATCTCATGAGCTTCCCCAGCAGCTCACATACGATTTGGCACTTGATGTTCCATTTTTACATGCAATAAATTGCATGTGATTTATTGCATGTAAACTCCCAGGGAGCTGCAGGCTGGGGCAGGAAATAATAAAAAAAAAAAAAACATTTAAAAGAATGGATGGCTGTTGATTGGCTGAGAGCTCTCTCAGCCAATTTAGCATCCACTCATTCTTTTGTATGGGTATTTTAAAAATTCCTGCATGCTGACCGCTGCTCACCACCTGACAGAGTGGGGAGAGTGCCTCTCCTGCGCCTCTCTTGTACAGATAGGTGTGTGCCACCAATGCTGCACCCCTGGCACACACCTACAGACTGTATCTGATGCAATACACCGTAGGTGCTAAAAAGCACTGCAATGTGCCGCTGACAGCATATGACTTATGTGCAGCCCGCCCGACCTTCAACTGATTCAATGCACATGGGACCAAGCATTGGATCAAGTCACATACACATGCAATTTGTGCAAATTTCACCCGATTTCTTGGCCTAATCTGCCAGAATTGTGTGAAATTGGGCCCTAATTGCATAGTGTATGTAGCCTTAGGACACCATAGTCATCAGTTTTTGCAAGAATATGTATCTGCTAAATAAGGATATAGTCAGATGTACAGTTCATATAGGGGGGCAATTTAACTGCTTTGAGCAAATGTAGATCCTATCTAAAGGGACAGGAGCTTCTAAATTGTGTGCATTGCCATATTTATGCTGCCCGTGATTTCTGTATTCTCACACCTGAAATCTTACAACGTAGACTTTGAACAAAGGTTTTACTGCATACAATGGAAAAATGTTTTACTGCAGACCTTGGACATACATATATGTCCTCATTGAACTTTGGTACAGTCAAACCAAACAGCCCCTCTTGGCGCATTTTGTTGCATCCAAATTGTGTATATGGAGGGGTCTTGAAATGCACACCCTAAAAATATACATGCATCATGAGGTGCAATCATGCTGGGACCTGTAGATCTACAAAGAAAGACATGCAGTGCCTGATGCACACTATAATATTAGGGCCTTATTCTAGTTCACTCATTCTCTCTCTGCACATGTTACATCTGCCCCCCTGCAGTGCACATGGTTTTGTCCAAGAAGGATTTTGTCAGAAAGAGTGAACTAGAATAAGGCCCTTAGGCTCTTCTATCTCATAAAGAGCAATAAATTGAGGTTCTTGGAATATTTGTTCGCCAAGAAATACTAGCCCACCAACCACATCAAGGTAACCTTGTAAATATTCTGTTGGGTACCTAATACTAAGTTTGAACCCAGAGCGCAGCACCCCCAAAAAAGCCTGCAAAAGCCAGTCACCTCACGGCAGCACACTATTGAATTGCTTAGGTATTGGTGCTTTAATATGAAAGAATTAATTGCTAATGTTATATAAGTATATATACATTTTTACGATTGCCAGAACGGGGGACGTTTCCTGGACTTATTCCGGACAGACCCAGGACTCTCTCCTATATCCATGCTTTATAGGAGAATCTCTTTAAACGGAATTCTCATATACAGTACATCTGGTAATTACAAACCGTCATTTCACCACAGTTTGCCTTTCTATCTTTATTTCTGTATATTGCTTTTGAATATTGTGTGTTTTTAAAGAGGATATACAGATGGACCATCTCCCGTAGTAGCTGATTTTGGCGATCGAATCACCAGCCACCACCAGGAGCCGGAAGGGGGCGCACGCGCATGAGACATTCCACAAGCCCCATTCCGACAAAGCCCTCCGCCACCTCCCTGTCACTTCCCCTTCGCTGCCTGCAGCCCCCTAACCATTCCTGTCCTGAAGCCACTGAGTGACTGCGAAACTGTGTGAGACGATCACGCTTCCTCGTTATATGGAGTGCCTCTCCACTGGCGAACACCAGCTAAGGGAATCTGGCGATTCCCAGCACTGGATGAGAGGCGCTCCATGTGTATTGCACTCTGGCCCTTATTCTGATTGACTCGCTGGGGTGCAAATTCGCACCCTTGTGAGTCACCCTGAACCCACCCTTCGAATGGTGGTACGCCCACCCTACCATCGCATGCCGGGTTCATTCAGCCGGCATGCGATTGGATGTTTTTCATAAACATCCATTCACATGCCAGTGGGAACCTCCCCATCTTTCACTGGTGGCCTTCAATCGAAAGATGGTGAAGGCACATGCATACTGCATGTAAGGGTGGTCCAGACCACTCATACATATGCGTGTAAAATTCCAGGGAATAGGGCAGGCAGCTGACATCTGGCTATGTCAGCTGTCTGCCCACCGCATGTGCATCACAAATGCATTAGCATGTGTACGCCCAGCGTTTTCATGGGAATGTCCATGAAACGCTGGGCGTTCACATATTTTTTGCCAAGTTCACACGCTCCCAGTGTATACACATGCGCAGAAATTCTGCTGTGCATGCGCATACGCAAAACATTCTTCCAAGTGCGAATTTGTGCCCGAGTGAGTCAACCAAAATAAGGGTCTATATGTATCTTTCACATTCCCTATATGAACACCGGATGAAATATACTGAGTGGAAGGTGGCAATTCAACAGGGATAACCTTGTAAACTGTCCATTGAGGCAGGCCCATACTGGCTTATTTGGAGAACAGGAATGGTACCCCCTGTGGTGCCAAAAGAGGATACCTCTCAATCTCTTTTTTAACACCTTGGTGCAAACATGTTTGTAGCGAACAAAAAAATATACAGTACATTCACAAAACAGTTTTGTAAATGACTCTGTGTTAGCCCTTAACTGCAGAAACCAGGCAATTTTCTGACACGTAATTCATTATTTTTAAAAGGAGATATCTTGGGAATTTTACTTAATACAAAAAAAGAACAAATGTTCTGTAGCATTTTCTGTGGACCTTTAGCAGTACACTGTCATTATTTTGTAGGACTGTATACACTGAGGGCCTGATTCTGGTTCACTTGCAAAAACAAATTCTCTCTAACGGACAAAACCATGTGCACTGCAGGTGGAACAGATGTAACAAGTGCAGAGAGAGTTAGCTTTGGGTGGGGTTTGTACTTCAAACTGATATATATTGCAGTGTAAAATAATGCTGCCAGTATTTACAGAAAAAAAAATAACACCCAAATCGAATTCTCTCGGTACGTTACATATGCCCCATATGCAGTGCACATGGTTTTGTCTATTAGAGACAAGTAAACCACAATCAGACCCTGGATATGCTACTGCTAATAAGTGCTGTCAAGAGGGGGGGCTGGGTACTCTTTAGCCCGGCCTGGGTCTGTCGGTGAGGCCAGGTTCCCACTCCCCCGTCCTCATTGAAGAGAGCCAGGGAGTGTGAGGTAGAGAGGACTGGCTGCTGCAGCAGCACAGCCTCTCTCCCCAGCTCAGCACATGCTACCCAGTGGCATGTACTGAGGGGCTTTCAGTAGCCCTGCTGCTAATATACATAGGAGACCTGGTGCTTTTTGCAACTCTGATTAATTGTAACTTGACCTGTCTACATTCACAAATGTACCATCATTCTATCTGCTTTTAAGTATGCAGATATGGATTGCTTACTGATTTACTAGGCATGGAGTAGACATTCTGAATGAAATGGTTTATGATTGACCACATCACTAAACTGTTCAGAACCACAGCTCTAACATATTTAGTATTATATGTTTGGATATTTATTAAATGTAATTTTTAATATTGCTTCATAGCGGTTTTGGATGTATGTTATGCACTGGCAGACCTTTAATATTTAAATATTTTGTTCCTAGAATAAAAATGTAAAAAATCTATATCAATTCTGCAGGTATTTATTTATTTATTTATTTTTTACACAATACATACATTCACCAGCATAAAGTTCCATGAACACTCGCCTTGACTGCTATTTTTGAGAGCATTATTAATTAGCTCATATAATTAGTAAAGAAAAAAGATGATCTGTTTGGGAAGTTCATTTCCACTGTTAAATTGAGACACATGCAAATTAGACCCCGACAAACATGCAATTAGCCTTTCCTTCTGCTTGGCTGGATCAATGTAAATTGTTTGCTAATCAAGCTGATGAAATTAAGCAAAGAGGCTTTAAAAGATAGTTGAGGTATCACATTGTGAAATAGAAAAGTACTTTTTTAATGTTACAGTCAAGCAGTTACATCAGATTGATATTCATCCACTGTGCAAACAAGCTACTTCATTAAAAGAAACATTTTGTATGTTTTGTCAGTATTGTATATTCATTGCATTGTACATTTCTGTTGAAATTGCCACAAGTTCCAATACTCTATATTGGCATTTCTTTAATTGCAGATATGTTTTATTAAATAAGCCTGTTTTATTAAATCAGGTAACTAGAAATCCCCAGACATGTTCAGGAATTTTACCAGTGCATTTCGTAACACACACACACAGCTGTAATGTTCAGTATCTTAGAGGAAACACGGTTGTTGAGACTTATTTTCGGATTCAATTGCTTTAAACCCTCACTCTCATATACTGTACTTTATCATATACAGAAGGACAGAAAAATAACACAAAGTTAATGGAATTAAACAGTGTGGCATTTTCATACATACTGTACATGTTTATATTCTTGTTACTTACAATGCACATCAACTTGAATACACATTACTACCAACAGTTATATTTTTAAGATCATAACATTTTTGATCATGTCTACAATCCACACAGACGACATTCTATATCTGCCCAAGCCATAACTCAAAATCGCAAGGCTACACCATTACATAAATAAATCCACCACATTAGGTCTCATAAATCAGGGGTGTCTGAATTGAAAACTGAAAAAATCTTTTTGTTTGATGTTTCAATACAAATTTTGAGCAACTGTCTTCTTTAACAGTTCAAACAGTACGTGAATGTTTTTGACAATATGTAATGGACAAATGTTGCAATAATTGGAAGTTTCATCAATTTGGGACTCAGCTCATTGGCTATTCTGTCATTAGGTCAACATAGGAAAGGTCGAAATGCATTGGGTCGACCACTGAAGGTCGACATGGCTTAGGAAATAGGTCGACATGCCTAAGGTCATCATGAGTGGAAGGTTGACACAAGCATTCGACATGGGTATTTCACTTTTTTGAGCTGACATGTGCCAACAGGTGGTAGTTCATGCCCTGCCATACACTTGGGTGTGGAGGGAGAATAGAATAGTGCTCAGTGCATGGCGAGTGCAGAGACCCATGCACTGGAATGTGGTGTCAACAGTTCCCATGTTGACTGTGTCATCATTTGGGACAAAAAGAGTAAAAAAACCATGTTGACCTTTTGACTGTCGACCTAGCCAGTGTCGACCTAATGCCACACTAATGCTTGCGTCGACATTCCATCCATGTGGCCCTTAGGCAAGTTGACCTATTTTAGGTGTCGACCTAAGCCATGTCCACCTGCAGTGGTCGACCCAATGCATGTCGACCTAAAGTTTGTTGACCCAATAATCCATACCAGTTAAGGGCATGTGACTGCTTTTGTAAAAAAGGGAGGTTGTATTGTAAGATGGGCAATAGATGAATATAGGGAAAGAAAGGAAGGAATTAAATGAATGGTTTACATTAGGCATCTGTTACAAACAATTTTGCTCTTGAAATATTAATTTGCTACAAGGTTTCCATATAGCTCAAATAATCTCTCTAATAATGCTGGTTCACCTCTTTATCTCGTGTAGCAAAAATAGAAAATACAATAACATACTGTACGTGCAAAAAAAATCATGAAGCAAGAAACACACAACTTCATAGTTGAATTTGCAATCAGCCAACAAAAATTGGAAGTGCTTGCTACTGTCATACTGTACCTACCTGTACTCATGCCTACAGCAGAAAGCACTTAAAATTGCACCAACATTGTGACATTATAAGTGACTTTTGTCTATCAGTGCTCGCCGTAATGTTAGTCTTCCATTATTTCTTGCAGATATTGTATAATGAATACATGCGGCAGTTTATGGTTAAAATGGCACTACAGTATACAGTATGTTGTGGGAACAATAACAATATTGTTGTATGATGAGAATAAACTATACACATTGAACCTGATATTGTTACGTTAGCCTGTATTTGTATATGTTGAGCACAGGATGTTATGCATATCTTTGTAGGTCCAGATGTGGGGAGTGGAGTCTATAATTTATCGGATGCATTCAGCATGTGAGTGATTATGATGCCGGAAGTCAAAATCCCATTGCCAGAATCTTGACCGGCAGCCACAGCACTGGCACTGGGGTCCCAACATCAGTGGACACCAGAACTCAGCAGGCTGGCATCCTATTTAGGGGGAGGTAGGGCTTAGGCACAAGGGATGTTAGTTTTATGCTGCAGGGAGGGAGGGTTAGGCTGAGGCACCAAAAATGGAAGAATGGTGTTAGGCACTTATGGGTGGGAGATTAGGGTTAGCCTGTGGGGTTGGGGAAGTTAGGCTTAGCCATCAGGTAGGAAGAGTTTGGATTAGGGGGTAGGGGTTAGTGGGCAAGTATACTTACCCAGCCCCTGCTGGAATTCTGCTTATCAAAATACCACAGTCAGTCTTTTGCCTGGCAGCATCCCAACCACCATCCATCCGTGTGTGTTCCAATTTACCTTTACAGCCCATGCCAAGGAGATTTTAGTAGGTCACAGTGTGTGGACTATGGGCTAAATTCATAAAAAATCGCACATGTAAAAGTGTCCGATTTCTGGTAAAAATCGCACACTTTTTGCCATGACCAAAAACTCTCACATCAAAAATTGCACATGCAATTTAAAAAATTGCATACCGCTCCAACAGCCAGCAGGGTAGAGCCACAGCCCGTGGACACTTTTTATGCAAGGTCACCTAGCCAAAGCATTACCCCATTACTGGCCAGTCCTGCCCAGGGTCCCTGGGAGAGTGTGGACCCCCAATAAAGAAGTTTAACCCAGGCACCCCTGGGTGGTGGGTGTCAGGTTAATAATATCTTTATGTAAAAATTAAAGAATAAAATAATATTGGGTTCTGCTGTTGAATAATAAGTCCCAGCAGTGGTGTAACTATAGTCCCGCAGCCCCCGCGGTGCTGAGGGGGTGTGGGCGCTGGGGGGGCTGCGGGACTATTATTAATCACTGCCTTCTGCTGCCAGTGTCTGTGCCTGGTCCCAGCTCTCCCGGCTACTGCTGAGTGAGGCACGCGGGGGGTGTGTGTGTGTGTGTGTGTGTGTGTGTTACCTCCTGCCGCATCCATCTGCGCCTGGTCCCGGCTACTGCTACTAATACAAAAAGTGACACTCGGAAAATGGCTGCCCCCATACTGCAGACAGTTTTTTGTCTGCTGTATGTGGGCATCCATTTTCCAAGTGTCCCTTTTTATTAGCAGCAGTAGCCGGGACCAGGCGCAGACGGATGCGGCAGGAGGTAACACACACACACACACCACCCCCACGTGCCTCACTCCGGCTCCCCTCCACGCACCCCGGCTCCCCTCCACCGCACCCCGGCTCCCCTCCACTGGCAGCACAATCACAGCCGTGGCTGAGGGAACGGCCGCACGGGGGCGCAGTTGTTTACCCTAGGGGGGGGGGCGCCCCCCTGCATTTTTTAACTTACTGATTGCTTTAATTTTACACTGCAGTATAGATCTCACTTTGAAGTAAAACCCCACCCAAATCTAATTCTCTCTGCACAAATTACATTTGCCCCACCTGCAGTGCACATGGTTTTGTCCATTTGAGAAGGAATTTGCCTCTGATAGTGAACCAGAATAAGGCCCTATAACCCCTACAGTCTATAACCCCTCTATTATCTGTACATTGGTTATCTGTATTATATAAAATGTATATGCTTTCACTTATTAATATATTAATAATCCGATATTAATCAATCTGCTCCAACCTACATTTTCACTTATGTTTAAATATTTCCCTACTCAACCTCTATACTTGACAAAAAACCTGTGTCTCTCATCCACAAGTGTTACCTGCTCCCACAAATGGGCACAGAACTTTTTTGGGGGGCAGCAGCAACTCTCTAAAATGCCTTCCCATCCACATTTAGATTTTGCTCCAGTCTTCAAACTATCCAGTGCTATCTGAAAACTGTTCACACAAGCTTATCAAATTCCATAATCAGCCACACATAACTTTACATATTTTCTCTTTCTTTACTTACACATCATCTGGTTCCTCGACCATGATTGTTGTGTGACTTGAGAACATACTGTAGTAAAGCCCACAAAGAACCTCTGCAACCTGGCTGCACCAAAATGACATAATTAGCACCTATCCTTGTGTATAAATGATTACTTCCCTATTCATTCAAAGCTTGCAAACAGGGAATTGCTACATCTTTGTCTGTTTTTACTTTATCTTGTTTTATTATTATTTTTCCCTAATTTTAAGCACAAATGGATATGCTAGTGTTAATAGTAGTAGTAGTAATAGTAATAGCAGAAGAAATAGTAATACAGTATTATGATTTATATGAAGTTGTTAATTGGCACAGCTGCATCCTAACAATGACAAGGTCTACATCTTGTTCCTTAAAACTCTTATTTTCATCTTACCTCCTAATTTCTGTGCTGATCTTTCCTCCCCATTAAGTACAATTTAACTAGTATACACTCATATTCAGAAATAACTACTTATTGTTCAGCCTTCAGAATACCATCATTATTCATTGTTATTTTAGAATAATAGACAATAGTTAATGATAATAGTTAATATAAAGATTAGTTGTTATAAAATTTTATAATATTGATAAAAGTTGTGATGTAGTTGTGATGTAGTGAATATTCTACTATTTCTGTAGATTTTTTTCAGATCTAACGAGGTCATTCCAGTTGCTTCGCTCCCCTGCGTGACTGTTCACACAGGAGAGCGATGTTTAGCGACTGTGCATGCAGCCAATTTGTGTGAGCGGATGTGGCAAAATGCTAATTTACCGCCCATTCACAGCTAGCAGTGCAGGTGGGGGTGTGCAGCGGCGGTGAGGGGTTGCACCCACAGGAACACACAACATTTTAAGGGCATCCCCATGAAAATGCTGGAAGTTCCCATGCTACTGCAGCCAGGATGCGGGCACAGGGGGCGGGCAACTGACGTCAGCAGTTGTCAGCTGCTTGCCCGCTTCCTTACAGGAATGGTACAGATCTAAGACAGTTAGGTCTGCAAGCACTTGCAAAATCATTTGATGCAAACAAAAATATCCAAGATAGGATATGAAGAAATCTCCCGGGTGGGGCACAGCCTTCTAGTACAGTATTATAACTCTGTTAAAACTGTATTTTATTATTAGTAAAATAGGTCTATTTAGGCAGACCTAAGTGACATAGGACAGAGACAAAACCGACATAGGTGACATAGGAAGGACAAAGCGACTTCCACACCTTTTTACTGGATCTATTAAAGTTTGTCCTTGGTAAAAATAATTTTACCTTCAACGACCCATTCTTTCTACAAATCCGGGGAACAGCGATGGGCGCGGCTTGCAAGCCCACATATGCCAACCTGTTCCTCGGATGGTGGGAGAAGGAATGCGTCTTTTGTGACATCAATGATATCTATACCGACCAAATCACAGGTTGGTATAGATACATTGATGACATTCTCATGCATGATCTACAAATATTCATCCAAATTCTAAACACCAACAACCTCAACATCAAACTTACTTTTGAATACAGCCAAGTAGAAGCTACTTTCCTTGACTTAACAGTGTACAAAGAAGAAGATGGAGCACTTAAGACCAAACTTTACAGAAAACAGACCTCTACCAATAGTCTTCTCCATCATCAGAGTGCACACTTCCCCCCTACAATAAAAAAAACTATTAAAAGGAGAATTCATGCGGCTCCGCAGAAATTGCACAGATACCCATACCTATGACATCAAAAGTCAAGAACTCACCACCAGATTGCAAAACCGAGGATACAGCAAGAGGAGCATCAAAAATGCCAAATATCATGCCAGAACTTTGGATAGACAAACTCTCATTTTCCCGAAAAATAAGACCAAAGAAATTCAGTAACCTATTCGGTTCATCAGCAACTTCTGTAACGAATGGCAGGACCTTCAAAATATCCTTTGTGTACACTGACCAATCCTCTTGAATGATGACACTCTGAGAAAGGCCCTAGGAGACAAACCCAACTGTAGCTGGCGCAGAGCACCAAACCTCCATGACAAACTGGTCCAGAGCCACTTCTCAAAAAGGAAAACATCACCACCAAAAGCAATGGTTTTTTCGTGTGGCCACTGTAAGGCATGTGAATTCTTGGAAAAGAGGACAGAAATAGAAGACCGATATGGCAGAAAACTCAAAATCCAGCACTATTTTAACTGCGAGAACAAAAACATGGTTTACTGTCTGGAATGCCCATGCAATCTCAGATATGTCGGCATGACAACACGCCCTTTCAAACAGAGACTACTTGAACATGTGGGCAATATACGCAATGCGGCAGTGGCGCGTCACTTTCACAAACATCATGGAGGATCATACAAAAACCTTAAGGCCTTTGGATTGGAACAACTACATCTTGGAATCAGAGGAGGAGATGCCACTAAGGAACTCCTGAAGAAAGAGAGTAACTGGACCTTCAGACTAAACACAGCAACACCAAGAGGTCTCAATGAGTTCATCACTTGTGGAGTTTTTCTGGGGTCATGATCATGATCAATCCTCTGCCTATCACACCAGTCATTACTCCCCTCCTTAACAATCCTTATATTCACCTCACCATACTCATCTTAACCCAATTTTTTTTTTTTTTCATATTTAGCTAATTCTATCTCTCATCCTAATCACATCCACATTTAGGGCCTTATTCTGATCTGAGCTCAGTACAAATTTGTTCTTAAAATGGGCAAAACCATGTGCACTGCAGGTGGGGCAGATGTAACATGTATAGAGAGAGTTAGGTTTGTGTGAGTTATTTTGTTTCTGTGCAGGGTAAATACTGGCTGCATTATTTTTACACTGCAATTTAGATTTCAGTTTCAGCACACCCCACCCAAATTTAATTCTCTTTGCACAGGTTACATCTGCTCCACCTGCAGTGCACATGGTTTTGCCCATTTTAAGAACAAATTTGTACTGAGCTCAGATCAGAATAAGGCCCTTAGACTCTCATAATTCGTCCTCCCTCCTCTTCCCCAATTTTCTTCTGAATTTTCTCTGTATCTTATAAGGATCCACCATTCACCCACCATTATAACCTATCTTATCACAAATCCCCAATCTTGCTTTATTACACCATCATTACAACATAAATGGTATCTCTGCAGTAATATCACACATGCTGCCATGGATTTTTCCATTTTTTCATATATATTTTTCATTATACATTTTTTCTCCCTAAACTCATGCATACATATTACCAACCTGCGGACAATAGTTTGTCCGATCCCACACAGTCTCAGACATATTCACATTAACCTCAGCTACTCCTCTCCACTACATCTAACAATTAACCTTTGACCGCACCTTGACAGAATACCCATGGTCCCGCCCGATTTCTTATAGTCTTTAACATATATATAATAACTTTCAGCAACTCTTCTTCCCCTTTTTTATACATAATTATATATATAATACCAATCCTCAGACTGCACTTTGTCAGAATATCTGCGGTCCCGTCTGATCATGTATGGCATGGCAGCTCCTCCCCGCCTTGTGTGTAAATTGCCGAGCATCTGATTGCATTCTGTCAAATAGTTTGCGGTCCTGCGCTTTATTATTGTACAGTTTCACAATTCTTTCCCACCCTATGCATGAACTGCCTGTTTCCTGATTGTAGTCTGTAAAGAACATCTTACAGTCCCATATTTATACATTATACCATTACCTACTACAAAGCTGGATACCAGCTTAATATGATCAATCACCTTAACGCTGTTCACCTCAGCCCAATCAATTAACCCGGTCAGTCCCTCCCCCTTCCTGAACTGACACAGGATTGGCAAGAGATCATTTAAATAATGACAAGCCAGTCCTACCTGTATTCCGATTGAGAAAGCCATACGTGAAACGTACGTCTCAGAAACACAGGTCCCCGCTGTGCACAAGCGGGCACCTCCCTGCCTCACCTGCTTTAGACATCCAGATCCCGCTAGAGCTATCCTGCTACTGTGCTGATTGTGCTGACTTCGCGATTCTATCCACTGCAAACACCACAGCTGCAAAAGCCGTCTCCCCCCCCCCTTCACAGCCGGCTCACGCTGACTACATTTCCCACGCCGGAGGAGACCGGTGAGACCAGCCAGAATACCCGGCATTCTGCTGCTCGCTCTATCCGCCAGATTCACGGAGATCCCTGGCCGGCAGCAGATCCCTGTTTGCATTGTGATACCTGGCGCCCGGTCATTCAAGCACCTCTCCTGCCAGAATACACCATTAATAAGCTGACCACCGCTTCTGACAAGCCGGCTTCCGCAGATAAGTGTATCCACACCAGGCAATCTGCCAGATTGTACATTACAAATCCCGGTCTGTGAGTTCAGCAGCCACTGCGGTATCCACACCTGGCAATCTGCCAGATTGTACATCACAAATCCCGGTCTGTGAGTTCAGCAGCCACTGCGGTATCCACACCTGGCAATCTGCTAGATTGTACATCACAAATCCCGGTCTGTGAGTTCAGCAGCCATTGCGGCATTTATCTTGTAAACTATTACTGTGATTATTCCCTCACCCTCTTGTTGTCTCCTCCATATATAAACATCATTGTTTAAATTATACTGCGGCAATGGGCAATTACGCCAGCCATTGACCAAGCATAATTATACATAGACAGGAGATCAGCACCCACATTAAATGTTTCTAAAAATAGGGATCGTATCAATGCTGCTTCCCACAAGTGGTTAACTTATTTCTCTTCTGTCCCCTCCCTTCTCTTTTTTGACCTATCTTGCACGGCATCCCAGTGGTGTACCTTTGAACCTAAGTTACTGTCCCTGCAATGCCATTTTCTGACAACAGGGACTAAAACTAGGGACATTTGAGGACTACATGCCTAAACGCACTCAAACACTTACTTCCTTCAATACTTCACTATCAGGGTGTTATCGCTCACCCGTTGTCCACTACAGGTATCACTGTACACAACGGGCAGCAGCATACACCAGGAACTATAGTGACTGGTATCTTACCTATCAATACTAACTATTGGTTCTCTCATTCCCAGAGGCCCAAATTGTGACCCTGCACTGTTCTATATACAACAAGGTCGATTTGGTTACCCCTGGCAACAGCAGAAACCTTCTTGTCTCTCTACTCCTATACTTGTGACGCTCTCTGGGTCCGCTCAACTACGCATTCACTGAATACCCTCACATGCGTAGGCAGCAGCCACTCCCTGAGCAAATACCCATCCCAAGTATTTCATTTACTTCTTAAATATCTCCCACCTTACCACCATAATTCTTAAGCAGCTACAATGTATTGATTGGATGTCACTACATACAATGTCAAAATAGATCACTTTTAAGCAATTTGAGGCCAGTTGTCTGTATTACCAGTGGAGACTATATATTCTTACCCGAAAAGGTTTAATTAAGTCATATCTCTCCATAAACTTAGACTTCCAGACAACAGGGAAAGCGTATATTTCACAGCTTTCTCACCAGTAAATATCTCCCACATTAATTCTGTTACAAGTGGGAACTCAATGTGTGTTTAATAATGTTTTGTCTCTGTCCTATGTCACTTAGGTCTGCCTAAATAGACCTATTTTACTAATAATAAAATACAGTTTTAACAGAGTTATAATACTGTACTAGAAGGCTGTGCCCCACCCGGGAGATTTCTTCATATCCTATCTTGGATATTTTTGTTTGAATCAACTTACCTTACTCCCAGGGAGCACCTCCTCAACCATACACCGAATTATTCATTTATTGTGTTGTATGGAGCATGACTTCACCATCCACGACAAATTAATCCTGTGCCCCAGGCCTACTTCCCCATCCCCCTTTTTTCCCCCAATTATTAAAAAATCATTTGATGGCCAGCGACAATTGAATGATTTTGTCCCAGCATGCAAGGCCGTGAATGGAGATTTATGTTAGAACATCCATTTGCATGCATGCATGGAAATCAGTGTGTGTGTGCGTGTGTGTGTGTGTGTGTGTGGGGGGGGTCATGCGGGCCCTGTTTATATGACCCGCCAAGCTGCAAAATTTGCAGCTTGGCGGATCAACCAGAATGAGGGCCTATGTGTTTATAGAGTCATTCCCAAATATATTTTTCTATTACGGTTTCTATTAAAATTAATTTCTGCCCACTTTCTCTTCACAAACAATCATTTCCTTATTTTGTGTGTCACACACAGATTCTCTGGAAATATGTACTTTTTGATGATACTAGACATTTCTTTAACAAAGGAGTTGAAATTGAAAGTCTACCACAGAACACATCTAAAGCATCTTCTGAAGTTAACCACAGAGGGGTTTCATTGTCATACAATGGACAGGCAGTGGTTAGTACGGTATGATAAAATGCATTCCCATTAGTTCAAAGGTTCTCAATCATGCCTCTTGTAAATATGAAATGTGCTTTATACAGAAATTACAATTGGTTTGTGATTGACAATCAGAACATTCCCTTTCAAGTGAAAATATATGCAATTATACAAGGTGAAAGACCACCTTTATCAGACATGTTTTAAAATTATGTTTTTGTCTATCAAAAAGTTTATTTCTCTACTTAAATTGGAATGTGTGTCATAGGTAATACAATAGTGTAAATTCATAATTTTATCCTTACAATTTTAGTATCCCCAGCAAAATTAGATGTTCTAAAAGAGACAGAAATGTAACTGTTACATGGAAATTTACTAATTGGTACATTTAATTTAAAATGTAAAATGTGAGCTTTTAGATGTGAGAGATGTTGCCCATAGCAACCAATCAGATTCTAGCTATTATCATCTAGAAGGTGTTAGATACATTAGTACAATCCGATTAATTACTATGGACAACACTTTTTACTCCTAAAAATTCACACCCTATTCAATCTCTGGCGAGCACCTCCCCTCAGGGAGATGCCTGCGGGGCCCTATTCAATGCTGTCTTCTCCGACAGCATTGAGCAGGGTATCTCGGCAGAACGAGCCCGACAGCACTAGCTGTCGGGCTCGTTCTGCCGAGAACAGCCGGGAAATGACGAGCTGCCGGCTGAAGCCTCTTCTCGGCTGCAACTCGCGGCCACGCCACCTTCTTGCTCCCAGGCAGGTGGGACACTTGAGCTGACCGAGAACGGGACTGGGTCACGGCAGTCAAACAAGCTCGACTGCGGGTGACCCTCACATTGAATACCCCTTTAAGGGGTTTATTTACTAAGATGGGAGTTCTATTGAAGAAGGGATGTTGCTATGGTCAACCAATCAGATTATGTCTTGTACCTTTTAGGTGCTAACTTTATTTATTTATTTATTTATTTATTAAAAGTTTCTTATATAGCACATACATATTCCGCAGCACTTTACATAGAATATTTGAACATTCACATCAGTCCCTGCCCCAGTGGAGCTTACAATCTATATTCCCTACCACATGTACATGAACACACAGACATTCTAGGGTTAATTTTGTTTGGAGCCAATTAGCCTACCAGGATATTTTTGGATTGTGGGAGGAAACCAGAGTACCCGGAGTAAGCCCACGCAAGAACGGGGAGAATATACAAACTCTGCACAGTTAGAGCCATGGTGGGAATTGAACCCATGACCTCAGCGCTGTGAGGCAGTAATGAAAGAAGATAAATAAATAAGAAGTACATTCTGATTGGTTGATATGGGCAACATCCCATCTTCAATAGAATCCCATTTTAGTTAATAAGCCCCTAAAAATATACTGGATGTTTTTCCCAAAGAATACAGTACATGCAAGCTTGTTTTTATAAATACATACCATATTCTAATACAGATGACATGCTAAATATGATGCATTTACTTTTTCAAACAGTAAAAAAATGACATGGCTTATTTATCATGTCTCACTCTGCTAAGTTCCCTAGGGATCAAGTTAAAGGCATTGTAGCTGTTACATTACACAGTAATTCCAGGAGAGAATGTAACAAAGCAGAAATGCAAAATGTGAAATTAGGCCAGGTAGAACTACTGTAACATAACATGTTACACTTTTTCTATGATAGAGATGCAATAGTAACTCTGCTGGGTTTCACTGTCCAGTCAGAGCATGAAGGACAAATATTTCATGTTTTCTGCATTAGTGTGATGTATGACTGTATATCCCAAAAATAAATCATCTCCCTTTAAGATGAATGTAAATATAGGGACACACTGCAACATTACTTGATAATTTAATTCTCCTTCATGTCCTTGAAACTTTTCATAAAGCTCTGTAATCTGTTAGAGTGACTTAATGCATTAAACACATAAAGCACTTAGGGATCTGCTAGAGCAGTTTCTCAAAATTAGAATGTTTTTACTATGTATTTCCTGACACTGCATTATCCTGTAAATGAACAAATAAAATAAACAAACTTGTTTTCTCATTTTAATCAAGGGGCATTATAGTTAGTAGGTTCTGTAAAAATATGTAATCATATATAATAAAATCAATTTTTCATTAATAACCATAATGGTAAGTATTTCCCAATGAACTGTATTGTTAATTTATTGATCATTTCTTGATTATATAGGTCTGTACAGATTTACCATAAAACCCTAGTGAGCCATCTACACTTGTGCAAATTACATTAAATATGTTGCTGCTAATGAAAAGTGATAAAAAACAGACAATTTATTTAATGATTTTGTACAACAAAACCTACACGTCTATTCTCAGTATTTGGATCGATAACAATATTACTACACAACATACACGAGAAAAATAATATAAACATGGGTTCATAGGGGTGAGGGGAAACAGGGTTGAACTGAGTTCCACCATCTCTAATGGTGAGGTTGAAAATTTTAACCTCCCCATTGGCTTTCACAGTAATTCTCACAGAAAAGCATTCTACAGATGGAGTGCCTCTCAGCCAGCATCGGGGCTCACCAGATTGCCCCCCTGGTGATATGGCGCTTCTTCTGACTGGGACGTGTGTGCCTCCCAGTTACCATGTGGCGGGGGACGTGAACCCTGACCATCTCCGCTTCAGGGAGAAGGGCAGGATTAGGAGTGAGCGCAGAGATGGAGGACCTGTTTGGGGACCTGTGGCGACCCGGGGGGCGTTAGAAGGGGATGCGCGTTTGTCTCGTGCGTGTGCATCCCCTTCTGGTGGCTGGTGAGGCCTGGTGGTTGACGAACCGACCACTAGACCTCCGCTGAATGAAGCACGCCCCATCTGTAGTTTGCATGGGGATGCCAAAAATCCTACCACTGGTCCTGTCTCTGTCTAATGGGGGGGTAATTAGGTGGCATAGACAAATGAGTTCCCCCCCTCTTCATGACCACTTTAAGCCTGGGATATAAATCACATTAGTAATTTAAGAGATGGATGGGTGTATGAAATTCAGTAGGGTTTTATAACACCCATATAGTAACTAAAGGTATAAGATTGAAAGTTAAACATATGAGGAATATAAAAGCACAAATTAAATAATATTTTTTTTCGGTACTTGTTTCCTAGCACGGCCACACCGATTCTAATCAGGGGCATCGCAGGTAAAAAAATCTCATCGGTCGCATCGCATGCGTGCTAAAAAATCGCATGCGATGGTCCCGACGGGATTCCCCCAACCCGAAGCGTGGCGAGCGCAGCGAGCCCGCGAGGGGCGGCGGTACGCGTCCTCCGACCTTTTCATACCCCCACTATCCACGTCGGCGTGGAGTTGAGAATAGAATAGTGTGGCGAGCGCAGCGAGCCACCGAGCCCGAAGCGTGCCGAGCGCAGCGAGCCCCGCGAGGGGACGCGGATACCTTCACAGTTATACGCGTCCCCTCGTGGGCTTCACAGGTGTCCGTGGCGACGCGTTTACCTGTGAAGGTTTCCGCGTCCGCTCGCCACGCTTCGGGCTCGGTGGCTCGCTGCGCTCGCCACACTATTCTATTCTCAACTCCACGCCGACGTGGATAGTGGGGGTATGAAAAGGTCGGAGGACGCGTACCGCCGCCCCTCGCGGGCTCGCTGCGCTCGCCACGCTTCGGGTTCACGTTGATCGTGGGGTGGCGTTAACTAATTTTGGGGGGCATTTCACTGTTCTGGGGTGTTTTGGGGGGTTTCTTGACCATTTAACATTGTTCCCTGTTGATTTGGGTAAATTGAGCCATTTAACATTGTTCCCTATGGGAAATCGGGGCCATCGCGTCGGGACCATTTAATGCTTATTTAGCAGCATGCGACGCGACCGACGCGATTTTTTAACTTTTCAATGCATTTCAATGGGAAATCGGGTCCATCGCATACCACTATTAAGGGCACAAGATCAATGCGATTGTGGCCGTGCTAGGAAACAAGTACCTTTTTTCTTTTTAAAGTAATATGGTTGCATTGATTATGTAAAATACAGTGTTAGTGGAATACTGGATTTGTCCATAATCATGACTATCGATAAGGAATTGGATCATCATACAGTATGCCTTAAAGTCCCCTTTTAAATAAACAACATGTCGTAATGAATTAATTAATACCACAATAATGTTCTATTTGATAGGGAGGATGGATGTTCTGGGTTAATATATATATATATATATATATATATATATATATATATCGTTTACATGTATTGTTTGTTTATAATTGTGCAATGGGAATTGTTCAGAAGATGTAAATTGTATCAGCCATTCTGATTGTAAACCTGTTATTACCCATTGTATTGTATGTTTTAAAAATTTATAAAAGACAATAAAAAATTAAATATATTATTTTGACTTTCTAGAACATATCATTTCATTTTGCATGCATGTAAATAAATGCTACAATTCTCTAACCTGTCTTAATTTTGCCCTATCTTCT
The DNA here is from genome assembly GCF_055691185.1 of Crinia signifera. NCBI lineage: Eukaryota > Metazoa > Chordata > Amphibia > Anura > Myobatrachidae > Crinia > Crinia signifera. Next base: position 202,416,348 of record NC_139219.1, read on the forward strand.
TTGCAGTTTTATTCCAGGGTTTTCAGGTTGGTTAGATGACTCTTATGGACTGTAAGTTTCAAACAGTGTCCAAGATTGTAAATTGCTTTGAGGTTTGTAGTTGTAGATAACCATTGTAGATCAATCACTTTTATGTTATTCTGTGGCTTTGCTTTATTGGTCATTGTCCTGCTGAAAGATGAACCCCCATTGTATGTTTTCTAGTATATTGAAGCAAGTAGTTTTGCAGTATTTCCCTGTATTTTGCACAATCTATTGGTGCTTCAGTGTTGAGAAGATGCACAGTTCCCACTGAGGAAAAGTATCCCAACAACACCCCTATATTTTACTGCCACCCTAATACTTGAGTGTTGGGATCATTTTTGCTGAGTAATATGTTTGGTGCACAAATTATATTTTGAATCAGGACTAAGAGGTCCAATTGTGTCTTATCTGACCACAAAATATTATCCTAGAGTTGTATTGTGAGAGTCCCCTGATTCTGTTTCTTTTGCCATCTGTTTTAACTGTTATTTTATTAAAGTGTACGTATTGAACCATGATGTTTTCTTCATCCTTTTGAGATACCACTTATCAGAGGAGAAGAAAAAGAGGAGTCTGTTTGGTGAAAAACGTTGTCTTTCAATCAAACGCTATAGTCTATGTAGACAAAAGAATTTGGTACGAGTTAATATCAATGTGTTTTTTTCATCTTTATATTATTAAGGTGTTACAGTATCACACTATTGTATATTTCTTTTCTTTTTTGGGGTTATCATCCTGAAAGCCTATAGAGACATCTAGCGCCTTGGAAACCTGTCATTATCTGTATGGTAAAGTTTATCTAGCTTTTTGATCACTAAACATAATCCAGAAATATTTTGAAGTGGTTTTTATTCTGCAATGGGTCCTTTTTCCCAACTTAATTATACATGATAAACAAATCCAAAAGACGAAGGCTACACAATCTCAAAAAGTACTCCATCTTAGATGATAAACAGTAGATATGTGCGGGTTCAGATTTCTGAAAATCGAACGACCCGAATCTTCCATATCTGAGTATTTCCAAGCCTGGGCTTAGGCTCTGCCACTGTGTTCAGAAAACAAAAGGAGGCAAAATATCATCTTGCTGGTGTCAAATCTAACATATTATGTATTCTATAAAATTCCCTCCCTCACGGTTCGGAAAGCCATTTCGCACAGGAAATTGAAGGTTTAGAATGGGCTGCAGTAATTAGTCAGTGTCAGTAAAGGGTTGGGAAGAACTGGTTGGGTCAGTCTTGAAGGACTGCTAAAAAACTAATATAAAACTATCAAATATAATGATTATTTGGTGTTGTGATGTAAAATAATCATATGCATTACAATTCAGTGTGTTACCATTACTACAGTTACATTACATTACTACAGTTAGATTCAGTGTGTAAAAATATCAAAATAAACTTATATTTTTATATAGTATAGTTTTTCAGGTATTGTGTTGTAAAATAATAAAATTCATTAGGTGCCAGTGTGCCACTTATAATTTCAATAACTGTTAAAGGTAGTCATTGGTGACACAAAAATGAAGAAAGGGCACCTGAAATCCATTGTTATGCCTGGGCATAAGAACAAAAACATCACCTCTTGAGCATGGAATTATTTTTAACCATATCTAGACAACATTTGTGAAAGCATCAGTAACATTTGTGAGGGCAAAATCAGTAGATGTAGGGATGGTAACAAACTATACACTTCCGTCCTGGTCCATAATTTGTGGTGAATTAATGCAAGTTATTCAAAATAATATAATTTCTAAAAAAAAAAAAACCAAGCAGTCCAGTATCAGCTATTAGGAGTTTGGACCAGCACATTCAATCATCCCATCATCAACTTTCTTATTAATGACTGGATGTAGACCTTCCAAAATTGTTTTGTGGGGGCCCAAAGAAACCAAGAACTACAGTTTTAAAAGTCACTGTCACTGAAAAGCTAAAGGCCCATACACACTATATGATTATATTTTCAATCTGGCTGGTTAGAATGAAAATCTGTAATTTTTCGGAAGAATAATGACAATTGACCATTTGCTCCTAAACATGGCAAACAAACAAAAATGCTCATTCAGAAAAAAAAATTTAAATCCATTTAAGCAGATAACTGCTTCTGTCCATTTTCCAGCTTTTGGGAGCAAATGGTTAATTGTAATTTGATTCCAAAAATTTCCAGATTTTCAATCCAACCAGCCAGATTGTAATAAATAATCTTATAGTGTGTATGAGCCTTCAGTTTGTTAAATTGTACATGTATTTTTAACGGTAATATACAACAAAGGGGTGGAAGGGCCCAAGAACAATTCCATATTGTGCCATTTGTGGACAAAATTTAGAAGAAAATCATTATATTATCCATCATAGTCAGACTCTCTGGTGAACTTTAAAAAAATATTATAGGGGTGTATCACACAGGTATGTGTTAGTCTAAGAAAGGCTGATTTGAATTTTAATCAATAGAGTTGGAGTAGGACACTACATACTCCCACTCTACCTAACCGTACTGACCTTTGGAAAACTTTATTTTTATGGTGTTATAGACTGTAGTTTATTCAACTGTCATTCTGTCTGTGCCATATTCTTAAAGTAACTACCGTGTACTTTCGCCACTGCTGTCACTTTGGGCCTGCTTCAGACCTGTCAGCTAGGCTGCATATATTCGCAGCCTAGAAAACAGGTACACGTTGGCCGGCTGGAAACCCCCCACACACACACAGACACACACACACACCACCACCACTGCCAAAGAATACCACTCACTAGCATGCAGACTCCTGGCTGAAAAATCATTCAATGGTCATTCACCATTGAATGATTTTTCTGCTGTTCGCAAATAAGAGTCAGACTGACTTTTATTATGTCCACAGATTGCCATGCCTGTGTAAGCAGGGGAACACACAGCTTTTTTTTAGGGGATACCCAGTGTTCCCCTGCTCCCCTGCCTACCCCCTTCCCTGTTTGCTCCCTGGGTTTGCACATGTGCATATTCACCCATGCGCAGACCCCAAACATTGGGTAAGAGACAAAATTCATACCTGAATGAATGGGTTTGAATCGGCATCTTTGTATAGCCAGAGTTTGGCCTATAATGGTGACCAAAATTGTGACCTGTGAGGTGGTCAATATTGACATAAACATAGTGAACAAATTTATTACCTAGTCAATTTGAATAAGAATCTATAATGATTTCTATAGCCACAAATAACAGAAGCATCGAACTTGCCACACTAAGGGCCTTATTCTAGTTCACTCTGACAAAATCCTTCAGTACTTATATTTTAGTTGGACACCCACTTTAGTTAGTATGCTCACTATCCATATCCGCGTAGAGTTGATTTTATATAGTGTGGCGAGCGCAGCGTGGCAAACATAGCGAGTCCCACGAGGGGCCACGTAAAAATAAGCAAATAGCTTAGTGGGCACCAAACTAACATATAAGTACCAATCCTTCTTAGATGGACAAAACCATGTGCACTGCAGGGAGGCAGATGTAAAATGTGCAGAGAGAATTAGATTTGGGTGGGTTATTTTATTTCTGTGCAGGGTAAATACTGTCTGCTTTATTTTTACACTGCAATATACAGTAGATCTCACTTTAAAGTAAAACCCCACCCAAATCTAATTCTCTCTGCACAAGTTACATCTGCGCCACCTGCAGTGCACATTGTTTTGTCCATCTAAGAAGGATTTTGTCAGAAAGAGTGAACTAGAATAAGTCCCTAAGTACACAATTGAAAAGTAGCAGAAAATGTGGCTGAAATAAAATAATGTGCAACAGATTGTAGAGGAGCCATAACTGTGAATCTAGAAATATGTCATAAGTATCAAATGCATACCCTTCACAATTATTGGATGAATCATTTAGGTGTTGCTTTAATCAAAAATTAACAGATGGCATAGTTAGCATAAATCCACTGGTATATTATCTTTCAGCTACATTTAGGTACTATCTCAATGCATAACGATATTGTGGCTGTCTCTGGTTATAAACGTGAATAATTCAGGAAAACCTGTTGCTCGAATAGATAGTGACTGGGGATGGATAAGGTTGAATCTCACTACTAAATACAGCACATCCAAATGCTGTATAGTAGGTCAAAAGATGTCAAAATGCACAGTATTATCTTTTGAATTCTCTAGAACAGATCTATCATGCAATGCTTCTCTGTGCACAAATAAAAATAAAAAACTATTTATTATGTTAACATTTTTTTCTTTATGTTTTGTTAAACGGTTATTGGAAATCATTAGAATTTCAACCTGTTGGTTTTTCTTACATACAGTCCAGTATTTTTATTGCTTTGTCTGTTTTTAGATTTCGAGACCTGGAGCAAGAAGTGTCAATTACTAGACGTTTAAAAGCATTTTCCCTGCAACCGCTCATCAGACTGTCTAAATAAAAGCAAGATCAACCACTCAGAACAGAGTAAAGTTATTGAAGATTTACCCTGGCGTTGCAGCTAAGAGATTTATGAACAAGCATTTATAAAACTGCAGCAGTTGATTTATTGTCCCTCTAAGTATAATCATCTTGTTATTGTACTGTGGGCTTCAGGATATGGACTACAGTAGGTGTTGTACTTTGGTAACAGTTTTACAGGCTTTATATTGTACTGTGGTCATCATATTGTGAGCTGTTTATTATATTTTGGCCTTCATTCTTCATTACAATTTGGTCATGAAACTAGTATTCTGGGATTTTCTATGGAAACCAGAATAAATCACTATAAAATATTTAACTTTTTGATAGAACATAACATGCATCATTTAAAAAATTTCCAGTGCAATTAAAGCAGGGGTGGGGGACCTTTTTTGTGCCAAGGGCCGTTTGTATGGGGAAAAAATCCTCCGGGGGCCAAATTGTTTTGCTGCAGCCTTTCCACGCACCGGCGGCTGCCGCTGACTAGGACTGACAGTCTTCGGCTACAGTCGATTAAGAGGAATCTTGCAAGAACTACTGACCTCTCGCGAGAATTCCCCTGTACTTGACTCCCGGCAAAACTGCCAGGCGGGTGGAATGCGGGCCATTTAGACTGGCTACAGGGGCCGCATATGGCCCCCGAGCCTGAGGTTCCCCCAACCCTGAATTAAAGTGTCCTTTTGTAAATCAGACAGGTTTTACACTGAACTGTATTATAAATGAATAAGTAAGTTTATTCTTATTGCAATATTACTATTTGCTTTATTAAAAATTATCCTTTGTGGTGCTTTACATGCCCACATGTAGCCTTAGATAAGGTTGTCAACCATAGAGATGACTGGAAATTATTTGACACTATTTTTTTTGACAGTTCCTGTGAATAAATCACCTCTTGGCAAAATTCAAAGGACTACAATAAATTGACATTAATTATGTAATGCATCTTATATAGATCATGTTTATCAAGACATGATTATATTGACATGAATAAATTATTTTCTTAAATGGATAAAAAGTGAGAGTAAATGCATGCCACATCTTATTTAAAACTTTAACATTTGACCAAATAGTGTATACTGTACCTGAAATATTTTTACTACTACTCATTTATGCCACTTACAAAAAAATTCCAGTGATTCCTGTAGTGGACATGACACTGGTACTGTTGGGAAGAGTAAAGTAAATACAATCAATAAAGTACAGTAACAATTTCATTGTCTTGTGGGCACTTGAAGGGGGTTATTCCATTAGCAAGTTGCACAAGGAAAGGCTATCATCTATATATAGGTCTAGAGTCTGTTTGTGTGTTTCCGAAACACTGCTATCTGTTGGCTGCGAGTGAAACTACATCTCTTTCTGTCTGACACATGCACAAACACAGAGGCGATCACAAGGTAGCAGGCTAGTTTCCAAAGCATTTGCTTTGAGCGGTTTATTAACTAAACTATAAGGCCTAGTCCCACCCAAAAAATTGGATTTCACAATATTTTTTTTCTTGCACGGGAACCAATCTGAAGGACTGTTTGTGGACTATACCTGCAGCAGGGTCAGGCAGGTGGGGGTATGCAATACATTTGAATACCTCTGGCACCAGAAAATTGCTGGGGGGGTACATATTTGAATACACCCCAACCTGTATTGCAAATTACAGTAGATGCAGGATACTCAAAGTGAGGTAAACTATGACACTAACATTGCATAGATATTATTGCTAGAACATCACTGAATCATAAGTCAGAAATCACTTATGTTCATAAATGAAAGTAGCAATGTATTTGGCCTTATACACAACAGTAATAAAGCTCTGCTACATACATTTGTACAGTCAGAAATGCAGAAAATTAAACAGAGACTTTGGTACACACAGGGGAAATTTAATTGCATGCAATTTTATAAGATAAAAAAACACTTGCAGACCTTTTGCCCAATTTTGGATTACTGCGGGTATGCATGCTCCCAAAACCTGCAGTATCCAATTTTAAAAGAATGGTTGCTGGGTTTTTTCAACTCTAAAAACCCTGTACTGTGAGTAAAAATAAAAGAAACAATGATACTTATGTAAGGGTGGGGAAAGGGGATGGATGGAAAACCTGTGCACAAGTTACACCGTATAGATAGGAGTTAGTGTGATATTCAATATATGTATGTAGTCATATATCCAAAATACGAATAATTATAGGTTAGATCACTCATGTGGAGGTGCACCCCTGAGAGTAGAAAATGTACAGATGCAAGAAAAAAAGAAGAGAAAAAGTACTCTCCTTTGTTTGGGGGCACGCTTATCAAAAAAGAAAAAAAACTTTGATTTGTAATGGTTGTAAATTTTAAAACATAACTTTTAATACTTTAAGTTTAAAAGGTTGTTAATAGACATAGACAGGCTACACAAAACATGGAGAAGTGGTTGAAACCACTTAATAAACTCAATGGAGTTCTTCCAGCAGTATGTGGCTGGTATTAATTATAGTGTAAATTTATGTGGTATAAATACACAAATATTAAGTTTGGTGCACTTATAATTAAGTATTTAGACACTGATAGCGAAATGGATAAATAATTGAATCCGGTCACATCCAATAAATTGTATGGTGTGTGTTTGCCATACACAATTTGAAGACTAAAATGTTCAATTAACATCAGATCTTTAGTATTAAAAGTCATGTTTTAAAATCTACATCCATTACAAATCAAAGTTTTTTTCTTTTTTGATAAACAATGATACTTACCTGGGGGTCTTCAGTGGTCTTTCCTCCATCTTCACATTGGGGAGGGGGCTGCTGCAAGGGGAGGTGGGTTCTGGATGACGTAGTTCTCCCAGCATCTGTCTCCAGTGAGGTTTACTCACATACAGCGGGGGTCACACAATCATACCCACACACATATACTCTTTTACCCTCACAGACTCTCAGACAAACCTATGTAACACTAACATACTCACTGTAGGGCAGGGGTGGGGAACCTTTTTTGTGCCAAGGGCTGTTTGTATGGGGAAAAAATCCTTTGGGGGCCATATGTAAAAATCTCTTACAAATTGTCCTGCTGCAGCCGTCCCACGCTCCGGCGGCTGCCGCTGAATAGGACTGACAGTCTCTGGCTGCTGTTGATAAGAGGAATCTCACAAGAACTACCGACCTCTGTATTCCCCTGTACTTGACTCCTGGCAAAGCTGCCGGTCTGGTGGGTGGGCCACTCAGACCAGCTACGGGGGCCGCATACAGCCCCTGGGCCTGAGGTTCCCCACCCCTGCTGTAGGGGAAGACACCACTTTAAAAGAGCTGTCATTATTGAATAATTAAAGTAATTATAACTACTTAATACCTCTGAACTATATATACATTTGGTGTATGGCTAACATGAACAGGATATTTTTTTCCTGCTTGACTTCCATGATCACACTATTTATTTTGTTTAAATGCCAAGGAATGGAAGCATAGAAGCTTGTAATGGAAGTTCAGCACATGGGGGCAGTGTAAAATAGTGGCTGCATAGTAATAACTTAGGTGAGTTATGCAAAATTAAATGTGGTTAAGATCATGAAGCTACTGTATAATGGGAGAGAAAATTGTATTTTTTTCCAATTAAGTTTTTGGGGAGGTAGGCATGTGATTCTTTGATTGGAATGTCATTTGAAATGGTCAAGACTCAAAGGGCCACTATCAGGGGAGGACTATGGAGGCTGGAGTGTAAAAATCACTGCCTATTTTGTCAGTCCCAGACTCACAATTTCTTATGGCATTCCTGCTCAGAGGTGGAAACTTTGGAAATTAGCTGGGTTCCAAAGTTTTTAATATTTAATATACTACTTCCAGCGGGATGCAGTTACGATCCCGGCGGTCGGGATCCCGGCGTTCAGAATCCCGATGCCGGAATCCCGACCGCCGAAATGCCGACACTTTCTCCCTCCTGGGGTGTCCACGACACCCCTGGAGGGAGAATAAATTAGTGTGCCGAGCGTAGCGAGGCACCGGGCCTGCTGCGTGGCGAGCGCAGCGAGCCCGCAAGGGGGGGTGATCCACGTCCCCCCCTTGTCGGCATTTTGGCTGTCGGGATTCCGGCGTCGGGATTCTGAACGCCGGGATCCCGACCGCCGGGATTCAATACTGAATCCCTTCCAGCCATACAGCATCTTTCTCCAATAAATGCAGAGGGTGTGAATACTACATATTAGTATGCTGTAAATTGGCTATACAGCCTCTCTGCAAATAGCAATGTGTTGTCTATGCTTAGTACATAACAAATGTACATTTCCATGCTACATTTTTCAAATTGATTTTTTACTAATCATTTTATATGGGTTAGTGATCCTCTATGCATACAAATACTTATGTACGTAAAATATGTAAAATGTGTACTGGATAGACCAAAGCTAAATGCTGATTAGATGCTCAGATAGTATATAGGAGTACTAAGATGTTTGTTTGCTTTACTGTGATGTATAGTATAGTAGATAGTGGCAAAATAGCATCAAGTAAATAAACAGCAAATTATATATTGATTTTAAGTAACTTGAAACAAATGACTTTGTTTCTCAATGCAGCAGATTAATCATAATAAGAGGTACAAGAAAAATATTGATGTACAGTATGCAATGCATATAATGAAGGAGTTTTACCTTGTACAGATGACAGTGTGTAAGCTAAGTATAGTTGTAAAAAGCAACAATGAAAAAATAAAAAATAAAACAAAAAATCAGTTAAACCAAATATAAAACTGTAACTAAAATATAAAAGTATAAATAGGTACATGGAGAGTACATGTTAATAGGCCCCTTTGTAGCAGGTACCAGGCTAAGTTGTGCACTGTAGAATAAACTCACCCTATTCTAACCCTAGGTATTGGCAGCTCCTTCTCCATTCACCCCTGCTGGCTGGCTGCAGCTCTATGGACATCACAATGGCATAACTATAAATTTCCTTGTCAGGGTCCATGGATCCCACAGGGTACATCGGGGTTGTAGGCGGATCCAGGGGCACCAATCAGCGAAGCTCTTCAATGATTTCCCAGAATGCCCAAACCCTCTCCCCTACAACCCCGCCTCCAGGCTACTACCGCCAGTTTTTTTTAGTTGGTGCCTGCAGGAAGCAGACGCACCTTTACTTCAGCAGGGATTACCTCTCTGAGGTAATCCCATATGAAGCTCATTTTTATTTATTTTTTCACTTTTGAATCTGCCGCTCTAGCGGTAGAAGCCGCCTCGCGGCTGAGGACGCTCACCGCCGTCAGTGATTGACGGCGGAGCGAGCGTCCACATCACTCCTCCCGGCGCCGACCTCCTCTCAGCCCCGCTCAGGGAGGCAGACGGCGGGGGCGACGTCAGCGCCTAGCACCGCTGTACGTCTCCCCCTGACAGCGTGGCCAGACCAGGAGCAGGTAAGGCTTCCTAAGGAAGCACAAATCGCTGTCCTGCCGCAGCGCGCAGGGGGCACTCGCTTCGGCCAGGGACCCCACTAGACCACCGGGGACAGAGCGGCAGGCTGGGTACGGGGGGAACCATTTTTTTTTTATTATGCTTATACGCTCCGGTGGGGGAAGTCCAGCAAGGGGAGGTGGCGCTTGGCCCGCAGTCCCTCCCCCAGCTTTGGCGCCAATCTTCCAGAGATCTGCCGTCCATTAGCTGACTATGTTTGTGCCCGCCCCCCCTCTCTTGAACAGGCGCCATTGCTGCAGCACGCAGGTCTCCAGAGGTCGGGCACATCTCTCTCCCCTGTGAAACCGGCTACAGGCTAAGTAGTACTTTTCACAGCCACCCTCATTCCCCCTTTGCTCCATAGAGTACTGTGGTTGATATAGGGTGTGTTAGCATATATTTATATTGGCTAATAGTGTGTATGTGACTCTGTGCTAGTACTTTATTTCTCTGTCAGTTTTTTTCTTAACTGTCCACTTTATTTCTAATTGAGGTTTTTACCTCAGAGGTCACATACAGTCAGTGAATCACTCTAGGTCCTCTTATACTGAAGTTACCTATTGTGCACTGTACCCCCCTATTGTTGGGTGTGTTTACACGATGTCCAAACGGGGGCATAACCAGACAGAATCTCCCTTGCTCTTGTCCTGCAAGAGCTGCGCTGCAGGTCTGTCTGACATGGATGTTATCCAGGATGGGCTATGTGTCAATTGCTTTATCCCTCCTGGCCACTCCCATGCCCCGGTGGCCCCTCAACCACCATGGGCAGTTTTTCAGCAGTTGTTGGGCACCCTAGTGGACCGCCTTCCTAACGTTGTAGCACCCCCTGTAGTCCAGTCCCCTCCACCATGGGTGGATGCTCTGTCGACCACGGTGCAGACCTTGCAGCAGACTACGGCAGCTATACAAAAGCTACTGCCACATGCTGCACAACCCAGTAGACCCCTGATAAATCCGTTGCTACCGGTAACCAGGGATGACTCTGATGATACAGATGATGGCGGGGATGACCCCGATAATGCTGATGATGGTGACATTAACCTAGATGATGATCAGGATGATCCTATGCCTTCTGATCCTCCTGCGTCTCAGGCTGAGGCCCCTGATATAGCAGGGCTTATTCACGCTATCCGTGAAGTACTCCTGTCAGACGCAGATGAACCTGAACCCACTGCTAAGACCAGGGATGTCTTTAAAAAGCAGAAAGTTATCAAGGCCCAGTTCCCACACTCTGATCACTTATCAGAAATCAGGAAAGATCAGTGGGAGGCCTTAGGAAAAAGGGCTAGTATCCCTAGAAAAGTATTGTCCAGGTATCCTCTCCCACCAGAGGATTGCACTCCATGGGAAATTCCTCCGACTGGGGATGCGCATGTGACCAGACTGGTTAAACCCTCAGTGCTCCCTGTATCCTCAGGGTCAGCTCTGAAAGACCAGACAGACAGACGCCTTGAAAATGCTCTCAAGGCAATATTCACTTATACTGGGGCAGTTCAGAGGCCTACCATTGCAGCTACTTGCGCGGCAAAGGCCATCTTACCTTGGTTACAAGTTATAGAGGACGAACTGGCCCCAGTTGCATCCGAGGATGCAAGATTGTGTATTCAACACATCAAACAGGCAGCATCATACATTATGGATGCTATGTCGGACGCCGGCACTTTAGCTCGCCGGATTATCTGGCTACGGCCATGGAAGGCGGACCTGGAGTCAAAAAGAACTCTGGAACTTTTACCCTTTAAAGGGGAAAATTTATTTGGGGAGGAGTTAAATAAAATTGTGGTTTCTTTGGCTGCAGCTAAAACAGCCTGCCTCCCAACGGCTCTACCTCACAGGCCTAGGACTCAGTCCTTTCGGCCCTTTCGTCCTCAAGGCAAGGCCCGAGGTCAGTCCTACCCCAAACCCACGCCTTCTCATAAGGCAGGCAAGCCCAAACCCAAGCAGGCATGGGCCGCCAGACAGGCCCCTTCCAGCCTTCTGCATGACTGGGTCAGCCTCCCACAAGGGGAGCCCCAAGTGGGATGCAGACTCCTGTACTTTGCTCACCAATGGCTATCCACTACAAAGGATGCCTGGGTGAGGGAAGTAGTGTCGCAGGGGTACGCCATATCATTCTCAAAGCCTCCCCCAAGAAAGTTCTTCTGCACAGGTCTCCCTCATGACCCGTACAAAGCAGAACAACTGCAAATTATCCTACAGACCCTACTTCGGTCTCGGGTCATTGTTCCCGTGCCTCAGCACCAGAGGGGCCTCGGCTTCTATTCAACCTTGTTTCTGGTGCCAAAACCAAATGGTACGTTCCGACCCATTCTAAATCTCAAGGCACTAAACAAGGTGGTAAAAGTCTCAAAGTTCAGGATGGAGACATTGAGGACTATCATCCTAGCTTTGGAGGAATGGTATTACATGGTCTCATTAGACATCAGAGATGCATACCTCCACATCCATATTCTACCAGCCCACCAGAAGTACCTGCGTTTTGCGATTCTCAAGAGTCACTACCAGTTTCAGGCCCTCCCATTCGGCCTAGCAACGGCGCCAAGGATTTTTACAAAATCATGGCAATAATGGCGGAGCTTCTACACAGGCAGGGAATCAGGGTCTTCCCCTACCTGCACGACCTGTTGATTGTAGCCAAATCACCAGAGGTCCTATTATCTCACCTACAGATAAAGATCTCTACATTACAGAGTCACGGGTGGCTCCTCAACTGGGAAAAATCGTCTCTGATCCCTTCCCAGAGGATGCTGCATCTGGGAGCTCTCTTGGACACCAGAACCTTGAGGCTGTTTCTACCCAGCGACAAGGCCAGGAATTTAATACAGCGAATTCAGACATTTGCTCAGAGTCCAAGAGTCTCGGTTCACTGGGCCATGAAGATATTGGGCTGGATGGTGTCCACATTCGACATGGTCGAGTGGGCCCAAATCCACTCCCGTCCGCTCCAGAGTCTCGTCCTGGTGAAATGGGATGGATTACCACAACACGTCAAGTCGATGTTCTTCTCCCTAACACAGGAAGTCAGGGATTCCCTCCTGTGGTGGGGGCAGATGGACTATCTCAACCAGGGAAGACCATTCTGGTTCAAGGATTGGCTAATTCTAACCTAAGACGCCAGCCTCAGAGGCTGGGGGGCGTTAGAAGAATCCCTGTCCTTGCAAGACGTGTGGACAGCTTCAGAATCTTGCTTGTCCATCAATGTTCTAGAGATACGAGCAGCCTACAACGCCCTACTCCAGTCCCAGGACCTGCTCCAAGGAAAACCGGTTCAAATCAGGTCGGACAACGTCACGGCGGTGGCATACATAAACCGCCAAGGAGGAACCCGAAGTGTCGCCGCTCTCCGGGAAGTATCCAGGATTCTTGTCTGGGCAGAGCAACATCTTCTAGCCCTGTCGGCAGTCTTCATCCCAGGAGTTCTAAACTGGGAAGCAGACTTCTTAAGCCGACAAGATATCCACCCGGGGGAGTGGTCCCTACACCCGGAAGTGTTTGTCAGCTTGACGCAAATCTGGGGCACGCCAGACGTGGACCTCATGGCGTCCAGACACAACAACAAAGTCCCATGCTTCGGGGCGAGGACCAGGGACCTTCTGGCCTGCTTCACGGACGCCCTGTCCATACCTTGGAAGTTTCTCCTCCCATACGTGTTTCCTCCAATAAACATGATCCCCAGGGTGATCAGGAAGTTCAAGCAGGAGGGGGGAACTCTACTTCTCATCGCCCCAGACTGGCCTCGCAGACACTGGTACGTGGACCTGCAACAACTGACACACCAGACCCCCTGGCCATTGCCTCTTCGTCAAGACCTGTTGAGTCAAGGGCCATGTCTTCATCCAGACCCTCAGCGCCTGTCTTTGACGGCATGGCTCTTGAAACTGCGTTACTAAAGCGCAAAGGCTTTTCTGATAAGGTGACAAGAACGATGATCCAGGCTCGCAAGCCAGCATCATCCAGAATATACTATCGGACATGGCATTCCTTTTTCACTTGGTGTACTTCTAAGAAATACGACCCCAAGATTTTCAAAATAGCCAGAATATTGGCCTTTCTTCAGAAAGGATTGGATTTGGGACTGAGACTGGCCTCTCTGAAAGTCCAGATCTCAGCCCTCTCAGTATGGTTTCAGAGAAAGATTGCGTTTTTACCAGATATACGCACGTTTTTACAGGGAGTTGTACGTATACAGCCTCCCTTTGTTCCTCCCACTACTCCGTGGGACCTATCTTTAGTGCTACAAGCACTAACCAAACCACCTTTTGAACCACTACCATCAGTGGAGCTTAAATGGCTGACAGCCAAGACTGTCTTCCTTCTGGCTATTGCCTCCGCACGCAGGGTGTCGGACTTGTCCGCCCTGTCTTGTAAATCACCCTTTCTGGTTTTCCACAGTGATAGGGCGGTGTTGCGGACTATGTCTTCCTACCTACCCAAAGTTGTGTCAAAATTTCACGTGAACCAGGAAATTGTGGTGCCAGCGTTCACGTCAGATGATCTCTCACCAGATGAGAGATTGCTGGATGTGGTCAGGGCTCTGACCATTTATATTGACCGTACTAAGTCGGTCAGGAAATCAGATTCCCTTTTTGTCCTGTACGGTTTTCACAAAAAAGGTTGGTCAGCGGGTAAGCAAACCATTGCCTGCTGGATTCACATGGCTATACAACAGGCCTATCTTCAGTCTAACAGTCCGATCCCAGTTTCTATCAAGGCACACTCTACTAGAGCGGTTGGTCCTTCATGGGCAGCAAGCAGAGGTGCTTCTGCCGAACAGCTGTGCAAGGCTGCAACATGGTCATCTGTCCAGACTTTCATTAAATTCTATGCCTTTGACATGTTCGCCTCCCAGGATGCCTCCTTCGGTCGTCGGGTTCTGCTGACACCTGAGGCAAATTCCCTCCCTTAAAATACGGCTTGTGACATCCCCGATGTCCCCTGTGGGACCCATGGACCCTGACAAGGAAAAGGAGAGTTATGGTAGACCTACCTTTGTTAACTCCCTTTCCTTGAAGTCCATGGGAACCACAGGGCGCCCTCCCTTTAATTTGCTACTGAGGTTCACCTTTATGTGATGTTCTGATACTGTGACCTGTACCGCCTATTCCATGTCCATGCTATGTATGTATGAGTCTCTGGGCATGTGTGTTCTCTGTCCTCTTCTCTTCTCCGCTTCCTGCTCTCGGCTTGTTACCAAAAACTGGCGGTAGTAGCTTGGAGGCGGGGTTGTAGGGGAGAGGGCCCGGGCATGCTGGGAAATCTTTGAAGAGCTTCGCTGATTGGTGCCTCGGACCCCCTGGATCCGCCTACAACCCCGATGTCCCCTGTGGTTCCCATGGACTTCAAGGAAAGGGAGTTAACAAAGGTAGGTCTACCATAACTCTCCATTTTGCTCCCCCAAGCCAAAAAGTTTTCTGGCTGCCCCCCATTAAAAATGTGCCCCTTCAATAGATATAAAAAAGAGGATGTGCACACTCCAAAAAAATCCACCACAATGCCCATTATACAGTTAAACACAGTCATGCCCATTACACAGTATGTTACTCACCGTTATGCCCATTACACATTATGCTATTCTGTAATGCCCATTACACAATATGCCACACCGAAATGCCCATTACACATTATGCCACACACCATAATGCCTCTTATATATTATATCACACATGTTAATACCTATTACATATTATGCTGCACACCGTAATGCACCATACACGTTATGCCACACATTGTAATGTCTGTTATATATGAGATGTGGTCAGCATCCGGGTAGTCAGGATGTTGGAGTTAAGTATACCGACACCAGCATCCTGATTGCTGTCAGAATACTGGTGCCAGAGCTTCAAAACAATTTAGGGTGCAAATGCCAGAAAACCAGCAGCCGATATCAGTGGCATAACTATAGCCCTGCAGCCACCATGGTGGCGGAGAGGCACTTAGTAAGTGAGGGCTGCGGGGCTATTGTTACCCACTGCCGGCTGCCTCCACTTAATGCCGCCGCCGGTACCTGCCACTGTGCCGCATCAGTCAGTGGTCCAGAGTTTCCCTTCTTTCCCGGCTCCTGCTAATGAAAACTGACACTTAGAAAATGGCTGCCCCCATACTGAAGACCGTTTTTGAGAATGCTAGAGGAGGCGCAAGCCTCCTCTAGCGTCCTTAAAAACGGTCGTGGTCAAGCCGGTTAAGGGGAAGGGGGGTTAGGCACCAGTGTGGGGACAAAGGATTAGGATGTGGAGGGGGGGTCATGGCACACACACATACAGTTGGAGCCCCTGTAAACTTTGTTCCTTAGGTCGTGGCTCGCCATGGCTATCCTATTGTTATCAGCAGCATTGCAATACATAGAACAACACAGTAGGGGAATAGCATAGTAATCCTATTACTCACTTAATCCAATTAACAGGCTGAATGAGGAGGGCTCCATCTGTATATGTGTATATGCACACCTATCATATATATATATAGAATTGATCAATGCATTTAAGCCTGCAGCCCCCGTCACGGGACCCCACCTTTCTGCAGGTCCTAGCACTATCGCTCAATATGGCTACAATACACATAGCTATCACATCAATGTTTGAATCCAGGCATGCTATCTGGTCTAAAGCTCACAGCAGACTGTGCTTTTATAGGTGAGCAGTTACCAACACACCTGTCACTAATCATCTAGGGAACTGGTTAACATAAGCTATGCATTATGGGTTAAAACAGGGTGCATGAGAGAATGTGACCACAATAAGACTAATTAAAAAATGAATCTAATAAACAATATATACACAAAACATTGGCACTCACCTTTCCTAGTTTTGGGGTGCCCTATGGCTTGTGACCACATTGTTTAAACAGACATTGTAGGGGCTCTGCACACACTAAATTAACTGATAATAAATAGTGGAGATTTGGTTCATGAATTGATCAATGCATTTAAGCCTGCAGCCCCCGTCACGGTGAGTGCCGATGTTTAGTGTATATATTGTTTATTAGATTCATTTTTTAATTAGTCTTATTGTGGTCACATTCTCTCATGCACCCTGTTTTAACCCATAATGCATAGCTTATGTTAACCAGTTCCCTAGATGATTAGTGACAGGTGTGTTGGTAACTGCTCACCTATAAAAGCACAGTCTGCTGTGAGCTTTAGACCAGATAGCATGCCTGGATTCAAACATTGATGTGATAGCTGTGTGTATTGTAGCCATATTGAGCGATAGTGCTAGGACCTGCAGAAAGGTGGAGTCCCGTGACGGGGGCTGCAGGCTTAAATGCATTGATCAATTCATGAACCAAATCTCCACTATTTATTATCAGTTAATTTAGTGTGTGCAGAGCCCCTACAATGTCTGTTTAAACAATGTGGTCACAAGCCATAGGGCACCCCAAAACTAGGAAAGGTGAGTGCTGATTGTTTAGTGTATATATATATATATATATATATATACATACATACTGCGCTTATAACTACGCATCTTCCCGATATCAACATCACTATGCACCTTATATATGATGAACAGTATGCTCTTGTTTATATTTATGTATTTTTACTATACATGTATATTTGTCCAATAGGCCGCGTCACGCAAGTACTGGCCACTGACAGCCAGAGTCTGACACTAAGTCCACCCACTCCATTCAAGCCACAGGAGTCGCTATAGTCACGATCCTGCTTGCGTCTCAATATGCGCTACACATACAGGAAATCCGCCAGGGGTGACTTCCTCCCATCAGTGAACTTCCGGCTCTCCGGCGTCAGAGTGCCCTGACAGCGTGACCCGACCTAACACTGCCTCACTTTGTTATTTAAGGTAAGCACATTTTATTACTCACTTGATTGCACTTGTACCTTGACAAAGGGGTGACTAAGACCCCCGAAACGTTGGTATGCTTTTCCACTAATACACTGAAAGCTGATCAAATGTGTTGTTTTGAGCGACTTTCAGCTCAAAGTCACCCAGGGTGTATGGGCCTTTAGGGTGGAAGAGAGAGGAGAGTGATGTGATGGGACAGTAGGGGGAGATGGAGTTTGGATGGCAGAGAGCAGAGGGAGTCTCTTGCGACACCAATGGTGTGTCTGCTCCCAACAGGCCCTACCAGAGCTGGCTCCTCCAAGCTGTCATGGGGTCTGCAGGACCATAGTTATGCCGCTGGCACAGCTACCACTCAGGTCCATACAGATGGTATCTTACTTGTTTGCTCTGTTCCTTGCTGATGGTAGTTATTAGTGCTAATTCTAATTTCATTTAGAATAATCCTCCAGCATATCTCCAGATGTGCTTGGATTTATTAACCATCAGACAGACAGGCCAATTATCTTACATTGTATGGCAATCTGGTACTTATGTAATATCTGGGCTCCCGTTTTTCTTATGAGACCGTGTCCACTCGCCACACTTCGGGCACGGTGGCTCGCTGCGCTCGCCACACTATATAAAATCATCTTCAGGCGTAGTTGGATAGTAGGGGTATGAAAAAATGGGGTACATTTAACATGGGAGCCCAGATAATACATAAGTACCGGCAATCTTTATACATATACTGTATAGATGGAATGGTGTTCTACGCACTGTACAAAAACCCCTTTGTTTATACAGTTAGTAAAGTCTTGAACTCTCATGAACCACTCATATAACACTTGTGTAATTAAATCTTAGTACCATAATGTTATTTAAACCTATTCTTATCTGACTAAAGGCAAGTCACCACAGATTTCTGAAAGTGCCGGGCTGGGCAGGGTGCCAAATGCCCCTTGGGCCAGTACACTTTTAGTATTTAAGGGCCACTTGGCTGCAGAGGCAGGCAGAAGATGCTCCTGCTCTGTAGTGCTGACTGAGCTGCAGGTGCTAATAAAAAAAGGTTGTCCCCATAGCATTCTAAAAAGATGGCCACTGTCAACCATTAGGGAACCAGGGGGGGGGATGTATGAAGCAGTGATAATGGAGGAGAAATAATAAGGTGCCTGGTACTTTATCACTGGCCAATCAGTCAGACAGTTAGGAGCTGATTGGCTGGTGATTAAGTACCAGACACTATATTACTTCTCCTCCCTTATCACTGCTTCATACATCTACCCCCATGTTCCAATTACCAGAAATAAAATGTGAAAAAGTGACCAGGGTTTATTGACAAGTGTAAGAGGAAGCAGACCTGAAAAATAGCCAGCAGCCAGCATGTATAGCAACAGGAAGCCCAGCATGTAATGCCCCTTTCAGACCGCACTTTTAAAACGGTAAATTGCCGTTTTTTTACCGTTTTAAAACGGTAATGTGTGCGGTCTGAAAGGTCCAGTCCCACTTAACCGGTTAGAAAATGCCGTTTTTTCTAACCGGTTAAAATGCAGGGTCCTACCCGTTTCTGAACCGGTATTTTAGCGCAAAAATCGGCTCAGAAACGGTATTTAGGACCCAGCCAATGAGCTGGGTCCTAAATTCAGCACAGTGAATACTTAATGAGCGCTCATTAAGTATTCACAGCACTGGAGGCCCCCCCCCCCGCGCGTGTCGACACCCCCCGCGCACGTGTCGACGCCCCCCGCGCGTGTCGACGGCCCCCCCGCGTGTCGACCCCCCCCCCGCGCGTGTCGGCGCCCCCCTTCCCCCGTGTCGACTTACCCCGTGCCGGTATCTCCGTTGTGGTTCCCGGCACTGCAGCTCAGTATGCTCGGAAAGCACTTATGAAAAAAGTGTCTTTCAGAAAATGGCTGCCCCCCATACGGAAGACAGTTTTTTTAAACAGGGTTTCCTATGGGGCAGCCATTTTCTGGAAGACACTTTTTTCATAAGTGCTTTCCGAGCATACTGAGCTGCAGTCCACAACGGAGGTACCGGCACGGGGTAAGTCGACACGGGGGGGGGGCGCCGACACGCGGGGTGGGGTGGGGGGGGCGTCGACACGCGCGGGGGGCGTCGACATGCGCGGGGGGGCGTCGACATGCTCTCGGTCGACACGCGAGGGGGGGGGGGAGCTGCACGGAGGGGAGGGCTGAAGGCTGCACTGGCTTTGACCCTGTATTTGGAAAGTTTCCAAAAACGGGTCTGCCAGTGTCTAAAAATCGGCACTTAAACGGTAATATACCGTTTAAGTGCTGCGGTGTGAAAGGGGTTTTATCTGGCAGACCCGTTTTTGGAAACGTTTCCAAATACAGGGTCAAAGCCAGTTATGCGGTCTGAAAGCAGCATAACAGTCAGCCCGGCAGGCAAGTGTCCGTACCAGCAGAAAGCAAGTAAGGCTGCATGGGGGATGCTGCATATGGGGGAAATGCTGAACGGGGGGGGGGGGGGTCTGCACTGTGGGGGATAAAGCAATATAAAAATAATGTCTAAACAATAGAAAAAAACTGGGTGCAGGTTTTTTTAATTATAACTGTTGCTGAGATGTAATAATTAAGGATTGTAGAGGGAAAAGTAAATTTACTGTACTTTATCAGAAAAAAAAATATTTAGATCACCAAATACTTGCTTTATAATGTAGTGTATTCTCTTGACTTATTTAATAAAAATTTCATATTGTCATTCTGGATTTTAACTGATTCATTGGCCAACCATTTGCGCCTCTGTACTTCTTCAAAAAAAGTTTGAAAATCTGGAAATCTCAGTGTGCCTTGAAATCTTTGCCTGAGAGACCTTGCTAATGCAGCATAATTACTAATTAATCTTGCCACGGTGTATAACCTGTGATGTACAACTGTTCCACAACCTCACCTTTGTAGCAGTTTAGCTGTTCCTCACCTTGTTGTAAGCCTCCTTCACAGCTTTGTCTGTGTCAATTAGTATTTTTTAACCTACTGTACATATGAAAATGATGATCATTATCACCTGTTTGTTATGATTGGTTAAATATACACCTGTCTATAATCCTATAAATTAAAATTTATCTTCTGTTATTTAATTTTGCATTTTGATAACTGATAATAAAACAAACTATTAACACTTCTGTTTTTGAAAGCATTCTTACTTTGCAGGATTCTTTTCCACACCTAAATAAAACTTTTGCACAGTATTGTATATTCCATTAATTGAATAATAATATTAATACATGGGAATGGGGTGGAGGTCAAGGCGGAGTGAAGGTAGACTCATTCCTGGGCATACATTGATAGAGGTTACTCGGGGTCACCTACTTGTCTCAAAATCTCCACTCAATATATTCCTGTATTTAGGGCGCTCCACAAGATGTGGAATTAATTCCTAAATAATATCCAATAATATTTTGAGGTGGTCACATAAACAGATGATGACAAATTTTACTTATATTTAGAACAAAAGTTATGGATAAGATACAGAATTTGGTACAATGACTGAAAATTTGCAGCTGGTCATGTGTAAATCAGGCCCTTTGATTGTTTCAAGTACACTCTGAAGTGCTTAAAAAAACAGTTAATTTCCATCCTGTAATAAAAATGTATTCATTTTGGAATTTATTTGTTTTTGGTTTTGACATATGGAATTTTAAAATTATGAAACAGTACTTCATTATAGTGTATGTGCTCATACTGGCCCTTATTCTAGTTGACTCGGTTGGCTGAGCATTTCGGATGGCCACCGAGTGTTCTTAGCCCCGCCTATCGTACGGATTGCACAGACCGTCCGAATGTGGTAAGATGCCGAGCAAATGGACCGCGAGTGGATGTTTCATGTGAACACCTTCCCTATCTGTGGGAACCTCCCCCATTCTCCGATGGTCGCCGAACGCAAACACAATACATCGGCTGTCCGACTAAACACGCAGCTGTCCGAATCAATCAGAATAAGGGCCACAGTACCTTCTATTTGGGGTATGTCTGAATGAGCCTAACAAGAAGTATACTGTGAGATGTGACATCTGCTGTATCCAAAGTGGTATATTTATGATTGACCTACGTATGCAGTAGCACTGCATAAGTTATATTCAACCTTTCTTTGGCACAAACTCCAAAAATATGCTTGAATATAACTTTTTTCCTAATATCCGTCAAATAAATTGTACTATTATGAATACAAGACAAATATATTGGCGCTAAAACTCAAACCGTACTATGTCCTTATTTAAATTATTGCGGTGTAGACCATATACACTACTGTTTGCTGAGTCCCAAAACCATGGGGATAACACACACAGTAGGTTCCTGCAGCGTATTTGTAGGAAATGCCAATTTCCCAATAGTAAAGATACAGAAAAAAAACATATAACGCGCTGGAAACAATATATATATGAAATAATGCAAATATTTAATAAGCTAACAAAAATTATTTAAATACACATATAATATATAACACTGGCCAGTGATAAAAAAACAATTTCATAAAAGCATAATTATTTGCAGACAAAATCCAGTGTGGTTAGTTCAACACCAATGGGGTATGGATTTTCTATTTATCCCATATATAGGTGGGGAGTGTTAGTGGCTCCCTTATATATTTGATTTTGCCTGGCCAGACACAGTAAAAAGTATGAAGAAAAAAATAAAAAATAAAAATAAGTAAAAATTATATTATATGATATAAAAGTCCAAAGGGAGAGATCTCCCTGTACCTGCTATATATGCACCGGCGCAGTTTTGTTTGGTGGGGCTGTGCTGCAGCAATCTTTTTTTAAAATCACTGGAAGTCCAGGCACCGGGTTAAATGGCAGGTGGTGTGGTTACCAAAACCCAGGAGATTTAGTGCAGGTAACAGGGCTCTTGTCTCTCTGGCACTCCGGAGATGAGAAAGCTCAGTCGGAATTAGCGGTATGACGCGTTTCCCCGCCTCCTTAGGGGTTCGGCGGCTTCTTCAGATATTATTATGAATGATGGAATAACTGTTGTAGCCCCATAGTAAATTATGACACCTAACAAATTATTATTCTGATTTAAAATATTTTAATTAAAACACTATATCACATTACAAAAATACGAAGATTGTCAGTTAAAACAAAAACTGAACAAAGAGTTGGATTAGAATCACAGCAGTACGCTCATTGGTAAATTGCTGAACCGCAGAGTAAAAAAACAACAAGAAGTGTCTGACACAGCCAATATATTATTATATACAATGAGAAGTAACACAAAACATAGAATGATTAGATGGAATCAATGTTGATTATATTTGCAGTGGAGCATTCTTTTTGCCTTTGTGCACGTGCGACAAGATGGACTTGTGATGGCATTCACAGAGTGCATATATAGATGGAGCACTCCTTGTCCTTGCCCGGTGCCTGTCAGGACATCCCCTGTGGCGAGCGCTAGTGGACAGGGACTCCATTAAACTGGGATGCGCGTGCATCTCACACACATGCGCGTCCCAGTCTCTCGGCAGCTGGGCAGCGGGTCCCTGCCTGTTTCTGCTTCACGGAGATGGGTGGGGTTAAGGGGGGGCGGGTGGCAATGGGGACAAGTGGGGGAAGTGGCCGATGGCAGTGGGGAGCTCTGTTGCCACTGCGCATGCAAGCGTCTCATGTGCGCACGCCCCCTGGTGGGAGCTGGCTGCGGCCCCTGCAAGGAAGAGGCCAGCTACATATGTGTCTTAAGTGTTTGACAATAAGGTGTATATATATATATAAATATGTGTGTATACTTTGGCACTCTGGAGGACAGGAAGCAGCACCCTTACAGTTTCTTATATAGCACAGCAGATTCCGTTGCACTTTACAATAGTAGACAGTGATAAAACAAACTGGGTAACAACAGACAGACTTGGAGGTAGGAGGGCCCTGCTGCAAGCTTACAATCTATATATATTTTAACACAGTAGCTGCCTACAAATCAGCATCTATGGTGGCATTAGCAGAAATATCTGAATCGGGCCCATTAGAGACAAATCTGCTGTAGATAAACAGTAAGTGGTTTAATTACTAAGATTGGACGTCTACTGGTGATGAGATGTTGCTATGGGCAGCCAATCAATGGGATTGGGCAGCCAATGGGATGTCTACTGGCGATGAGATGTTGCTATGGGCAGTATTTATTATTTATTAACAGTTCCTTATATAGTGCATACATATTCCTCAGCACTTTACAGAGAATATTTGAACATTTACATCAGTCCCTTCCCCAGTGGAGTTTACCAGGGCCGAATTTGTCACTAGGCCCGTGAGGCACGGGCCTAGGGGCGGCACCTGTCATGGGCGGCAGCCGCCAGGCAACGGATGCAGTCAGTGCAGGAAGAAGCTCTCTACTCATCCCCGATTCCCTACTGTGCCCGTGCGCTGCTGCCGCTGTACCTGTCACACTCTGGGCAGCAGCGCCGGCAGCCTGAAGGGTCAGTCCCGTCCTTCCCTCCTGAGCAGTGCAGGCAGGCATATGTCACACTGACAGCCTGAAGCTCCGGAGTCCGTCCACCTTCCGGAGTCCCGTCCACACAAGGTGTCCAAAACTAAGAGTTACGCTACTTTTGTTTTATGTTCCTGACAACTTGAGGTAATGAACTATTCTCCCTGCAGTCAGTGCAGTGCTCTCAGGTTACTGAGCCGAATCCTCCTTCCTCTCCTCATGCTGCTGCTGCTGCACTGTGCTTAGTGTCTGGAGCGGACAGTTTAACTGTTTGCATCCCTTCTATTAAACAAACAGTAAGTGTTAATACATTTTCATTTTAAAAGTGTGTTCCTCCAAGTGTGTCCCAGAGCTATTTATTGTGCTTCCATAAGTGTTACATATGTTGTTTGTGAGTGCTGATGTTTTTTTCATTATGGCTTGAATGAAAATAAAGGCTTTAAAACATTGCTCTGAATCAATTGGCCTATTATGTTGGCCTATTATGTTGATTAAGTCCTGAATGCCACCAAAAATGTATAGTATGTGTGGGTGTATGTATGTATGTATGTATGTATGTATATATACACACACACACTCTCCCATGGGTCCGGCACTGCTTGTCCTTGCAGTAGAGAGACCTCTCATTCCACAATTATATATACAGTATATAGTGTGTATGTGTATATATATATATAGATTAGTGACAGGTGTGTTGGTAGCTGCTCACCTATAAAAGCAAAGTCTGCTGTGAGCTTCAGACCTGATAGCATGCCTGGTATCAAACATTGATGTGATAGCTATGTGTATTGCAGCCATTTTCAGCGATAGTGGTAGGACCTGCAGAACAGTGGGGTCCCTTGACGGGGGCTGCAGGCTTAAATGCATTGATCAATTCATGAACCAAATCTCCACTATTTATTATCAGTTAATTTAGTGTGTGCAGAGCCCATCCAATGTCTGTTTAAACAATGTGGTCACAAGCCATAGGGCACCCCAAAACTAGGAAAGGTGAGTGCCGATGTTAAGTGTATATATTGTTTATTAGATTAATTTTTTTAATTAGTCTTATTGTGGTCACATTCTCTCATGCACCCTGTTTTTAACTAAGATTCCATAGCTTGTGTTAGCCATTTCCCTAGATGATTAGTGACAGGTGTGTTGGTTGCTGCTCACCTATAAAAGCAAAGTCTGCTGTGAGCTTCAGACCTGATAGCATGCCTGGTATCAAACATTGATGTGATAGCTATGTGTATTGCAGCCATTTTCAGCGATAGTGGTAGGACCTGCAGAACAGTGGGGTCCCTTGACGGGGGCTGCAGGCTTAAATGCATTGATCAATTCATGAACCAAATCTCCACTATTTATTATCAGTTAATTTAGTGTGTGCAGAGCCCATCCAATGTCTGTTTAAACAATGTGGTCACAAGCCATAGGGCACCCCAAAACTAGGAAAGGTGAGTGCCGATGTTAAGTGTATATATTGTTTATTAGATTAATTTTTTTAATTAGTCTTATTGTGGTCACATTCTCTCATGCACCCTGTTTTTAACTAAGATTCCATAGCTTGTGTTAGCCATTTCCCTAGATGATTAGTGACAGGTGTGTTGGTAGCTGCTCACCTATAAAAGCAAAGTCTGCTGTGAGCTTCAGACCTGATAGCATGCCTGGTATCAAACATTGATGTGATAGCTATGTGTATTGCAGCCATTTTCAGCGATAGTGGTAGGACCTGCAGAACAGTGGGGTCCCTTGACGGGGGCTGCAGGCTTAAATGCATTGATCAATTCATGAACCAAATCTCCACTATTTATTATCAGTTAATTTAGTGTGTGCAGAGCCCATCCAATGTCTGTTTAAACAATGTGGTCACAAGCCATAGGGCACCCCAAAACTAGGAAAGGTGAGTGCCGATGTTAAGTGTATATATTGTTTATTAGATTAATTTTTTTAATTAGTCTTATTGTGGTCACATTCTCTCATGCACCCTGTTTTTAACTAAGATTCCATAGCTTGTGTTAGCCATTTCCCTAGATGATTAGTGACAGGTGTGTTGGTAGCTGCTCACCTATAAAAGCAAAGTCTGCTGTGAGCTTCAGACCTGATAGCATGCCTGGTATCAAACATTGATGTGATAGCTATGTGTATTGCAGCCATTTTCAGCGATAGTGGTAGGACCTGCAGAACAGTGGGGTCCCTTGACGGGGGCTGCAGGCTTAAATGCATTGATCAATTCATGAACCAAATCTCCACTATTTATTATCAGTTAATTTAGTGTGTGCAGAGCCCATCCAATGTCTGTTTAAACAATGTGGTCACAAGCCATAGGGCACCCCAAAACTAGGAAAGGTGAGTGCCGATGTTAAGTGTATATATTGTTTATTAGATTAATTTTTTTAATTAGTCTTATTGTGGTCACATTCTCTCATGCACCTTGTTTTTAACTAAGATTCCATAGCTTGTGTTAGCCATTTCCCTAGATGATTAGTGACAGGTGTGTTGGTAGCTGCTCACCTATAAAAGCAAAGTCTGCTGTGAGCTTCAGACCTGATAGCATGCCTGGTATCAAACATTGATGTGATAGCTATGTGTATTGCAGCCATTTTCAGCGATAGTGGTAGGACCTGCAGAACAGTGGGGTCCCTTGACGGGGGCTGCAGGCTTAAATGCATTGATCAATTCATGAACCAAATCTCCACTATTTATTATCAGTTAATTTAGTGTGTGCAGAGCCCATCCAATGTCTGTTTAAACAATGTGGTCACAAGCCATAGGGCACCCCAAAACTAGGAAAGGTGAGTGCCGATGTTAAGTGTATATATTGTTTATTAGATTAATTTTTTTAATTAGTCTTATTGTGGTCACATTCTCTCATGCACCCTGTTTTTAACTAAGATTCCATAGCTTGTGTTAGCCATTTCCCTAGATGATTAGTGACAGGTGTGTTGGTAGCTGCTCACCTATAAAAGCAAAGTCTGCTGTGAGCTTCAGACCTGATAGCATGCCTGGTATCAAACATTGATGTGATAGCTATGTGTATTGCAGCCATTTTCAGCGATAGTGGTAGGACCTGCAGAACAGTGGGGTCCCTTGACGGGGGCTGCAGGCTTAAATGCATTGATCAATTCATGAACCAAATCTCCACTATTTATTATCAGTTAATTTAGTGTGTGCAGAGCCCATCCAATGTCTGTTTAAACAATGTGGTCACAAGCCATAGGGCACCCCAAAACTAGGAAAGGTGAGTGCCGATGTTAAGTGTATATATTGTTTATTAGATTAATTTTTTTAATTAGTCTTATTGTGGTCACATTCTCTCATGCACCCTGTTTTTAACTAAGATTCCATAGCTTGTGTTAGCCATTTCCCTAGATGATTAGTGACAGGTGTGTTGGTAGCTGCTCACCTATAAAAGCAAAGTCTGCTGTGAGCTTCAGACCTGATAGCATGCCTGGTATCAAACATTGATGTGATAGCTATGTGTATTGCAGCCATTTTCAGCGATAGTGGTAGGACCTGCAGAACAGTGGGGTCCCTTGACGGGGGCTGCAGGCTTAAATGCATTGATCAATTCATGAACCAAATCTCCACTATTTATTATCAGTTAATTTAGTGTATGCAGAGCCCATCCAATGTCTGTTTAAACAATGTGGTCACAAGCCATAGGGCACCCCAAAACTAGGAAAGGTGAGTGCCGATGTTAAGTGTATATATTGTTTATTAGATTAATTTTTTTAATTAGTCTTATTGTGGTCACATTCTCTCATGCACCCTGTTTTTAACTAAGATTCCATAGCTTGTGTTAGCCATTTCCCTAGATGATTAGTGACAGGTGTGTTGGTAGCTGCTCACCTATAAAAGCAAAGTCTGCTGTGAGCTTCAGACCTGATAGCATGCCTGGTATCAAACATTGATGTGATAGCTATGTGTATTGCAGCCATTTTCAGCGATAGTGGTAGGACCTGCAGAACAGTGGGGTCCCTTGACGGGGGCTGCAGGCTTAAATGCATTGATCAATTCATGAACCAAATCTCCACTATTTATTATCAGTTAATTTAGTGTGTGCAGAGCCCATCCAATGTCTGTTTAAACAATGTGGTCACAAGCCATAGGGCACCCCAAAACTAGGAAAGGTGAGTGCCGATGTTAAGTGTATATATTGTTTATTAGATTAATTTTTTTAATTAGTCTTATTGTGGTCACATTCTCTCATGCACCCTGTTTTTAACTAAGATTCCATAGCTTGTGTTAGCCATTTCCCTAGATGATTAGTGACAGGTGTGTTGGTAGCTGCTCACCTATAAAAGCAAAGTCTGCTGTGAGCTTCAGACCTGATAGCATGCCTGGTATCAAACATTGATGTGATAGCTATGTGTATTGCAGCCATTTTCAGCGATAGTGGTAGGACCTGCAGAACAGTGGGGTCCCTTGACGGGGGCTGCAGGCTTAAATGCATTGATCAATTCATGAACCAAATCTCCACTATTTATTATCAGTTAATTTAGTGTGTGCAGAGCCCATCCAATGTCTGTTTAAACAATGTGGTCACAAGCCATAGGGCACCCCAAAACTACGAAAGGTGAGTGCCGATGTTAAGTGTATATATTGTTTATTAGATTAATTTTTTTAATTAGTCTTATTGTGGTCACATTCTCTCATGCACCCTGTTTTTAACTAAGATTCCATAGCTTGTGTTAGCCATTTCCCTAGATGATTAGTGACAGGTGTGTTGGTTGCTGCTCACCTATAAAAGCAAAGTCTGCTGTGAGCTTCAGACCTGATAGCATGCCTGGTATCAAACATTGATGTGATAGCTATGTGTATTGCAGCCATTTTCAGCGATAGTGGTAGGACCTGCAGAACAGTGGGGTCCCTTGACGGGGGCTGCAGGCTTAAATGCATTGATCAATTCATGAACCAAATCTCCACTATTTATTATCAGTTAATTTAGTGTGTGCAGAGCCCATCCAATGTCTGTTTAAACAATGTGGTCACAAGCCATAGGGCACCCCAAAACTAGGAAAGGTGAGTGCCGATGTTAAGTGTATATATTGTTTATTAGATTAATTTTTTTAATTAGTCTTATTGTGGTCACATTCTCTCATGCACCCTGTTTTTAACTAAGATTCCATAGCTTGTGTTAGCCATTTCCCTAGATGATTAGTGACAGGTGTGTTGGTAGCTGCTCACCTATAAAAGCAAAGTCTGCTGTGAGCTTCAGACCTGATAGCATGCCTGGTATCAAACATTGATGTGATAGCTATGTGTATTGCAGCCATTTTCAGCGATAGTGGTAGGACCTGCAGAACAGTGGGGTCCCTTGACGGGGGCTGCAGGCTTAAATGCATTGATCAATTCATGAACCAAATCTCCACTATTTATTATCAGTTAATTTAGTGTGTGCAGAGCCCATCCAATGTCTGTTTAAACAATGTGGTCACAAGCCATAGGGCACCCCAAAACTAGGAAAGGTGAGTGCCGATGTTAAGTGTATATATTGTTTATTAGATTAATTTTTTTAATTAGTCTTATTGTGGTCACATTCTCTCATGCACCCTGTTTTTAACTAAGATTCCATAGCTTGTGTTAGCCATTTCCCTAGATGATTAGTGACAGGTGTGTTGGTAGCTGCTCACCTATAAAAGCAAAGTCTGCTGTGAGCTTCAGACCTGATAGCATGCCTGGTATCAAACATTGATGTGATAGCTATGTGTATTGCAGCCATTTTCAGCGATAGTGGTAGGACCTGCAGAACAGTGGGGTCCCTTGACGGGGGCTGCAGGCTTAAATGCATTGATCAATTCATGAACCAAATCTCCACTATTTATTATCAGTTAATTTAGTGTGTGCAGAGCCCATCCAATGTCTGTTTAAACAATGTGGTCACAAGCCATAGGGCACCCCAAAACTAGGAAAGGTGAGTGCCGATGTTAAGTGTATATATTGTTTATTAGATTAATTTTTTTAATTAGTCTTATTGTGGTCACATTCTCTCATGCACCCTGTTTTTAACTAAGATTCCATAGCTTGTGTTAGCCATTTCCCTAGATGATTAGTGACAGGTGTGTTGGTAGCTGCTCACCTATAAAAGCAAAGTCTGCTGTGAGCTTCAGACCTGATAGCATGCCTGGTATCAAACATTGATGTGATAGCTATGTGTATTGCAGCCATTTTCAGCGATAGTGGTAGGACCTGCAGAACAGTGGGGTCCCTTGACGGGGGCTGCAGGCTTAAATGCATTGATCAATTCATGAACCAAATCTCCACTATTTATTATCAGTTAATTTAGTGTGTGCAGAGCCCATCCAATGTCTGTTTAAACAATGTGGTCACAAGCCATAGGGCACCCCAAAACTAGGAAAGGTGAGTGCCGATGTTAAGTGTATATATTGTTTATTAGATTAATTTTTTTAATTAGTCTTATTGTGGTCACATTCTCTCATGCACCCTGTTTTTAACTAAGATTCCATAGCTTGTGTTAGCCATTTCCCTAGATGATTAGTGACAGGTGTGTTGGTAGCTGCTCACCTATAAAAGCAAAGTCTGCTGTGAGCTTCAGACCTGATAGCATGCCTGGTATCAAACATTGATGTGATAGCTATGTGTATTGCAGCCATTTTCAGCGATAGTGGTAGGACCTGCAGAACAGTGGGGTCCCTTGACGGGGGCTGCAGGCTTAAATGCATTGATCAATTCATGAACCAAATCTCCACTATTTATTATCAGTTAATTTAGTGTGTGCAGAGCCCATCCAATGTCTATATATATATATATATATATATATATATATATATATATATATATATATAGCAGGACAAGGAAGATATAGCACTCCAGGCGACTTGATGAAGGAAATACTCACAGACCAGTTAAGGTTCACAACGTTTCAATGCCCGTTTATTAGTGGCATTTTCGTCAGGTATAAAAAATTTTTTATACCTGACGAAAATGCCACTAATAAACGGGCATTGAAACGTTGTGAACCTTAACTGGTCTGTGAGTATTTCCTTCATCAAGTCGCCTGGAGTGCTATATCTTTCTTGTCCTGCTGTCTGTTATGCTATATGGGCACCCGGCGCTGATTTACTTATATGGAGAGCCGGATCCTGCTGCAATTATATATATATATATATATATATATATTACACATGTGCACATATACATATATACATATATACGGTGGGGAAAATATCTTGTGCCTAGGGGCGGCCTGACCGTTAAATTCGCCCCTGGAGTTTACAATCTATATTCTCTACCACATGTACATGAACACACAGACATTCTGGGGTTCATTTTGTTGGAAGCCAACTGACCTACCAGTATATTTTTGGATTGTGGGAGGAAACCAGAGTACCCGGAGGAAACCCACGCAAGTACAGGGAGAATATACAAACTCTGCACAGTTAGAGCCATGATTGGAATCGAACCCATGACCTCAGTGCTGTGAGTCAGTAATGCTAACCATTACACCATCTGAGTACACGTACTAAGTATATATATTATCTTCTAGAACAGTGGTTCCCAACCATGGTCCTCAAGTACCCCCAACAGTGCACGTTTTCCAGGTCACCCGGCAGGTGCACTCATTATTCAGGCACATTTGAAAAGATCCACAGGTGGAGCTAATTATAGCACTTGTGATTCTGTGTGGGGACCTGCAAAACATGCACTGTTGGGGGTACTTTAGGACCAGGGTTGGGAACCACTGTTCTAGAATGTGCTAAATAAATAAATAGATTTGGATTGGTTGCTATGGGCAACATGCCATATACAAAAGAACTCCAAAGTAAATAAATCCCTAATAGAAGTAAATCAAACTGAAGTTCATAGACAGTAATTCGCTTAAAGGGAAGACCTTCAGAAATGTGCTGGGGTTATTTGCTCAAGAGGAATAAAAGGGAATTGAGTAGACAAAATTAATAAAAAAAATGCAAAATAATTAGTGGATTGTGAGTTAATCTGCAGTAACTATACCACATGGTACAGTATGTTTGTATAAGTCACATATTCTGTGAAATCTATAGGAAGCATCATAATTCTCCAATGTATCACAAATAAAATATTTGTAACTATAATAAATTATATTGGCAATCCCCCAAAAATGTATATATTGGAAATATACATATAAGAATACTAAATAACTTAAAGATACTTTGTGGGATATTGACTGGTATTCATCATGAATTCCATATTAAATGAAATTATTATGAAATAACAAATATTGCATAACATCTAAAATATTATTTATCATTTTAGAGTTTCTAGTCATCGCACTACAAAGTCTTGCTTTGTATTCGCACATTAAGTGCCTTGGATAGCAATATCAGTCCCCTTGACCATAAATAACTGCCTATTGTCATTTGCACTTGTCAGTAAAACATATTTTCACACCCTTGGGTTCTGCTCAATAGAAAAGCATTCAGCCTTGTCTAAAGTCTGAATGACTGTGTGTAGGTTTCTGCTCATCTTTTTTCATGAAAAATTGACACAATTTTATTTTTTATTTTTAATCTATTGAAACTTAGAAATCATTCATTTGTACTTTACTTTATCAAGATAAATATCAATAATAAAGTGAAATTATTGGAAAACTGAGGGATCCAACACCTATAACAAATTTAAAAAAGTACATCAAATAATAATTCTACCACATTTATTATTGTTGCATGTTTTTTTTTACTTGTTTAACAAATGTTAGTAATATGAGGGATGTGTTATAAGTTTCTGAATGTGCAGTGCATACAGTAGGTAGCATATAAACAATTGAATTATCTAGTTCTTGTGAAAGAACAAGGAACCGTATATGCAATAAACAGCACTGCACTCTGAAGAAACCAGCGTGTTTACTTCTATGACAAGAGAGGTTTGTGACAGCAGAATAATTCTGGCATAGAAGATGGTCCCTGGAAGATGAGAAGTGCTGCAGCTGACCTGTGTTCATCATCATCAAAGACAGCATTACTGCCATGTGGGCCATAGTTGGGGTGGATGTAAGGGTAATCATGGCTCAGTTAGAGACAAAGATAGGCATCTCATCGAATTCCATTCAAAAGATCATCCACAAAAAGAACTGTAGCAAAATGTCTGCAAGTTGTGTGCATTCACAGCTGAAGAATGCTTGGGTGACCTGGTTCAGCAAAATGCTGGCCAGGTATAATGGTGGTCACACAAACACTGCCTGGGAAGTCATCAGTTGCATTTAAAGCACCCAGCTCAATTTATGGAGTAGAACACAGTTACAGGGGACCTCAGAGCCTTACATCCTCTTACGCCATGCTCCCTTCATGCTATGGATCACCATTGAAATGTACCTGACATAAGGTATACTACCCTGTTACGTTTGATCTACTTTAGAATCTTACTTCTTGGGTCTGAGATGCTGCTGAGTATTCTATTTTTATTTTCATTACAGACTTCAGAATCTACTTATTTATTTAGCACCTTCTATAAGATATTAGTATCTGAAAATTGCCCATAGCAACATCCCATTTGAAAAAGAACTCTTAGTAAAATTCCCCCATTTTCTTTTTTCCCAAATTCACTTTATGACACACACTGTACTCCAAATTTACATTATATGCCGCATGCCGCAACACCCCCTATTCGTTTTTGTTAACTTTCTGACCTCAACTACTTTGAATAATGCAACATATCTGGTCTAACTCCTGTCAATTTTACCAAGCGTTGTCTCTTTATCGCCATCAGGCCAATAAAGTTAAATGGAGTGGTAGGTCAAGAGACGGAAGAGAACTGCTGTAGTTTTTATTATGGCCAGTGTAGTGCCCAGCCATGTCTGGTGCCATTCTGGCTCACCTTGATAGAGATGCATCATGTTTTTTATCCTTTATGTTATGCTTATGGTGCAACTTTATGAAGTATTATTATCTTATCAATGTATACAATATATGCATTTTTGAGTAATGATGTAATGTAATATATAACGACTTGTATGTAAATATAAACTCCTGTATTTCAACTTTGCAAAAGTTATTATCAGTGAAAGTGCAGAATTTAAAAACATCACACAAGTCCTGCTTTATATTCTTGCCTTTTAATCATTACATACTGTACAGCAGTAGAGTGCATCTATTAGACCAGTTCGTTGTTCTTAATAGTTCCTTTGCTAAGATTATTTAAAATCCAAAGTCATGGATTATAAACTCTATTCTGTTGGGCACTACATAAGAGCTTTCTTACAGCAGAGATAATGTATCCAAAAACACAGCAGTCTATAAATTGCCACCAACTTTGCAAACTATAATGTGGCTTGGGAAACATGAATCCATGCTGCATGAACAAGTTATCTTCTTTTTTATGTTCTTTGGTACCAAGTGAGAAAGAAAGAAATATAGATATAATATAGATTGGTTAAGGATGGCTTAATCAAAAGGGAATGGTTACATATCCTAAATATTGAAACATGAATAAAACTGTCATTTAAAACATTATGGACTAATACAACCATTTTACTTCTCAAGGATTTTTTATTGTAGTTTTCATCAGTTACTAAATAAGATCTCCAGAACATGAGAAGATAGTTATATAATGAATATTTTTTTATTAAGATTTTTAAGCTTACACACTAGACAGGCTTTTAAAATATATTGTTCAGAAGAGTGATACAATTTCAAAACTTGTCTAGTGTGTATGGTCAATATGGTTAATGATGCACACTGAAAAAATGTTTTTTTGTTTGCTCAAGGGAGGGCAAACACAAGAAAGAAAAAAGGCTTTGTGGGCGCACTCTTATTTGTGTATATTTGTAATTAATTTAAAACATAACTTTTATTTCGATCAGTTAATATAAGACTACAGAAGAATAAATTTAAGAATTGGTGGAGATTAGTGTGATAGAAATGTGTCAAGTTAAGTACCACTTAATAATGGCAAAAAAGGGGGGTTTTTGAATCAAAATGTTGTGTGATGGTCGTATTAACTTTTCACACTTTATTCTCCATTCGGCGCATCACGTCCTTATCGACATTGATGTATGGACAATGCGACTTTGGGCGAAAATGAATGGTTTAGATCCCTTATTAGGTTTAATAAACCGCAGGGATGTATGTTGCCCCAGCAACTGTTGAGATGGTATTCTTGCAGCTTGTATTGCTTAAGCAGTAGGCGTCTCCAGTACAACTTAATTAGGGATACCTCTATTGATACCACACCAGGGGTTCTTCTGGGGTCACCCACAGGAATACTAATCTGGCCCGTCACTGCTTAGCTTCCAAGTTCGGGAAGTTTTTGGGCAGTTCCAGTGAGGTATGGTGGTATTCTCGTGAGGGTTAATTCCCAATATCAAAATTGTCTGGTTTAACTGCATCAAAGCATTAATAGCTGACTCAATACTTGTTTATTATTTGCCACGTTTTTGATTTACCAACTGGATCTTAGTAATCAATAGTTTTGAACATCCGCATCAGGTGAAAAAAAAGGGGGGGGGGAGAAAGGGGGGAAAGGAAAAAGGAATGAGAAAAGAGGAACAGTGATAGATTTGATGGACAGCAGGAGAGGGGGGGGCACAGTGGAAATGACAGGAAGAAGGTGAAAAGAGACAGAGAGAGAGAGAGAGTGCAGATTTCTACACGGTTTGATATTGATGGGGTTAAATACCTATATGCTGAATCGGGTGGTCTGCTAAATTAGGTATTACAAGTTTTGAGTGGGTTTAAACCAGTGTGTATACTGTATCAACAGTGCTACCGCGTATTGATTATTGCTCCTTTTATAAGTTGGTTGTTACACAGTTTTAGATACAGTTTTGCTGACAAAGTAACAATAGTAACCATAGGTAAATCTGAAGCAAGCAGTTTTGTTGACAAAGTGACAACTGTAACCGTAGGTAAGTCTGAAGCAAGCAGGTAGTTCAGCCTCGAATGAATAATGTTAATTAGCTGCAAACAGACATACAGGTTGATGGAGTATAAATAACAACTGGTTTGCAAAGCTGTGTTTGTAGTTTTGAAAACACGGAGAAGAGTGTCACTCCACTGCAGAGCGCAGGCAGGAGGACACTGGTACCTGGGACGCCGCCTCCGGGCGTCAGAGCTTCAGGTCCGGGTAAGGTCACTGTGGGGGAGTCCCTGGTGCTGGTAACGCCGCTGCTGGGTTGCTGGGGTGTCCGCTAGACACGTGTTTCGCCGGGATCGGCTTCTTCAGTATGCGCCATCTTGGATGAGGGCAGTATGCCCATAGTCTTATGTGTGGTCAGTCCAATCAGTGTGTTTCCTTCCTGATTGATGTTGTAGCTCTCCAATGGAGAGGCACTTGTCTCTGGTAGGTCCAGAGCTCCGTATTGTGGGTGAGCTTCATGTAACTATTATTTATACTGATTGTTAACGCAGTTTATCCGATCAGATATCGCTAATATTGACAACACAAGGATTTGTGACTGCTGAGTTTGCCGCAGCACAGGATTTTATCTTGATTTGTAGATATTAAAAACGTGCATATATTATTCTAATTAAAGAGGTAGTATGGCGGATATAGCCTCTATTACGTGAGGGGATATTATAACAAGCCATAGGGATTGCTGCAGTCAATACGACTGCACATGAGAACAGATAATTGTTTTGCTGGAGATGTCCCTGTGGCTTTGTGGGCTAATAGAGATGTCCAGAGAGAATATATATTGGGTAATTGAGGAGTTTTTAGAGTTATAACTTTTGTCACCAAACTTTGTTGTTTATTGCATAGGTAGTTTCGAGAGATGAATATCTAGTAAAATTATTTTATTTTTTTGTTGTTATTTTTTATTGTTTATTTTTTATAATTTATTAGGAATTAAGAGGTTGTATTTACTGAGTGACCATAGGTATAATAATTTATGGATACAAAGTGAATGAGTGACACACATAGAGAAAGAAATGTGAAAAACCGGGTGAGCGATGTGCAAATCGTTGAAAGGTGCCTATGGTGATCATGGTAATCAGATTAAGGATGGGTGAAAATTGATTAGTGTAAGACCGATCAGCTTTATGCTGTAGTGGTATATGTGTAAATTGTGAGCAGTGACTATTGGTATTTTACTGGTGGTTAAATATTGAGTGATACAGGTTGTGTTACTATGGAATACGTGGTATATTTAGTGCCACATTGGATCGTTTGTGTGCTGGTGACTTGGGAATTGACCAGTGGTTAACCGTGTATCGGTTATTGGGTGAACCCCTTGCTGCTGCTGCCAGTGAATAAATATGTTGGGTGGTATATACAATGAAATAATATGTGGAAAATAGATAGGTAAATAAATAAATTATTGAATAAATAAATAAATAAATAAATAAATATATAAATTACCCAAAAGAGATAGTAAGTAGAATATTATTAATTCTTAGTTCGGTAATATGTGGTAGATTATTTTATTTAAGAAAAGCCCCATATTTAATATCCTCATTGAGGCCATTTGGT
Source organism: Crinia signifera (assembly GCF_055691185.1). Lineage (NCBI taxonomy): Eukaryota > Metazoa > Chordata > Amphibia > Anura > Myobatrachidae > Crinia > Crinia signifera. Next base: position 202,453,790 of record NC_139219.1, read on the forward strand.
GCCAAGGATCCAAGCCTGAAGATCCATTTTCCTTCTTTCTGGAGCAATGTCTGGTTCAAATCTCCACCTCTAAGACCGAGGTGTATCTGTTCAAGGCCAAAGATTTTGAAACTGGTGGATTTGCCTTGATGCTTTCGATGGAAGTGTCTCGCTACCGTAGTTAGCTGTTTCATCCTTTTGATGTCTGCCTCTGCATTTCGGATGTTTCCTAGATGTTCGAGGGCTCGTTGTTTCAATTGGCGACTTGTCATGCCTACATATAAAATATCGCAGTCACATGAGATGCCATATATTACGTTCTTGCTCTTGCAGTTGAAATAACCCTTGATAGGGATTATCTGTCCATATTTGTCCTTTATCAAAGCCAATTTTTTAATATGTGGACATATTTTGCATCCTCCACAGGGAAAACTGCCATCCGGGAAAGTGTTCTTAGTTCTTGGTCCTGAGAAATGGCTATGTACTAGTTTGTCCTTGAGACTGGGTGCTCTTCTCCAGCTCATGTTTACTTTGCTGTCTAATTTCTTAGCTAAGTCACTGTCGCTCAGGATGATGGGCCAGTGCTTCTGTATAATGCTCTTGATTTCACGCCACTCAATGCAGAAATTGCCGACAAAGCGAATTGTGGTGTCTTCTTTTTTGTTGATGGGTTTGTCGGTTTTGAAAAGTATTTGTGACCTGTCTATCCCAGCCACCGTTTGTTGTGCCTTTTTGATGGATCTTTTGGAATATCCTCTCTCTAGCAATCTGTTGCTGAGGTATTTGCAGTTCTGTTGGTATACATCATCATTAGAACAGTTCCTCCGAATCCTGAGGAATTCTCCTTTGGGGATGTTGGCGATTGTGGGTGGAAAGTGTGCACTTGTGTTATAAAGTAGACTGTTGGTTGAGGTTGATTTGCAGAAGAGTTCTGTGTTCACCATATTGTCCTTACCTCTGTATATCTTGAGATCTAAGAAGGATATACTTGTTTGGCTGTATTCCGAAGTTAGTTTTAGATTGAGATTATTGTTATTGAGGTGTTCCAAGAATTGGTGTAACTGTGTTTCGGTGCCCTTCCAGATCATCAGAATGTCATCAATGTATCTCATCCAAACAGTGATGCATTCTTCATAGATAAAGTTGTTCTCATGAAAGACACACTCCCGCTCCCACCACCCAAGGAAGAGGTTGGCGTACGTGGGGGCACAGGCTGCCCCCATCGCCGTGCCCCTCCCCTGGATGTAGAAGCGGTTGTTGAATGTAAAGTAGTTTTTGTGCAATACAAATTCCATTAGTTGGATGAGAAAATCTTGAAAATCACCGGACCCCTCCATTTGGAGAAAGTATTTAACTGCTTTGATGCCAAGGTCGTGTCTTATGCAGGTGTATAATGCTTCTACATCAAGGCTTACCAAGAATTCTGATTCCTCCAAGCAGACATCATGGAGCTTCTTTAAGACATCAGCTGTGTCCCGTACATAAGATGGTAGGGCCGTGACATGTTGTCGTAAGTGTGTATCCAAAAAGATACAGGCTTTTTCAATAAGTGCTCCATTGCCAGACACTATTGGGCGTCCTGGTGGTTCAATTATGTTTTGTGAACCTTCGGTAGCAAGTAGAAGGTTGCCGTGCGCGGATTCGGATTGGTTAGAAATTGGTGTTCAGATTTGGTAATGGTTCCATTCATTACTGCGTTGGTTAGGATTTTTTCATATTGTGCCTTGAAATTGAGTGTTGGGTCGAAAAGGGTTTTTGTATAACAGGATGTATCATCCAGCTGTCTGTTAACCTCTTTCAGATACAGCGAGGTCGGCCACAAAACAATGTTACCGCCTTTATCAGACGGTTTGATTTCCACATCGGTCCATTGTTGGATTTCCTGAATGGCCTGATTCTCCTCTTTGCTGATGTTTCTGCCGTGCCTCATGCGTTTCTTTTTCTGGTGTAGTTTATCCAGTTCTTTTGAGACCAAGTTCGTGAATACCTTCACCTCCGGGCACACATTTAATGGTGGAAAGAAAGTGGAGCGTTTCTTGCAGAGTGGTCTGGTGGTTACTGCGGGGGATTCAATGTTGCCTTCAAGTTCCTCCAGTGACCTGATAGCTTCTTGTTCTTGTTCTGACCAGGTGTCCATTGCTGGAGAGTCTTCTTTTTTGGCATAAAACTTGGTTAGTAGGAGTTTTCGGCTAAACAGTTGGAGATTGGTTTCCCATTGAAAACGGTTAAAGGTGTTGGTGGGACAGAAAGTTAAACCAACATCCCCAAAGGAGAATTCCTCAGGATTCGGAGGAACTGTTCTAATGATGATGTATACCAACAGAACTGCAAAGACCTCAGCAACAGATTGCTAGAGAGAGGATATTCCAAAAGATCCATCAAAAGGGCACAACAAACGGTGGCTGGGATAGACAGGTCACAAATACTTTTCAAAACCGACAAACCCATCAACAAAAAAGAAGACACCACAATTCGCTTTGTCGGCAATTTCTGCAATGAGTGGCGTGAAATCAAGAGCATTATACAGAAGCACTGGCCCATCATCCTGAGCGACAGTGACTTAGCTAAGAAATTAGACAGCAAAGTAAACATGAGCTGGAGAAGAGCACCCAGTCTCAAGGACAAACTAGTACATAGCCATTTCTCAGGACCAAGAACTAAGAACACTTTCCCGGATGGCAGTTTTCCCTGTGGAGGATGCAAAATATGTCCACATATTAAAAAATTGGCTTCGATAAAGGACAAATATGGACAAATAATCCCTATCAAGGGTTATTTCAACTGCAAGAGCAAGAACGTAATATATGGCATCTCATGTGACTGCGATATTTTATATGTAGGCATGACAAGTCGCCAATTGAAACAACGAGCCCTCGAACATCTAGGAAACATCCGAAATGCAGAGGCAGACATCAAAAGGATGAAACAGCTAACTACGGTAGGGAGACACTTCCATCGAAAGCATCAAGGCAAATCCACCAGTTTCAAAATCTTTGGCCTTGAACAGATACACCTCGGTCTTAGAGGTGGAGATTTGAACCAGACATTGCTCCAGAAAGAAGGAAAATGGATCTTCAGGCTTGGATCCTTGGCACCAAATGGCCTCAATGAGGATATTAAATACGGGGCTTTTCTTAAATAAAATAATCTACCACATATTACCGAACTAAGAATTAATAATATTCTACTTACTATCTCTTTTGGGTAATTTATATATTTATATATTTATTTATTTATTCAATAATTTATTTATTTACCTATCTATTTTCCACATATTATTTCATTGTATATACCACCCAACATATTTATTCACTGGCAGCAGCAGCAAGGGGTTCACCCAATAACCGATACACGGTTAACCACTGGTCAATTCCCAAGTCACCAGCACACAAACGATCCAATGTGGCACTAAATACCACGTATTCCATAGTAACACAACCTGTATCACTCAATATTTAACCACCAGTAAAATACCAATAGTCACTGCTCACAATTTACACATATACCACTACAGCATAAAGCTGATCGGTCTTACACTAATCAATTTTCACCCATCCTTAATCTGATTACCATGATCACCATAGGCACCTTTCAACGATTTGCACAGCGCTCACCCGGTTTTTCACATTTCTTTCTCTATGTGTGTCACTCATTCACTTTGTATCCATAAATTATTATACCTATGGTCACTCAGTAAATACAACCTCTTAATTCCTAATAAATTATAAAAAATAAACAATAAAAAATAACAACAAAAAAATAAAATAATTTTACTAGATATTCATCTCTCGAAACTACCTATGCAATAAACAACAAAGTTTGGTGACAAAAGTTATAACTCTAAAAACTCCTCAATTCCCCAATATATATTCTCTCTGGACATCTCTATTAGCCCACAAAGCCACAGGGACATCTCCAGCAAAACAATTATCTGTTCTCATGTGCAGTCGTATTGACTGCAGCAATCCCTATGGCTTGTTATAATATCCCCTCACGTAATAGAGGCTATATCCGCCATACTACCTCTTTAATTAGCATAATATATGCACGTTTTTAATATCTACAAATCAAGATAAAATCCTGTGCTGCGGCAAACTCAGCAGTCACAAATCCTTGTGTTGTCAATATTAGCGATATCTGATCGGATAAACTGCGTTAACAATCAGTATAAATAATAGTTACATGAAGCTCACCCACAATACGGAGCTCTGGACCTACCAGAGACAAGTGCCTCTCCATTGGAGAGCTACAACATCAATCAGGAAGGAAACACACTGATTGGACTGACCACACATAAGACTATGGGCATACTGCCCTCATCCAAGATGGCGCATACTGAAGAAGCCGATCCCGGCGAAACACGTGTCTAGCGGACACCCCAGCAACCCAGCAGCGGCGTTACCAGCACCAGGGACTCCCCCACAGTGACCTTACCCGGACCTGAAGCTCTGACGCCCGGAGGCGGCGTCCCAGGTACCAGTGTCCTCCTGCCTGCGCTCTGCAGTGGAGTGACACTCTTCTCCGTGTTTTCAAAACTACAAACACAGCTTTGCAAACCAGTTGTTATTTATACTCCATCAACCTGTATGTCTGTTTGCAGCTAATTAACATTATTCATTCGAGGCTGAACTACCTGCTTGCTTCAGACTTACCTACGGTTACAGTTGTCACTTTGTCAACAAAACTGCTTGCTTCAGATTTACCTATGGTTACTATTGTTACTTTGTCAGCAAAACTGTATCTAAAACTGTGTAACAACCAACTTATAAAAGGAGCAATAATCAATACGCGGTAGCACTGTTGATACAGTATACACACTGGTTTAAACCCACTCAAAACTTGTAATACCTAATTTAGCAGACCACCCGATTCAGCATATAGGTATTTAACCCCATCAATATCAAACCGTGTAGAAATCTGCACTCTCTCTCTCTCTCTGTCTCTTTTCACCTTCTTCCTGTCATTTCCACTGTGCCCCCCCCTCTCCTGCTGTCCATCAAATCTATCACTGTTCCTCTTTTCTCATTCCTTTTTCCTTTCCCCCCTTTCTCCCCCCCCCCTTTTTTTTCACCTGATGCGGATGTTCAAAACTATTGATTACTAAGATCCAGTTGGTAAATCAAAAACGTGGCAAATAATAAACAAGTATTGAGTCAGCTATTAATGCTTTGATGCAGTTAAACCAGACAATTTTGATATTGGGAATTAACCCTCACGAGAATACCACCATACCTCACTGGAACTGCCCAAAAACTTCCCGAACTTGGAAGCTAAGCAGTGACGGGCCAGATTAGTATTCCTGTGGGTGAACTCAGAAGAACCCCTGGTGTGGTATCAATAGAGGTATCCCTAATTAAGTTGTACTGGAGACGCCTACTGCTTAAGCAATACAAGCTGCAAGAATACCATCTCAACAGTTGCTGGGGCAACATACATCCCTGCGGTTTATTAAACCTAATAAGGGATCTAAACCATTCATTTTCGCCCAAAGTCGCATTGTCCATACATCAATGTCGATAAGGACGTGATGCGCCGAATGGAGAATAAAGTGTGAAAAGTTAATACGACCATCACACAACATTTTGATTCAAAAACCCCCCTTTTTTTGCCATTATTAAGTGGTACTTAACTTGACACATTTCTATCACACTAATCTCCCCCAATTCTTAAATTTATTCTTCTGTAGTCTTATATTAACTGATCGAAATAAAAGTTATGTTTTAAATTAATTACAAATATACACAAATAAGAGTGCGCCCACAAAGCCTTTTTTCTTTCTTGTGTTTGCCCTCCCTTGAGCAAACAAAAAAACATTTTTTCAGTTGCCATACTGAAACCGTGGGTGCACCACCAATCATATGACTATTAGAATACACTCGTCATAGTCCTAACATTGGTCTTTCCATAAATTGTTACTCAATTATTATTTGTCAGTGCGGCTCCAACCCCCATCTTGTAGCTCTAATGATGCACACTCCCAGCTCCCCCCCCCCCATCCTCTGTGTGATGCAGCTGAATCTGACAATATTGTCAGCAACTTAATGCACCATGTGACGTCACTGAACAATATCATTAAACATATAATGTGCTTTATCATTTGATCAGCGGCATAACCAATATTGTTAACTATATTGGCCGTGCTGCTAATCGGCTAGTGTGTATGGACCAACTGCCACATATTGATTCAGACCATAGGTTCCCAACATGGGGTACTCATACCCCTGGGGGTATGCTACAAACTGGTTTGGAGTACCTGAAAATAATTTTGGTAATGGAAAAAAAAAGAAGTCATCTCCTGATGAAAGAAGTCTTCCATTTCCATGGAGACAAACCATGTTGCATCACTTCCAATTTCGTCTGCAGCATCATCAAAGTCTCCTCATGCCTTTGCATGAGCAACAATCCACTGGATTTTCTACATATAGGTTATATATTTATATATACTGTATAAGGTAGTGTCACTCCTCTGGACTTCTTAAATAGCAATACAGATGCTGATTATTCCAATTGACACCAAGAGATTGGAGTGCCATTTACTGTACCTATCAATTTATCTATCTATCTATCTATCTATCTATCTATCTATCTATCTATATATATATATATATATATATATATATATATATATATATATATATATATACACACATAGTACTCATACTGCATTTTTGTAGCATACATGAAAAAAGAACTTCAATAAAAAATATTTCAGTTTCAGTACTTTTTATGCCTCTTCACTCAACTTGATTAGATGACAATAATATATTTACTCTTTATTCATAACACAACCTAAGATAATTCTTGAGCGTTGAAATTGATTAATACATCAATACATGGTTCTGTTATTTTGATCCAAAAATGTTATTAGAAACGGAAGTACATTTTTCAATTTCAATGCAATACGGAATTGTTTTAAAAAATAGCATAAATCTTAAATTTCTGTTCTCACCTTGGTTCAATATAAATAACCACTAAATGAATTTAAGATTTCTAAAAGTAGTAAAAAGCTTTCTAAACACCAGCACTTATATTTTTGATGATTTATTCAACATACTGTAATAGCAATTATATAAGCGATACAATTAAGTACCCTCTAATTGTATTTATGTATTTATTTGACCTTAAACAGAATTTTATTTTCATGCCTCAATAACTTATTAAAGTAATAGCACACAAGGAAAACAAACAACAATTCCTTTATAAAGCACATTCATCCTATTTTCCCTCTTACTCAAATAAATGCAATGCTTCCAGCATGTGTGTAGCTTCTGTAATACAAGACTTTTGAATATGAAATTAAAGTTTGAACTGCAAGCTGTTGTAAATTCTATACTTGTACAGTGGGTTTTGATAATGATGGTGGAAAATAGGTTCACACCAGTGTATGACTCAAACTACTATATGAACAGTTTGATTACTTAACCAGTGTCTTGGTTTATAGCAGGTACAACCGTACTCACTGTTATATGTACAAAGGTGGTGGAGCACAGCTTAAGTGGAGTGGGGTATAATGCAGCTCACCAGCTGATTTGTGTATGCTGAAAATGGATAGTGATGCAGAGATATTAGAACAGCTTTATATTGCATGTAATCACATGTCTTTCCTAGGAGCTAAGCAATAAGAGACTTCTGTCCCTCACCATGTTAAAATACACAAACAGTCATGACAGGAAGGCCCCTGCACATGCTCAGTAAAAATATTGGATAGGGCATAAAGGGGTGTATTCAATCCTCTCCGCTATTTCCGACAGGGCAAATAGTGGCAGGCGCCTATTCAATGCTGTCTTTCCCAAAAGCATTGAAGCAACATCTCGTCAGAACGTACCCGACTTTAAAAGCAGTCCGGCACGTTTTGTCAAAAACAGACGTGGATTGTCAAGATCATGACCGGATCTCGACAATCCATGGCCGTTATTGTGGACTTGCCCCAATTTCAACGATCGGCAGATGGGACACTGAAGGGGGTTATTCTGGTTCACTCGCAAAGGCAAATTCACTCTCAGATGGACAAAACCATAAGTACTGCAGGTGGGTAATGTGCAGAGAGAGTTAGATTTGGGTGAGTTATTTTGTTTGTGTGCAGGGTAAATACTGTCTGCTTTATTTTTACACAGCAATATAGATATATGAAGTACATACCCCACCCAAATGTACCTCTCTCATGTTACATCTTAACCACCTGCAGTGCATTTGGTTTTGTCCATCTGAGAGTGAATTTGCCTCTGCGGGTGAACCAGAATAACCCCCCAAAAACAGGCCAGTGTCCCAACGGGACATATCGACAGTCGGGACCCAGGATTGAATACCCCCAATATACAGTATGTGTGTATTCATGGGTGCAAACTGTATGAATTTGTGGTCAACTATAGTGTGGATTAAATGAGTGCTGAAAATATCCCTGACAATAAAAATTGAGAAACAATTCTAAACATTATTGTTACAGTATATCAATGTAAAAATTCATATTATATTATATATCAAACATCACTGTAAATAAAACATCATCATGTATTAAGTCAAATATGTAGTACAGCTTGACCATTAAAGAACCATAAACAGACTTTTAGCTATAACCAAAAAAAACATGGATTTTCACATCTGTTCCACTACTACTAATTTAATCAAGAAATTGTGGTGAAGTTTTTAATTTTTGGACTACAGTAATTTCACTTTGTGTGTCGAGTACTTATACATGTCTGATTTTACCTCTTTTTGACCCCTGCTTTTAGTTTAAATGAAAATACCCAATCAAAATATACTCTGTTAGGCTTTGGCAAATGATGGTGTCCTAAATAAGAACTGGTTTAGTACTTTACCTAATATAAAAAAATTGAAACCTGTAATTAAATAATAGAGCAATATATTTGTTTCACACTTCATTATTATCCTATCAAATTGTACTTTAACTATCTACTCTGCATTGTGATAATTAGTTATATAGTTGCATTGTGGCTCATGTATTAAGCTTCCTTTTCCAATCACTTTCTAAACGTTACAGTTGTGCCATTCAAACTATTTGGTCCATTACCCCCTAGAGTGCCAAGTGAGTTTGTCAAAATAAAGAAGGAGCGCACCTTGTCCTTGCCCGACACCTGCCAGATTGGCGAGTGCTGGTGGACAGGGACTCCATTAAACTGGGACGCGCACAGTCCCTGCCCGTCTCCACTTCAGGGAGATGGGCAGGGTTAAGGGGAGGCGGGATTGCAATGGGGACCGGCGAGGGAGGCAGCAGGCAACGGTGGGGAGCTCTGTTGCCACGGGGCGTCCGAGTGCCCCCTGGTGGGAGGTGGCGAAACTATAGTTTTGCCAGCCCCTGCAAGAAAGAGGCCGGCTACATCTGTAGGTGTGAAAATTGCCAAGTAAACCTTTTTATTCATCATAATGACTTGTAATGTTTACCTTGTAGGAAATATAATTTTTTTGCAGAATTTTTATTTCAATTTATAAAACAAAGGTGAAGGACGCTGGCATTTGTAGTGTATATTGTGGACATATCTCCCACAGAGGTGTTTGCACTCAAACTTTGTCAGTATCCTATTAGATGCAATCCTTTTTTCGCCAATAAAAATGACCAAAGGTTATTATCATGCTATCTAAATACATGTCAAAAAAGAAACGCGATTGTGAGATAACACAAGGGATGCTGAATAACTTCCCTAAACCCATGTTAACTTGGCTCCAATAGCTGCTTAGCACAGATTATGCTGCAGGTCCCTGAGACACCAAAAGCATAACACCCAATATGTGCTAGGTACCTGGGCTAATTGGATAGCCGTAAGTAAATCTATTAGCTGAAGTAAATGAATGCAGCTTATTGGATACTAGCCTTTCTTGCTATTTCATTATATTTTGTATCAAAAGTAAAGCATTGCCAGGTATTTGCCAGTGCAAACATATAATTTTAGTAAGTAATAAATCAGCAGCATACTTATGGTTTCCTAGTACATATAAGTCAGCGATATAGATTTTACCTAATTTACTCCAAGATACAACATATCTATTTTTGTTAAATGGTTATATAATAAACCAGAGCATATAACTATTTCTATGTATTTAAATAATTATAAATAAATAAGGCAAATATAAGTATTTGTAATGTATCACACAATGGAGAGAGATAAGCTGGAGAGATAAAGTACCAAACAATCAGCTCCTGTTATTTTTCAAACTCATCCTGTAACATGACAGTAAGGAGCTAACATTTTTCCCAACACACCATAGTTTAGAAACATATAAACATAGAACAGTAGATAGGCAGAAAGGCAATAATACAAACATGGAACATATGCACATGGCAGACTAGTATTTTTTTCCTGATAGTAGTCAATAAACCAACCAGAATCACCCCCTTTAAGAATTAACCCCTTCAGTGGCAATCCCGAGAAATTTCCAAGCTGTGCCTCAGTGCCCAGTCTGGCAAGTCCGGAAAATTCTCGGGATTTCCACTGTTTACAGCCCTCCCCTCTGCGGCGAATCCTCCTCCTCCCCCTCCCTTCCGGGTTTTGTATTTAAGTCCCCGGCGCTGGCTAATGACAAGCCGGCTGCTGGGGACAGCCACTGATTGACAGTGCAGCGATGCTGCCCGGACCCAGGGAGGCAGTGGTGGTTTTTTTTTAAGGGAGCTCTCCCCATAAAAAACTCCCCCAGTGGGGAGCGCTCCCAAAAAAAAAAACCCACCACTGAAGGGGTTAAATAAGTGTTACATATGATTATATACAGATGGAGCACCTCTCATGCTTGCTTGGCTCTCGCCAGAACATCCCCACTGGTGAGAGCCAGCGGAGAGGGACACCATCAGACTGGGAAGCACATGGGTCTCACACGCATGCGCGTCCCAGTCTCTCGGCTATTTTGCGTGGCGGGACCCTGCCCATCTCCGTTTCACGGAAATGGGCAGGGTTAAGATGGGTCAGGGTGGCGGTGGGGACAGGCAATGGCAGTGGTCGAGGCAGCGGAGGGGAGTTCCATCTCATCGGGGCACGCAAGAGTCTCGTGTGCACGTGCCCCCTGGGGACGGCTGGCGGCTGGCCTGAATGAAATGCACTCCATATGTATGTAGAATTAAACTTTTATGTGCACAGTTTTGGCAATACATATTTCAAGTTCTACTTATTCTATATCATTCTGCACATTATCATCAAGCAATTCATTTGTGAAATCATATTTGCAGATTTTATAATCTGAGATGACAGTGGACAATATAAAATGGATGTCTATAGTTCATTCTGCTTTGGGTTTGGTGAGGGCAAGACTGGGAAAATTTGAGGTCATGACTGTTGGTGAAACATGTAAACTTTTATAGTATGTTAAGTGTATTTAGTAGAATATTTTATAGTTAAAAGGATTATTCTGGCATACACTTTTGACAAGCCTTTTTAAAAAAGTTGGTTGAAAATATTTGTAATAATCATTGGATGAACGCATTAAACTCAGAACTGCACATTGCAATCACAACAAAAAAAAGTAATTTGTTGAAACTTTGCAAACACTGTTTGATGCAAAATAATATGATTCTTCAATGGAACATTAAAATAAATTATATGTTTGGTAGCATTATACCAATTAGTCACTAGATGGCAGGATAGCATGATAAATAAGACTGGAATTCTCCAGAGAGACTTGAAAAAAAGTAAAATAATACATTAAAAACTAATTATAACAATAAATATTTACATAAAAAATAATTTATGTTTGTAGAAGACATAATAATGAAGTTAAATTACTTGAGGTTATCTAAAAAAATTAAATATTAATTGTATACTAGGCCTTCCATATACAATATAGAAGAACACAAATTTGATGTACCATTACAAATACTGTGCAGTTCCTAATTTATGCAAAATATTAAATTAAAAAAAGACCTGAAACATATCAGCTGTAGTAATAGTGTTTAATTCTAAAAAAATAAATCGATATTGTTTATTTTTTTCTGTAGTAAACTGGTTTGACAAATTTACTAATTCCTGCTTAATTTAAAAAATTGAACTCCTCAAAACAATTTATGTATTAAGGCCTAAAGCAGCACAGACTCCTACCAATGCTAATTATTAAGATTAAAATGTTACATTTAACTATTTGATTCAGTTCCGTTGTGCAATATATATATATATTGCTTTATGTTGCAGTATTGGCTGCTACTACTACTACTACTGTCATTGATAATGCATGTAATTGCTTTGCTGCTACCAGCCATTACCTTAGCTGCAAGTGCAAGGTGAGTGAAAAAGTTACAGATGAGGCATCCAGATGAGACATTAAGGGGGATATTCAATCGCCGTCGAGCATCTCCCGTGGGGGAGATGCTCGACGGGCCCTATTCAATGCTGTCTTCCCCGCAGACAGGTTTTTTGGATGCTAGAGGAGGCACGAGCCTCCTCTAGCATCCTTAAAAACTGTCTGCTGTTAGGGGGCAGCCATTTTCTGATGGTCATTATAGAACTGCAGGAGGAGACGGAGCCGGGAGAAGATAGGCGTGGCGGGACCCTGAATGCGGTGGCGGCGGTTGCGGCATGCGGAGGGGTAAGGGGGGGTTTTAACTTCAGTTGGGAAGATGGTTGGGAGGGCTAGGGGGAGGGGGCGGCACTGCCGATATCGGCGCGGGGGGGGGGGGGGGCGTAAAAATTCTTGTTATGCCGCTGACACTACAGTATTTTCACATGTCTCTTAAAATTACATAAAAGTATTTATCTGGATTATTTCGCAAATTAAAATGTATATTTTAACTTTTAACACACCACAGAACATTTCAAAACTTTATTAACAACAGCAAACAATTAACAACAAAAATATTAGTCGATATTTAAACAATAAATGTTAAAATATTTTCAAACCAATTATATTAAAATACATACAAAATGTTACAGTTCTATTTAGATCCCATTCTTAGAACTCTTTAGAGAAAGTATGTCTATGGAAGGTAAAATCAGAGGACTACTCAAACAAAGTGCTAAAATGTGCCAAAATCCAGCACCTGCTGGATTTCAAACCACCCCACAGTTTTGCAAATGCTGACTGGTTTCAGAAACAAATACAAAACCCGCAGACAGTGTTTTTAAAGGAGCGAAAAAAGTCAAGACATTCATGACATCTGGAGTGAGGGTAGATGACTGCCACATCCCCACTTTGTGGTACAATGATTTACTAAAATTTACACTTGAGCAGGACCTTCAGTGCCCATCTATTACTGTAGCTTGCTGGACTTAAGGATTTCAGAAAAAGTGGACAGAGGAGCTGGAGAAACTTCTAGGACTAAATTAGAAAGTGATGTTGAACAGTACATAATAAAGTTCTAAATTGTCCACTAAATTCAATTACTTTTTGCAGTGCTCCTGCCATGGTACTGCCCCTACACAATTAAAATAGGTAGTATATTTCTCCTTAACTTGTTTGGTACACGCAGAGGCTGTTGGTACAACCCATGCAGCCACAGAAGATCCTGGTCACCTGGCATAGTTGTGTGCTTTGTTCTTTATTGGAGGATTCTCCAATCTCCACCTTAGGAAATTATGTAGTAGGCAGCATGCCCGCTAGATCAAACCATGCACTATAGATGTAGTATCATTATACACTAGCATCCCCCACAGATGTGGCCTTGAGGAAGTGACGAGGTCGTGACTTTAAGTGATCTTTACAAAGGACCAGATTATGACTTCATCACTATTGGACATTGTACTTTGCTGCCATTATTTCTTATTTGATGATACCTTCTACCTGCAATGCTCAGGTGTTGCCATGGGATCTTGTGTGGCACCAAGCCTGGCAAACATCTTTATGTACAACATAGAGAAGGATTTATTCTTCACAGATCCTTCAATAGCAAACAGCATTAAGTTCTACTATCATTACATCAACAACATAATTTTTCTATGGACTGGTACTAAAGAGAGCTTCAAGGATACTATAAAATCCATCAACACACAAGATCCTGATATTAAATTCACATGGACCTCAAGCATTGATAAAAATCAACTTTTGGATGTGACTGTCACACAAACTAATGACTGCTTTCTACAATCTACAGTCTTCAATAAACCCACTGACAGGAACAGCCTGCTCGAGAGAAATAGTCATCACCCGCCATCATTAAAATGGGGGTTAGCATATTCCCAATTCCTGAGAGGCAGACAAATATGCAGCAGAACTGAAGATGCAATAGTAACTATTGACCCAATGACAACCACAATCCTCACCAAAGGATACCCATCAAATTGTTAATAAACACTAAAAAGAAGGTGCTTTTGATGGACAGAAATACCCTCTTGCAGCCATCTGCTTCAAAAGTTCAACACAACAGAGTTATATGGAAGCAGTCCTACTCCACTTGCAGAGAAGAATTGATCAAAACCGCCCAATCGGTGTGGCTGATAGTATCGTCTGACAAAAAGTTACCAGCTTTGAAAAATAATACTGTTCTACCCTCATTTTAGAGGGGTAGAAATATACAAGACTTTGTGGTTCATAATGATCTTGTAAAACTGAAACAGACACCCCCTCAGCATTTCCTTAGCCACAAGAATGGGAATTATCAGTGTTTGGGCTGTACCACTTGCAGCAGTTTGGAGATCAGTGACACTTTCGTACATCCATGAGCATGAGCAAAGATTAAAATAAGACATGCCCTCACTTGCAGCAGCAAGTACGTTGTGTATTATATTATGGGCTACTGTATTTAGGAAAGACTATCAGGCAATTCAAAGAAAGAATTGCGCTGCACAGATTGAGCATACGAGCAGCCATAGAAGGGAAAAAATCTGATCAACCAGTTGCCCGGCACTTCAAACTCCATAACCACAACCACTGCTCAATTAAATACAAAATGATTGACTGTGTACCAAAGAGCATAAGAGGAGGAGATCGGGACTGTGCATTACTACAATTGGAAGCCCTCTGTATTCACCATTTACAGATGGTCCAGCCTCTTGGACTAAATGAGACATTACCGCTTTCATGCTTTTTGTGATGTATCTATTCCCCTGTTTCTAGCCAGTTGATATAGCTTCAAAGACCCCTTTTCATACACACAGCATTTGCTGTCAGCATCCAATTACAGACTCGGAACACCATGATAGTGTTGGCTAACCATAATTTTATTGACAATACAATATTTTACAACATAGTCTGTTACTAATGAAGACTCATATTATGTTATTCAATTGGACAGTGGTTACGTTGCCTATTGGAATAGGTTTTCCACTCTGAAAGTTATTTTCTTGTACCTTTTCACTGCGGGTTGGGAATACGCTTTGTAACCACTCCCCCTTGGTCATAGCTGAAGCGCCTCTACAAGGAAAATCATACATGACTCTGGCCATGCTCGGTTTAATCAGCAGATGGTAAATTGAGAGTTTTGGCAATAAGCTTCTCATAGAAAACAGTTTGTTAATAGGACCAACTTCAAAAGCTTCCTCACAATTAGAGTAGTTTCACTATTTCAAATGCCTTAGCTAAACTTTTCCATTTATCCATGGTTGTAGGGAACTAGAAAACAAAACCTATTGTAAATGCAGTGCATGAACCATATCTTTACCTGGAAATCACCTGACAGGTACAGGGAAATGAGGGAGAAACTTCTTACCAAAATTTGCCTCCACCAATAAAAAAATTTAACAGTGCAACAAAAAGGGTCATCTTTTAAAACAACAATTTCTGGATAGTGCACATCAAAGTGATTCAAAATCTGCCCAATCAATGGAACAGGGCATATTATATGTGGTTTAGTGTAGCCCTGAACACAAATTAAATAACCACAATACCATCCTACCTCCATTACTGTACACCTTCTCAAATCAGCTACTAATCCCTAATCCACCTATTTCTCTGCCACTTCAAGCTCGATAAATTCAGCTATGCCACATTCTGACCAACCACAACCTGATTATCCACATTTCATCCATTTATAAATTGTTCTCTGTTAATATAGCTTTAAAAAAAAGTGACCCAGTTGCAAACAAGTTTTATCATACCCAACAACTTTGGTGCTCTATGATATACTGTATGATGCTTCCACCAATCGGTGTCCTGATGTAATTTATAAAACATTGTTGATAATTAATGCAAAAAGTTAGCTTTGTTAAGAAGTCTACTTATTGTTGCTATATACATTTTATATTGTTATTTTCACATATTGTCATTTTTATAGTGTGCATATTGTTGATTTAATTGTTACTTAATTTTTATATTATTTACAGTTGAAAATGCTTAAAAATAAATATGCTGTCATCCTTGATGCAGAGTTTATCGTCTTAGTTAAAAAAAAAAATATATAGAGCTATATACTATAGAGCCGGTCTCCTATGGGCATTCATCCGGCGGGCACCAGCTTTACCTTCCCTGGTTTGGACGCAATTGGGAGTGCCGCTCCACAACTACATTATATATATATATTTATGCACCCCAGCAGATGGTGAATTTTGGTGTGTGTGCCGTCCTAACAGAACTATATATATATATATTATGTATATATATATATACAGTATATATATATATTTTTTTTTTTTTACAAGAAATATCATAGTGGTATTTTTCATACTGGTATTTTTCATACTGTACTTTCAAATACTTCTGCTTCGGGATGGAATGATAGCTTTTCTGGTATCTGGGTGATAAGGAAAGCTTGAGGGAAGATGAGGGCACCAAACTTTATTTCAACCACGGTCAAGTCAGTAGCCAGGAATCTAAGGGTTGCTACTACACTATCGTCATCAGAGATGGTCCTTCAGAGGTTAGTATTCTGCCTCCTTATGTAAGAAGTCGCCATTCTCAGGAACTCCTGAAATGTGGCATCACACATACACAGAAACTTACAGTAGTCATCCAAATTGCTGTTCCAAATCTCCATATGCATTGGTATTTGAGAGAGAGAATTCCACTTCAGAAGCCACTCCTTCCAAAGAAATCTCACTCTCCTCTTACTCATAGCCACAGCATACAATCCCCTAATGAGTATATACACACTTTGCAAAACAAATCAGAGCAGTGAAGCAATTAATATATTCAGCAGGTATACACTAAGCCTAACTAGTCACATAGCACAACTACAAAGAGCTAGAATGGTGTCTTTTTTTATAGCCATTATGTACATTTTGAGGAATTCCTTTGGATGGTCATGTGGTGAATACAACACAAACAATATATATTATTAATGATTTAAACAACCTAATGATGCAATATATATTGTTTAGTGTTGTTTTATATTGTGCAGTGTGTATGCACTTTATCAATGTCTTAGAGTTCAAGAGAAATCAGGATGACCATTGCATCATTTGCACATCGTTTAATGGGTATTCTGCTTTATGAGAGAGTTATTAGTATGGTGGTGATGCCAGAGGACATTGCTTTTGAAGTTTTATGTTTTGCTGTTACTTTTAATTGCATTTTTCAATCATTGAACCAATACAGTATATGTGTAAATGTTTACTTGGTAATACATACTTTGATTTTATTTAAAATGTCTTTGATGCAAGATGTCTTGTGCAAGGTCAATTCAAATCAGCTAAAATGCAAGCACTGGAAGTCTTTTAAATGTGATGTTTTTTTTTATACCCTGAACAGAAAGATTTACTTTAGCCCTTTCTTCAAGAATACTTAATAAACATACATACTGAGCTACAATATCATTGTTGTGTGTGTAGGGCCCATAGCGATAGTGATGCGGGGCCCATGTGTCTCTATCACCAGGTGATATAAATCATGCATGCAGTATAAATAGTCAGATAACTTAGCAAGAGAATGCACATCGCCTGTGTTTGTGAAATGAGCGATAGCAATCAGGGCTCTACATCACCAGAACACTTTCTTTTTTTACCTTACTTAACATGAAATCGCCTATGCTTAATCACTAAGCACAATCGCTGGTGCACATCGCTGACACTTTGTGATCTAGCTTCCAGGAAGCGCAAGGGAAATAGCCCATGCTAAATCACTGGCCAAAATTGCTGGAGCAAATCGCTACGTGTCTAGGCCCCATTAGAATGTTTGTTTTTTTTTGCTTGGTAATGGTGTGCTGTTGGAATGCAGTCTATGACACATGACAGCTAATTGTGTAGACCTGTAACAAGTAACTAAGTAGAACAATTGGTTCCAGCATAAGGGAGTGAGCAGCGTCTCCCTGCAGCTCCGTTACCCAACCTGGCTCCAAACAGCAGCAAGCTGACGACACCCCGCAGAACCAGGTCCCCCCGCCAGTCCACCTCAGCTATGGACAAGTTCCTGCGCACTTCAATGCCACCGAAGCAGCCTCCGCCACCCCAGCATCAGCGGTAGGAGAAAAGGCACGGGGACCACAATATGGCACCGGGAGCTGAAGATGCAGCAGGGACTCCTGCTTCAAACAAACCTATCACAGACCGTACCATTGATGACTCAGGTACCGCAGCATTTTAGCACTCAGCACTACATTATAACGACCTTCTAGAAGCTATCAAATCCATTATGGCCCCTATGCTGCAAAAGGCAGTTAGTGACATAACCAGATTAACAGTTGAACAGACAAATAGCAAAACTAAATAGCAGGTTTAAATTTCAAAGCTCTGATGAAATATGATTCTAATTTGATAAGGAAATTCAGTTGATCTTGACACAAAACTAAATAAAAACATAATTAATCAAATTTTTGACAAATCAATTCTTGGATGCTTTTTTGCCACTCTAAAGCTGTATCCTCTTAAACTAAAGGTGTTATAAAAATGTCTTTAACAGTTAATGTTATATAGGGAAAAAACATTCAAACGGCAATGAGGCAATGAGGTGTAGTATCACAATGTTTTTAAAACAATTCACAGACTTTGAAATTTTAATATTAATATACATGCGTACATGCATTTTAAGCTTACACAATTATGAAAAAAGTTACATAACACTTTCCTGGACAGATGGTTAATGCTAACCTATTATGAAGATCAAGATCTTGCAATATATGAATTCAAAAGTCTAGTGAAAAAGGTTTTCAAGCTCTTGGTGGCTTTATATTAATTTTTGAGCAAAATCACAGCTTTATTCATTTAAAAAGCAGACATTAAATGAAAAGCATATACATGCAGAAGCATAGACATAATATAACGAATCATTATAAAATATAAGCAGATGCTTTTTAAGCTATGTAAAATGTGGTTAAGAATTAAAACTGCAGAAAGCATTGCACACAGAAAATATGTCATAATGGACCTTATTCTAGTTCACTCTGACAAAATCCTTCTTAGATGGACAAAACCATGTGCACTGCAGGGGGGCAGCTGTAAAATGTGCAGAGAGAATTAGATTTGGGTGAGTTATTTTGATTCTGTGCAGGGAAAATACTGGCTGCTTTATTTTTACACTGCAATATAGATCTCACTTTGAAGTAAAACCCCAATCAAATCTAATTCTCTCTGCACACGTTACATCTGCCCCACCTGCAGTGCACATAGTTTTGTCCATCTAAGAAGGATTTTGTCAGAAAGAGTGAACTAGAATAAGGCCCAATGTCCTATACGATGAGCAAGTACTGGGATGAATTCCTGAACATACTTGCACTGTTTGCACAATATACTGTACAAAATAATACGACAAATTAGTGCACTTAAACACAAAAAGTTATATTTAGCATATGATAAAAGAGTGGCTCACCGTATTCTTAGTAATCTCTTGTACGCACATGACTTGCAACATTTCATTATGCCATAGGGAATAATGCTTCTTTAAAAAATGTATCCCATTATTTTACATTTGCAAACCACTTAAATTTAGATATTAATAATTTTTTCTTCTTGGTTTTCTATTTATTTTACTGTTTAAGATAAGTAAAGGGCTATGGATAGCAGTGGTAATATGTGAAAAGGTCTCAGAGGCTCAAGGGGCCCCACTGTGACTCCATTATGCTAACTCGACACAGGACTCTGCTTTATTCCCTCAGCATGACCTATTTAGCAGAAAGCGGACACTTACCAAATCTGAAGCACTATTTGATGTCGTCTCTCGATGGCATTGCTGCAAGAATTAAGAACTACTGTATGAAGTATCCAATTTATATAAAAAATTATGCAAATATTTTTACAAATGTACTCAGAAGGACTGTAGAGTTTGTATCAGAAACTATTGTAGGCGTGTGTGCATACAATCAGTAATACAATATTGGCAAGTATCATAAATATTTAGCAAATCAATTATTTCTTCGTTTACATGGGTATAGTGTAGATAATCTAAAATCATTTTCACAAATATTTTTTGTCTGCAGAGGTAACTTTATTTTTGTTTTGGTTCTTCTTTACTATCTATTTCAAATAAAAATTTGATCATTTTCCCTTTAGCCTAAAGTCAGCCACAAGCAACTATTCTATTAAAGTTTTTTTTTTTTATTGCAGTTGTTTCCAATTAATCAGAGCAGATAACATAAAGCTGTGACATGCTTCTTTAGTGTAATATTTGTTTATATCTGTCTTTTAATTAATTTTGTGCCATGCTCGTTTTTGCTGTGAAATGATCCATGTCTAGATTTTATTACAATGTCTTGTAAAATGATGAGTTGGAGGTTATTTGCAGTATTGAAAATGCAATTCAGATTCTTTTAGAAATTAAACAGTTTGCGTATTATTTTTTAAAGTTTTGTTTATCAAAAATGCTTTCCCATTGTGTGTGGCAATATAAGACTCAGCAATGTAGCACCCAATCATTACAGAGGGCCCTCCTTACAGTATATGCCTGCGACGGGAGTGTGCACCAGAGATATATCGCTGGGTGCGCGCTCCCTTTGTCCCCTGTAGTGATCGCTGGTCGCAGGAACATGCTCCTGCGACCAGCTGATTCCCCCAGCAGTTACTTTTTCATCAGCAAACATCTCCGGTTGCTGATGCAAATGGGACACTGAGTGATATATTGCTCCTCGCGAGTGATATATCGCTCGGTGATATATCTCCCCTGTGTGTACGGGGCTTAAAGGCTGACTTGTCCACTTTTCACCTGATTCCAACAGATCAGGCCGAGAAATTGGGCAAAAAGTTGCCAAATCAGATGTGTTTGACATCCAATCCAATTTGATGCATGGTCCTGTGCACATTGAATTGGAGTCAGAGGTCAGACATTTGACCTCCAACTCAGCCCCCCTGCCGGCAGTGGGGAATGGGATCACATGGGATATGTCACAATTTAACTTGCCATACATTGCTATGACTTCTCACAGTAGTGTATGTCCACCTTAAAAAGTAATGTTTGAAAAGTGCACCCGCATCATTTTTTCTTTGTTATTGGCACTAGAGGCCTCATCAAGGTAGCATCTCATTACATATGGTGTGCAGTCTAGTGCCCCTCCCTATAAAATTATTTGATTCTTGGCAGGTATTTCCAGGCATTTAATATTGAGGGTTCTGCTGAAAATTTTATTTTAGATTGTAATGGTATTTACTCATGTTATAAATGTTTACTAAAAATCTGTGATATCACTTCTGCGAGATGTGGTACACTGATGCTCATGTGTCGACATTGACACCAAAAAATGTGAAAAACTCATGTTGACCTTTTCCTGTGTCAACTTTTTCCATGTTGATTGTTTTGACCTTTTTCCAGTACTGACCTTGCGCATGTTGACCTTTTAGAGTCTAACTAGACACTGTTGACCTAATTACTGTAGACTCCATAATCCACACCCATTCCAAATAACACATAATTCAGCTAAATATTTGTTATTTTCCCCTTTAAAAAATGCTGCCTTGATTATTTTGGAATTATTTTGGAATTGTATTTTTCTTCTTTTTTGAGTACTGTTGTTAGGTTAACTTTTTGTGATCCCTATATGGTGTTCTCGGCTGTGGCAGCAGTGTGCCAGTGGTGGATGCTGGGAACTGGAACACTAGGGGCTTGAGATCTGGACAGTTCATATGAGTATCACTGTGGGCACAGCTAGGTGGGGGAAGTTGATGAGACTCTGGTCAGAGAAGCGGAGTCTAACACCACCGACGGTTTTCACCAGGGACCCCCGAAAGAAAGTTTGGACTCCGCTGCAATCAGTGGCAAGGTCGCAAGCCCTCTGACCCGAGTTCCCCACAGCTAACTGGCCAGTCACGGGAGATGGAGGTTACTAGTTGCAGTGTGATTGGAGCTTGGAACTGAGGAACTTGGAACTTAGAACTTTGTCTGCATTGGCCTTGGAGGCCAGAGAGATGAAAGTGGCTTGGGAGCCAATGAGTTGTCAACAGCCTGGGAGCCAACACGGAGTGTAGATGGCCTGGGAGTCAGAGGAGTGCTGACCACCTGAGAGTCGACACAGACTGGAGATGGCCTGAGAGCCGAAGGGTTGTTGATGACCTGTGAGTCAACACAGACTGTAGAAGGCCTGGGAGCCGGAGGGGTGTTGACCACCTGGGAGTTGACACAGACTGTAGACAGCCTGGCAGCTGACACGGGCAGTTGATGGCCTGGTAGCCGACATGGTCAGTTGACTGCCTGGGAGCCGACACTGGCAGTTGATGGCCTGGGAGCTGACATGGGCAGTTGATGGCCTGGGAGCCGACACGGGCAGCTGATGGCCTGGGAATCAAAACGGACAGTTGATGGCCTGGGAATCGACATGGGCAGTTGATGGCCTGGGAGCCAACACAGGCAGTTGATGGCCTGGGAGCCAACACGGGCAGTTGATGGCCTGGGAGACGACACAGGTAGTTGATGGCCTGGGAGCCGCTGGTGGTCCTTTGGGAAGCTGACTGTAAGCTGGATGCTGGAGAGAATATAACAGCAGCTACAGCAGGTGGAATTAACCAGGGAAGGTGGTAGTAAACACAGCAGCAGCAGGATGAGGTTCACTGTAGCAGGTAATCAGGAGCCTTGGAGCCAGTCTCTGGGAAACTCTCAGGAAAATGACAAGTGAGGTTTATGTGAGTTGATGACGAGTGAGTTGATGATGCCTGTATCGACTAGGGAGTCGAAGATGGTGATGGCCCTTTTAAGAGTCAGTAGCAAACTCTGCTGAAGAATATTGGAGTGCTCTATCCTCTTCCCTTGAGAAGCTGTAGATGGTAAGCAGCTTGGCAACCTGGCAAGTGGAGGGCACCAGGGAGCTTTAATGACAGAAGGAGGCAGCAGCAGATTGCACAGGTAATGCACAGGAACTCTGTAACAGGAACCTGTAGACTGAGGATGTTAACAAGAAGGAATCAGAAGCTAGGAGTGCGGATCTGCACTGTGTGTTCTTTGCTGGTTGAATTGAAGCCTGTATTTTAGTTGTTTTATTCAGCCACAGAAAGGTAATAGTATGGTAAGCCTAAGTATACACTGTACATATAATAACTACCTGTAAGTTGGACTGTAGTACATCCTTGAGCTACTGTAAGCAGCTTTGAGAATGCTAGGTGGGCAGAGGAAAGCACCGTTCTTTTTAGAATATTTTATTTGCAATTAACTCAAACATCTTGAGCTACTCACAGCTAGAGTAATCAGAGATTTTTCACAAGATAGCACAAAATCTCCTCTTAATCTCCACTTAGTACTTAGTCATGGAATATACATGAAAGTAATATTACAAATGTCTGCATATAGCCAATAATAGGGAAACTGAATTACATATTATTATTATTTTTTAAATAATTTTATACAGTGCAGGTGTTCTGATGAAATTCATACTGTTATGTGCTATGTAAAATTGTATATTTACTGGAGCATAGCTTTCATTTTTCTGCTTAACTGCACATGAAAATGAGACCTGAAATACACAGCAATAATAGGGGAAAATGACGGTTATATATGCATTATATAAACAGAGATACAAGTAAATATAGAGGAAACTTTTATCACATTTATTTCCATTTACATTAGTAGACATATTTCTTACTTACGTTATTATCTAATTTTTAAAACACTAACTTGTATATCAATCATAAAGTAAGAAATAGATAAAATGCCCTTTTTGCAAAGTGAAAATTATTATGCTGTAGGAAAAAAAATGTGTTTTGAAGCTATGTCTCTTATTTAGCCCAACATCAGCACCACACTTACTTATAGACATGTACCATTTGTACTTAGTTGAACATAATCCATCATAATTAAATACATACAAGTCAGGTCGAGGTTTCGGCCACAGAACGTGGCCTTAATCATGACCACAGCAAACAAACAGACCAACAGATCCCTACCCACAGGTCCTCCTTTTATTCTAAGCTAGGCACCTCCCACCGGTAACTGCACCAGCCAGCATATAATGTATGTCCTTATCCATAAACAATACAACAATCACATATATCCAAATCTCAGAGAGCAATAAGAATACATAATTACCCCATAGCAGCACAAAAACGCCAACACAGGTTATTCCACGAGTCCCGGGCTTCACCTAGGTGCTTCACTTCCGGCATGCGTTCCATCTCACAGGAAGTGTATCAACCTGTGTTCCAGTGACCGGCGCCTCAAAATCCCAGAACTTTGTGGAACTGTCAAAACTACATTATACCAAAAAATGACAGATCGCAACACCTTACTTCATAATAGCAGCTGCCATGCACCAGCGCTAAAGAAAGGTTTACCGAAATCGCAGATGTTACATGTAGCCAGGATTACAAGTGAACCATCTGAAGTAGAGGCGGCAGTCAACGGTATTGTTAAAAAATTCTGGAAAAAGCAAAACATGAAGTCATGGTCACTCCAAGACAACAATTACTAACCCAAAGTATCCCTAAACAAACTAACAAAATACCGTTTGTCACTGCTTTTGACACCACAAGTGTGGCACTACCCAGAGCCTTAAAAGGCTTATGGCCCATTGTCTCCACTGAAAGTGCATTACCTTGCTTTCAAAAACCTACAATTATGCCGTAGAGGTAAGAAAATTAGAGACATGGTGGTTAAAACTAATCTGACCCCAAAACTTCCATCTGGGGTACACCTGAAGGCTCCAGGCTGCTACAGGTGCCCCACTTGCACCACCTGCGGATATCCGATTACAGGTTCATATTTCAAACATCCACACAACGACCGCAAATACCGCATGAGACATGTAACCACATGTACAACAACATTTGTGGTATATATTATAATATGTCCATGCGGTAAATATTACGTCGGACAAACGATCAGACAATTCCGTGAAAGAATGGCCCTCCACAAGTCGGCCATAAAAGCCTGTTTGGAGGGTAAAGATATTGACCAGCCCGTCGCAAAACACTTCAAAATATGTGCACATCCCTTGTCATCTCTCAAGTACCAGATCATTGATCACATCCCGATTTTGACAAGAGGAGGAAACCAACAGAAAATCTTGGCCCAACGAGAATTATTTTGGATCCACACCTTGGACACTATCTCACCCCGTGGTCTGAATGAAAAAACTTCCTGGAACATCTGCCTATAATATAATAATAGCTAGACAAACCAGACCCTGTGGCCATCTAGAAACATTAAGAAAATACAGAAAAATTATAGAAATAACACTGATCTGTAATTGCCAACCTTAGGGACCCATACCATCATGTAGTATAAAATGTCTCTAATATATGTGCCTTAACTGATTGCAGAATGTCTCCAATACATGCCCTGCAGAATGTCCGGCAAAAAGCCCGACATTTATAATAGTAGATAGCTCTTTGCAGTATTGAATAAATACAGTTGTTATGCACCTGCTGAATTACCGTATTGTAACCTTTTTTTAACACTGCCTCTAACACTGTTTTTATATATATGTATCCTGCTTGCTTCTTTTACATGGACATCCGCTGAGATCACCGGACATTGTGCCAGCTCCATGAAGACGGTTAATAATCGGGTACTGCTTTCCTAGCACGGTGCCCACGATCTAGATTGTATGTGTGGGGCTGATATCTCAGGCATCTCATGCATCTTATGTGTTTGTGTGCATAAGATGCATGAGATGATGCAATCGATGCGATTGACGAGATTGACGAGATTTTTACATTGCAAGCATCTCATGCATCTTATGTGTTTGTGCGGCATAAAATGCATGAGATGATGCAATCGACACAATCGACAAGATTTTTACATTGGAATCAATGTAAAAAGGCCTTAAAACCCCAATTTTTATTGCTAACCCCCCCTCATGGGTGAAATGCCCCACCCCCCCATTGTTAACGCCACCCCACTATTGACGCCAACCCGAAGTGTGGCGAGCGCAGCAAACCCGCGAGGGGCGGCGGTACACGTCCTCCGACCTTTTCATACCCCCACTATCCACGTTGGCGTGGAGTTGACTTTATATAGTGTGGCGAGCGTAGCGAGCCACCGAGCCCGAAGTGTGGCGAGCGGACGCGGAATACATGTAAAGTAGTCCGCTCGCCACGCTTCAGGCTCGGTGGCTCACTGCGCTCGCCACACTATATAAAATCAACTCCACGCCGACGTGGATAGTGGGGGTATGAAAAGTTCGGAGGACGCGTACCGCCGCCGCTCGCCACGCTTCGGGTTGACATTGATAGTGCTGGTGGCGTTAACAATGGTTATTGGGGGCTCACAATTTTTTATCTCATGGATCTCATGGATGCATAAGATCCATGAGATTAAAAAATCGGGGCCATCGCGTTGATTGTAAGCCTTAAGTACCTTAAACTTAAGGCATACAATCAATGAGACGGGCGCCGTGCTAGGAAAGCAGTACCAATAATCGTATATGTTATTGCATAAGTGATTATTAATAATGTGAATGCCGGCGATGTGCAGCCGCAGTTATTAGAGAATCCCACCTAGAGAGAGAGAAGAGAGAGCGGGAGGGATGTCTGGCAGAGGAAGAGAGGCATGAGACAGAGAGAGGGGGAGTCAGGCACAGGGTGGGAGGCAAATAAATAGAGGGGTATCAGGCAAAGGAAGAGGGACAAAAGAGAGGGGTGTCAGGCACAGATAGAGAGAATGTGAGAGAGAAGGATCTAGCTGAGAGAGAGACAGTGGTAAAGGGAGGGGTCCGGCACAACAGAGTGAAAAAGAGGGTACTCTTTACCTAGAAGGGTGCCCACGATTTTGATCATGGGCATCGCAAGTAAAAAAAAAACGCGTTGGTCGCATCGCATGCGACCAAAAAATCGCATGCGATGCGATCGACGCGATTACCGCGATTTTACATTGGGAACAATGTTAAATAGGTCAATTGACCCGATTTAACATTGGGAACAATGTTAAATGGCCCACAGACCCCAAATAGCCACCCTGTGCCCCCCCAATTGTTAACGCCACCCCACGATCAACGTGAAGCTGAAGCGTGGCGAGAGGTGGCGTTACGCGTCCTCCGACTTTTTCATATCCCCACTATCCACGTCGGCGTGGAGTTGAGAATAGATAGTGTGGCGAGCGCAGCGAGCCACCGAACCCGAAGTGTGGTGAGCGCAGCGAGCCCCGCGAGGGGACGCGGATACCTGTGAAGCCCACAAAGGGACGCGTATACCTGTGAAGGTATCCGCGTGCGCTCGCCACGCTTTGGGCTCGGTGGCTTGCTGCGCTCGCCACACTATCTATTCTCAACTCCAAGCCGACGTGGATAGTGGTGGTATGAAAAGGTCAGAGGACGCGGGCTCGCTGCGTTCTCCATGCTTCGGGTTCACGTTGATCATGGGGTGGCGTTAACAATTGGGGGGGGGGGCAGGGTGGCTATTTGGGGTCTGTGGGCCTATGTTAAATCGGGTCAATTGACCCATTTAACATTGTTCCCTATGTAAAATCGCGGTAATCGCGTCGGTCGCATCGCATGCGATTTTTTGGCCGCATGCGATGCGACCGACTCGATTTACATTTTAACATGGTTTTCTATGTAAAATCGCGGGCATCGCATCGGTCGCATGCCATTATAATGGCATGCGATGTACATGCGATGCCCGTGATTGGTCGCCCTTCTTAGTAAAGACTACCAAAAAGAGAAGCATAAATGAATGGAGGTGAGACCTTCTTTCCATCCCCAGCACCATGCCTGACATGCTGGTATAGTGAACAACAGTGATGAGAAAACTGTACTGATACAAGAACCCCCACCACCAGCCCTCAGCCCCTCACCATAATAAGACTGCCAGAGCCGGGTGCCGGGAACCAGGACGCAAGGCTGCAGTGAGCGGTAACACTCCCTGTGTTCCGCAATTGTCTGTGTTTGGGGTCCTCCAGAGCTTGGGAGGCTCTGATCATGCCGCCCGCGCCGCAGTGTAGCTCATCACATGTTGCGGGGACGAGGTTGACCAGACAGGTGTAGTCTGCTTGAAGTTACTGGGTTGGGGTGTGCAGTCTGCTTAAATTTGCTGCCGGGTGGGAGTCGGGAGAGGGATGGCAGGGGGAGCCGCGATGGAAGGGGTGGGTGCCAGCGCCCACACAGGCCCCCGCTGGTGCTTTTTCCCACAAGCGGCAGTGTGGTCTGCCTTATAGTAGCTACGCCACTGCCAGCATATTCAATACAGCCCATTAGCTGTACAAACAGCTGCTGCTGGCGCTGGCAGGGAGCTGGCACGGTGATGGAAGCCAGATATCTGCACCGCTGAGGGGACACCACTGAAGAGATCTGCTGCAGCTGAGGTTCCGGCACCGATGTGGAGGTAACAAGCCATCTTTCTGCCTCTGTCTCTCCCTATCTCTCTCCCTACCCATCATTCTCACCCTCTTCTCCTTTTTTTCCACTGTTCTCTTTCCCCATGCACCTGCTTTCTCTCAACCCTATATTACTCCCCCTCCATTGCTCTGCCTCTATTCTTTCTCCTCCCCTCCCCATATATTTCTATCCACCCTTTCCCCACTCTCTTCTCCCTCTCCTCCCTTCCCCCCTCTCTCCTCCCTCTCCTCCATTTCCCCCTGTCTCGCCCCTCTCTTTCTCTCCCCCATTTTGTCACTCTACCTGACACTGTCTTTTAGAGAATCATTCCCTCCCTCCAACATTCTCTCTCACTCCTGCTCATACCCCTCCCTTTCTCTCGTGCTCCTCTCCATCTATTCTCACATTCCTTCTCTTTACCTGACCACCCATCTCTTACCAGCATTATTTTTGTCTCTCAGCGACATGAGGGGATGAGGTGGTGGGGCATAACAAAATTTTGCTATGGGGCCCAAAGAGTTCTAGTTGCGCCTCTGGCTGTACTCCTGGATGTTAAGTTCCAGTAGATGTTTGTCTAACTTTGTTAAAAAAATGTGTTCAATGTGTCTGCCATCACCACCTTTTCTGGAAGAATGTTCCATATTTTTATCACCCTGACTGTAAAAACACATTTCCTGCTAAGGGTATGGAATTCTCTCTCCTCTAGTCTGAATGCATGCCCTCTTGTCCTAGTTTCCAAGCTCAGAGTAAAGAGGTTGCTAGATAGTTTAGAATATTGCCCCCTCATATATTTCTACATGTTAAGTGTCTCCCCTTAAACATCTCTTTTCTAGCATAAACATTCCTAATTTGGCCAGTCTTTCTTCATAGCTCAAGGACCCCAAGCCTTTTATTAGCCTGGTTTCTCCTCCCTTGCCTTTTTCCAGTTCCAAAAGATCCTTTTTATAATGATGAGCCCAGAATTGCTCTCCAAATTCCAAGTGAGGTCTAACCAATGTTGTACCTTGTACAGTGGTAAAAGTACATTGGCTTCCCTAATTTCCATGCCTCCTTTTATGCATGCTAGTAACATGTTGGCCTTGCACCATTGTTTGTTGTCAATTTGGACTCCTACAGTATGTTCTTTTCCAATTCTGATTTGCCTATTTCTACAATGTTTAATGTATACGTTGCAAAATGATTATGCCCTCCAAGATGCATTTACTTACATTTGTCTACGTTGAACCTCATTTTCCATTTATCATTCCATTCATGAAGTTTATCTAAGTCACTCTGTGGGATGTTGACATCCTCCACTGATCTAACCACCTTGCACATTTTAGTGTCATCTGCAAAAAATTTAGATTCTGCTTTCTATCTTGTTTAATCAGCTGTCAGTGTGTTAGAGTCATGCCATGTAATGAGCTTCTGCAGCAATGGGAAGTTACAGCCCAGGATCAATGGATAAGGTGGTCTGGAGGTCACAGCAGCCACCACCGTCAATGCTCAGCCCCATGCGGTCAGGGGCAAGTACACAAATGAGCACTACTCAACATTGCCATGGATACACAACACCCTGACTGGAGGCAGGACCTTGTCAGCTCCTAGAGGAACCACATTGGCAGTGAAAATGGTGAGCTCACTACCAGCATCCACCAATGCCCAGATCTCCCAGCCTTCCAACTGCACGAGCATCCAGAATGAAACAGCCATGCTGACCATCGGCCTAGCCACTTTTCCCGTACCGCAGTCCATCGGCTCTCCAACCATACATGAACAGGCTCACCGCATTCAAAGCATACCATGGGTGGCAGAGGTTTTGCCTTAACCACTAAGACCTAAGTTCTGGGCTCTACTCAATATTCCCAGGGACAGGTGGCACTCAGTCACCACTACCAGCTCCTCAAATGTCTTTGGGATAGCCTGAAGGGCCCACTGCTGATGAAAAGTTTAACAATGGCATAGCCTGGTCCAGTGTGACTATTTCCACAATTTTCAGTGCAGAGTTTTTATATGGCTGGTTGATAGTTTGGCCAGCTGAATCCTGGGAGGCGCAAAACCCTCAAGCCACCAGTCATGGAATTATTGGCATTTGCTGGGGCCGTAACTCCAATTCTTTCAATTATAGCCTTCTTAAGGCTAGGATAGGAGCGTGACTCAGCCACAGACATATCGACATAGACCATTTCTAAGCAGGCCATATGCTCAAACAAGCAAAGGAATCCCCCTGTCATCAACTGGGGTGGGTTCAGGGCCAGCGCCACCACTAGGCAAATCTAGGCATTTGCCTAGGGCGCCGGCCACTGGAGGGTGGCATTTCGCCCCCCCCCCCCCCCCGTGCCGCGGGGGTACCTGTCCTGAGGCTGTGTATATAAAGCTTGCGGCGGCGGCAGCGGGGGGTCCCTGCAGTCAATAAGAAATAGAGCGCTATCCGCCTGGCTACGCGGAAGCGCTTCTGTTGTGGAAACACTGGCTGCGCGCTGATTGGCTTCAAAGTGCGATCTATATTGCAGTGTAAAAATAAAGCACAGAAACAAAATAACTCACCCAAATCTAAATATCTCTGTACATTTTACATCTGCCCCCCCCCCCCCCTGCAGTGCACATGGTTTTGTCCATCAAATAAGGAATTTGGCATAAGAGTGAACCCAAAAAAACAACACCTATATTCTCTTTGAAGGAGGTCAAGCATAATGCCTACATTCTACATATTTAGGATAATTTTGTAACACAAAGAAATACAGTTAGACTAGACTTAGATAAAGAATTTAAATGGCTGTTGAAAACTCAACTCAATTTTCATGCCTGGGTAAGTAAGGAAAATAGTTCAAATTAATCATGAACCCACACAAAAGTAAAGGAATACTCACCAAAGCCATTCTATCCTGGATGGGTTTTTTTCTGTTTATTTATTAACAATTTTTTGGCTTTTTGAATTTGTCACACCATGTAAAACAGGGCTTAGCTGTTTTACCAAATGTAGCAAGTACTGTAGATGGATTCTAAATTTTTTTTTGCAGCAGTAGAATTTGTATAAAGTAATAGATTAGAGAAGCAATTTTTTTGTACAATCACAAAGCATGACTTATGCAGAGTCCAAGTTGTGCAAAATACATGGCACAATACAACCAAGATGTATGTGGACACATCTGTAGTGTACACACATTCCACAGCACTTTACAGAGAATATTTGAACATTAACATCAGTTCCCTCCCACATGTAAACGCACACAAAAACATTATAGGGTTAATTTTTTGGGAGCCAATTAACCTACCAGTATATTTTTGGATTGTGGGAGGAAACCGGAGAACACGGAGGAAACCCACGCAAGTACAAACTCCGCCCAGTTAGGGCCATGGTGGAAATCGAACCAATGACCTCAGTGCTGTGAGGCAGTAATGCTAACCATCTGTGCATTTTTGAACATACGAACACTGAACACCATATGGAATGGGTCTGAATCATCCCCTTAATTATTATCAAGATACCCGAGTCAATTGTCAGAACTGAAAATAGACTAAATCCAACAATACTTCATAGTTTAGAAAGCATTGGAAGTCAAGAATTATGTTGAATATTGCTTTCCCATGATTTGCTTCGTGTACTGGAAGAGGCCGAAACTGATATACAGGTATAGGCACTAATTATTATGGCACAGCAGTCAGCATTCAATGGGAAATAATGTAAACTGCCCCAAAATCCAAAATGATTTCTTATTTATTGTCTAACATTAAAATCATGCAATTTGAGGGTAGTTTAAAATAAATGGAGAAGTGACATACAGTATAAACTATAAATGTTATTTTATACCCTTGCTTGTTGAAAGGCAGATTAACTGACAAAAATTAAATTCTATATGTCACACCAGGGGTCTGAGTCGCAGACACTAAGACCTCTGGTGGGCGCTTGGACCGATACTGAAACCGGGGAGGCTGCAGAACACCTCTGCTCATTCCCTTGTGCGACAGTGCACCGAGAGGCAGAGATGAGTCAATGATAAAGATACAACTAGGTTTATTGAAGACAGGAAGGTTGTATATGGCAGGCAGTAAAGTATGCAATATGATTGATATAACACAGGACAGATAATATATGGTCCAGTGCAGAGCACTGATGAAGTCCTTGAGATAAACGAATCAATATGGAGGGCAATACATTACTGTAGCTTGCTTGCGAAGAAGCTCTGGATCGATGGCTTGAGCATCGAATGCGCAGAGATATCGGATACACAGGAATGATGATGGAACATTGGATACTCAGGAGCGAAGATGGAACATCGGATACTCAGGAGCGATGATGGAACATCTGATACTCAGGAGCAATGACGGAACATCAGATACTCAGGAGCGATGACGGAACATCGGATACTCAGAAGCGATGATGGAACATCGGATACTCAGGAGCGATGGTGGAACATCAGATACTCAGGAGCTAGGCTGAGAGCTGCTGAGGTGAATCCCAGGCTGAACACTGGATCACAGGAGCTGGAATGCCTGGATGGTCACAGGAGCTGGAATACCTGGAGTCACAGGGGCTGGAATACCTGGAGTAAATCACACTGCAGCAGAAAGAGAGAGACAACTGCACCAACAGGAGACAATTGACAACTGAAGCACTAGCAGAGGTCTGTGGGCTCCCAGCATTCGTATACCGACTGGAAGACCAGGATTGGCCAGGTAGGTATGATAGGGAGTTCAGAATGTATATGATTGGTCCAGACTGACATGGGACTGGGAAGAAAAAGGCAGCCCCCATGTTAGGCTAAGGCGGGAAAGACTGTTTGTATCCACCATGCTTGTGGCCAGAAGCAATGGCGACGGTCTGGGAGATTGCTGAGCACTGGACACTGTCACTCCATGTGAGGGTAGCGGTGCACCGCACAGCCACGGACTCAGCAGTGCTGAGAGAACCAGGAGATGATTGCAGTAGAGCAGCACAGCACACAGGATGTCGGCTGCATCGGGACTTGAAATGCAAACTCAGCCTGCACAGACACCTAGCCGGTAAGAGAGCTTGCTTCGGTACTCAGATCCTGACAGCACACCCCCCTTTAGGCGTGGCCCCAGAACTCCTCTTTGGCTTGCGTGGAAACTTGGCATGGAATGCTCGGATGAGTCTTGGAGCATGGACATCTACCGCATTGGTCCAGGATCACTCTTCTGGGCCATAGCCCTTCCAATCGATTAGATACTGTAGACGACCATATTGGATGCAAGAGTGCAGAATTTTGGAGACTTCATACTCTGTTCCACGTTTAGTATGCACTTTAGGTGCCTTGGGGAGCTTGGAAGGAAAGCGATTTAGAACCAGAGGTTTTAACAATGAAATGTGGAATGTAGCTGGCACTTTCAAATATGGAGGCAATCTTAATTTATAGGCCACAGGATTGACCACTTGCTCAACAGGAAATGGACCAATATAACGAGGAGCAAACTTCATCCATGGCTCAATCTCAAATTCTTTGTCGACAACCAGACACGATCTCCTGGCTGGAGAGCTGACACAGCTCGGCGATTCCTATCGGCAAACTTTGTGCACCTGATTGAAACCTTCAGGAGTGATGAAATTATGAGCTTCCTGGTTTTTCTGAATTGCCGGATGGTTGCATTTACAGGTGGCACTGAGAAAACGGGTTGCAGACTGATGCCAGGAACTTGAGGATGATACCCATAGTTGGCAAAGAATGGAGTGACTGTTGAAAAAGAGTGCTATTGGTTATTATGGCAGAACTCTGCCCATGGAAGAAGTTGAGCCCAGTCATCTTGTGATGAAGACATATAGATATGAAGAAAAGCCTCAAGGTCCTGATTCACCCTCTCCATCTGGCCATTTGTTTGAGGGTGATAGGCTGTGGAGAACTTGAGCTTATCTTGAAGAAGAGAGCACGAATTGGACTCCTCTATCAGAAATAATTTCAAGTGGCAGTCCTTGAAGCTTGAATATCTCTTTCACAAACAACTGTGATAGCTTGGAATCAACCACAGATAAAGGCAAAGAAAGGAGGAATGTATAAAAGCGGACCACCTCCCTACTAGATGCCAGCGGGACTCTTAATAGAGTCATCGTGGGGTCCGGTTACCAGATCAAGACGCCAAATGCGAAGTCTCCTTGTTGCCGCAGCAGTAATCTTTCAGCGGGACGGAGATCAGACAGCCGGTCACGTGAGCGCCTTTATCTGTGGTTGTTCTCCATATAAGGGGGACTGATTGAGTGTTACCCTGCATATGTACCATTATTATATTTAGCTACATAGTGATGTGCACTTATAAAGAGTGTACATCCAATACCTCATTTCAGACTCTGTACGCAAGTGGGGGACAAACACCCATTCATTGCTTTAAATGCAGCTTGGCCCCAGCAGTTGTGTGGTGTGTATGCAAGCGCACTGATCAATGTATTGCATGCTGAGAAGTTTACCTGTGTACACATAATACGACTATGGAGTAGGTGCAAATTGTGAGAATACATGCTGATTTGGTGAGATGTGTGTGTGTTGAATTAATTAACAAAAACCGGCACCAGTGGGGTATTAACCCCTAGTGGATATTGTGATAGTGAAGTTCTCCATGAGGATACTCTGTTGTTACTGGCACGAATGTTTCAATGTGTATAGAAGAAAATACATTGTTGCAATAAGAAGATTAATGGTCACACATACTTCATAGGAACATCACTTGCTTGCTCAGAGAATGGGATGTTGTAGCCCAGTCTATATGATAGACAACCATTGATTTAAAGGTATAGTGATTGATGGGACAACCAATGCAGAATTGTATATATGTAAATTACCTGTATATACTTTATTTATTATTTTTTCCTGGCATGGCCTTTTTCAATGAATTTTTTTGACCTATTATTAGAACCTTACCATCACTCAATTGAGTTAAACACCCATAAAACCTATGGTGCATTATGGATAGGGTAATATGATGGTCATTTTTCATCTTACATTTTGGCCATTTCTGCAGTTTTCATTGTCATTGATAATTGAATCAATTTTGCTGTGAAAGGTGGATGTACATTAATTGTAATACCAGTATCTAAAATCTAATAATTTTTATACTGTTGCTGGGAATTGACGATATTTTACACAGCAATAGTAGTGTGTAATTAAATACAGTAATAATTTTATATAAAAAATTAAAAACATTTTAAAATATCACAAAAATATCACAAAATTAAATATATAAAAAAATAAGTGCACAGCAGAGAAAAACATAAAAATGACAAATTTAACTTAACAGAACAACCTTAGTTAGGGGATTTAGAGTGCACCCCACCCGAGTTTCTTTTTTGCTAAATACTACATGAACCTCTGTTTTAACAGATGGAAGGCTTGGATGGCATCTGCTGGCCACTTTGCTGGATTAGACCCTTTGCATGTTAGGGCAGTGATCGGAGCCACAATAGTAGAGAAATTGCAGATTCATTTTCTGTACCAATTGGCGAACCCCAGAAAGTGTTGTACCTTTCAGCGAGGAAGGAATTGCCCAATCTTGGATAGCCTGCAGCTTGCCTGGATCCATTTAAAGACCGGAACCAGAGATAATGTACAGTACCCTAGGAAGGGTATAGACTTCACCTCAAATACACACTTCTCCAGTTTACAATAGAAATGATTAGCTCATAGCTGAGACAGGACCTCCTTTACCCAATGACGATGATCCTCAAGATTGTTTGCAAAGATTAAAATGTAATTGAGATAAACGACAACATGTCGATAGAGAATGTCCCAGAATATCTCGCTGACATAGTGCTGAAATACGGCTGGGGCATTGCTGAGCCCAAAGGGCATGACCAGGTACTCATAGTGGCCATCTCTGGTGTTAAATGCCGTCTTCCACTTGTCACCCTCTCATATACGGATGAGATTATAAGCACCTCTTAGATCGAGCTTGGTGAAGATGGTAGCTCCACTGACGCAGTCAAACAACTCTGTGATTAAGGGTAAAGGATATCTGTTTTTCATGGTGCTGTCATTGAGACATGATAGTCGATACAAGGGCATAGACCTCCATCTTTCTTTTTTTACAAAAAACAATCCTGCGCCAGCAGGGGAGGTAGAAAAATGAATGAATCCCTTGGAGAGATTTTCCTTAATGTATTCAGCCATGGACTGGGTCTCTGGAAGAGATAAAGGATAGGTCCTACCTCTCAGTGGCTCCTTGCCGGGGATGAGATCAATAGGACAGTCCCATGGTCTGTGAGGAGGCAGAATATCCGCACCAGATTTGCTGAAGACTCAGTGTACTCTCTGTGGGGAGAAGGGGGATGATCTGCAGCTTCTGTGGTGGCATTACAAGCTGGAAGTACCTTTTGGAGGCAGGTACCAGAGCAAGAAGGATCCCAGGTGAGAATCTGTGAAGTCCTCCAATCAATTTGAGGATTGTGGAGACAAAGCCAGGGCAGGCCCAGAACCAGTGGGTGGCTCTAGGTAATACACGGAATGACAAAAGTTCTTTGTGCAGCACTACCACCTTTATTTGAAGAGGCAGAGTCCTGCAGGAGACTGTCACATCAGGAATCCTACTGCCATCCACTGCAGTAAGAAAGACAGTATTAGGAAGAGATTCAGTGGGTAACGCCCACTGCTGGACCAGTTCTGCAGTTACAAAGATCCCAGCGGCACCGGAATCAAGAAGCAAGGAGACTGTCTTGAAATGCTGGCCAAATTGTAATGACACTGGTAGTACATAATCAGTCGCTAATGGAGAGGACTTAATTACTCCTAGCCTACCCTCTCCTTGATGGGCTAGGGGTTTTCCTTACGCTTAGGGCATACAGAAATCTTGTGTGACAGAGCCGCACAATAGAGGCATAAGTGTGCCAGATGGCGACGTTGACACTCTTCAGGGGACAGACGGAAGCGGTTTACCTCCATAGGTTCTTCCTTTGATTTTTGTAAAACAATATATAAAAATTTTACTTTGATCAACTTTTTCATTATGTATATTTAGGTACAGGGTATAAATACTGATGTAGCCAGCCTAATTGATGCCAGAATGTGTATGCATGGGCATACACAAAGCGGCATGCTGTGAATAGTCACAACCAGGAAGCCACTGATAGAAGTGAATAGCGTGCATATGCACAAATACATCCAAATACATCCACAATACATATGTTGTGATGCATTTGCATTGCTGGATGGATAAACATGACTACAGTACATCTGTGTCTACATCTGCAAATACTGATAAAACTATTTAAAGTTTTATAAAGTAAGTAAGAAAGTATTGTATTTTAAGTAGAGGAAAGATAAAGCTATAAAAGTAGAATCTCTGCTGATAACGTTGATGAAAAGCGGAGTTGAACATGGTCACTATTGGTATTACACATACATATGCCATCACATAGTGGAGGTTATTCTGATCGTAGCGGCCAAACGTACGTACGTTCGCTATTAACGTACGCTATCCGTACGCGGCCGTTGGGGTTAAGTCCACCCACAACTCAGCCGCATTCGTACGGCCAGAAACATCGGCAAAGGGGAGTGGCGTACAATTGAGCGTACGCCAACGTACACGGACGGGCCAGCCCTTACACTCCGACAACTGGCGTACAATTGAGCGTACAGCACCGTTTACGGACATCTCTCGGCCGTCTTCCCACCGACTTCTTGCGGCTATCTGAGCATACGCCAGCTTGCACGGACGGGTCCCTATTGTTTTCAATAGAAAACTCAGCTTATGTCACCGCTCGTGAGAGTGAGCGTACGTCCGTGTACGCTGACATACCCTTCACATATATGGACCTGCAAATCTTGCCTTTCAACTCTAATTATGAAAATTAATTAATTGATTGAATTAATTAATGTGCAAAATAGTGGGCATGGGCTTAAAACATTGCTGAAACATCCTTTGTAGGTGTTAGATGTGGTTTATGTTATTGTATCATAAATACAAAACCTATGTTTGTATTAGAGTGAACACTTTGACACATGTCGACTTGTGTAGATTGAGTGTGCTACTGTGTAAAGTCTATGAAAGCACGTAGTGAATGTGTCTAACTGTTTAACAAATACCTACCTTAGCATATATAAGCAGGTCTTACAAAGATTCTTACCTTAAATTAAACAAACCTTTAAATGTAGAGAAGTATAGAAAGATAAGCTTCCAATGTGTTTGAGTGCTGTGTGTGGCTTGCAGGTAGTGAAATCATGGTTTGGACTTAATAGACTGCAGCATTGGTTATTACATTCAGGTGTATGTGTTTGGTAGTAATCAGCGTAAATTAGCAAACCCAGGCGCACGCTGGCATGCGGTATCTGTAGGGGTGGTTTGAGATGGCGGTTGGCGGCCGCCTGTTTTGTGTCCGAAATGAACGGTGCTTTAGTCGATCGTGCGGTAGTAGCACCGCTCATTTTTGGTGCACACCCCCGTGTACGCCCATATTTACGCCCATTTTCCCTCATTATTTCGGCCGCTCCCCTCATCACGCCCCTATGCCGCCCCCAATGCCTGTACACTCGCGTACAGGTTTTTTCGCACGTAGAGACCCCGTCCGTAAGCGTTGTGGAGTGTTCGCGCCTGCGCATTAGCGAATGTACGCATGCGCAGATCATTAAAAACCCCGGGACGTACGCGTACGGCCCGGCCGCACCAACCAGAATAAGGCCCAGTATGTCATGGTTAATTTTTATTAGATTTTCCTATGAGTCTTGATGGTATTATATGATAAAATTCATATTAATATCAGAGCTGAAGAGAACCCAAGGTGGGAGATTTAACATGGAGTTATTATAATAATGAATAATAATAATAATTTTATTTATATAGTGCTTTTCTCCCACAGGACTCAAAGTCACTTAAAATACATCAATAACATAGTATATTGAACAAAGGCATTAGAATTGCATGAAGTTGGAAAACAGAGAAAATTAAGGACTTAGATAGCACATTAAGCATACTGCTGGGTTGATGCAGACATTTTGGGAAATAACTTCTATGGGTTATATATTCCAACCATAAAAGGTACCAGGCATGGCAGCCGTCTTGGGCACACAACGTAGGATTACCTTGGGAGAAATGGATCACGCCCAGAAGAGATAACACAAAATTGGTGGTTTCAGCATCCTTGTGCTAGTATTCCACTGTAACACTGGTCCATGTGTTTTTCTTCCTATCTGCAGGCATACCAAATAAGGCAGCCATTTTGGGCGCACTACAATGGTTATGCTGTAGGAGATAAGCCACGCATGGACGCAATGCACATATTATCTAATTCTTGACTGGACATTGAATAATGTATACATTATTCTATTTTACTTGTTTATATAAAAGAATTTTGCATCCTAGTTGACCATTGTATCAATGCTCGTTTATGTGGTGGTCAGTCTTCACAGGTGTGTGGTTGGTTACCTTCACAGAGCTTAATTCAGGCTAAATCTCAAGCTCAAGTTTTAGTTTGGTTAATACCTGACGCAGGGCTTCAAGTATTCCTGGAGAGGTGATGGAACTCACACTTCAGAGTACGAGCCTGCTCCTCTCAGTGGATCTTCTTCACTTTAGCGGTGGTGATGGTATGACATCACACATGGCATGCTGGAAAAAGAAGCCACTGGGACTGTGGAACAGACAGAGACAGCATGTGACAGACAAACATGACAGACACAGCATGTGTGAGTACTGGTAGGGGCAGGCCACAAGTAAAGGAGAACCATGGAGGTGCCAAGACCTGCGGAAGGGGTAGGTGGCTGCAGATTGTTAATGCATCCTGTATTGAAGGGGTTTAAATAGCATAATTTGGCCAATAAAGACATTTCAGTGGTATCTTGATTATCAGTTGACAGTGTCTAGATAGAAAGTCAATAGGTCAGCTCCCAAAAGTTGACATGTACAAGATTTACATTGACAAAAGTTCAACATGCACAAAGTCAACATTAAGAAATAGTCGACATGAGAAAGGTATATATTAACAAAAGGCAGAACTTACAGGCAAAAGATTGACATGAAAAGGATTTGTTTTTTCTTTTTTATTTCTTATTTTTTGGACTTAGCATTCCTTAGCATTCACTTTGACTATGATTGGGTATGGTAAAGGTGAGTGAATTGAGCAATTTAAGGGTATACACCTCATTAATTGGAGGACCACATGCTCAAGTGCCAACATTGACACCCCAAAAAATCCATCTTTTTATAGGTCACCCTTTTCCATTTTGACATTTTGCTTGTGTCGACCTATGGCCAATGCCTTGTGCATGTTGGCCTTTTGTCAACACCAACTCTTTTGGTGTTGACCTACTGACTTTCTGTCTAGATACTGTTAACCCATTAATCCAGAACCCATGTCAGTTGACATATTAATCTGTTTGAAAAGCTCGATAATATGTTAAAAAATGTGGGACACGTATGTTAAAATTTTTATTAATGAGAGAGAGAGAGAGGTTTCAATCGTGCAAATGAAAGGAAATTTTATCGTGAAAAAATATTATGCAGACTTTTTTTGGACCCCAAAATATTGAAAATACTTTAATTTACTAAAATAAAACAAATGGCTGGTTATGATTTTTTTTTTACTTTACTAAAATTACAACAACAAAAAGAGACATTTGAAACAGTTCATTGATTATGGCCACCTATAGCCTTCTATATGGTTCTGCTGTCTCTGTTGTAACTTTTCTGGATCCAAGGTGATGGTTTCCCCAATTTTTCATTCCCAGGTAACATTATGTAAAGAAATGTACTCGTTACAACAACTTCAAATTTGCATTTGTAATTGGATCCTGTATTTCTTGGGTTTGTACCTTTGTACATTATACCATATGCAAGTTTCATAAAACAAACTTGCTTTCACACAATCACTTCTTATTGAATTAACTTATGTTACTCATAATTCTAA
The DNA here is from genome assembly GCF_055691185.1 of Crinia signifera. Taxonomy (NCBI): domain Eukaryota; kingdom Metazoa; phylum Chordata; class Amphibia; order Anura; family Myobatrachidae; genus Crinia; species Crinia signifera. The sequence goes on from NC_139219.1 coordinate 202,495,048, forward strand.
TTCAAATCTTGCAACATGATAAGAAACTACTGAAGGTCATATTGTGCTTAAGTAGTAAAAATCTGAATAGATGTCATCATAGTGCTGTCATAGTATGGAATGAGAAATATCTTGTTTGTCATATTAATAACAAAAGGTCAATGTAGATAAGCCTCTACTGATATTGAATGATAAATGAAAATAGAAACACATGCAGGCTAAATATAAAGGGTACATGATATGTCTATGCATATAAATGAATGTGTATAGTGATAAAAGTACCTTGCAATGCCTGTTATTGGTCAAGACATTGTCAGATTTCAGAAGTAACAGCAAAGGGATTAATAATGTGATAAATGGCTTTTCCACATCCATTATTCTAAATAATGATGTTTTTGCACATTAGCAGAGTGCTACATGGAAATGTCATTCTTCAACTCAGTCAGTCAGTAATTATGTTCCTTTGATCCCTGCATGGAAATGACCATTCTGAATACAGTATATACTGTACAAAGGTAAAGAATGCAGGTGCACCATTTAAACATTACTTATTAGTATTCTAATACATTCTTCTATACATTTTGCAGTTAAATATAGGGTTTTTACATAATATTCGACATGGTTATGGGCTAACCTACCATGTACAAGTAACTTCATCACCAGGTAAGTCCTTAACATTCTAGGGATTCAAGTCTGGGGCATGGGACACCCATAAGGCAGCCCCTCACTTTGCACTATCTAATTAACTTGCTTTCTCTCATTAGTGTTCTGCCTTGGGGTAATTTGGTTGGGCCCTACAATAAAATCCTTTATGTTCTAGCTGGAGTACAACCTACCTGGTAGGGATGCCAATTCCGGGGGCATTTTTTCAATCCCAGGCTCTGGGATTTTTATCCCAGAGCCTGGGATAAAAATTCACCTGTTTGAGAAAAAAATAGATTATACAATATTGTAGTTTAAGAGTTATAGGATCAATAAAATATAGGAAACTCTATGTTCCACTAAGGGCCTTATTCAGATCTGAGCTCAGTACAAATTTGTTTGGAAAATAGGTAAAACCATGTGCACTGCAGGTGGGGCAGATGTAACCTGTGCAAAGAGAGTTAAACTTGGGTGGGGTGTGCTGAAACTGAAAACTAAATTGCAGTCTAAAAATAATGCAGCCAGTATTTACCCTGCACAGAAACAAAATAACTCACACAAATCTAACTCTATCTATACATGTTACATCTGCTCCACCTGCAGTGCACATGGTTTTGCCCACTTTCCGAACAAATTTGTACTGAGCTCAGATCTGAATAAGGCCCTAAATGAGCAGTAGCTCCTCAGAATTCACTACATAGCATAAAGTAATAATAACATGGGTCAGTCATGTTTGCACCACTGTGTAGCTTACGCTCAATATTTTGAGACCAGCCACATATATTTTTGAAATGAACATTTTTTTCACATATGCATATGACCCCTGGCTATCAAAATTTTTATTTATTTATTGTTAACTTAGTGACTTGGGTATTGTCTCTTTTCACTTTCTTGTTTTTATCCATTTCAATGGGACATGATAAGTGATAAATCATTATTTTCTACAGTGCAAGGTAACTAAATGTTTCTAATGCCTACTTTATTACTTTATTTCTTAAAAGTGGCATAGCTTCTCTCATGTATCTTTAACTTTTTGATTAAGTAAATATGAGGATGTTCTTTGCCCTCTTTGTCCTGGGAGAGGATCACACCTATCCCCACATCCAATGCATCACTTTGCACCAGAAATTCCCTTTGAAAATAAGGAATCGTCAGAACTGCATGGGTTCTGGTTAAGGACGCTGCCATCCATCCTGAGGAACCTGCATCACTGTTGTTTCCCATCCTCTACACAGCCTGAGATGTCAGTACTTTAAATATCCACTGCCAACACAATCCCTGTTGTTCAGCTATTGGGTTTAACACTCCACGGTAGAGTAGACAAGTGTGTAATTCATACTCTATATTGTGAAGTACATAAATTGCACCACTAAATGACACCCTGCTTCTGCAATTCCAATGACAGAAGTTTGGGCATTGCACTCAAAAGCCTTTGCTTACACGGGGCTAAATATTGACTCATTATTATTATTATTATTATTATTATTATTACTGTTTATATTTGAACATTTTTTTTTTGGGGGGGGGGGGATAAATGATGTGGTTATAATACACAATATGTGTTTTAATGTGTTTAATAAATTGATTTAGAATTTGACTGTTTTACGCTCAATAATCATTGTCCAAATGTCTTCTTTTGAGTGCCATTCCAGGTCAGTAAATGGATAGCAGTAAGGCATTAGGTGTGTGATCCACTGAGAAATCTCAGATATATAATTTTTTTGTGCCCAGTTAACTGTAATCTTTATATTAAGTATACTACTGTAAGTCAAGATATTGAATTTTACATGTCATATATGAACTTAGTTCTTTCACATAACTACTTGTTTGATGACCATTATTATTTTCAATGCAATGCAATGTGTGGCCCCATGTCTAGCTAACATATTTATGCATGAAGTGGAGCAGGACATGTTATGAAACACATCAAAGCATACTACAGATATACTGTATAGATTATATCTACGTTTTATGGGATGGCACAGTGGACAGCTTTTCGGCATTAATGCAAAAAGTCAACACGTTTATGTCAAGCTTTGAAAAAATGATTTATCTGGATGTATTGGTAAAACAGATGATTATCATTTACAAACCACACTATAGACTGAGCCCACTGACAGGAACACCAAATTGTTTGGAGATAGCCACCATCCACTATGTATTAAGTAGGGGCTACTGTAATCACAATTGTGAGTATTTTGCATTTGTAGTTTCTACGAAGATGCAGAAAAACAAATGGACCTTATGAGTAACACATTTTTGTGTTGAGTATATATCAAATTGTTCCATTGCACTAAACTTTAAATTCCTTCTAAAACAAGGGAAGATGCGTGGAGATCCCCATATACTAACAGCATTTAGGACAGAGTAGTATGGATGCAGGATTACTCCACTAGTAGCACAGCTATTATAAAAGCTGCTAAAGAAGTCTGGCCAATCATGTCTAATGATACATTTTTACATCACACAGAAAAAGCACTAATTTACCATTGTTTAGGTGTTGGAAAAATATCAAGGACATTGTATTGCATACAGAAATTTCTTGCATCAGATCCTCGCCCTCAACTCATTGTCTCAACCACAAGGCTGGTAATATCAAGTGTCTGGGCTGTGTTGCAGCAGCCTTGACATTGGTGACCATTTCTTCCATCCTTGTTTGGGAAAGAAAATCTTGGTCAAGCACCCATTGATGTGGATTTGTAGTCTTTTATAACAAATGCCCTTGTGGCTTGCTCTATATTGACACTACATTCCACAATCCACAGATTAAACATATGTTATGTACTGTAAGAGGATCTTACCAACCAGAGGTGTGTCACTTTAAGGACTTAAGACATAATCTTTCATCAATTAGATACAAGATGATAGACTGGATTCCACCTCATAAAAGGGAAGGTGACAGGGTATGCACTTTGTTACAAACTGGAACTTGTAGAAAACATTATCTACAAACAGTTCACCTGTTTTACTTAAATGTTATTATATTCCTGCATCCACTAATTCATCACTCATTAGTCTAGCATGTTAAGCTCTGTGTATTATTATTATTGTTTATTTATATGGCGCCACAAGGGTTCCGCAGCGCCTGACAATACATAGATGAGAATCAGGGGAAGGGGAAATTTTGCCTCTGCACAAGTCTCACTGTAATACTGAAAACATTTGTTTATTTAAATATATAAGGTTCCACAATAACAGGAATAATTGATACTGACGTATCCATTTTGTTTGATAGTTTAGGCTCTCCCTACAGAGTGATTAGATGCAAGTAAAGAGGAAAGAAAAGAGCTCTCTCTTTTTTTGTGGCACAACTTGTAAATTTCATTGTTTTAAAAAAATACCTAGAGCAGAGGTGCTCAATGAAAGTGATAGCGTACTAGCGAAAATATCACCTTGCTGGTATCGAGTGCTTGGTGCTATAGAGTGATTCTTATTCTGCTAATAAAGTATCAAGTAGAGTAAAAGAAACACTGTTTTTAGTAGTATCTGTTGTAACAGTTTTATCAGCCAATTGTATAAATGTAGAGTTTTTACCAACAGTACAGTGTTTATCTGTTTCAACAAAAATGGCTTTATTATAAACTAGTTGATGAAAATATAAGACACTTAATTAGATTATATTGGTTGGTAAAATTGCTACATTTATACAATTGTCTGATACAACTGTTACAACAGATACTACTCAAAACAGTGTTTCTTCTACTCTACTTGATACTTTATTCGCAGAATAAGAATCACTCTATAGCAAAACATGTTCATTCAGTCCTTTTGGGCTTATTGTGTCCAACTTAAAGATCCAATATGCTTAGAGTTTGAGCAATTTGTTGGCTCTATCTCCTCTTATATCTGCTGGCGCATGGTATATAATGGTATATTTGAAGTTGGCTAATGAATGTTTCGCTGACACAAATTGTCTCGCTACCGGTTGGTCGTTTTCTTTTTTGTTTAGAGCAGCTTTGATTGCCGATCTATGAAGGGCGATGTGTTCTCGGAATGTAACACAGGCCGCATGGGCACTTAATCAGATAGATGACGTGTGTGCTGGTGCAGGTGACTTGACGTCTACTCGGAATTTGGTATCCCAGATGAGGATGGAAGAAAACTCTAGTGCTTGACATACCATTACAGGTCGTGCAGCTAACACATTTATAGCAGCCACTCGGTCTTCACTGCGTATTAGGTGGCAGTCTCTTAGAGATGTCCATGCAGACGACTCAATCCCTCAAGTTGCATCCCTGTTTATAACAGGCCATCAAGGTGGAATTTTTCAATTTCTTGAGATCTTTATCTCTCTGGATAACAGGCCATAAAGTTTTAGAGAATTTTGAAATAGTATTATCTCCATGGTTATAGTCACACACCCATCCAATGCATACTTTCAATTTCTTTTGAGCAAAAGGCTTTTTTGTAATAGCTCAGAATGTGGTATTTGATTAACCTTGGCTCTGGCAGCATCCAAGATTTCGGGAGAATAGCTCCCTTCGATAAATCTGTTGGTCATGTTGTCAAGGTCTTGGGTCAGTATATCTTCACTGTTAGTGATTATTTGCACCCTAATCAGTTGTGAAAAGGGGAGACCTTTTTTCAAAGCTGGTGGATGGTAACTCTGGGTGCTTAAAAGCATGTTGCGATCAGTTGGTTTTGAAAAGATAGATGTAACAATGTCATTGCTAGCAATTGATATATTGACATCTAGTTAGTGAATAGAAGACTGGCTCATACTATATGTAAATATAATGGGGCAGTCTCTGTGGTTAATTTCTTCCATCATCGTAATGAATGTGGATTTAGACCCTGTCCAGAATAACAATACATCATCTATATATTGGATATAGAATTTGATGTTGGGAGCAAAACTGGATTGGAGAAACAAGTCCTGTTCAACATAGTGCATGTAAACATTAGCGAACGAGGGTGTTGATAATTCAACACGAATTATCTGGCATAATTTCTGTTGACATTGAGAAGTTGTGATATGGCCAACAGTCCTTCTTTATGTTGGATGCTTGTATGTAGACTGCTGATATCAAGAGAGCACAGCCACATGTTGGGGATAGGATCACCGAAATTTTAATTTTATTGAGGAGGTCTGTGGTGTCTCCACAGGTTTATTTTACAACTTAATACTGCTTATTATTATGTTTATTTATCACTGGCATGTTTTATTTCAATAGATCACCCCCCTGTCTGGACTGCAGCAAAGCGTGGCTGGTTGCCTAGCAACCAGCTAAAACCAGGCGATAGCCCTGCTGCAGTTGACCATACATCAAACCTGCTCCCCCGCTGTTAGACATCCCTGTGCAGCCATGGTAACAGAGGAATGTGAGACAGGGTAGTAAGGATAGCGATCACCCAGTGGGGTGGATCGCTTCACACTGTCTCCTGTTATGAGCATACTCTGTTAGGCCGGGTTGCGATGGTGACACTGCTCAGTAGGCTGCAGGCTGATGATGTCACTGCGTCAGACAGAGCTCAGCCGGGACCCGCAAGTGGCGTGGAAATGAAGGGATGCCCACTATAGGCTGTTTGAACCAGAGCAGATCTATCTATACGGAATATAGGTATGTCTTAATGTACTATTTCTTGTTGATCTATGGTCTTGAGAACAGAGTAAAATCCGAAACATTGACCACATCCCCTTATGGTGTCTTTCTTTTGCAAATCCGTGCTGCATCATGATTGGGAGTGGTGCCACTGCATATCCCCATAATTTTTAATATGTCCCTGCTTACATGTATGTGTGATTACCTTTGTTTGTAAATATTTTCTGAGTATTATTATCACTTAAGTTACATAACAAATTAAATTGTTTATGAAAAGTGGCTTAAAAGAAGTTTTCTCTTTATTTGGCTTCCTAGAGAGTCTCCTTTGAATAAATGTGGTAATATGTTTAAATAAACAATATATGATTTTGACTTTTTCTGTTATAAACAAAATACAGATTTTTTATTTTGTTTAAATATATCAACAAATTACAATTATTCTAAATTTTAATAAAATGTATATATATAATTTATGGAGTAATATAATAAATAAAATATACATTTCTTATTTACATATACATTTATAGACTGCAACATCTTAATTTACAGCAGTACCAGTCCAAATAATAAAACTAATCATTTTAATTGGTCAATTTAAAACAACCAGAAGGAACTGTTTTGAGCAAAAGTCTTAATTAGAAGTAGGATGACCACTAATAAATAATCTCATACTGTAGATCAGAACTAAAGCACAAAAATAATAAACAAGCATTAAATTGAACAGTGAAACCCTTCTCTCTTATAAAGGTAAACATCTTTCCAGAACATAAAGAAACAGCATGCTGTGTATAACAATGCATTAAAATTGTGTGAGAAAATATTTTAGAAACTTGGTCGATTTTTTTTTTGATTTTTTTTACAAGGTGTGAGACAGAAATTTCCTACAGGAACATCCCAAGATAGTGAACACTAGGGCTTTATATTTCAAAGATGCTTTTGTTACTTGTTTCATTCCTTGCAATAAAAATGTTGTCACCTGGTTAGAAAAGGGTGATACAGGTTATTTACACTGTAACGATTGAAAATACTGTGTAGAAAAAGACGAAAGACAAATTAATCCACCAAGTCTAATTGTTTATATTGTCTACAATGTCCTAAAGTTTTGCAAAACATTGAATATACAAAGAAAAGAAATTAAAATATGGTTAGTAGCTTATTGTTTGAAATCATTTTCGCTTAAAATATAATCTGTTCTGAAACAAAACAGGTCAAATAATTTGGCATTAAAGATATCATATCACTAAAATTAATAGGACTTTTCACATTGTGAACATTTCCATGGTCAGGTTTAGTTGCTTAAAATGGATAAACGCAACCTCTCTGGGTGCGATTAGTATGCTATCAAAACAACAATTGAATATTGTCCACATCTCATGTCACTAAAGACAGGAGACCAGGTGCAATAAAACAATTGACTCTTGCCCTTTGAATCATATTTTATCTAAACTACAGTAGATAGTTAGTGTATAATGGTTATACATTGAAAAAACTTTTTGAAGTGAAAAAACTGATTGTAAATCATATGTAGTTTATTTAAAGAACTCTCATGATTTAATATCTAGTTCATTTGGGTGTTGGTGGAAACCTGAATATTTTAAAATGAAAATAATTTTTTTTATGTACTGAATTAAAATAAAATAATTGTAAACTACTGTATAATGAAATAAAATAACCTGAATAAGACATGAAAAATAAATATATTACTAGATTTTAAAAATAACAAGAAAGTAACAAATCTCATAGATAATTTGAATAGCTATTAAATATATTTTCATATATTTTCATGGTGCACATTATTTGATATTGAAAGTATTGCATATTTGACTGTACTACAGTATTATTGTTCACTTAAAATAATCATATTTTATCCATTCAGATATAAATCAAATGCAATTCACATTATTTCAAAAATAACAACATTAAAGGTTAATTTTAAATAAAATGACATAAAGACTAACCCAAAAAATCATAATAAACTTGAGGAACACATTACACAATCACAAAGAAATACATTATTTTTTTTTATTTGTTATTAAAAGAAAATGATTGCTATTCAGTATAAAGTAGAAGGTTGAATACTGATAAACTAGCTTATAGATCCATTCATCATCCTTATCTGTAAACAACAATCACAAATGTCATGATGCCTAAGATATTTATTTCTGTACAGTTATAGTTCTTTGGCAGACTTTCCAGCACTTGTTGTGTTGGCAGTTTTGCAGTTATCACTTGAACTGTCATGGAGATAGACTGCTGATGGGTTCCTTGAGCTGCCTTATCCTCCTAGATGCCATTTTCATTTGACTTTTGTATGTCACACTCTGTGACTTATCGTTAAATGTGTTCAACCTGTATATTCCTGTTTACTTGGGAATTTGTTGTTTTACAAACACCCATGGGATTTAAATGTGCAATGTATCATTTGTTATGTTTTGTACAACTAATTCTATACATGGTAGAAGGTCATTTGTTCACATACTTTTCTCTTTTTAAAGAAGATTCAAACTTTAAAATGTTAAATACTAAAAACAAAATAATTAAAACAGTGCAATCTTCATAGATCAGTTACAGTATATAGTAGCATTGAATATGTTTTTTCTTTATTTTATAAAACCAGCATCTCATGCTGTCTCAATATTTGTTTTGTTTTCTAGCTGACTTTTTTTGCATATTATTATTTTTAGATTGAGAACGTTAGCTATGTAGGAAATAGCAATATAATCAGGGCCGCCGAGAGGCAGGGGGGGCGGGTACATTTTTAAAGGGGCGTGGCCACGGGTCCGCGATTAGGCCACGCCCCCGAATTTGCCTAAGCCCGGTCAGCGATGGCTCTCCTGCTCCTGCTCCAAGTTCCTGGTTCAAAAGGTAATGCCGCCCGCAATGCATGGCTATGGACAGGGGGAACAGACAAAAAGTGTGTGTGTGTGTGTGTGTGTAACAGGCTGTGTATGTATGTGTGTGTGTGTAACAGGCTGTGTGTGTGTGAGTGTGTGTGTAACAGGCTGTGTGTGTGTGTGTAACAAGCTTTGTATGTATGTATATATGTGTGTGTGTAACAGGGTATGTGTGTGTGTGTGTGTGTGTGCGTAACAGGCTTTGTATATGTGTGTGTGTAACAGGCTGTGTATGTATGTATATATGTGTGTGTGTGTGTGTAACAGGCTATGTATGTATGTCTATATGTGTGTGTAAAAGGCTATGTGTGTGTGTGTGTAACAGGCTATGTATGTATGTATGTATGTATGTGTGTGTGTGTGTGTGTGTAAAAGGCTATGTGTGTGTGTGTGTGTGTGTGTGTGTGTGTGTGTGTAACAGGCTTTGTATGTATGTATGTATATGTGTGTGTGTGTGTGTGTGTGTGTGTGTGTGTAACAGGCTGTGTATGTATGTATGTATATATGTGTGTGTAACAGGCTGTGTGTGTGTGTGTGTGTGTGTAACAGGCTATGTATGTATGTATGTCTATATGTGTGTGTGTGTGACAGGCTATGTGTGTGTGTGTGTGTGTGTGTGTAACAGGCTTTGTATATATATGTGTGTGTGTAAGGAAGAAGTGGGAAAGGACCCGCACAGCTGAAACAATTATTAAATTGATATTATTTAAACCAATTTATTGTAACCAACATAAAAAACCACATAAACAAAAATGTCGGTGGTTATATGGTTGGTGGTGCGCCCAGCGTTCAGTAACAATAACTGAGGGTGGGTTAGTTTTGTATTTGCAAGGGGCAAAACAAAAGAAAGTAAACGCTTTTTGGGCGCACTCTTTGAAAATGTAAAGTATATTAGTTAATATTTAAAACATAACTTTTAATGTGGACTTGTTAAGATATAATGGTATGACGCATGAGTACAATAAAAATTATTCGGAGTCTCTTGTTTGTTTTTGTTGTGTGGTACTAATGTATGATAATTACTGATATAAATATCAATTTTTAAAGTATACCACACGTATAATTTATCATTTGTTGCATGTGATCATCAAAGGTATAATAACCAGAGTGACCAAAGGTGGCAAAAATGAGTTGGTTGCCCCAAAATGTTACACAGGTTGGGGTGTCAGCGACCCCACGTTACTGGGTGGCTCAATAGGTGAGCTAAAAAATAGGTACAATTAATGCCTATATTGGCCGACAAATTTTATTATTATTGAAATCGAGCAGTAGGCGGCTCCTGTGCTGTCTGTCTGTTGACTGGGATGCCTAGGTATAGTACCACACCTGGACTTCTCCAGGGGTCACCCACCTGGATACTGCCCTGGCCCTTCACTGCTTGGCTTCCAAGTTCGAGACGGGTTTGGGCACACCAGTGAGGTATGGTGGTATATTTAATGTGAATTATGTCACGACCCAACAGCCCAGGTTAACTGCTGGATAACATCCAAAAACCGAAAATAAACCCAAATAATTTTTGGACAACAAGGCAAAAGATTTGAGTATCTGTCACACAGCTACATCAGGTACCATGTGCGTACAGTTTACAGATGGGTCATTCGCATCAAATAGTAAGGAAAAATTAAATAAATTATAATGATAATAAGCTGGATGTACTGAGTAGGTATCAAGTGACAGGTTTGCAAATAGCTAGACTATTTATACAGCTTTGTTTCCAGTGTCCATGTCATACAATTATTGTTACCATATACACATGGTTTGGTTATAACTGCAAAGGATTAGTCAAAGGTATTGATACATTTTGTTTGAAAATCTGACATTAAGTCACAGTGTATCCTAAATGCAATGTGGATGAACGTTGATCCCTCAGAGGCACAGTTACTTGCTGGTAATTAATGGCTGGGTGCAGGTATTTGAACACTGCAGCCTAGTCACTCAAAATAAAGGTAAGCCTGGATATAACAACTGATGCAATAGGTGTCAAATATAGTCAATTTACACAGCTGTCAGATATAGTCAATTTGAGCAGCTAGGAGAGCCTGGCGTTAAACACATAGGAATATACAAGTATGATACTAGCGTTCGTTGGAGGAGTATACCACAGCTGAAAATCCAGACTGTGGCAACTCCTGTACCTTATCCCCTAGCGTGCCGGCTGGGGGGAGGGATCCAGAGAGCCCGATAGCTGGGATGGTAAAGGCTGTCCGTAGCCGAGATGCGGCTGGGGAAGTGCGGCGATACGTCCTGATTGCTGTGTAAATACCAGCATTGGCTTGTAGTCACTTCAGGTACCGCCGTACCTCGCGGCGGGCGTCAGGATGCGTACTTGCGGTTTGGAAGTCAGCTGTATGCAGGGGGATTGGGAAGGGAGAGCCAGGTCCGTCTTGCTCGAGTGGGGGTAACGTGGGGCGCCTGCTTGAACACGTGTTTCGCCTCCTTGGCTTCTTCATGCAGCGCCATCTTGTTTGAGGGCAACTGCCCTTTATTCTGATTCCTGACCAATGGTATTAGATAGTCTCTGATTGACAGTTTTAACAGCTAATGGGCTGTTAGCTGGTGTCTGTGATTGTAGATTCATCACGGATTTTTCAATTTAGGCTGGTTATCGCTTTTAAAAGAATGTTTATTCTGGTAGATTCCAGCGGAGAATTGCATACTTTCAGTAATTATGGTAGTTTATTATATACTTAATATTTTGATATTATTGGTTTGTAAATTTAAATAATTTTTATTTTATTAATTTTTATTAACAGTTATTTGGTATTTTTAAGTTTTTTATGAGATTTATTGATTTTTAATTTTTTATTTTTTATTTTTTAAATTTTTTAATTATTGATTATTTAGTTTTTTCTTGGTTCATTCATATTAGTATTAGTGACATACTACAGTAGAGGAGAAAGGACATACTCTTAACCTAGAGGAGATATGTTGAGATTTAGATTATTCTAAGATTCCCTGGTTGGCATTGTGGAGGGAGGGGTATAATCATTATGGGAGATGTGCAAAAGTTAGCAAGATTCAGACAGTGCAGTAAAATAGATGGGCCTAATTCAAAAATAGGAATAAGGCATAGAGAGAAACATGATTGAACCATAACTGTTCATAAATAGATAGCTGGAACTTTGATTATGGTTCGGGCTTTCGATGGTGACCTTGGCGTGAGGTGATAGGTAGCTTGATTATAGATGCGTGCACTGTGACTAGATAGGACATTTTGTTTAAGTGCACTGTGTATCATGGTAGATTGGGGACAGTTTACATAGGAGAAATAAATATATAGATTTAGAATTGGTTGATTAAATAGATAATTATCAAACCATTGATTGAGACGTGAATTGTGGGGGGACCGATATATCGGAGTTAAGTGGGATGTGATCCCAGATGTGTGGTTGTGGCTGGATGAAAATTCATGATTGTATGCACGTGAAAAACCGTGAAAAAACGTGAAAAACTAAAACTAGATACTAACAGATTAGTGAAGAGGTGAATGATGGTGGGGATGGAGTGATATAGCTTCTAGATGTGTTGGATGATACCCACCTAGAGTAGGTGAAGTGATTTAGGATTGGATTAAGTGCTCTATTGTGGCTGGTGTTTTTAGATTGGTTGGATAATAAATAACTTTGATTATGATGGCAAACCTTAGGACTGGGTCAGACTGGTTACCGTGACACTTTAGGTTGGTTTAAGAAAAGACCCATATTTAATATCTTCATTTAGTCCATGTGGGGCTAGTGATCCCAGGCGAAAGATCCATTTACTCTCTTTTTGGAGTAATGTCACATTAAGGTCTCCTCCTCTTTGGCCCAAATGGATCTGTTCTAGACCGCAAATGGAGAATCCCTTTGGTTTACCATTGTGGGCACGGTAGAAGTGCCGGGCCACGGTGGTAAGTTGTTTCATTTTTGAGATGTCCGTAGGGGCGTTTCAAATATTGCCCAAATGTTCCAATGCCCTTGTCTTCAACATGCGCGAGGTCATACCTACATAGCGCATGTTGCATTCACATGTGATGCAATATATCACATTTTTACTTTTGCAATTGAAATACTCTCTGATTGGGATAGTTTGACCGTGTTTGTCCCGTATCTCTTTGGTTTTATTGATGTACTGACATACCTTACAGTTCCCACATGGATAACTGCCTTTGGGTAAAGTTGGTCTTGATTTCTCTCGAGTGAGATGACTCCGTACCAGTTGGTCTTTCAGATTTGGGGCTCGCCTCCAGCTCATATCCACAGTGGGTTTAAGATTGACTGCAAGGTCATCATCACTCATGATTATAGGCCAATGTTTTTGAATGATACTTTTTATCTGTCGCCATTCACAGCAGAAATTCCCTACAAATCTGATGGTCTTGTCTGTGGCTTTTGGCGGAGTTTGTGCCTTCTGAAAAAGGATTTTAGAGCGATCCGTTGTCTGGATATTTTGTTGTGCTTTTTTTATGGACCTGTTGGAGTATCCTCTGACCTTAAGTCTCTCAGCAAGTTCTTTGCTTTTATTCTTGAATACTTCGTCACTTGAACAGTTTCGTCTTAGTCTTAAATACTCACCCTTTGGAATGTTGGTTATTGTGGGTGGGAAGTGAGCACTGGATTGGTGTAGTAGAGTATTCGTGGCCGTGGTTTTTCTGAAGAGCTCTGTTTCAATTTTGTTGCCTTCCCCTCTGTAAATTCTCAAGTCCAAGAATGTGATACTTGAGTAGTTGTGTTCATATGTTAATTTTAGGTTTAATGAGTTTTTATTCAGATGATCCACAAATTGAATTAACAACTGTTCAGAACCCTTCCAAATCAGGAGGATATCGTCTATGTACCTCATCCATGTGGTGATACTGTTTTCATAGACGGGGTAGTTGTCATTGAACACGTGTTCACGTTCCCACCACCCAAGGAAGAGGTTTGCATATGTTGGGGCACAGGCCGCGCCCATAGCAGTACCTCTCCCTTGGATGTAGTACCGACTGTTGAAGATAAAATAATTTTTCTTGAGGACAAAGTCCAGTAATTCCAATAGGAAACTGTGGAAGTCATCAGTTTCTTCCATTGCAAGGAAGTATTTAACTGCTTCGATTCCTAGATCGTGTTGTATGCTTGTATAAAGTGACTCCACGTCCATGCTCACTAGGTACTCATCATCCTCCAGGTGTATTTCATTAAGTTTCCTTAGCACATCTGCTGTGTCTTGTGTATATGAAGGTAAAGAGAGTACATGTTTTCTTAAGTGTGTGTCGAGAAAGATACAGGCTTGTTCAATGAGGGCACCATTACCTGACACTATAGGTCGTCCGGGTGGTTCATTGATGTTTTTGTGGACCTTGGGTAACATATAGAAGGTCGCAATCCTAGGATGTGGGGTTTGGAGGAATTGATGTTCACTTTTGGAGATGACATTGTTATTTCTAGCTTTGTCTATGATCCGATCATATAAGATCTTAAAATTGGAGGTGGGGTCAAACAGGGTCTTTGTATAGCATGTGATGTCATTTAGCTGTTTGTCAGCTTCCTTCAGGTATAATTGCAGGGGCCAGATGACAATATTGCCACCTTTATCTGATGGTTTCAGTATTACGTCTTCCCACTGTTTTATCTCCTGAATGGCCTTCCTCTGTGCTCTTGTGATATTGCTCTTGTACATTTTGTTGGTTCTTAAATGCAATTTATCCAAGTCCCTTGAGACCAAATTTGTGAATATCTGTACTTCTGGACAGATATTGGTGGGGGGAAAAAAAGTAGATCTTTTTTTACACCTGGGTCTGGTTGGTGATTCATTTGGCTCCTCCTCATTCTCCAAATCTTCCAGAATGGTGATTGCTTCCAGTTCTTGACTAGTCCATGTGGAGGCTTGTGTTTCATACTGATCTTTCTTGGCATGAAATTTCGTGAGGAGTAGCTTCCGGCCAAAAAGTTGAAGGTTAGTCTCCCACTGAAATCTATCAAAGTTGGATGTTGGACAAAAGGTTAGTCCCTTTTGTAGCACTTCTTGTTGAGCTTCTGATAGTATGTGTGAGGATAGATTTATTATCTGTAGCTTTGATATGCTCGTTCCTTGGGTTGTCTGTCCCGTTGGGGATAGCGATTTGGAGTTTGTTGTTCCCATCTTGCTCTGTCCCTTCTTCCTCTTTGTATGGCTCCGTCTGGTCTTTCTTTTTGTTTTTGGCCTCTGTTGCCCCGGCCAAAATCTAAAAAAGGTTCAGTGGTGTGGTAGACTGTAGTAGATGGTTGGGTTCGTTGAGTCTGATTCGAAGATCTGCTAGATGTGGCTGTCACTGGTGGTAGATTGTCGTCACTATAATCTTCTACACTTGATAATTCTGTATCGGATGTAGATGGTGGATATCTGGGGTTTTCTCTTCTGAAGTTTCTTCTAGTCCAATTGAAAACACGGCCTGATTGGAAGTCTATTTGATCTCTTTGAAACTTGGTTTTCTTTCTCTCAATTATAGTTTTTTCGTAGTCTTCCAGATCCTTTTTGTTTTTTTCAAAATTTAGTTGGAATGCCGGTGTTTGTTCCCAAGGTTCAAGTTTTTTACCTAGGATTTCTATTTCCTTGGAGATTGCTTCCAAAGTTAGGTTATTATGTTGAATTAGAATGCTCATCAGCTCCTGAGAGCATTTCAATAGACTGTTCTCCCACTCTCGTTTTAGGTTCTCAGTGCAAAGCTCAAAGGCTGGGAATGTCCTAGGGCGAAGTCCTCGTGGTGTAATCTTGAGTCTACAATAATTCTCTAGACTGGTGAGGTCCCAGTTTGTTCTGATTTGGCGTTGTAGGGTATACTTAAGTTTACTGAGGTCATCAGTCCAATTGGAATCTGGTATGGTGTCGTTCAGGCTATTGGGAAAAATGCTGTCTAGGTTGTCCGTTCTCCTTTTCTGTTGTAGTTCTTGTTTGAGACTGAAATTAGACATTGACTTGGGTAATTGAGATGGTCCTTAGGAAAAAGAAGATCTAATATCTTGGGGTTAGCGTACAAGTCCAACTTTTTCTGTGCGAATACTGAAATTGCGTGCTGGATCCTTGGAGCTGAGATAGACCTCAGTATGATTGGATGAAAGGAAGAAGTGGGAAAGGACCCGCACAGCTGAAACAATTATTAAATTGATATTATTTAAACCAATTTATTGTAACCAACATAAAAAACCACATAAACAAAAATGTCGGTGGTTATATGGTTGGTGGTGCGCCCAGCGTTCAGTAACAATAACTGAGGGTGGGTTAGTTTTGTATTTGCAAGGGGCAAAACAGAAGAAAGTAAACGCTTTTTGGGCGCACTCTTTGAAAATGTAAAGTATATTAGTTAATATTTAAAACATAACTTTTAATGTGGACTTGTTAAGATATAATGGTATGACGCATGAGTACAATAAAAATTATTCGGAGTCTCTTGTTTGTTTTTGTTGTGTGGTACTAATGTATGATAATTACTGATATAAATATCAATTTTTAAAGTATACCACACGTATAATTTATCATTTGTTGCATGTGATCATCAAAGGTATAATAACCAGAGTGACCAAAGGTGGCAAAAATGAGTTGGTTGCCCCAAAATGTTACACAGGTTGGGGTGTCAGCGACCCCACGTTACTGGGTGGCTCAATAGGTGAGCTAAAAAATAGGTACAATTAATGCCTATATTGGCCGACAAATTTTATTATTATTGAAATCAAGCAGTAGGCGGCTCCTGTGCTGTCTGTCTGTTGACTGGGATGCCTAGGTATAGTACCACACCTGGACTTCTCCAGGGGTCACCCACCTGGATACTGCCCTGGCCCTTCACTGCTTGGCTTCCAAGTTCGAGACGGGTTTGGGCACACCAGTGAGGTATGGTGGTATATTTAATGTGAATTATGTCACGACCCAACAGCCCAGGTTAACTGCTGGATAACATCCAAAAACCGAAAATAAACCCAAATAATTTTTGGACAACAAGGCAAAAGATTTGAGTATCTGTCACACAGCTACATCAGGTACCATGTGCGTACAGTTTACAGATGGGTCATTCGCATCAAATAGTAAGGAAAAATTAAATAAATTATAATGATAATAAGCTGGATGTACTGAGTAGGTATCAAGTGACAGGTTTGCAAATAGCTAGACTATTTATACAGCTTTGTTTCCAGTGTCCATGTCATACAATTATTGTTACCATATACACATGGTTTGGTTATAACTGCAAAGGATTAGTCAAAGGTATTGATACATTTTGTTTGAAAATCTGACATTAAGTCACAGTGTATCCTAAATGCAATGTGGATGAACGTTGATCCCTCAGAGGCACAGTTACTTGCTGGTAATTAATGGCTGGGTGCAGGTATTTGAACACTGCAGCCTAGTCACTCAAAATAAAGGTAAGCCTGGATATAACAACTGATGCAATAGGTGTCAAATATAGTCAATTTACACAGCTGTCAGATATAGTCAATTTGAGCAGCTAGGAGAGCCTGGCGTTAAACACATAGGAATATACAAGTATGATACTAGCGTTCGTTGGAGGAGTATACCACAGCTGAAAATCCAGACTGTGGCAACTCCTGTACCTTATCCCCTAGCGTGCCGGCTGGGGGGAGGGATCCAGAGAGCCCGATAGCTGGGATGGTAAAGGCTGTCCGTAGCCGAGATGCGGCTGGGGAAGTGCGGCGATACGTCCTGATTGCTGTGTAAATACCAGCATTGGCTTGTAGTCACTTCAGGTACCGCCGTACCTCGCGGCGGGCGTCAGGATGCGTACTTGCGGTTTGGAAGTCAGCTGTATGCAGGGGGATTGGGAAGGGAGAGCCAGGTCCGTCTTGCTCGAGTGGGGGTAACGTGGGGCGCCTGCTTGAACACGTGTTTCGCCTCCTTGGCTTCTTCATGCAGCGCCATCTTGTTTGAGGGCAACTGCCCTTTATTCTGATTCCTGACCAATGGTATTAGATAGTCTCTGATTGACAGTTTTAACAGCTAATGGGCTGTTAGCTGGTGTCTGTGATTGTAGATTCATCACGGATTTTTCAATTTAGGCTGGTTATCGCTTTTAAAAGAATGTTTATTCTGGTAGATTCCAGCGGAGAATTGCATACTTTCAGTAATTATGGTAGTTTATTATATACTTAATATTTTGATATTATTGGTTTGTAAATTTAAATAATTTTTATTTTATTAATTTTTATTAACAGTTATTTGGTATTTTTAAGTTTTTTATGAGATTTATTGATTTTTAATTTTTTATTTTTTATTTTTTAAATTTTTTAATTATTGATTATTTAGTTTTTTCTTGGTTCATTCATATTAGTATTAGTGACATACTACAGTAGAGGAGAAAGGACATACTCTTAACCTAGAGGAGATATGTTGAGATTTAGATTATTCTAAGATTCCCTGGTTGGCATTGTGGAGGGAGGGGTATAATCATTATGGGAGATGTGCAAAAGTTAGCAAGATTCAGACAGAGCAGTAAAATAGATGGGCCTAATTCAAAAATAGGAATAAGGCATAGAGAGAAACATGATTGAACCATAACTGTTCATAAATAGATAGCTGGAACTTTGATTATGGTTCGGGCTTTCGATGGTGACCTTGGCGTGAGGTGATAGGTAGCTTGATTATAGATGCGTGCACTGTGACTAGATAGGACATTTTGTTTAAGTGCACTGTGTATCATGGTAGATTGGGGACAGTTTACATAGGAGAAATAAATATATAGATTTAGAATTGGTTGATTAAATAGATAATTATCAAACCATTGATTGAGACGTGAATTGTGGGGGGACCGATATATCGGAGTTAAGTGGGATGTGATCCCAGATGTGTGGTTGTGGCTGGATGAAAATGCATGATTGTATGCACGTGAAAAACCGTGAAAAAACGTGAAAAACTAAAACTAGATACTAACAGATTAGTGAAGAGGTGAATGATGGTGGGGATGGAGTGATATAGCTTCTAGATGTGTTGGATGATACCCACCTAGAGTAGGTGAAGTGATTTAGGATTGGATTAAGTGCTCTATTGTGGCTGGTGTTTTTAGATTGGTTGGATAATAAATAACTTTGATTATGATGGCAAACCTTAGGACTGGGTCAGACTGGTTACCGTGACACTTTAGGTTGGTTTAAGAAAAGACCCATATTTAATATCTTCATTTAGTCCATGTGGGGCTAGTGATCCCAGGCGAAAGATCCATTTACTCTCTTTTTGGAGTAATGTCACATTAAGGTCTCCTCCTCTTTGGCCCATGTGTGTGTGTAACAGGCTATGTGTGTGTGTGTGTGTGTGTGTGTGTGTGTGTAACAGGCTATGTATGTATGTCTATATGTGTGTGTAACAGGCTATGTGTGTGTGTGTGTGTGTGTGTAACAGGCTTTGTATATATGTGTGTGTAACAGGCTATGTGTGTGTGTGTGTAACAGGCTTTGTATGTATGTATATATGTGTGTAACAGGCTATGTATGTATATGTGTGTGTAACAGGCTATGTGTGTGTGTGTGTGTGTGTGTAACAGGCTATGTATGTATATGTGTGTGTGACAGGCTTTGTACTGTATGTGTGAAGGAACAGGCTATGTGTGTGTGTTACAGGCTATGGCCCTCATTCAGGTTGGTTCTCTCCCCCGCACGTTCACACAGGGGAGCGATGTTGTGCATGTGCAGCCACTTTGTGTGAGCGGGCGTGGCAAACCAATTATTTGCCGCCCCGATCGCATGCAGCAGTGTGAACGGAAGCGTGTGGTGGTGGATATGGGTTGCGCCGATGGGAACTCCCATGACGTGGGTGCCGGGGAGGGCAGCTGATGTCACCGGATGTCAGCTGCCCGACCTCTTCTTGCACAGGAGCGCCACAGATCTAAGACAGCAGAGACTGACTTAGATCTGCGAGCGCTTGAGAAATGATTTGATGGTCGGCGACCGCACTGCCCTGCACACAAGCTGCAAATCGATGATTACTGTATGTAAAACATCCGTTCGCATGCGTGAAATCTGAGGTATTTAGATAACCCGCAAAGCTGCAAATTTTGCAGCTTTGTGGTCAATCAGAATGACCTCCAATGTGTGTGAAGGGAACAGGCTACATGGGGCCCATTTATGACGGATCATATATGGAATGCGTTCTGGGTGGGACCATACTGCCCAGGATCACATGAGATTAAAGAGGTTTAATGGACACAATCCCCCCTCTCCCTCCAGGTGCACATACCGCTGGCCATCACAATGCAGCTGCTCTTGGCGACGGATCTGTAGCTTTGGGGGACACAGCAGATACCGGCAGCTCAGCTCGGCGATACTGCAAGTAGTGGCATCTGCTGCTTCTTGCCAGCAGGTTGAAAGAACTGTTGTCGCTTTCCCTGCTGCATGTGTGAGTTTGGGATCCTTATACTCCAGAGGCGGCGCTTCAAAGGGGGATGATCGTGCCAGCCACAGATCTTGGAGAGAGGAGCCGTGGTCTGGCCACCCCTGCTGTATGGCATAGGGGCCTGGGCAGCGCAGGGGGGCAGAGGGTCCCTGTGACGGATGGGCAGACAGCAGTGGGGTCCTTGCGGAGGATGGGAGCTATTACCTAGTTCCCATCCTCCGCAGGGACCCTGCCGCTATCTGCCCATCTGTGGCCACGACCCCTTACTCCCATGGGCGCAACCCATATCCACCACCCCACGCTTCTGTCCACACTGCTGCATACGAACGGGGCGGCAAGTAATCGATTTGAATTTTGGCTCATTCTGTGTAGCATAATGTGTAAGGGGCAAGTATAAGGGGTCTACTATTGTGTTGCATAAAGGGTATATGGTGTGGTACACACCCCTATATCCTTTAATGACCACACCTCTTTTCTGTTGCTCGCCACTCCAGGGGGGCCCCGTGACGCTGTTGTACCGGGGCCCAGGATAACAATATTTAAATATGTCTTCTCTAAGCAGATGCAAATCAAATTATAAAGAGATTTACAATGTTTATTATTATAAGGATCTCTACATATCACAAACTTCAAAAAAAAAATACTATCCTAAAACTTAATAATTAATTGAAATTGCACTACCCATAAATTGCATATGTCCTTTTTTATATTGAAGTACAATGTATGCTATCTTGTACTGCATTGATTAAGATAAATTTGTATTAGGAAAATCCTGCTATGTTATATTAGCATATACACCAAAGATCTTTAATGCCAGTTGCAATAAGGAGAAAGCTAAGTTGCATAAAAGAGAATGACATCATGACATATATTGCTGTAAGCCTCTTAAAAATAAACTTCAGAAAGACAGCAGAGTGCCTAGAAATTGTAGTGACATGACCAGTACATGTGTTTCAAAGAAGCTGTGTCCACTAATCCAAAAGGGGTCTTGAATTTGAAGCATCCTTGTGAGTGGTGAGTTACAACCATTATTCCATCATATTTGTTAACTACAAGCAAAAGTGCTTGTATTAGAGCAAAATCCTTAACAGCATGTTTTAACTCAGCACACCAATACTCTTAAGTGAATTGGTTTAGCCAACACACAAGAGTGTCCTGGAATCTTCATTCTCCAGTCATCTCCCTGAGTATCCTGTATCCCCAGCATCCCAGCTCATTGGTAGCAGTACAAAAAGAACCATGGCAAGGGGCTGCAACCTGCTTGTTGGGTGCTGCGAAGACCAAAGCACCTTGCGGGGTTCCCTGGTGAAGACTACTGGCTGGTTAGGCTCTGCGCCCTTCTTCCTGGTTACAGTCAACACTCTGTTCCCCGCTGCTTCCTTGTGCTACAGTTATCTCAAGTAGCTGCATGTCATTTCCCTTCCTAAAGTCACCTACTTTCAAGTATCCAGAAAACTCCACTTGCCCACCAAGGTCACAGCTGGAACACAGAAATCAGCAGCGTTAACAATATATATGTTCTTGGTACATTTGTTATTAAACATTATTGTTACATTTATTTATCCAAAGAAAGTTTTGTTTAATCATCATCTTTGAGTCATTCATATTTAATTAACAGTAATTCAGTTACAAAAAAAATGGTTTGCATTTATCGTCCCAGAGAGTGGAAACCCTTACATCTCTACTGTTATATGAAGAAAGGGAACAAGCAACATTGCTGCTCAAAACAACAATAAAAAAGTTAGATATGCTACCATGTTTTGTTATGTTATGTCCTAACCACAAGGACAGTAGAGGTGGCCCTGATGGTTTACATAGGATTCAATGTAGCAATTCTCAAAATGTAAGTGTATGGAGCGGATACGCTCCATACACTTCAATGTGGAACTGTGATTGACAGTCTGAAGCACACAGCCAATCAACAGGCTGCAGCTCTCAAAATGTCAAGAGTCTCCCAAGTGCTGCTGTGGACTCACATACACATTCTCAGTCTTGTGGTTTTCAGTTTGTTTGTTTCTTAACCCTTTCGATGCTTAATTTGGAACAAAGATGACCGATCTGTCTGGAATAGGTGAGTATTTTGTTTTTACAGTTGATGTGGATTTCTACTGGAGAAGAGGACATACAAGACAATGGAAAATGTTAGTAAGTATGTGTGTGTCTGAGAGAGAGAGAGAGTATGTGAGTGTACATGTATGATTTAATAAACTTTTACTATCCGTGTGTGTTATACTGTATTTATTGCACTCTTTATTTTACAGTGTTCCCTTTAATGCTCTGCATGCTGGTATGTATGGTTCTTCAAGTACCAGTTTCCTAGAGTCAGCCTATGCAGGATGAGGTATATCTTCACACTGATATTCATAATACTGGCAAATGTCAAAGATACCCAAAAAATACATGGCTCTGTTGCGGGTCAAATGTACAGTATATAACAAGAGAGAAAGGAGCTGTATTATAAGGGCCCACAATATTGATATATCTTAAAAGTTAACTTTTAATAAGATTGCTAGTAATTCCCTAATTTAAGTATGGGATTTCATGTACACTACAATTACTGAATTACCAACAATCTTATTAAAAGTCAAATTTTACGATATACAGTATCACATGTGGCAGAGACAGCATCTCTCCACATGAAAGTAATGTGGAGGATTCATATCAGGTTGTAGAGCAGTAGCAGAAGCCAGGTGTGTAATCAGCAGCAGCTGGGATTTCCTGATATAAGGGTTTGCAGGGCAGAATGATCTTGCTCTTGATGGTGGATTAGTCGCCCACGCAGTGACCATTGGGTCCCTCCCAGGAGCCTGTTATGCTGGGATTACCTGTATTCCTGGAACCACACCTGCC
This sequence comes from Crinia signifera, assembly GCF_055691185.1. Lineage (NCBI taxonomy): Eukaryota > Metazoa > Chordata > Amphibia > Anura > Myobatrachidae > Crinia > Crinia signifera. The sequence continues at coordinate 202,518,281 of NC_139219.1, forward strand.
TTTGGAAGCAATCTGCTATGCTGTGGCCTGCATTAAAAAATAAAGAACAAGTTCTTCATCTGAGTACCTGTGTGTGCGATCCTTGTCACAACTGGTGGAGAATGCAAGCAAGGACCCTATATACAGCAAAAAACGGTGGGTAAGCTTTCGGTGTTTAAACAGCAAGTTTTTGTTTTCTTCTCTGGTTATGCATTGTGCTTGCAGTGAAAGAGGCATGCAGCCTCAAAGGGCCTGTGTTAAATAGCCAGCAATTACTGTATTTACAGACTGTTTATTGACAGACTGCGTTAAATATCCAGCAAAAAAGGCGGGTGTCTGCTTGGTCTGTTTGATAAGTCTGGCACATTATATTAAACCTCCTAGGTTGGTCCTTAAAGGAGAAGTGCAGGTCAATATGGAGGAATTACTCAAAAATTTTACTAAACTGGCAGCTGGGCAGCAGGCTCAGGTCCAGATGATACATGTCCGGCCGCAGGGCAGGCGACAGGGTGGGTCAAAGGGGACAAGTGTGACGGGCCCCAGCAATCTCAAGGGCCCCAGAGCTTCCATGCCCCATCATGGACATTGGCCTGTCAGTGACCCTCGGGACCAGGCCGTCTACTGTGCACCTTCTGTGTGTGGCTGAGTCTGACTGACACTGTGTGCCACTGCTGTCTACTGTGTGTGCACCCTGCCATTTGGTGCTCAGAGCCATCTACACTGGCGCTGTAGCCTCAGTCTCTGGGTCCTGTACTTTATAGCACATGCGCGTCTGTTCTGTGCCTGCTTGTAGTGCTCTGCATTCTTTTGTGAAAGTGACAGGCAAGCAGAAGGCAGCAGCCAGGCCAACAGGACTGAAAACGAGAGAAGTCTGCACCTGAAAGCAGGATCTGGAGCAGCGAAAGGTTAAATGAGGCTCGTACAGAAGAGGGTTGTTTGGATTTGGAATTAGGTGGGGGCCCCAGAAATATAATTGTACAGGGCCCCAAGATTTCTGTTGCCAGCCCTGTGTCCGGGTGCTGGTACAGTTGGAAGACTGGAAGTTCTGGGCACTGGTGGATACCAGCAGTGAGCTCACCACTGTCCCTGCCAATGTGGTTCCTCCAGGAGCCTACAAATAGGCATATGCATGGGGGTTCCAGTTGCCTGGAAACCCCCTCCAATTGGCAAGTTGCTCAAATTATGACAATAACAATGGTAAATAATAGGATTAGTTGAGCTGCAGCAACATAATGCAGTGTATGGGACAAAGTAGAACTGCTGCACATGCCCAGTGGAAACAGCCTCTACCAAGTTTGCTGTGTGTGGGTGCACTTAACCAGAGCACAGTTGCAAAGAAGAAGAGACTGGAGCCTTACCATGAGGTGAGAGATTGTGATCTTATAAAGTACGGCACTGGTTAGATTATGTTTGTGTATTTATTCCTGACCACTTAATTATATTATTTAGATTGATGCCTACTATACTATAGACAATGGGCGGTATTCAATGTGCATACCGGCGACATGCAGCGAATCCTGTTTAGGATTCACTGCACATTCGCCAATGCTCGCTGCGTTCCGGAGCCTCGCCGGCTCCGGTATTCAACGAGTCAGGGGCTCGCTGCCCCTGACTGGCGAATTTGAGCTCCTGGGGCAGACGCCGCAGGGAGCCTGAGGACAGTGGCAGGCAGGGAGATGGAAGTCTCCCTGCCTGCCCCAGAACGTTTGTGGGGGGGAGGTGGGCTCCCCGGGTGCCAGGCAGCACAGGATGCCCCCCGGGGGTGCCAGCAGGGGACTGGGTATATTCACTACACCCGATCATGAATATGTAATGATCGGGTGAAATGAATATATGAATATCTAAGAGCGGCTCGGCTCCGGCCCAATGCTGGCTGGTCTGTGTAAAAAAAATATATATATATTTTTTTTTTATTAAATATATATTCATGTGCTTACAGCACATGAATAAAAATAGCATGCCCCTCCTCAGAATAAAATTCCTGATTTTTTTACACCAATTGTAAAAAACAAAACACTTTATTTTAAAAGTTCACCTTCCACTTCACCATAAAAAGATAGCGATTGCTATTCAGTGAATCATGGCGAAAAAAACCTTGAAATGTATTCGCTATCTGGTCATTGAATAGGGTGATTCAACGTTTTAGTCAGAAATTTGCCTTACAGCACAAAATCGCCATAAAAACCTGGTGAATCAGCCTCATTGAATACCGCCCTATATATAGCCAGAATGGTGTGCACAATTGCTTTCAGACATGCATAATTCCAAACTTCCTTTCAGTCAGTGGGCAACTCCCTTGGATATGAAGTACAGTTTTTGCTATTGTATGTAATAAAATCTTCTATGCTGTGAATTTTTCCAGTTACTACAGATTTGTATTCATCTACAACCGGAGTTGAACTTTTGCATGTTCAACACATACTGCAGGTTCCACTATGATAAAAACCTTTTGATTTAATGTGGTTCAGTGGTGATGGTATATTAATAGCAATGTTTACAAGGGTGTCCTTCAAATTTCTTGCCCATCAATACACAAATTTTGAAATGGGATTTACATGATCGTTCAGTAAGGGATCGTTAGTCAGAATCGGCCAATGTTTTTTAATTATATTCTAAAATTTCTTGTATTGACAGGTAAATTGAGTAATAAAAGCCACCTCCATATTTTCGATTGTTTTTGTCTCTCATTTGCTATTACTTGATTTTTATTGGAGATTAAGGGGGATTTTTACTAAAGGAAATATCAATACGAATACGAATTGCCGTATTTTCGGGATAGTAAATGTAAAAAATAAGTGTATTTCTGGATACAAATACACCTATTTTTTACACATTTCCTTTAGTAAATTTCCCCCTAAATCTCTACCTTTATTTTTGGCTTTTTCAATGATGGTTTTCTTGTACCACTTTCTCTGGAACTTTTTCTCTGAGGAAAAAAAGAAGTTTATTCTAGAAGACATCCTGCTAATCTTAACCAATAATTATTTTTGGTACGATGGGTCCTATTACTTACAACTAAGGGGCAGAGTGATGGGCACCAGGCTGGCACCTAGCTATGGTGGGAGGACCTCTATATATGGGATGGTCATCCATATGGTGCCAGCCTGGTGCTCTGGCGTCGCTATATCGACAATGTTATCTTTGTGTGGCAGGGGAATCAAGCAGATTTGGAGTCAGTTAGTAAACATCTCAATCAGAATAATTACAATATTGTGTTATCGTTTAATGTGAGTAAAATAAAAGTTGATTTTTTGGATGTCACCTATGTTGAAGAGGGTGAATTAAAAACAAAAAATTACATTAAAGCCACTGACTGCAATTCTTTTATAAGTGCAGATAGTTACCATTATCTCAATTGGCTAAATAGTGTGCCCAATAGCCAATTCCAACGCATCAGTCGCAATTAAACTGATGTAATGGTATATGAAGATCAGGCAACTAATCTGGAGAAACAGTTTCAGAGTAAAGGGTACAAGAAAACCATCATTGAAAAAGCCAAAAATAAAGGTAGAGATTTAATCTCCAATAGAAATCAAGTAATAGCAAAGGAGAGACAAAAAAATTGAAAACATGGAGGTGGCTTTTATTACTCAAATTACCTGTCAACACAAGCAATTTGAGAATATAATTAAAAAACATTGGCCGATTCTGACTAACGATCCCTTACTAAACGATCATGTAAAACCCAACCGAAAATTTGTGTATCGAAGGGCCAAAAATTTGAAGGACACCCTTGTAAACAGTGATATTAATATACCATCACCACTGAACCACATTAAATCAAAAGGTTTTTATCATTGTGGAACCTGCAGTATGTGTCGAGCCTGCAAAAGTTCAACTCCGGTTGTAGATGAATGCAAATCTGTAGTAATTGTAAAAATTAACAGCATAGAAGATTTTATAGAAATACTGAAAGTGATCTTAACGGATCAAGGTACACCTTTTATTTCTAAACTCATGAAAGATTTATGCTATTGTTAAAAGTAAACAGGATTACCCCTTCAGTGTACCACCTACAAACAGATGGCCTGGTAGAAAGGATTAATCAAACCCTTAAGCAAATTATAAAGAGGGCAGTGTCACAAGAAAAACAAGATTGAGATCTGCTCCTATCTTACTTGATATTTGCGGTCAGAGAAGTTCCACGGCGGCAGATAAATTGCATGCGATGCGATTTGATGCGATTTTGTACCTATTCATAACCCCACTATCCACTAGGCATGGAGTTGATTTTATATAGTGTGGCGAGCGTAGCGAGCCACCAAGCCCAACGCGTGGCGAGGGGACGCGGATTACTTTACATGTGTTCCGTGTCCCCTTGCGGGGCTCGCTGTGCTCGGCACGGAATACATGTAAAGTAATCCGCGTACGCTCACCACGCTTCGAGCTCGCTGTGCACGCCACACTATATAAAATCAACTCCATGCGTAGTGGATAGTGGGGTTATGAACAGGTGATATTGCATGCAATATATCTGCCACCGTGAAACTAAACAAGTACCATATATATATATATATATATAAATATATATATAAATATGTATATATATATACACACACACACACACAAAGGAGTTCCCCAACTTGCGCCAAAAGTATATGATAGCAGCAACTCTAAAGGATATTCTGTTAGACAGAATCCGAAGTTAGGTATGAAAAAGAAAGTTTCAGAGGGCGCTAAGAAATGGTTTTGAATTATAACCACATTTAATAAAATATACAATTAATATATGATAGCATAAAAATCACATACTGTAAAAGCATACATATGTACAGTTTAAGCAAGTGGTTGTACACTTTCAAGATACTTGCCACTAATTATTTCCTTTGGTTAGTTGTTAGTCGATGTTAGTACGGATTGATAATGTTCTTTGGCTACTTGTTAGTAAGAGTTAGTCAGTTGAGGTGTGAGGCCCAACGCGTTTCGTCAATAAGACTTCATCAGGGGCAAGGACTAACCGATAAACTTTATAATTGAATAGGGTTTAAATCAAACACAATCTGGAATCCCATACACATCTGAGATAATGAACCGTTGGTGTAACAGACCTTCTATGAAAAGTATGAAAAAGTATCTGCTCTAATGAGCTTAGAAACTATAGCGTTATCTCCAGCCAACTACCGTATTTAAGTGATGTGTGTTCCTTCCATCCCAAAACTAGAGACTCTAGCTTTGGGATCCAAGCAACACACATCACATAAATATACGGTAGTTGGCTGGCGATAACGCTATAGTTTCTAAGCTCATTAGAGCAGATACTTGTTCATACTTTTCATAGAAGATCTGTTAATCGTAATATATTTACGGCATATAAAAATTCATTGGATTTGTCATTGGTACACAATATAACAATATTTAGTTTCATATACACTAAAATTATAAATTATTGACAGTTTTTAAAATTCAAATCAAAATACTTATTCGAAAGTAGACCAATAAGATGCTATGATAGTAAATGATGTGCTACCTGTACCAGATTATTTGGTAAATATTCAAATAACCAGTTAGAAAGCAGCTAAGTAGTGAGGCTTATAGCCATTATAATAACTGAGTATCATTGCCCCATTCCACTTGTGTTCTTATATAATTACCCTACATCTTATTGTGTCTCACATACATGAAAATGTTGCTTATGCTTGCCCTACTCAATTATATTATCACCTTCTAAATGTAAGGTCATTTAAGTTGTCAATATTAACAAAATGACACATTTTCAGTGCATACAGTTTATTCTTTACAGAAATTGGTTCATATCAGTCTCTGGGATAGAAACAATGGGCAGTATTCAATGAGAATACTGACGATGTGCAGAAAATCCTGTTTAGGATTCGCTGCACATTCGCCACTGCCCGCCGCGTTCCGGAGCCTTGCCGGCTCCAGTATTCAACGAGTCAGGGCTCGCTGCCCCTGACCGGCAAATTTGAGGTCCTGCGGCGGACGCCGCAGGGAGCCTGAGGACAGTGGCAGGCAGGGAGATGGAAGTCTCCCTGCCTGCCCCAGAACGTTTGTGGGGGGAGGTGGGCTCCCCGGGTGCCAGGCAGCACAGGCTGCCTCCCCGGGGGTGCCAGCAGGGGACCGGGTATATTCACTACACCCGATCATGCATATGTAATGATCGGGTGAAGTGAATATATGAATATCTAATGAGCGACTCGGCTCCGGCCCCCTGCTTGCTGGTCTGTGTAAAAAAAAATATATATATTTTTTTTAATTAAATATATATTCATGTGTTTACAGCACATGAATAAAAATAGCATGCCCCTCCTCAGAATAAAATTCCAGATTTTTTGATACCAAATGTAAAAAACAAAACACTTTATTTTAAAAGTTCACATTCCACTTCACCATAAAAAGATAGCGATTGCTACTCGGTGAATCATGGCGAAAAAAACCTTGAAATGTATTCGCCATCTGGTCATTGAATAGGGTGATTCACCGTTTTAGTCAAAAATTCGCCTTACAGCACAAAATCGCCATAAAAACATGGCGAATCAGCCTCATTGAATACCGCCCAATGACTCAGTTTTATGGTATTATGATATCTCAAGTCAATTACTGTAGGTTGTATTTGTGGGTTGCCTTTAACACATTCATGGCCGACCAGGAGTGAACAAGTTCAAGGTATTCATTCATTCATCAGTAATGTGCTAGCTGAAGTGATTGACTCAAGGTATTTCACTTAGAATTGGTCTCAGGTGGCATTATTAGGATGTCAGCCGCATTCGGTCACTGTCCTTTATAGCATTTGAGACAGTCTCATTCTGTTACTTGCCCATTATCCTACTCATTACTGACTCTTTTTATGCTCATTAATGACTACTATTTGTTTTGACAATTCTGCCAAGCATCTGCTGAACTTATTCTAAGCTACAGTACCGGTCATTCTTGTCTACTTCCTTATTCAGCATTTTCCCATTGCATTTCATGGTTGCTTGCTAACCATCCTGACTTCAAAGTGTGACTTGAAACAGAACTGACATAAGTAAGGTATTAATTGAGTCTTACTTTGCAAAATATCATTGTTTTCACTAGATATTTTTTTAAAATCTATACTATCATATACATAATATGCAGGGCAATTTAGTACTATTTAGCAGTCTTCACTTGTCACCATTGAATAGTGAGTGGAAAGAGATCAAGGGTTTCCATTGGGGTCGAGTACTGGTGGCCAGTGTTTAGAATGCTGATGATCACATTACTGTCACCATGTGGGTAAGTATAATTATCCTCTCCAAACCATAAACCTCACTTCCCACAGACTAACCTACACTTCTTGCAGCCTAACCCTGACAATTTCCCTATTGCCTAACCTTTTAATTTCGCAATCTAACCCTAACCCTTTCGAGCATAATTATGTTTGGAATGTTTGCTCTCAGGATTCCATCATTACTTGTTATTCCAATGGTTTTCAGGATTCTGGTGCCAGCCTCTTGACTGCCAGCATCCTGTCTGTTGGGATGCCAACTGCATCTCCTCCATTGTAAGGCAGATTTGTTTTTGCCTTTGTGATGAGTGGCAAATCCTGCACCAGAGCTGCCATTAGCCACCCAATGGTGGGAAAGAGATCTAATGCTGTGTCCTTGGACACAGCTTGGAACACTACTGCAGCAGGAGACATCTGCTTGTAATAGGTGGCTCCTGATGCATTACCATACACCGCTGCAGTGATAGGAACTCCAATAGCAGCTGAATGAGCCTTCTTTTATGTGTCTTTGTCTATTTTTGCATTACTGGTTGGATCCATCCACAATATTTAAAGTGCATGCACTGATTTGATCTAACTGCACCTCCTCATTTCTATATTGGTGAGTGTAGCTATGATCCTGCTGACTGAATGTTTACCTACAATTTGAAGACTAAATGGATACTAGTAGCACCTCTTATGTAATCATAAATTTATTATGAACATGCACAGTACTGTATATGGTTCTTCACAAAATAACAAGAACAAGAGACAAAAGAGAAAATAAATGCTGGAAGACATTGTTTCTGAAAGGGTTATTACTATCCAAAGTGAATAAATAAACAAAAGAAAAAAGCATTGCATAAAAGAAACACATGTTCAAATGATTATTGGAAAATAAAATATTGATGTGTTTAAAAAATATAACATCTATTGAATTAAAAGACACAAAACAACATAAAAGGTAATTCTCATCAATAATAGCAGGTTCCCAGTAGTATAAAACTTCCTGATGATTCAACGTAATAGTTACATCCTCTGCAAAATAAATTGTATATAAATATGATTGTACAGTACATGCTCTGCAGCAGTGATCTTTGCCAACAGTTATAGAACATAAAAGCACCTCTCCTCAAGGCATAAACCTGTTCTATGTTTCCTGTGTAACTATCAATGATTTCTCATTGATACCAGATAGCCACATACAATGTATAAAAAAGTCCTCAACAGGAAATGTAAAGCATTAGTCTCAGATCTTAAACATAAATTCAACCCAACTGACTTTAAATAGGAGGCAAAATTGACACAGGAGCAAAACATGATGAGACCAGGTCTGTTGGTTAGCAAAATACTTGTAGGGTGTAGCAATAAAGCCTTGAAATGTAGTAAAGAGTATGGGAACCAAAACAGTCTCCCATATAAAAGCAGTTTCCTGAGAGATAGCCATAGCTGGACAATTAGGGCTTATAAGTAGGCATAAACTATCAGCCTACTATTAAGTCGATGTTAAGCAGTTGTTTTTAAATCATCCATGATATGGATCATCAATATAAAATATACATAAAATAAATAGACCACCAAGATAACCATAAATGCACATACAGGTTGAGTATCCCTTATCCGAATATCCGTTATCTGAATTATTCCAAAAACCATACATTCCAGATTTTTTTTTTTGCTAAAAACTTAGTTGGGACATTTGAAACAGCACTACTGAGTACATGACATGTAACTGGTACTAAACCTATGCAAGACAATGATTGCTTGGCATTCAAATTCAGTGCCTGAGATACAGATGGGGCAGGATTCTTCTTTGCTGGCGAATCGCCAGAACGTCAGCGCTGGCGATCCGCCAGCAGCCTCGCTAACCATCTGACTGAGACGCGCGTGCGTCTCACGCACACACACATCTCAATCTCCATCGGCGGGGCGACGGAAACCCTGTACGTCTCCGCTTCAGGTAGACGGACAGGGTTGGGGGGGGGGGTGCGGGCAGGCGGCGGGGACCCCGTGTGACCGCCGACAAGCCGGCGGTGACCCGGGGGAAGCGCTGGAAGCACCGTCGGAAGGGGACGTGGGCACCTCTCGTGCGCGCGCGTTCCCTTCTCGCTATAGATATGGCGCTGGCGGGGGATGGCGGCTGGCGTCGCCATCCCCTGCAAAGATGGGACCTGCCCCATCTGTAATACACAATTTTGTTTCATGTTTTGAAACCTTGTTTTATGCACAAATAAAATATATTTGTGTGTATTTCATGTGGTTGATGTGTTTATAGTGCATAAATGCAAGATACTTCAAAATACAACATTGAAATATTAAAATATTCTGAAATACGAAATAATCTGTTATCCAAAATTCTCCAGGTCCTGAGCATTTTGGATAAGGGATACTCAACCTGTACCAGGATACTGGAGTGATCTCACACTCCCTGTTCATTTTGGGTAGAACTAACTAATGTTATGAGTATTCTTTTTACCTTGTACAAGTTTTGGGGTGGTGCTGGCGCTCTGGGGTTGCCGTGAGGAGTGGATAATGTCTGTGGTTGCTGGTATAAGGATCTTTAACAGTGGGCAAAATCTGTAGGCTGGGTGTTGGGAGAAATAGACCGGTGTTGATCTGTTGACCTTAGTAACCTGTCCCACGATGAGAGATGTTTAAATCAGAGGGACTCGTGGCTGGGAGTTCTAAGGATGTGGGTCTCTTGCTTCTGGGCTGTGATGTTGATACCTCAGATGCAAGGGGATGAGTCAGAGTAAATCAATTTAAATGAAGATGTTGTTGTAGTGACTTACCCTTAAGTTTTCTTGAATCAGCATACACTCCTTGCCTGGATTGTTAAGTGTGTGGAAGTTAGGTGGCAGGAGGGGTGGATAAATAAGGATAACTGAAGACTAGTGTTAAATCCAAGCACACATTTATTTAGCTGTAAAAACGATGATACAATTGAAAATCGTTTGGGTGGTATTGGGGGGTGCAGGTACCAAACGCGTTTCGTCCCTTAGAGGGACTTTTTCAATGGTTCACCAATAACCATTTGGCCCAATAACAGCAAACTACTGTAAACATGGTTTTACATTTCATTATTGACTGTGTTAATATCAGAACATTATACACTTTAGAACCCCTCCACTCCCATCATACCTCCACTCTATGCTCCCACAATGTTTATATATCACCTGATCTTCCTTGCAAATGGGACTTGGGCGAATCCCTTGATGGTAGGGACTGGAAGGAAATATGGGAAAACATACTGTAGCCAAGTGTTTATACTGTGTTAAAATGATGGATAATTGTTACAAATTGTTCCATTGCTGGAACAATGTGCCCTCTGTTTCACAACATTTTAACCTAAGTTGCCAGTACCTGCTGGACCAGATGTTTAATGGAAGATTAATTTATTTTTATTTGCTGTAGATTTCTTTAAATATACTTCACTTTGGAAGGAGGTATGGTATTTAGTTAATACCCTACTTGATAGTCTGTAAAAAGATAATCATAATTTAAAGGTCCCCTTTGTAACCCATCAACAAAATAAAAGAATAAAAAAACATATGGTATTGTTGCTGTTATTTCTCACAGCACTATTTTTCTGGAAACAATCCATTGCTCGTACAATCTATATACCAGATGGAATTCATGATGAGTGTCCTATAGATTTTCTGTTCGGGAAGTTCTAAGAGACCTAAGCCTTACTTTGCATTTTTCGGTTACACTCCATGCCCCTCGCAATTTTCCCTGGATCCCATCTATCCCCCTCTTTCCTACCTCTTTCCTTCTCTACTTAGAGGGGAAAAAAGCTATTTTATATCAATCACTTCCATAAATAGAATAAAAATGGTGTGTGTTCTTGGATGCCTCCTTTTTCCTACTGTTGGAGCTCCTGTGGAAAACAAAGTGACTGAAAAATGTAGGTTATATGAATGTACTGTTTGGTACTGATGCTTATTATTACAGGTTTATTCCAGACACATTTTTTTCGTTACCAAGTTGGAAGAGAAATTGTAACAGTCTCTAATCTGTAATTTCAGTCCATCTATAAATACTGTGACTAACAGCATCATGAAATGCTCCTTTATTAAACAGATACTTCACTCCACTATGATTACCATTAAGAACCGATAGTGAGTATTTAATGTCTCCCGTGTAAGGGGTTCTCTTACAGTTAACTATTTTGTCCAGTCAGATTTGGGTGAGAACAGGTAAAATACTTTAGAAAATAGTTCCCATTAGTAATTAATACAATTTTCATAGACAAGCACTGGCAGAATACTCAGAGAATTATTTCAAAATTTCTTAGATTTTAAAAAGCAATAAAGGTCTTTTCATCTCAAACTAGACACAATATTAGAATTTTTAAAATTTAAACAGCTACTTTAAGGCCCCCATACACTTTGCTATTTGGGCCCGATATCACCAAATTCCAGTGGATCTGGCTGTGAAATTGGGCCAAATAGCATGTGTCTGTTATCCGATTCGATCTGACATCCCCTGCACATCGGATCTAACCCGGAGATCATACATGTGACAGGAAGCAGGGACCGCATGCCATACATTTCATGCAGAAGAGCCGCATACAATATATTGGATGTGATCCTGCTGCCTGGGAGGGTCCCGGGTGGCTGAAGGGGAATTGGATGCAAACTCTCTAGTAGGAGAAATTGCATAGTGTATGGGGGCCTATAGTTTAGCACGTCACCTGTTCAATCAGGTAACAAAACCAAACAAAATGCAGTCCTCAACTAATACTTACAAGGGGGGTAAAACTGACCTCATTGCAACCCAATTCTTATGAGGGAACGCACCAGTTATCCTTTTCAATTACCACCTGGATGTAGGATAAAGGCACCAATTTATATAATATATATATTTTTTGTATTCTATTTAAATATTCACAGAAATGTTTGATGTGCAAACAGAATGTTTTTTTATTTTATTTTAAAGATATCCAGGTAAATGCATATTCATATTTCACAAATGCAATGTGCTGATCCCCTTACATGAATCTCTCAGACATTTATAAAATAAATATTGTGTAACTATCTCATAAATATATTATTTATACAAAGGCTGTCCTTTGTGTATGTATTAAATATAGCAAGCAGAAAAGCTTGGTACATATTAAAGTTTATGTACAGTAAATACTTTACAGACACAAACTGTTAGATAATAAGAAGCAAGTGATTAGGTTAACCTACATCCCACATTGATTGACAAGTTTGCCATCTATTTCAGTAACTTCTTGAAGTGTATTGCATTGCTATAATTATATAGAAGCAATTTTTACAAAACTGAAAATAATTTTCCCTACCTATCCTTTTACCAGCTCACCATTATAGAACCCATTTTGTCCTTCCATATAAGTGTAACATGATATCACTTCGATGAGATTGCTTGGACACACCCATGATCTTACCTCAAGATAAATTGCTAAATGCAAAAAATGGGGGGAAAAAAGGGGGGGGGGGGGGGGAATCTCTCCTCCTGAGCATAACCAGCCCCGGGCTCATAAAATCACAGTTCAAACCAAGTAGGGTTCCCCCTGATTTTACAAAACCAGCACCAGGCTCAAAGGACAGTCCTGGTTCCCAAAAAATGGGGGACAAAATGACTAGGGGTCCCCCCGTGTTTCAAGAATCAGCACCAGGCCCAACCAGCCAGCAGAGTAATGCCACAGCCGGGGGGAGACTTGTTATACAAGTCCCCCCGGCCAAAGCATTCATCCCTCTGACCGCCAACCAATCAAGGTCCAGAAAAATCCCAATGCCGGACCATGATTGGCTGTGGATGGTGCTAACTCCTGGTCTGGGGTCGGAGTTCCAGACAAAGTTAAAAGACAATGTGAATTAGAACCAATTCAAAAACCAACACACAAATATATCTCTAATTATTCTAAAATCAATACATTAAACTGGTTTTCTTATATGTTTATACATCATAGTGATACTTATAGTGATATATTTTACTCAGGCTATAAAAAGAGTCACAGTTGTACAAAATAGTTTGTATTTTTTTTTTTTGTGAGCAACAACAGAAAACCAGCAATCCTCGCTGTTTATCCCCCTTGCCAGCCGCTCGCCCCATTCAACATTACGGGGGAATCAGTGAGGATTCCCCAAAACAGCGAGACCCGTGGCTAATGCAGCGAACCTACTGTATTTAGCCATGAGTCTCACTGCTTTTGCAACTGCATACGCCATTTCCCCCCTCGCTCAAAAAACGGAGCAAGGGGGAATCGGCTTGCCCACAGCATTACATATACCCCTTAATGTTCAATTGGCGGAAAAATATGTAACTTTATTGAAAATTTCTTATTCAGGAACTGAATTAATATATATATATATATATATATATATATATATATATATATATATATATATATATATGTTACATATAAAGACGAACATGCATCACTCAGCGGACTGTCACAAATTAATCAAATCATAACATGCAGCATGTTGTGATTTGATTAATTTGTGACAGTCCGCTGAGTGCTGTAAGTTCATCTTTCTGTATACAATATATGGTGTACACAGCAGCAATTACAGTGGAGGAGAGAGTGCTGGCTTATTGATGTGTGTTGTGTCACAACAACATACCCACAAGAATGACCATCTGCGTGCGGTAACACACCATCTTGTAAGAGCCCAGGAATGCTAAGTACATTCTCTGTACACTTCTTTCTGCATGCATCTGAAAGTTCACCCACAACTCAGCATGTACATGCTGTAATTCGGATGCTGAGGTGGTCTGTCTAAGATTCATGCGCAATAACGGAGTATCACTACACTGCATCTCACATAAACAGTGTGTCTCCCAGTATCAGTCTCTGTGTGTTTTTTGTCATGATCTTTATGTATGGTATATGGATGTTGAATTGGACCAAGATTTCTTGAATAGTGTGCTTGTTAGACCTAGGGCCAATTCCTTACCTGCAGATTTCTGCTCACATCCCTATGGGGCTGCATACAAAAATCCGTGAGTCAACGGTTTGTAAGTGCGGCATACAGTCTGATTTATTTGTGCTCACAATGTTTTCGTGCATAATTGGATTGCCCACTAAGCATGGTGATGAAAATGTCTGCTAGGGGGCACCAGCCAAAATCTTGCCTAGGGCACCAAATTGGCTAGGGCCGGCTCTGGCTGTGACAGAACAATAGGGTTGAAAGAGATTAAAGTGTATAAGGCATACTGCAGTTTCTATGGTATGCATTCAAGAAGGGTAGCAGTTTTAGCATTTTGTACACATCTGCAGCTGCTTCTGCATTCAAGCACGCTTAAAAATCTGGCTGAATGTGACATTTCTTTCAGATCATTTTGTGCAGTCTGCCTGTTCACCCTGCCTTTGTTCCAAGTCATGGTCATGGTTTAATCCTATTTTCTGAACTACCACATTTATTATCATTTTTTCACTGCCTTGCCCTTACAACTGAAAGGATTCACCTTTATTCAGTTCAAGTTACTGTAGGTCTAACGCACGCAATAGTACAAGACCTATGAAAGCAAAGGAAGCAGACAGAGGTATGAAAAATGTTTTGTAGTACAGTAGTTCTAATATAGATGAGTATTATCTTTAGTTTAATCATGTAAACTTTTTTTTAATTTTTTTTTATGATAGTTTTATAATATGATTTTTATGATTGAATACATAGAGGAAATTTACAAAGCTCAGCCGTAACACCCAAGCTTCAATATAAATGGTAAAGAATAGGAGTAGTCATGATTGGCCGTATTTTTAACTTGAGAACTTGGCAAATTTACATAGCTGCCGATTTGTCAGGTTTTGGATTTTCTGATGGTGAAGTCATTCATATTTGGCTGCTGAGTTTACTGGCAGCCAAATATTGTTGACACTGAAGCATTGCATGGACCGGTGTGAGGAATAACCAGCCTCGGCTCTTTGAGCCAGTCCTGGTTTCAGATATACTGTACCAAGAAAAAGAGGACTGGGGTCCCCCTGTATTTCAAAAAGTATTACTAAGCTCCTGTACTGGTCCTGCTTCCAAAAAATTGGGAGTAGGTGTTCCCTGTAGTTTTGTAACCAGCACTGGGCTGCAACAGCCAACAGGATAATGCTATTATCCCTCTGATGGATTCAGGTGATTGTTTGTTTTTTTAATCCCTAGGTGCCTACATGGACCCAAGAGGACATTATATTAAATGGAGTAGGTGAGTATTGGCTTTTTTTTCCACAGGTACCACATGGCTTCTACTAGACAAGGGGAGATACTGTAGGTAAGTATGTAAGTCTGTGTGTTTTAGTATTTTTTACTGCAGTGGGGCTACAATTCCCAGGGGCCCTGCATGCAGGAACTTGTGATTCATCAAAGTATGCTTATGGGGACTTTAAGTTCCGCAGTAGAAATGCTATTTATTTGCCGTGTCCTGACGGAGAGGAATGCCACTCCTACACCCGCTCTCCGGCCACCAGCAGTTCAACAGCCCAATCAATCCACACACGGACCCTCTATGCTCGACAGCCAGGTATATTTTTTATGTTTTCTGCCGGTCTCGGCTCGTTTGTCGGAGGTTTGTCCAGGGAGCTCGCTCACCTTACTCCCTCACTCCCGCCCTGCCGTGGCCACGCCCAGCACCAACTGCCAATGGGTGTAGAGGATAGCCCAGGATAGGCCCTATACATGGGGGTTCCCACTCCCCAGGGATCCCAACCAGGGGTGAGCAGTCAAAGGGATAATGACATGGCCATGGTACAGATGGAGCAGCTCTCATTTGAGCTGCTCCTGACGATTCTATCGCCATTTGCTGCCTGCCACCATCCTCTGTCAGAAGGGGGCGCGCATCCATAAGATGCTCATTAGCCCCATTTTGTCAGAGGCTATAGCAGCCTTCTGCCCGGTGCTGCCCCTCCACCTTCTCTGCCCCAGATGCCCTCACTCCCTGCCATCTCCCTGAAGTGGAGACGGGCAGGAAAGCTGATCCCCGCCATCTTGCTGACAGGGACACGCAAGTGAGTGAGATGCTCGCACATCCCTGTCAGATGGAGCTGCTGTCCGCCAGCCAGCCTGTGCCAGCACATAACATCTGGCAATCGGGCAGGCTGGCTGAAGGCTACTCCATCTGTACCTTGTATAAAAAGTACCCCCCAGCTGTGGCATTACCCTGCTGGGTGTTGGAAACTAAACAACCAAAATATTCGACCTGAACCTTCAGCGTGCACTGTCCTAGCTTCTAGTATGTGTGTGGGGGCACCAATTTCTTTTTTGGCACATTGCATTAAAATTACTATTATAGCATTGTTTGTCCTGGGCATATTATTTGTATAAGTAGCACTAATACTATGTACATTGTACACCCTTTCAGTGTGTGCCTACATCATGGGCTCTCTCTTTGTAAAGTATGGGGGGGGGGGGGCGCTGTAAAACCAAGCAACCCATCCCTGACTGTCTTATCCCTATCATACAATGTACACTATTTGCATTAATTTTTATTTATACAGTATGTCTCTTATGAGACATTCAAACTGATACATTTAATCAGTAACACCATATAGATGTTACTAAACAGGGCCGGATTGGCCATCTGACACTTCTGGCAAATGCCAGAAGGGCCGATGGCCTTGTGGGACGATTTTGTGCAGAAAGCCCTGCACCCTTTTGATAATTGAGCGGTGGTGGGAGCCTAACAGGAGACCCAGCTGTCAGTGGCAATAAACATGTGATCCAGCTATAGTCAGCGCCGGGGAACAGGAGCGGAGACCCGACAGCTGGCACATAGAAGACGCGGCTGCCGATGCCGGGGGACTAAAGACTGGTGGCTAGAGTGCAGGAGACTCGGCGGCCAGCACCAGTATGGTGCAGGAACCCAGCGGCTGAAATTGAGTGAAAGGAGGTAGGCACCACTTAGGGGATTGCAGAGTGCACAGTGCCATTTGCACTTTGCACAGTGGTGTGGGGTGTACTGGGGGGATTGCTAGTGACTGCATTTAGTACACAGTGCATCATTGTAGTCATTAACCCTAATCATTGTGGTCATTAACCCTAGAGCTTCCCATAGTGGCTACTTGCACTTCTTGCAGTGCATTTTTCTCCTGCTCCCTCACCCTATTTCTTTCCTAATTTATTTATTGTTACTTATAATAATATAATGTGCCTTTATGTGTAATGGGCATTATGGTGTGTAGTTTAATGTGTTATACCACCCCCCTTTGTGATGCCACACCTACTTTCCATTAGGTCATACACCCTTTTGACACGCAGCAGGTGGGCCTGTGTGCTCAAAATGCCAGGGCCTATTTTTGGTCCCAGTCCAGCCCTGTTACTAAACATCTATATATAAAAAAGGCTAACTACTGTACTCCTCACCTCTATGAGGTGAAATACCACCAGTGACCTTTAGATCCCATTTCAGTGAACCAAATTACTACTTTTTGTGCTACAAATCTGTTTCAAAGTACATCTACATTCTCTCTGAGGAAGCCGCTGAGAGATAAAAGGCAGGGAAACACGTTAGAGCTTCATTCTGGTATACCTGAGTGCAGAAATGACCCCTCAATTTTCAAGCATTCCAGTCAAATAAACCTCTTAGGATCTGGATCTATGGACTCTGGAGATAGTTGCTACATTAGCTAAAAGAGCCCGCAGCTGCGAGACATGCAGAGCTGAAGTGCATCAAAAAGGTTTGCAATAAACCAAAACAGGTACCTGTTATAAATGTGGCTGAAACTGAGTTTATTCTGCATACTAACCATAGGAAACTGACATTCTCTACTGAACTAACAAACACTCTATTTGGATTACAAATATATGCAATAGTGGACAGTACTATCAAACTAAAAATACTAACTCTAATAATAATTCTTACCGGACTGCCAGATATACAAACAGAGAAGCTGGCTGCCAATTGAAGTGTGAGGATGAATTAAATAGCAACAAAATAAATGCGTACAGTAAATATGTACTCATTTCCAGCAAAATTGCACTGTATTATATTTCTTTATTTCTATATTTTATTATTTTTGTTTTTTGTTATTTTTTTACTGCAGAATGTACTGTACAGTTTACTGTTTTTAACTGTACCTGTATGACCATTTTATAACACTTGGATACATAGATATATTAAACTGTGCTGTCCCATTTCCCAGCTCTGCTATACATTTTTTTGTCTATTTCAAATTTGCTGAATATGAAGAGAGGGAGCTGTGAAGAGAGAGATTGGAGGAAGGAGCAGATAGGGACAGGGGTGGAGTGGAGAGTTTGTGGGCTAAAAACTAAAGCTTAAAGTGAAAGTAAAAACACAGGTCAAAGTGAAAGTATATTGCAGAAGCTGTCATTTTGACAGGCTTTTAACTAGTACATTTTATACTATAAATAACTCCATTAATTTATCAAAGGAAACCCCGTGGATCTCCCAGCATGTAGATAAAGCATCTATTTCAGCAATTCAAGGTACAGTAAGAGCAAGATAAATGATCTTGTTATTAAGTGTAGACTATTGTTTTATGTTACTGTACATTTTCAGCTGAACGTTGAATTAAAGAATTAAACATTCTGACTGGCATATCATATTAATTAACATAATTGCAAAAAGGTTCAAATACACCAGGGGCCAGATACACTAAGCTTCAAAAGTGATAAAATGGAGAGTGATAAACAACCAGCCAATCAGCTCCTATCTGCCATGTCACAGACTGGGTTTGAGAAATGTCAGACAGGAGCTGATTGGCTGGTTACTTATCACTCTCCATTTTATCACTTTTGAAGCTTAGTGCATCTGACCTTAGAAAAAGCCCACTTCTGCCAATAGATTTGCCATTTAAAATCAAGGGAGCAATAAACACTGAACATAATTTTATTACCATTCATGTAGTGTTAATCAGTAGCGTAACTACTGTAAGGCAGCCCCAACTGCCGTTTGGGGGAGCAAGTGGCAGCAGGGTCTGTATGGGTACCGGCACCCACTCGATGCACTGACATGCTGCTGCCTGCCACTGCCCGAACACCGGAGGCGAGTCAGTCGCAGCGCGGTTGCTGCCATGGCAAGTCCCCCCACTGATTCAATTGACTGTACACGGCTATTGGCTACTGTGTACAGGATGGGCGGGCGGATGGGCATGCTAGGGTGGCCTGGGATGCGTTGGAGCTAAGGGAAGCAGCAGTGTCTGCTGGTCTCTCTTCCTCTCTCCTGCTTCAGCTTCTCAGTTATGCCTGGGTGGGGGGCGCCACAAACATTTTGGCAGGGGGCGCAAAATTTAGAGTTACGCCACTGGTGTTGATGTGTTCCATACAACTATTTAAAATTACCCAAGGAACCCATTTATAATACTGTAGTGCGTGGGGGAATTTAACAATATGTTTCCTGAGACTTAGGGGGAAATTTACTAATATGAATTCGTAGAAAAAATTCGTATTTTCCTAGGAAAATATTAATTTTTTGGGTGTATTCGTATTTTTGGCATTTATTATGCCAAAAATACAAATATTCGTATTCATTTTGATGGGACATTCGTATTTGTCTTTACAAATACAAATGCATACACCATCGTTAGAATACGACAGGAATCACCATTCAAAAGAATGGGGACTCCTGATTTACTAAGCAGCCGTATTGAAAATACGGCTGCTAATTGGCGTGAAACGGCCGCAAATATACGGCAGGAAAATACACTTTATTTTCCTGTCGTATTTGGCTTTAGCCTGCACGGATCAGTCAGATCCGTGCAGGCTGTAGTGATTAAAAAATATAAAATTAAGTAAATAAATGAAAAAAAAAATCGGCGTGGGGTGCCCCCCACAGCCGTAACCAGCACCAGGCTGAAGGAGCCAGGGCCGGTAATAAAAAATCAGGAAACCTGACAAATAGGGGTTCCCCGATTTTTTAAAACCAGCCCCAGGCTCCAGGTCCGGGGCTGGTTCCCAAAATACGGGAGACAAAATGACTAGGGGTCCCCCCGTAATTTAAGAACCAGTCCCAGGCCAAACCAGCCAGCAGGAAAATGTCACAGCCGGGGAACACTTATTATATAAGTTCCCGCGGCCAAAACATCACCCTGGGGAGGCACCATAGAGTCTGCCTATCACAAAAGTATAAATGTCTATGATGTAATTGATTCAGGTGGTGACTGAGGAATGTCTAAGATGTCACCTCCAGATTTTCACTTGGAAAGTAAATATTGGTGGCAGTGTTGGGTTATGGGGGGATAAGTAGATTGAGGTTTTGCCTATGGTGCTGAGAAACCTTACACCGGCCCTGCCCATGATTTTTCATGTTCACTTCTTTATTGTAAGTGTACATCCTTATTTAAATGTGTTTGTCTTTTAAGTTATGAACTATGTCCTCTCTCTTTTTTGCTTTCCAAATAAATATTCGAGTGATTTTATAGGAGCTGAGACAAACTGCATATTGTACAAACATTATATTTGGATGTGGAATGTCTGAAACTACTGTGGATTATCATTTATTTAGTTATTATCCACCTTGGCGATACAAACTTTCTTTGGGAACCCTGTCAGCACTTTATATCTTTGTACTTATTTTGTGATTACCAAATTATACCAATATACATTAGAAACCGGCTATCAAAAAGCCATCATAAATAATAACTGAATAAAAAAAAATGAAGGTAGAAAATACTGTCCATGTGAAGATACTGTACAGCAGGGGTGGCCAAACCGGTCCTCGAGATCTACCAACGGCCCATGTTTTCCAGATTACCTAGCTGCTGCACAGCTGTAGTCATTACTAACTGTCACATTTTAAAACATGCTGCGTTCATTACTACTAAAGATCCACAGGTTGCCTGGAAAACATGCACCATTAGTAGATCTTGAGGACAGGTTTGGCCACCCCTGCTGTACAGTATGTCACAAAGTTTGGGAATAAATACTGTAGGTAGTGATTATAGGTCTGTAAATATGGGTTTCCAGCTGATAGATCAAAAGTTTCCAGGTTGACAGCCAATAGGTCAACCACTATTGGTTGACAGGCAGTATGTCGACTCATGAATATAGTTGACATGCAATAGATTGACATTGACAAAAGGTGGACACAAGCAAAAGATCATCATACCAGTGGCCAACACAGAAAAGAGTTGACACAAGTTTTTCATGTGTTTTTTAAAACACTTTGTTCTTACTTCATGATCCCTGTTGGCATAGAGCAAGATTATAATAGTGTGCTGAGCATAGTGAAGCACTGCAGCCAAAGCATGGTGAGTGAAGCAAGCCATGTGAGGTGAGAACTTGTGTCAACATTTTCCTGTGCTGACTATTCATGTTGATCTTTTTCTTATTTTGACTTTTTCTCAATATCAACTTATTGCGTGTCAAACTTTCATGTGTATGCCTATTGCGCGTCGACTGATAGTGGTTGACCTATTGACTGTTGACCTAACAATTCACACTCGTTAATACAGTGGGGGAAATTTACTAAGATGTGTATTCGACTTCACATGTGATGTTGCTATGGAAAACCAATCAGATCCTGTCTACTATCTTCTAGGGTGCTAAATAAATAAGAAGTAGCTTCTGATTGGTTGCCCATAGCAACATCACATGTGAAGTAGAATACACATCTTAGTAAATTCCCCCCAAAGTATTCTATTCATCTACATTTCCAAAATCAAATTACAGTATTTGCAATCAAACCAATCTTTTCTGATTTCTAACACCTAAAGGACCTGATTCTGGTTTACTCGGTCCCCGGCATGTTCACATGGTTGACCGATTTTGAAGCAGTACGCATGTGCATATTTGATTATGCACATGTGCAAGGATTCTGTGCAGGGTTTCATTTCCTGGCATACCCACGGAAATGCTGGAAGTGCCCAGGAAAATGCTGGGCGTCCCTATGAGAACACAGGTGGGCACCTGCCTGCCCAGTTCTCGGACCCAGACGCCACAAGTCTAAGGTCCAGATTCTCTAAGCTTCAAAAGTGATAAAATGGAGAGTGATAAACAGCCAGTCAATCAGCTCCTGTCTCACATTTTTCAAACACAGTCAGTGACATGGCAGGCAGGAGCTGATTGGCTGGCTGCTTATCACTCTCCATTGTATCACTTTTGAAGCTTAGAGAATCTGGCCCTAAGTCAGCCGAGACTTACGAGGTTTGCGAGCACTGTGGAAATTATTTGATGGTAGGTGACCATCGAATATATTCACGCTACCCTGCGAATGGATGGTTATGCAAATCATCCATTCACAGTGCAGCAGGAATATATGCTGGGGGGCATAGGTGCCGATTTATGTTTTTGCTGGTGGGTGCTCAAGGCAAAAATAAAGAGGAGTGGCTTCATGAAGAAGAGGTGTGGCCACAAAATAATACCAACTTATACAGAGCACAGTTGGGTACTTGTGTAGTTTCACGGCGCCAGCATGGCACCGTGCGTCTGAGTCCCCTTGCGGGGCTCGCTTCGCTCGCCCTCGCTACGCTCGCCACACTATCTAAAATCAACTCCATGCCAACATGGACAGTGGGTATATGAACTATCCATGTTGGCATGGAGTTAAGTTAGTTTATTTTAGATAGTTTGCCGAGCGTAGAAACCGGAAACTACACAAGTACCCACAGTTGTCTCCAATAATCAAATTACGGCAACAGAGTTCCACATACATAAATGCCCCCACAGTGCAGGTACTCCGCGGACAGAATACACTCTTCCCGGCATACTGTTTCCCAGGTATCGGGTCCGGCGATGTGGGTGCGGCAGCTGCAAATTGGCAAGTTAATATGGCGGCCCAGCAGCGGGACTCAGGCCTGTGGGTGCTCATCAATTTCCGTGGGTGCTCGGGCCCTTGAGCACCCACAGAATCGGCACCTATGCTGGGGGGTGGGCATTTGCATGCCTAGCCGGCAGCATTAGAAGGTTTGCTAAGCAGTGAACTACAGCTGCTTAGCGAGTCAAACAGAATGACCACCATAGGAAGTAATGCTTTTTTTTATTCCTCAAGGTCTCTGTGCAAGAGCTTTAGACTTTCCCATTACATCATTATGGTGTGCACAGGCAGAACTTCAGTGGCTTTGGATATGTTGCCCTCATGGACCTTGAGTGTGTGCCAACCATTGTACTAGTTACAGTAGCTTTTCTGGCTGAAGGGACTGATGGGGCTCTAATTTCCGCAATATGGGCCTGATTCAAACCTGTTCATGTAAACACCACCCATAACCTGGCAAAAATGCCTGCCCCCCATCAACAACCACATCCCCTCGCTAGCATGCAGGGGGATGTGTACACGAGCACATCCCCTCACATGTGACCTTCACTCTGAAAAGTAAGTCCATACTTACTTTTCAGATGCCCATTATTTTCCGAATTTGGGATGGGTGCAGATGTCATGTGACTTCAGCCGCCCACCCTGATGAGCCGGCATCGCCATGCCTGCATTCTCAGGGGAATGCCAAGCCTTTTTATGGGGACACCAATAAAACACTGGGCATTCCACTGCTACTGCCCCCTGCCATCCCTTTCCCAGAAAAAAACAGCACGGCAAGCGTAAAACTCGTCAAAGCAATTTGCGTCTGGGGTTTGCGCATGTGCAATGCTGAACATACCAAATGGGTCTGAATCGGACCCTATATCTGGCAATATTAACTTTACAATGAAATTATGCTATCCAATTTATGAGGACCAATAACTGGACAAATGCTTATCCTATAAAAGGTTTTGCATCCACAATATAATAGAAGGTACTGTACTGTATATCACATATCTCTGATTTAGTGCTGTCTAATTCCATGAGTTATTTACCATTTCTTATTTAGAGGCATATTGGAAATTTTCTATCTGAAGCCTGCGGGTGTTTTACATGCCAGCTCATGTTATGTAGACATTTTTATAGATTAGTTTGTTACTTTGTAGAATAAATTATATTTTGTTCACATCCCAGTAAGTTTACATTGTTATTATTTTCAGAATCTGTACACTGAAAAGGTTGAGTGAATGAGAATGCATTACACTCACAAAGTACCATGCCTAAGTACAAGTGTTACCTGTTTGACAAATTTGGGCACAAAGCTTTTATAATGCACACTAATATATTCAATGCTGTGCAACAATGAAAGCATAACTGCAAATATGAGTCAGTCTTACATTTTACAGCCAGCCACAAAATGACTTTAGACTCAGGAGTAACAAGGCACTGCAAGGCACTTTAGTTGCAACCAAAAGTTGTGTGTACATCACTATGTAGGATTTTATAAAGTGAATATTGAATAGAGACAAGGTCCTATTAGCCAAAGTGGTATAGGTGGCACTGTTGCACTTTCCCGGCAGTCCTTAAAGCCTCCTGCAGGCTAATGCTTCACCTAGAACAGCCACGTTTGTGAGGGCGAATTAGGTCCACTCCCACTCCAGTATGCCAGGTCTTACAGAGGGACAAGGCTGATACAGGAGCCTGGTCAAGGAAAAACAAAGGACTGGAGTCAGACTGGGACACAAAAGGAAGGACCAGACACAAAGGATAAGCAATAGACGCTTCTTTGTGCAACTAGCATGGGACCACTGTGGCAGATAGCATACACGAGCACCACAGCCCTGGAGATAGAATTACCAAGCACTAGCCAGTGAACCGCAATGGCCAAGGTATAAGCAATGCAGTCACTGTAGCGCCTGAGTACAATGTGAGCAGATAAGCAGACAGAACCGGAATGCAAAGCAATACCTGATAGAGGCAGACAAATGGACTACTGGACTGAATTGGACAGCAGCGCCAGCGCAGGTATATACACCCAGAAGCTCAACTCAAGCAAGTACATAAATAACACAATAAGACAGTAATATGTACACAAGACATAAACAGAAGCTCAGTATGAGCAGGGACAGACAGGGCAAGGTATATTACACAGGACTAAAGCAAAAGCTGTATTAGAGAAGGTACAGGCTGGAATACACAGGAGAACAATATAGACACAGGCTCCTGCAGAGCAACAGCTAGCTTGGTATATCTCAGGATAACACAGGCTGGACAGGATTAGATCAGGAACAGGGATTGTCAGGAAAGACTGAGTATGACCTGCTGCAGTAGCCGGAAACAAGCAGTATAATCAGCCCAGAGCTTAGGGAATACTGGGTAATATAGGGATCAATATCCAATTAGACAGCTAGAATGTACAAGCCCCTTTAATGAGGAAAGTCTCTGCATGTGAGCAGCCTGACACACAAGTCAGAGTGCTAATTGCCTATTATGTAACAGGTGAAACTGCAAACAGAACAAATATGAGTCAGTCTGCATTTACACAGACTCTTGAGAGGCAGCTCGTAACACCACTAAAGTAGGGACAATTATGTTTGTCTGAAGATAAGAGTTGAGATCATAGTCACTGATAGTGTTGCTCCGAATGCGGCCGGACGGCCGATGGTTGGTGTTTGCGCATGTGCAGAGGCGTATCTGCGCATGTACGAACACCACGCACGTCCAAATACGGCGTGAATTCTGTACAACCCGAACAGGGGGTGGAGAGCGGTTTGAAGGGCTGTTTGGGCTAATTACCATAAGTGTACGCCCCGCATTTCATGGGCGTTCCAATGAAAATGCTGGGCGTACTTATAGTAATCCATCCGTGGCGCACGTGTGGGGGGTGGATATATGACATAGCCGGATGCCAGCTGCCCGCCCATATCCCTACATTTGCACAGAGAAATGCCTGAGTGGTCTGGAGCACTCGGTGCTGCCTGACCACTAGGGCCAGCATCGAATGATGGGGGAGGTTCCCACAGATGGAGGAGGTGTTCACATGAAAAATATAATCGCGGACTTTACGGTCGGCATCTTACCGCATACCGACGGTGTGCGTGATCCGTACAGAAGGCAGGGCTAAGAAAACTCGGTTCCTGTCTGAAAATATGCATCCGACCAAATCAACTAAAATAAGTGCCATGGTGCAGATGCACACTCCATATTATTAATCAATCAATAATAGAGGTTCTTGGTATATTCATTGGCCAATAAATATTTGTCCACCAACCAGCTTCACGGTGACCTCAGTTCGGGTGGGTCCCTAATACTAAGTTTGAATCTGGGGTGCGGAACCCCAAAAAGGCCAGCATAAGCCAGTCACACCAGGGCAGCACACAAGTGAAAAACTAAGCTACAGTATAAGTGTGTTAATAAGAAAGAAGCAGAAGCTAGAGGTTAAAAAGTGAAGTGCTAGAAAGTATATTAGTGATTAGTGTGCCACCCCGAAAGCAACTCGGTTACACCAACCCAAGGGGAGCTGCGCCCCAAATCCATCTCCAAGACTAGTAATTGGTGTAAATTTTTAGGTCTTACCTTCATTGTGCCTACAGTATGCAGTCTGTGGCTACCAGGGACCAAACTGGTATACTAATGTTCAGATCAGGTGGGCGGGGTGCTACTCTAAGTTGAAGGAGTCCCAACCTTCAGGTGTACAGGTGTACACAATATTAGCTTATGGAGGGGGGATCTTAGAATGCACACCCGATTTACATGAGGTGCTATCATGCTGGGACTTGTACTTCTGCAAAGAAAAACACATGGTGCAGATGCACACTCCATATTATTAATCAATCAATAATAGAGGTTTTTTGGTATATTCATTGGCCAAAATATATTTGCCCACCAACCAGCTTCACGGTGACCTCATTTCTGGTGGGACCCTAATACTAGGTTTGAATTTGGGGCGCAGATCCCCAAAAAGGCCAGCATAAGCCAGTCACCCCAGGGCAGCACACATACACTGATGGTGTTATATGCAGTGGTGGCTCCAGAGTGGAGGTTGCAGGGCAGTCCAAAGTTTATGTAGGAGAGTCAGTTTGAAATTGCAGTTGGTGACAATTAGTGTGACTCCCCTATTTAAACTTTGGACTGTACTGCAGCTCCTCCTCTGGAGACTCCCCTGTATATATATGTCAGATATGATGAAAAAAAGACCCATAAAATGCCATCAAATCCCTAGAGCAAAAAGGTTTCAAGGGCAAGTTCAAAGAAGACAACTACATTGTGTAGAATAATAGAGGCTCTGTAATAGCCACTTATGTCAATAGCTATATGTCCAAGACACAGAAGAGTGTGGTGTGATGAATGGCCTCTGATTCACCAATCTAATTATCTTTAGCACAGGTGGTTAGGCCCCTTGGGGTATAGTAATGTTCAGAAGCTCTTTGATTGGATGGTGACAGGAATGACCATAAGTGACACATACTGTAGAAACCAACAAGCAAAAGCAGTATAGTGTATAGACCTTTTGCTATCCAAAGTCAATTACCAGAGCTGAAGTCTCTCTAGCACTATTTCATAGAGATGTGTGTGATCAATGGAAGAAAGTTAAGTGGATTTTTTTCTGACATTCATCCACGTTATATTTTCATTAACAATTGAAAAATCATCTTTAGTAGATGATGTTGCTGGACTAGCATCATTATCAAATAATGTTGTATTTTTATGGCTATATATTTTTTTATGTGCAGCTCAGTTCAAACTGCTTAGATCACAGGGCTTATAGGAGTACAGTACAGTTTACAGCAGAGTACAGCACAGCACACAGTAGCTTTCCCCCTATACACAGATAATACAGCAGAGCAAAGCATAGAACATAGCAGCATGAATAATCCCCCTTATACACAGTTACTATACAGCAGTCCCCTATACACAGTCACTATACAACATAGCCACTTGGGAGCCTGGAGTCTCCGCAGACCCAATGCAGCAAAGTGCAGCACAGCATAAATTAGCATGAGCATGCCCCCTACACACAGTCAATATATAGCACAGCCAATTGGGAGTCTGGAGTCTCAGTAGAGCATATTTAGCAGAGTACAGTGCAGCATACACAGTACAATAAGTACCAATGGCAGAACTCTGGGAGGCAATGGAGTCATCTGCCGCCGGGCTCCTACTCCCAAGGGGGCACCTCTCCTCCCCTGCAATTTTAAATTCATTAATTGATAAGCCATTGATAAGACTTCTGAGTTCTGAAATAGGTGTGCTCTCTCTCTCTCTCTCTCTATATATATATATATATATATATATATATACACACACAGTATATATATATATATATATATATATATATATATATATATATATATATATATATATATATATATACAGAACAAGGAGGCCGGCACTCAGGTCTGGGGGTGATGCCAAGATAACTTGCTCCGGTGCCCTCTTGCAGGAGGGTGTGAATCCTCAAGGGATATAGCGTTGGAATAAGCGGCACTGCGAGCTCCGAAACGTTTTGGTCTCTGCACATGGAATAAATATTCCACTTGATTTTCACCGTTCTCACAGCCTCTGAGTGCCGCTTATTCCAACGCTATATATATATATATATGAGAGAGAGAGAGAGAGAGAGAGAGAGTGGCTGGTGTCCGGCAACTCCTCCGCTGACAGGGGCAGCTGTAATACTTGCCCAGGTGCCCGTGCTTAGGGCGAATTCTCACCCACGAATAAAAACAAGCAGAAATGCACGTCACTCCGGGTCTGGTGTAAAAAAACAGAATTTTACTGCGCAATGTCTACGCCGTTTCGGGCTGGGCCCGTCTTCAGGACATGTCCTGAAGACGGGCCCAGCCCGAAATGGCGTAGACATTGCGCAGTAAAATTCTGTTTTTTGACACCAGACCCGGAGTGACGTGCATTTCTGCTTGTTTATATATATATATTTATAGAAGGCGTGGGCTAGGCACTCCCGGTGATGGATTGTAGCTTGCGGCCGGTGCCTTCACAAAAGTAGTTACAGTCAGATGGAAGGTGCGGCACTCAGTCGACTTGCAAAGCGTCAGAAATAATAACACAACGCACTGGTTGCTTTTCAACGTTTTAAATGTATTACATTTGTCATCAGGATAAAGTACAAGTGAAATAAAACATACCTTTATAGACACACATACAAGGAAACAGCGTGTGAGGACGGAGCAATGGAGACCGCCCCTCTGCTGGGGGAGTGACGTCACAGAGTTACAGCCCGTAGGCAACGTAAGGACGTTTAAAGGGGTCACCATGGTAACGTGTAATTGATGGCCACCCATCACATAGTTCATAACTATCAATAGCCAGTTGCAGTATCACCATCGATGGCAACCATCAATGTTATCTGCACTGATTGCCATCCCTAGTCACTAGCACTAGTTTACAGTATCAGCAAAGCCAACTGATCAGAGTAA
Organism: Crinia signifera; assembly: GCF_055691185.1. NCBI lineage: Eukaryota > Metazoa > Chordata > Amphibia > Anura > Myobatrachidae > Crinia > Crinia signifera. The sequence goes on from NC_139219.1 coordinate 202,547,522, forward strand.
AGTGCAGTTTTCATCAGACTGTAGTACTTATCGGGGGGTTGTACCTGCGCACCGAATCCTAAGGCTAGCTGCCCCAATCCGCTAGGTTTGATCTGCAGAATACTTTTAATTTTAGTGCTGCGCTCCGCCCTCTCTTATGGTTGAAAAGTATGAAATCAAGAAATAATGGTGAATTTGAATGAATAAATCAAAATGGTGGGTATTATTTTAAATAAGACAAATCTTTACTGGTGATCATGTGAATTCAATGACGCTAATGATCAATACAATGATTCAATTAGTCAATCACTGTGATAAATAAAGTATACAAAAAACAAGAATAATAATAAAATTGACAATAATAAATGATAAATGAAGTAAGGATCAGGAACTCCGTATTTAAACGGAGTTTGCTTCCTGGGGTGTCCGGTATTTTAATTCTGCGTGTTCCTCTGCACAAACACAGAACCAGAATGCCTGATTGAATCAGATAATAAATGATGGTACCAACAAAACAAAAAACAAAACCAGAATACTGGTTATCGATCAAGTCTGTTGTTCAAATCTGCTGTTTGTTAAATAGCGTCCTGCAAGTTGAAATGTGTCACAACGGCGTCCCGTTAAATGACAAAGTTTGGGGGTGTACACAGTCCTTTCAACGGTGAAACTTCAGGTACCTCTTTAGCATTGGTGGTCAGTGGCGCCCGGTTTTCGGGGGAAAGTGATTGCCTGACGCCGCAGGTTACCCGGACTTTTGGAGACTCTTACAGTGTGACCGCTTGCACTCGGGGCTGCGCGTTAACACTGCTCCCTGTGCTGCGGTGTACACACTGTGAAGTCTCCCTGTCTCGGAGGTTTGCAGGACACGGATACCATTGTGGTCCGCGGCTGTGCCTGCTTCACCTCTCTACGGGTTTCCTGAACCGATGAGCTTTCCTCTCCCCGTACTCACCTCTGCTCCCGGCGGCCTCGGTCCCACGATGTGATTGACGTGAATCTCCCTAGAAGAAGGCTACAAGGTAGCTGAAACGCGTTGGAGGAAACACTGACTCGATACATGTAAGCAGACTCTTCAACAGGCTGAGACGCCAGGACTTTGAAAACAGAGACGCTGACAGCCGGCGTGTGCACCCGCCAGAACTGTACACGTCAATCACATCGTGGGACCGAGGCCGCCGGGAGCAGAGGTGAGTACGGGGAGAGGAAAGCTCATCGGTGCAGGAAACCCGTAGAGAGGTGAAGCAGGCACAGCCGCGGACCACAACGGTATCTGTGGCGGTGTCCTGCAAACCTCAGAGACAGGGAGACTTCACAGTGTGTACACCGCAGCACAGGGAGCAGTGTTAACACGCAGCCCCGAGTGCAAGCGGTCACACTGTAAGAGTCTCCAAAAGTCCGGGTAACCTGCGGCGTCAGGCAATCATTTTCCCCCGAAAACCGGGCGCCACTGACCACCAATGCTAAAGAGGTACCTGAAGTTTCACCGTTGAAAGGACTGTGTACACCCCCAAACTTTGTCATTTAACGGGACGCCGTTGTGACACATTTCAACTTGCAGGACGCTATTTAACAAACAGCAGATTTGAACAACAGACTTGATCGATAACCAGTATTCTGGTTTTGTTTTTTGTTTTGTTGGTACCATCATTTATTATCTGATTCAATCAGGCATTCTGGTTCTGTGTTTGTGCAGAGGAACACGCAGAATTAAAATACCGGACACCCCAGGAAGCAAACTCCGTTTAAATACGGAGTTCCTGATCCTTACTTCATTTATCATTTATTATTGTCAATTTTATTATTATTCTTGTTTTTTGTATACTTTATTTATCACAGTGATTGACTAATTGAATCATTGTATTGATCATTAGCGTCATTGAATTCACATGATCACCAGTAAAGATTTGTCTTATTTAAAATAATACCCACCATTTTGATTTATTCATTCAAATTCACCATTATTTCTTGATTTCATACTTTTCAACCATAAGAGAGGGCGGAGCGCAGCACTAAAACCAAAAGTATTCTGCAGTTTTCATCAGACTGCATTACAGTAAAATGATGCTGAGTCCTGGTTGCGGTACCTAATAAAGACTCCAAGTCCTGCGAGAATCCATAGGCAGGAGGATGGTGTTCAGGGATCCAAATCTGTTGGGAACATTTGAGTCATGGCAGTTGAAAGAGTTCAGATTCCTTGTACTATGTAGTGCCTGTTTGTAGAATATATTATATAATATATATTATAAAGATACAGTATATAATGTATTATTGCCGCGGTGCACTACCCTGTAAAGAGATATAGTGGGCATGTAATCCTGTTTGAAATTAAACAAATAGTCGATTTTGAACAATTGCATTTTGCACGAATGTTGCACTGCAGCATGACAGCCTCTTACCACGCATATGCAAAGTGTCATACAGGCGATACGCCTCCTGACGATGTTTGGCTTATGTGGCGCGATGTAGCTCAGGACCAGGGACAGCACAAGAAGCTTGTGGTGGAGATCCAGACTTAACATTTGTTTGGAATTTAATTGACTGTAGGTAAGGTTTTAGATGCTTTTTTTTAATTATTGGTTTTCTAACATGCTCTCATTTGTATTGGGATTGTTTTTTGTGGTTTTTATTGTTGTCTTTCGGAGCTGACATGTGTGCCTGGTTTAGTGTTTTTTGTTTTTTTGCTAGGAGTAATGTTGTGCTACTTCAAATGCAGGCATATATTAGCCAAGGCTCGGTGGCCTACATTGTAATCTAGTGTTGCCCTTAACACATAAGATATTTCCTGTACATTATAATGTGTTTGGAGTTTACTGTCATTACTGTATTTTGTTTACTTGAAATCTTGTTGCAATTCTGTTCACAGTAATGTCATGTGCTATGTGTGTCTGAAGGAGTGTATAAGGGGTGCCTGTCTGGAAATGTCATGGACTTGGGCTGTGGCAGGTGTTTATTGTTTTTCCTACAGTATGTCCCTGTTAGTGAAATTAAATAGATGGCTATCGAATGTTCTCCAAATCAATGGTTAGCCCTCATATATTGCTGCCAGTATTAATGATGATTTCATGCCAACTGTACAAATGTTTCAACATAGTCAGAGATAGAAATGGGAATATTATTGGACAAAGCATAAAATGGCTCCAAAAAGGGCAGGATACATAGGAGATGCATATATTCATGATACATCAAAATTAGAGTTACATTTGGCAAAGTTCCCTTTACATGACAATCGAAACCGGCTAGATAAAATGGACATAAAAGTGTTTGTAAGCTGTTGTAAACATCTTGAATAGTGAACATTAAATAGGTTTGTGAAGATACAGTATATAGACAGTTTGAGCACAACCTGGCTCGGTTAGTTGCAAAAACAACATTTTGACATCCGAGAGTAACTAAAACAAAAGACTGGCGATTTGTTAACAACAGTGGCAAAAACATTACATTAAATACACAAAAGCAAAACGACTACATTTATGGGTTAAACAATGAACCATATTGCCAAAAAAAGACTTCAACAGAGATTGCATTCCCCCCATAGTGTAGCCTATGGTGGTGGCACTCACAAGAGCTTGAAGAAACAACACCACACACAGGTCTGCTTATTGATGTTTCAGATATACTGTAAGTATTTGACAAACTTATTCTACAATGTAACAAAGGTAAAACTTATCTGAACTCTTCTGCCATGTGGTTTATTATGTGATCTGTGGTTTGTAGTATGCAGTCAGAAATATTATTTTGGTACTTGTGTATTTTGACGGCGCCAATCGCATCGCATACTATAACGCATATGATAATATGCGATGCGATGCGACGCGATATCGTACGATAGTGCACGATGGCATACAATTTTGAAATTGTATGCCATTGTACATGGCATACAATGCCATACGATGCGATTAAACATTGTATAAGCACCCTAATGGGTGCTTATACAATGTTAAGCACCCTAATGGGTGCTTACAATGTTAAATGCACCCCCACGCCACCCCCCCACTATAAACGTGAACCCGAAGTGTGGCAAGCACAGCAAGCCCGCGATGGGCGGCGGTACGCGTCCTACGAACTTTTCATACCCCCACTATCCACGTCGGCGTGGAGTTGAGAATAGAATAGTGAGGCGAGCATAGCGAGCCACCGAGCCCGAAGCGTGGCGAGCGCAGCGAGCCCTGCGAGGGGACACGGATACCTGTGAAGCCCGCGAAGGGACGCGTTTACCTGTGAAGGTATCCGCGGCCCCTTGCGGGGCTCGCTGCGCTCGCCACGCTTCGGGCTCGGTGGCTCACTGCGCTCGCCACACTATTCTGTTCTCAACTCCACGCCGACGTGGATAGTGGGGGTATGAAAAGGTTGTAGGACGCGTACCGCCACCCCTCGCGGGCTCGCTGCGCTCGCCACGCTTCGGGTTCACGTTTATAGTGGGGGGGTGGCGTGGGGGTGCATTTAACATTGTAAGCACCCATTAGGGTGCTCAAAATCACCCTTTAGTGTGCTTATACGATTTTTTATCGTATAGGGGGTCAAAATCGCGTTGCATCGCATCGCATGCCATCGGGTACATGGCATGCGATGCGACGCAATTTTGACCCCCTATACGATAAAAAATCGTATAAGCACCCTAAAGGGTGCTTTTGAGCACCCTAATGGGTGCTTACAATGTTAAATGCACCCCCACGCCACCCCCCCACTATAAACGTGAACCCGAAGCGTGGCGAGCGCAGCGAGCCCGCGAGGGGCGGCGGTACGCGTCCTACGACCTTTTCATACCCCCACTATCCACGTTGGCGTGGAGTTGAGAATAGAATAGTGTGGCGAGCGCAGCGAGCCACCGAGCCCGAAGCGTGGCGAGGGGACGCGGATACCTTCACAGGTAAACGCGTCCCTTCGCGGGCTTCACAGGTATCGGACATCGGGGGCGCCGCCAAAATACACAAGTACCATTATTTTTAATAAATATTATATGTGCATTTTGTTACTTTTATAAATTATCTGAAAAATACTACAGTTTATGGCATCCTTTATTCAGTTTCCTATTAGGACAGAAAAAAGAAGGCGCAAACTTATACATACTGTATATTGTATGTCTGGTATGCAGGAATTATTATTCAAAATATGGTTATAAATATAAAATATTTTTGGAATCAAGAATTATGAAAAACATGGTCTGAGTATAAAGATTCAAAGATAATAGGTTTCATTTTTATTTAGATATAATATTCAATTAAAGCTGAATGAATGGTCTTATAATAAGTGTTACACAGATGGAGTGCTTGTCAGCTTTGCAGGTCCTTTTCTGATTCCATTTCACCATATATTACCTTGTTAAATCTAAAACAAAATGTGAGTAAACTGTTCTAAATAGTGAATTCCATGTTCTTAAAACAATTCTCCAGCTTACAGCATGTATCAAAAAAAATCTCCCTATTTTCTGAGCTGTGGATTGTTAGCTATCCATAAAACTCTAAATGCATGAGCAATGAAAGTGTTGGCAGACCTTGCTAGTTGATGGAAGGCCCTCTGGATATGGTGAAATGCCAAACCCCAGGTAAATAAATGTATGCAGTTGGAGCTTATTCATTAAGGTGAATGATAACATTATAAACATGGAAACAGCAGTTTCCACAAGTTTTATGTAACATGCCTGTTTGCCCCCTTTAGGTATCAATGTGGCCAATGGCCATTTATCATGAAGGGTTTTAGAGCCTGATTGTGGGAAATCATGCCATATTCATGTTACATTAGCCCCTGCAGCTTTGATCCTTTCAATTTGATTTAAATAAGGATTTTTTTCAGATGCCTAGATCACCCTTTAGCTCTGACTCTGCTTGTGCAAGAACTAGTGGCAAAAGGGCCAATGTTTTGGATTTAAGATCAGATGTCCCACAACTGGATCATTGTTCATTTTCTGTGGTAGATTGTCAAGATTGTCAGCCCATAAATATTTCTGCAAGTTTAAAACATATTTTCACAGAGACGATGCACTTCATAATGAACCAGAACCTACATTTTTTATTTAATCAAACTCAAATCAAAGCTAATATTTTCAGTTAAGGTACTGTATCTGTAGATAATATTTTTGCAAATTTAGTAAAGGAGAAACGTTGATGCATTAATACAGTATTTCCCTTTGTATACTGCTTTAAATTGTATAAAATTTAGAAATGAAAATATCATATTTCTATTAAGCGGAATAGTCACATGACATTTTAAAAGTATGTATCTTATGGCTTAATACAATTCTACACATTTTTATTTTTGTTTAAATACATTTATTGAGGTTCAACAGGTACATAAAATGTCTTCTGCAAACCATTGCTGTATACTGTATAATTAAAATTGAATTCATGTTTTAATTTAATCGCTTATTTTGTTGTTGATGATCTACAATATTTGCTTAGCTATGTAATCGCATCAGTGAGAAGGGTCATTTTAATGTGAACGCATTACATTTATTACAATACCAGCAATGGAAGCTTTTTTTTATATACATTCTTGCAGTCTCAGATATTACTCAATAAAATAGAAAGTAAAAAACTCACTTGATCAAAAAATAAATTATTTGTGAATATGCAACAGATGGTAAGACTTATAGTCATTCTAGCAGATTAATAGAGTTCTGTCCATATTTCACATCTTAGCTTTCCCAAAAGATGTTGTTGGGTGGAGGCCATATTGACAGCTGGCATGTTCCTAATGTAGTTAGTTTGATATACCTCATCTATTAAATGTTGCACATTCTCCAAAATAACACATGACAAGTGCAATTGATCACCTGGGAAAGGGCATATTCAGCTGAAAGCTTTCATTTATCATACTTTCTTCAAGTTTGTTTCAAAGAAAAAGATGATTTTATGCTTCTGATAATTCAAAAATGATTTTTGCCTAATGTAATACTTATTATACCTTGTATAAGTAGAAAATTGTTAATCAAAGGGGTACTTTCTAAAACATGGTAAAAAAAGACATTGAAAGCAGCGGTGATATGAGTTGCTGCTATGTAATAACATCTCTAAGGGCACTCTGATAACTGGTGTTCTCTAAAAGCTAGACCAGGCTAATACAGCTGAAACAAAATGAATGTTCTATTGCTTTTCCTGCATCAGTAGTAAAGCATACACTAGTGTTACTCTAATAAAAGTATACTAAAAGTAAAGTGTATCATGAATACAGTAATTATAACATATTATTATAGTAGTCTTGAAATATTATAGTATTTATTTATTTACAGTTTCTTATATAGCGCAGCAGATTCGGATGCGCTTTACAATAGTAGACAGTGATAAAAACAACTGGGTAACAACAGACAGACTTGGAGGTAGGAGAGCCCTGCTGCAAGCTTACAATCTATAGGATTCTATTCTTATAAGATCATTGTCCATGAATCAAATGTGCTTTATACCATTCCAATGTTGTCCTAATCATCAGTCTGCTTTCTTTTGAATAAGTAAAATGACCTACTGTATAAAATAAAATTTTACCAGTATCAAAAAGAATTCATTAGAATTGCTGAATCAGATTTAAAAAAAAGACTGTTGTTTAGCAAATTATTTTGACATATGACAAGCAGTAATAAATAAAAAAGACATACTCACTCCTGTGTCACATAAACTAAAATAGTGTGAACCAATTTGGTTGACACTTTAAGAATCTTAATTATATTGTTTATTATATAAATTATTTGAAAAGTAAAAACTACTATACATTCAAAAAATCACACTTTTGTACAAAAATGTTGCGTGTTTTGTTTTTGCCTCAGAGCACACAAAGTATAGGTTAGACGTTACAAAAATAACCTTCAATATCACCAGAATAGAAATAAAACTGCATGGTTGTGCAACAGTGACATAGGGCCTTATTCTAATTCACTCTTTCTTACAAAATCCTTCTTAGATGGACAAAACCATGTGCACTGCAGGGGGGCAGATGTAAAATGTGCAGAGAGAATTAGATTTGGGTGAGTTATTTTGTTTCTGTGCAGGGACAATACTGACTGCTTTATTTTTACACTGCAATATAGATCTCACTTTGAAGTAAAACCCCACCCAAATCTAATTCTCTTTGCACATGTTACATCTGCCCCACCTACAGTGCACATGGTTTTGTCCATCTAAGAAGGTTTTTGTCAGAAAGAGTGAACTAGAATAACCCCCATAGTACAGACAAATAAAAACATAATTAGCTCACATTCTAATCTATGGTTATTCATGTTTTGTCAAAGTAGACAAAAATTCAGAAAATGTAAGATATTTTGGGGGAGAGTCAGACAAGGTATTTTGGGGCAGAAAAGGTGTAAGGGCACGATGTATGCTGAATAAGAACTGACAATAAAAATATAAGGTCAAAAGAGGCTACACTGTATGCATCTCAAATGATGAGAAATCCATGCTTTAAATTGGCCTGTTTAGCTACTGTACCACAATGGCTACCATAATGACTACTGTTAGAAAAGGTAGAATATGTAATAAAGAGGAAACTGTGTTCATTGCAAAGAAGTCAGCAAGCAATATGGTTTCAACATTTATTTTAAACATTTCTTACAAAAAAGACATTAAGAGGTAAAAAGTTTGTCCCAGAAACATTCTCTGATCAAAAGTGGCAGTTGGCCAGTAACAATTTCCAATTTTGGCAGCTACAAAATGTGTGCAGGATAAATGTAAATCCTGTTCCAAATTCTTAGATACATATTCTCAAAGGCAACAGGCTTCAGGAAGGATATACGGATATTATGCTATTAGTATGTAGGAAGGCAGAGTTAAAATCTAGTTACTCAGGGGCAGATTTATTAAGCTTGGAGAAGAGATAAACTGGAGATAAAGTGGAGAAAAGGTAAAAGGAGATAAAGCACCAGCCAATCAGCTGTGTTTGAAAAAGACAGTTGGGAGTTGATTGGCTGGTGCTTTATCTCCTTTTGCCTTTTCACCGCTTTATCTCCAGTTTATCTCTTCTCCAAGATTAATAAATCTGCCCCTCAGTACATTCTTTGTGTAATTCCAGCCCAGTGCTCTTATATATAGAAGGCATGTCTGTGTCAAGTAAATCTAGTTACACCAAACTGTATAAACCAATAGGTATCTTGCCCAATACAACTGTAGTCTGCAACTTTCTTGATATTTTAAAATAACTAAACTGACTTTCTGGGTCAAAAGTGGATGCCATTTAAAGTCTTCGATTTAAAGATAGGATTTGCTGAGGAAGCCAAGCTCTATGCATTTCCAATTGCCGTGTATTACCATAAAAAAGAAAGATGGAGCACCATAACTGGGGAGTACAACAATGCTGTCAGTACAAAAAAAAAACTATTCCTTTAACTCATATTGGTACCTATATTGTGATATTTCAAGTATCTAATTGGTGGGCTCATCCAACAAAATAAATAAGACTTCACTCATTCCAAGTTTAATTAATAATTTACTTTGGAGGTGGGTAGATTACCTTTGAAACTATTTTATTTAATGTCAATCTTTTGTGTTAATATCCAAATACAGAACAATATGGTATTGATTGGATGGAATTTATAATTAATTGCTACATTTACATAGTTTCAACATCTAAATCATATATTTTTTTTATGGACTTTTCAAATGAGGATAATGTATGACATGGAATTAGAGTAATAAATGCCATAGTTTTGCGACAGTGAATTTTAACAGTCCATCTAGAATGCTGGTTCTTCAGTCTCTGAAGGTACAGTAAATCTATAAACTACTGTAGTAAGGCAGTCCTTTCCATGCAGGATTTAAAACAAAAATTATGCCAAACAAATAGTATTTTAGGAAACAACATTTTATGAAGGTCTGGTCCTAATAGTAATACAGGTTGAGTATCCCTTATCCGAATATCCGTTATCCAAATTATTCCGAAAACCATACTTTCCAGAAAGTGAAAAAAAAATTAGTTTTTTTGCTAAAAATTTACTGGGGACATGATATGTAACTGGCACTATATATGTGCAAGGACATGATTGCTTGGCATTCAAATTCAGTTCCTGAGATAGTTCACAAATTTTGTTTCATGTTTTGAAACCTTGTTTTTTGATCAAATAAAATATATTTGTGTGTATTTCATATGGTTGATGTATTTATATAGCATAAATGCAAGATACTTCAAAATACATCATTGAAATATTAAAATATTCCAAAATATGGAATAATCCGTTATCCAAAAATCTCCTGGTCTCGAGCATTTTGGATAAGGGAGACTAAACCTCTACTGTAGGCTGGACTTGGAAATGGTCATATCTTATTAATCCAGTCCAACTTCTAATCAAATACCCAAGCCTGCTGATGAACTTTTTAAAGACTGTTCCAAATACTGTAGTTAAATGAGTGAGTATAACTACAGTATGAAAATAAACTCAGTTCAATTTAAACACTGGTTTAAAATGAATAAATTGCAGGAAACTATTTGTATTGCTAATGAGGCACTGTATCTTTTTAAAGACAGAATATTATCACATATTGTTATCATCATCATATGATAATGATCATGATTCGTTAAATGTTTTCTGTTTTGTGCATGAATAGTACACTTGAAAGCATTGATTTCTTCTTTGCTACATTTAAAAAAAAATCTTATCGTTTTAGATATAATGAGTTTTGTGTTTGTGCTCTGCTGCAGGTCTAAATCAACTAAAATCATAAAACTATCATCATTAAGTTAATGCCTTTCCTTCTTGATTTATTGGAAAGATTAAGTTATGTTCCTTATCTAGTTATCAATTTATTATTGTAAAGTGTTTTATGGTTGTCTTTCAGATGAGTGAAAAATATGACTTTGTTTTATCATGTCAAAACAAAAAGATTATTAAAGTTTTTAAAATTCACTAGAACATCTTTCTTTTCTTACCAATGAAGATTGTGCATCAGTGAATATTTCCTAATGATTCCCCCTGCATCTCAACCAGAAACCAAGCCTTCTTTAATATTCTATCCTTATTATTCTCATTTTCTATAATTTAACAACTTCTCATATTATTCTTAATGGAAAAGTCATGCAATATTGAGCAGTAACTGCTGTTAATTTCCCGCTGTATATCATTTGCATTTTCTCACTGCTTGTGGAGACTAATTAACATGCTCTAATTATCATACTGATTGTCTGCTTTAGCTTATTAGAATATAGGAATCTCAACCCTCGTTGATCTTACAATGGAAGAATTTATTGTTTTCAATAAAAGCATTCGAAAAAAATCGGGATTAGATTTTTCCCTAGAAATATGTGCCATATATCAGTATTACAGTTGTTAAATGATTCAATTCAAAAAGTAATGAATGTTGTTGCAAATCTAATATAAACCAGCTAATTCCTTTAGTGGTAAGAGGATAATAATAAGCAGAAATTATAAGGCATTCCACTACGATTACAAGAAAAAAAGCAGTTGGGTCTATTCACATTTTAGTTTGGGCTATAGATTTAAGTATGTAAATTTGATCTACCTAAATTGCATAGTTATCTAATTTACAAATTCTGCTTTCTTAACTGGTATGCTTTTTTGTGTGTAAATGGTCCTGCAAACCTGTAAGGATTTAATTTTAAAAGCCACTTTACTCAATGTTACTAAATGAATTAAAAAAAATATAAAAATAATATAATATATAATAATATTGCAATTGCAATCAAAGGGTAAATTATTATATTAGATAAAAAGTACTCGCAATTGAAAGGCATTTATTATGGAAAGAAAATATTTAAAAATATATATTGTATATTCCATTCTCAATTGATGGCATAATAATCTACCTTCCAATTGCAATATTTAAAAGTGTTGAGGATCACAATACTCATTGGGCCTTATTCTAGTTCACTCTTTCTGACAAAATCCTTCTTAGATGAACAAAACCATGTGCACTGCAGGGGGGAAGATTTAAAATGTGCAGAGAGAATTAGATTTGGGTGAGTTATTTTGTTTCTGTGCAAAATAAATACTGGCTGCTTTATTTTTACACTGCAATATAGATCTCGCTTTGAAGTAAAACCCCACCCAAATCTAATTCTCTCTGCACAAGTAACATCTGCCCCACCTGCAGTGCACATGGTTTTGTCCATCTAAAGGCCCATACACACTTGACGATTTTCAGCCGAAAATCGCTCAAAACAGCCGTTTTGAGCGATTTTCGGCTCAAAATCGCCTAGTGTGTATGGCCAAGAGATTGCCCACTAGCGATGATGCGCGCTCCCGCATCATCGCTAGGAAAGTGGTTTATCTGCTGGTTTTACCAGCAGATGAGGCGATGATGGATGGTTTTTCATCCATCATCGCCATGTGTGTACGCCTGCCGGGCTGAAAGATTAACCACTTTCAGCCCGGCGGACCGCCCCGCTGCCCCCCGCCCCCTCGCCCCCCCGCCCCCTCGCCTGTCATACTCACGCCTGTCATACTCACGCCTGTCAGCTCTCCCTCTCTCCGGCTGGCGCTGCTGCTGCTGCTGCTGCTGCTGCTCCCCGGCCAGGTTAAACACCCGGCTGGCCCCGCCCCCCGCCCTGCACAACACGGAGCAGACAGCACAGAAGTGCTGTCTGCCCAGCTAAACACACTGACCACCAATGTTTATATATTTCTGCCCCTGCCACCAATGTATTAATTTAAAGGCAGCAAATATTATTATATATATTATTATATATAATATATATATTATTATATATAATATATATATTATTATATATAATATATATATTATTATATATATATATATATATATATAATATATATATATTATTATATATAATATATATTATAATATATTATTATATATAATATATATTATTATATATATTATTATATATAATATATACTATAATATATAATATATATATATATTATATAATATATATATATATATATTATAATATATATATATATATATTATAATATATATATATATATATATATATATATATATATATATATATATATATATATATATATATATATATATATATATATATATATATATACAAAGAATCAGGGTGCGCTAAAAACAAATGTCATACACAGATACACTATGATATCATCATTAGTTTTGCAATCCGAGAAAAAGGGCCCTTTTTCTCGGATTGCAAAACTAATGATGATATCATAGTGTATCTTTGTATGACATTTGTTTTTAGCCATTGTTTGGCACTGTTTGTATTAAATACTTGTACTTTTGAATCGATACCAGTTGTATGATTTACCTTAGCGCACCCTGATTCTTTGTATTTCTATCTGTTCTGGGTTCTAGCTAACAGGGGACCTTCAGGGGTGCTGCTTTGGGCTATTAGGGCGCGGTATTGGGTACTTTCTGTTTTTTATATATATATATATATATTATATGGCCAGGTAGCGCCCCAGGCGGGGGGGCGCTCCGGCACTACTCGCTCCACTGGGGAAGGGGGTGTGATGCGGGTGCCGCATTGCTCCACGGGGTATCGCTCCGAGGGAGGGAAGGGGCTTCGGGTGATGCGGCCGGCGCTGCATGGCTCCACGGGGGGGAGGCTGGCGGGTGATGCGGTGAGGGCTGCCACGTCGGAACCCTTGGAATTCAAACCCAGCCCATTTATAATGAAAGATTTTCAGCAAAGTCTTTCGCCCTTCTGAAAATCTCTTGCTCTTTGGGGACAATAGCTCAGTGTGTACGCACTACTTTGGTGAAAGATATATCTATCAAAGATTTTGGCAAAGTCTTTTGAAATGAAAATCTTCAAGTGTGTATGGGCCTTAAGAAGGATTTTGTCAGAAAGAGTGAACTAGAATAAGGCCCATTGAGCGACTAAATAAAATGGATTCATTTTGAGCAAAAGAATCTCAAAACATTTATTGTTAAATTGAATATTGTGAAATCAAAGCATTTGTGACAAATTAGGTTGGCTATTAAATTTAAAAAAAATGTGCTTAAAATTGCATATTTCTTGTGTTGGAATAATGCCGCTGGCATTCTGCTATTAATCTTGGCAATGACAACGAAGTGACCTTTGACATCAATATGGAGGTCATTCTCATTTTATTGATGTTTAGCTTCTGCGTATAAGTATTTATGCGCATATGCAGATGCACGGTGTGAGTGGGCATGGCTAATTGGCTATTCGCCTTCCTGTTTGCACCTAGCGGTGTGGGTGGGGGATGTGGGTCGGTAGCGAGGGGCTACGCCCATGGGAACACCCAGCGTTTAATTGGTTTCCCCATGAAAACACCGGGTGTTCCCATGGTAATTCGGTAATGACACGGGTGCAGGGGGTGTGCAGCTGACATCACCAGATCTCAGCTGCCCGCCCTCTTCCTGTACATGGTAGCCACACCCTTAGAAATCATTCAATGGTCGGCGACCATTGAATGATTTCCTCTCCGCACGCAAGCTGCAAATGGATGTTTATGCTAAACATCCATTCGCACATGTGTGTGGGAACTCGACGTGCAAGTGGGGGGCGGCGTTCATGTATGTGGTGGGCGGCATTTAACCCCTTCCCGACATTTGACGTACATTTACGTCATGGCCGGGATGTACTTCCCGACACATGGCATAAATGTACGTCATGGCTTTAAACTGTCACCGCGTCTATAGACGCGGTGACAGTTTAAACATGTCTGCTGTCCCTGACAGCAGACATGTCCCTGCATGCCCAGGGGGGGCTGCGATGCCGCCCCCCCCGTCGGCGATCGCTGTGATTGGCTGTTCAGTGTGAACAGCCATTCACAGCGTTTTCCTGTGTTCGCCGGTGACACAGGGATCGGTGGTGATTGGTGCTGTAAAGTACAGCACCAATCACCACGGGGTGTAAGGGTGACACCCCACCTCACCCCACCCGCCCCCAAAGGCCGTGATTGGTTTGTCGGACCGACGAACCAATCACAGCAATGGAGGGTGATTTAAACTAACGGTGACTGCACTGCAGACGCCATTCCGGTCTGGAATTGCGTGCAGTGCGGTCACCGTGCCTATCTGCCGCGATATACTGACCTGATCCTTGCAAATACTTACCTGATCACTGCTTGTAGCGTTCCTGGATCTTGTTACTTCTTGTGACTTCCTGTGTTGTGCTGTGCTGTGTTGTGCTGCTGCAGTGTGATAGATTTATAGATAGAGAGATAGAGAGAGAGAGAGAGATAGAGAGAGATAGAGAGAGCTAGTGACAGAGAGTGCTATATTTTGTGCTGCTGCAGTGTGATAGAGTTATAGATAGAGAGATAGAGAGAAATAGAGAGAGATAGAGAAATAGTGACAGATTGTGCTATATATTTTTTATATATATACAGCTGTACTGCGTGTGCAACTGACTGCTGCCCCCCCCCATTTTGTGCAGATCAGTATAAATTAACTGATCAGCAACTTTTCGGGGGCGCAGGGTTTTATTTTTATATATATATATACCTGTCAGTGCTGCTGCTGCAGTGTCATAGAGTGATAGATAGTGCGAGATAGAGAGATAGAGAGAGATAGTGATAGAAAGTGCTATATTTTGTGTCTGCTGCCCCCCTTTTGTGCACCCCCAGCAACTTTTTGGGGGTGCAGGGGTTATTTTTTATATATATAACTGTCAGTGCTGCTGCTGCAGTGTCATAGAGTGATAGATAGAGAGAGATAGAGAGAGATAGAGAGAGATAGTGACAGAGAGTGATAGAGAGTGCTATATTTTGTGTCTGCTGCCCCCCTTTTGTGCACCCCCAGCAACTTTTTGGGGGTGCAGGGGTTATTTTTTATATACTGTCAGTGCTGCTGCTGCAGTGTCATAGAGTGATAGATAGTGAGAGATAGAGAGAGATAGAGAGAGATAGTGACAGAGAGTGATAGAGAGTGCTATATTTTGTGTCTGCTGCCCCCCCTTTTGTGCTGATCACTATATCTGAGGTGATCAGCAACTTTTTGGGGGTGCAGAGGTTTTTTTTTTATATATACCTGTCAGTTGCTGCCAGTTGCACTGTCAGTTGCACCAAAGGTTGTGCACCTGCTGCCCCTCACTGGTAATCAGTGTCGCATCACTGATCACCTTTTTTTTTTTTTTTTTGAGGGTGCTGTGGGGTCTTTTTTTAATTTTTTTTTTTTTTATCAAATTCCTGTTGCCTTTGAGCGCTGTTCAGTGACGGACGTTACTGACCAACATCTGTGCTCAATTTTTGGCGCAGGACCTTTTTTTTTTTCTGCACTACATACACACTACACACTACATACTACATTGAAATAAAGTTTGTACCCCCCCTACACTATACACGTGTTGAAACATTTCACTACCAGAAACACAAAAATAAAATGGCATCCCAAATGTCATCCCAAATGTCATCCCAGTCATCCAGAAGAATGTATTCAGCGGAGGAGGCATATGCCATGCTTGCCTCTGACTCTGACGCAGCCAGTGAGGCAAGCGGGGAATTTGAAGGATTCATCTTAAGCTCCTCTTCCTCCTCTAGTGATGAGGGACCCCCTCAGAGACGCCCCCGTAGAGCAGCTGAGACCCCCCCCCAATAATTGATCTCGTATGGACCCCACCACCAGACAATTTTGAGCCCCAGGTTCCTGAGTTTTTGGCCATCCCAGGAATCCAATTTGATTCCACGGGTCTCAGAGAAATTGACTTTTTCAAATTATTTTTCTCTGATGATTTTATAAATTTAATGGTGGACCAAACTAATTTATATGCCCGGCAGTTTATTGCTCAAAACCCCACGTCATCATTTGCTAGGTGGACCCCTGTAGATGCAGTAGAGATGATGACGTTTTGGGGTCTGGTGTTTCATATGGGCATAGTAAAAAAGCCAGAAATTAGGCAATATTGGAGTACAGATGTTCTGTACAGCACCCCACTTTACCGTATGGCCATGACCCGGACTCGTTTTGAGTTAATCCTTCAATTTTTGCATTACAACGATAATGCACAGTGCCCACCCAGAGATGATCCCACCTTTGACCGGCTATTCAAAGTCAGGCCGGTCATTGATCATTTCAGTGCCAAATTTGAAGAGATGTACATCCCAGATAAATTAATTTGCATAGACGAGTCCCTTATACATTTTAAAGGAAGGGTTAAATTCCGCCAGTACCTTCCCAGTAAGAGGGCAAGGTATGGCATAAAAATGTATAAGCTGTGTGAAAGCACCTCAGGGTACACTCACAGGTTTAGGGTATATGAAGGGAAGGATTCAAGAATTGAACCACCAGAATGCCCCCCCTCCCTCGTAGGTGTTAGTGGAAAAATTGTCTGGGATTTAGTGCACCCCTTCCTGGATAAAGGTTATCACCTCTATGTGGATAACTTTTACACTAGCATCCCCCTGTTTAAGGCCCTTGGTTCAAGAGGTACAGCAGCTTGCGGTACTGTGCGCAAGAACCAAAGAGGCCTCCCAAAAACGCACATTGCCCAAGTAATGAGAAGGGGTGAAAGCAGGGGAATATGCACCGAAAATATGTTGTTGGTCAAATATAAGGACAAGAGGGATGTCCTTATACTGACAACAATTCACGGAGACAGTACCACCTCCGTCCCTGTACGAGGTACCAGTACCCACACCTCAAAACCTAATTGTATCCTGGATTACAATAGGTACATGGGCGGAGTGGATCTTTCAGATCAGGTACTGAAGCCGTACAGTGCCCTGCGGAAAACAAAAATCTGGTACAAGAAGCTGGCCGTGTATATCATCCAGATGGCACTGTATAACGCTTACGTGCTATTCCGTTCTACCAGCCAGAGGGGGACATTTATGCACTTTCAAGAGGAAGTCATAAAGGGCCTAATATTTGGGAACCAGCAGGCAGAGGGCCCCAGTACTTCTAGTACTGGCCCCCGTATTGTACCAGGGCAGCATTTTCCTGATGAAATCCCCTCCACTGGAAAAAAGGGCAGGACACAAAAAAGGTGCAAAGTTTGCTATAAAAAGGGAATAAGAAAGCAAACTATTTTCCAGTGTGACACTTGCCCCGACAAAACCGGCCTATGTATAAAGGAGTGTTTTAAAATATACCACACATCTATGGATTATTAGGTTCATAATTTCACCGTGCTTCGGGGGTCTTGCTAATGCCACATAGCACCCACCATTCATTCCACCAGAATCTGAGCCGCAAAATCCAAAAATCACTCCTTCCCTTCTGAGTCCTGCCATGCACCCAACTGGTATTTTTTGGTCACATGTGAGGCATTGCCGTACTCGGGAGAAATTGGGGCACAGATTTTGGGGTGCTTTTTCTCCTTCATACCTTCTGAAAATGAAAAATTTTGAGCCAGAACTGCATTTTTGTGTATAAAAATTTAATTTTTCATTTTCACAGCCCAGTTGTATCAAAATTGGTGAAACCCCTGGGGGTTTGAAATGTACACTATACCCCTAGATGAATTCCCTGAGGGGTGTAGTTTGCAAAATGGGGTCATTTGTGGGGGGGTTCCACTGTATTGGTGCTTTGGGGGTCTTGCTAATGCGACATAGCACCCACCAACATTCCACCAGAATCTGTGCTGCAAAATCCAAATATCACTCCTTCCCTTCTGAGTCCTGCCACTTTTTGGTCACACATGAGGCATTGCCGTACTCGGGAGAAATTGGGGCACAGATTTTGGGGTGCTTTTTCTCCTTCATACCTTCTGAAAATGAAAAATTTTGAGCCAGAACTGCATTTTTGTGTAAAAAAATGTAATTTTTCATTTTCACTGCCCAGTTGTATCAAAATTGGTGAAACCCCTGGGGGTTTGAAATGTACACTATACCCCTAGATGAATTCCCTGAGGGGTGTAGTTTGCAAAATGGGGTAATTTGTGGGGGGGTTCCACTGTATTGGTGCTTTGGGGGTCTTGCTAATGCGACATAGCACCCACCAACATTCCACCAGAATCTGTGCTGCAAAATCCAAAAATCACTCCTTCCCTTCTGAGTCCTGCCATGCACCCAAATGGTATTTTTTGGTCACATGTGAGGCATTGCCGTACTCGGGAGAAATTGGGGCACAGATTTTGGGGTGCTTTGTCTCCTTCATTCCTTGTGAAAATGAAAAATTTTGAGCCAGAACTGCATTTTTGTGTAAAAAATGTAATTTTTCATTTGCACAGCCCAGTTGTATCAAAATTGGTGAAACCCCTGGGGGTTTGAAATGTACACTATACCCCTAGATGAATTCCCTGAGGGGTGTAGTTTGCAAAATGGGGTCACTTGTGGGGGGGTTCCACTGTATTGGTGCTTGGGGGGTCTTGCTTATGCGACATAGCACCCACCAACATTCCACCAGAATCTGAGCTGCAAAATCCAAAAATCACTCCTTCCCTTCTGAGTCCTGCCATGCACCCAAATGATATTTTTTGGTCACATGTGAGGCATTGCCGTACTCGGGAGAAATTGGGGCACAGATTTTGGGGTGCTTTGTCTCCTTCATTCCTTGTGAAAATGAAAATTTTTGAGCCAGAACTGCATTTTTGTGTAAAAAATGTAATTTTTCATTTGCACAGCCCAGTTGTATCAAAATTGGTGAAACCCCTGGGGGTTTGAAATGTACACTATACCCCTAAATGAATTCCCTGAAGGGTTTAGTTTGCAAAATGGGGTCACTTGTGGGGGGGTTCCTAAATTTTAGCATCTTATGGTGCCTAGAAACCTACATGGTGCCTAAAAAATAATCTCATAAAAAGGAGGCTCCAAAATCAAGTAGGTGCTCCTTCTATTATGAAGCCTGTGGTTTGGTCAACGTGCACACTAGGGCCACATATAGGATATTTATGAAAACAAAAGAATTGGGGGAATCAATTTTTAGTCACATTTATCTAGTAAAATCTACTGTGTTCCTTAGAAAAATGTATTAAAATTGCAAATCTGCAAAAAAAATGAAATTTTGAAATTTCACCTACACATTGTTTTAATTCCTGTGAAACACCTAAAGGGTTAACAAACTTCCAAAATGCTGTTTTGAATACTGTGAGTGGTGCAGTTTTTGAAATGCCATCATTTATGGGGGTGTCTCACATACAAGTCCCTCAAAGTCACATCAGAACTGAACTGGTCCCTAAAAAAATCAGTGTTTGAAATTTTCTTGAAAATTTGAGAATTTGCTATTCATATTGTAAGCCTCCTAGTGTCCAAAGAAATTAAAAGGAAGTTGAAATAATGATGGAAACATAAAGTAGACATATGGTCTATGTTAGTTATTAACTATTTTGAGTGGTATGATTATTTGTCTCACAAGCAGAAAATTTAACATTTTGCTAATTGCTAAATTTTCCATTTTTTTACGACATTTTGGTATTTTTCACAAAAAAACACAGACTGTATCGACCCAATTTTACCACTAATTTGAAGTACAATGTGTCACGAGAAAACAATCTCAAAATCACTGGGATAAGTAAAAGCAAAAAAAAGTTATCCCCACTTAAGTGATACATGTCAGATTTGAAAAAAAGGGCTCTGTCAGGAAGGCAAAAACTGGCGCTGTCAGGAAGGGGTTAAAGCACATGCAATACTGAGAAATTTCACAGCTTTGCATGCGAACCAGAATGAGGGAGTATGTATTCTTTTATTTTAATGTAGGTTCATTCATTATGCACTGAAAATCGATTATTGTATCTTTATTTCTTGGTTTTCTTTGGTATTAATTATAGTATGGCAAAAACCATTTCATAATTTCTTTAATTTTTCTTCTATGCATACAAATTTCACATTAATGAGCAGATAAATGAACATTATTTTTACTGAAATATTGTAAAAAGGGTACTTTAACACCCTTTTCGTGTTATTTAAGTTTAATGAATAAAAGAGCTTTTGGAGCAGTTTCTGTGCAAAACGACTCCAAACCCTTTAATTCACATTTTAATAGTAATCAGATCAGATCATATTTCAACTTACTTATAATGCAAAATGCGATCTGGCAAAACTTACAAACAAAAAGGAAAAGCGAGCCCTGTGATAATCTTCAGACAGCATAATCATGGGGCTCATTGTGATATTCCTGCCCCTGCACAGCTTTGTTTGCCCACTGACAGAGAACCAACCTAGGGACCCAACCAACGTGATTAGCTATGTTACACACAAGTCAATCACGCAGCAAATTAAATATTTTTTTAAAAATGATACATACTAATTCCTAGGGACTTGTAATTGGTGCTCCATTGAGGGCTGACAGTCATGAGAACTCTGTGTTCCAGCTGTGACCCACCAGCTTGCTTTACAGCTATGGGGGTTAGAGCAGGGACAAAGGATCTGGATACCAGCAGCACACCCAAAGCATCAGTGTTTTTTATGTGTGTGCGTGGGGGGGAGGGCTGAGTTGCCATGCAGGGAGGATTGGTACATGCACAGAACTTCCTCTTGGTTTTTATTGTGAAAAATACTCTGAAAGGACTGCAGGGTGGATTCACTGGAACAGAGTTTTATCGCAAGCTCTGTCAGCATAAAATCATCAAAATCCACAATGCAATAATTAAATACATCACAATATGCAATGTATTCAATTATCGCATAGTGGAGTTTGATGATTTTATCAAATCACATTCACATCCACATGAGCAGATTCTGATAATGCTGTCCCTAAAGGTGATTTAATTTTGAGTTTAAAGTACTGTACTGTACATGTATGTGGTAATATTCTGATCTCCACCTGAGACCCTAATGTAACTAATATACTCACCGCTGCAATCATCCATTTAGGGGCCACTTATTCAGCTATATCTCGCAATATATTAGCCACAAATATTGGAAATGATGGCTTAGCATTCAAATCCA
This sequence comes from Crinia signifera, assembly GCF_055691185.1. Classification (NCBI taxonomy): domain Eukaryota; kingdom Metazoa; phylum Chordata; class Amphibia; order Anura; family Myobatrachidae; genus Crinia; species Crinia signifera. The sequence continues at coordinate 202,569,162 of NC_139219.1, forward strand.
GTGCCTGAGATAGTACACAAAATGTTGTGTAAAACTTGTTTCATGCACAAATAAAATATATGTATGTGTATTTTATGTGTTTGATGTGTTTATTAAATGCAAAAGTACCTTAAGACACCTCATTAAAATATAAATATATTCTGAAATATGGAATGATCTGTTATCCAAAATGCTCTGGTCCCAAGCATTTTGGATAAGGGATACTCAACATGTATTAGCCCCCTCAGCTACAACCATCTCCAGATATTGGTAACTCATTGAAGCATATGAGCTACAGAACAGGATTTAGTTCTAGCAGGGTTCCCATGGAACACTTCACTGGCAATGGCCGCATGAATGGTGGCTAGGTTGAATATGCATGCGCAGTGGCGTTACTAGGGTTGGTGTAACCCAGTGTAGGAACTCATGGTGTCACACCTCCCCCCCCCCCCGCCAACCTTCAGGAAGATGGAGAGTGGATGCTTGTGCACGCCTCCGGTGCGCTGAAAAATTGGGGGTGTGGCCTATCAGAAGGCGTGGTCTGTACCATGATTGTATTGTGTACCTGCAGATTGCACATTTTAGCGAACTATGCCCATTACACATGACGTAATGCCAATTACACATAATGCCGCACACGTGATGCCAGTTACACATTACGCCTCACACCGCAATGCTAATTACACATTATGCCGCACACATTGATACCCATTACACCCCACACTGTGATGGCAATTACCCAATGCTCCCCACACCGTAATGCCCATTACGCCCCATACAATGATGCCCATTACAACGCACAATGTGATGTCCATTAAACATATGCCCCTACAGTGCCAGATACACATAAGCCCCCACAGTGCCAGATATTCCCCCACAGTGCCAAATACACATATGTCCCCACAGTTCTAGATATGCCCCCACAGTGCCAAAAACACATATGCCCCACAGTGCCACACATGCCCACACAGAACCAGATATGCCCCCAGTGCCAGATATGCACACACAGTGCAATACATATGCCCCCAGTGCCACCCATATGCCCCCCAGTGCCACACATGCCCCCACAATGCCAGGTATTCCCCCCACAGTGCCAGGTATGCCACCCACAGTGCCAGCGGCAGCACTGCACAACTCACCGTGCAGTGCTGGCTGACTGGCCTGCTCAAGTCGTCTCTGAGTCCTGGTAGCCTCTCCCCCTCCAGCCGCCTCCCACCACGTGCTGCTGCTGCCGCCTCCCACCGCGCACTGCTGCTGCTGAGGGAGGGGAGGGAGAGGAAGGAGAGATGCGTGATGCGCTCCCCGCCCCTCCCCTCCATAGGGAATCTGCTGTGGCTGGGGGCGGCGGACCTGTACAGGCCACGCCCCCCACCACTTACGTATGCGCAATACAATTCTGGGGACTTTGATACCTAACCTGCATCACTGCTGTCACCCCACTAACTGGTGACACCCAGTGCGGGCCGCACCCCCCGCACCTGCCTACTGACACCACTGTGCATGCGCAGAAGCCCTGGCACCACTTTCAACACATTGCAAGGACAGACTCCTTTAGGAGACCTTAGGCATGTTTCAGACCTGTTATTAAGGTTGAAATTTTTGCAGATGGACAAAACCATGCTACTGTACAATGCAGATGGGGCAAATGTAAGGTGAAGAGAGATTTTGTTTCTGTGCAGTTTGAACACACCTCACTCAAATCTAACTCTCTCTGTACATGTTGCATTTGCCCCACCTGCAGTGCAGCATGGTTGTTTTTATCTGCAAAAATTGCAGCTTTGCCCTTGTCCCTGATTATACAAACCCATAGTGATTACAATATGCATTGCAATTCTAGGAACTAATATCTTGTTCACATTACATATCACATTGCAAATTTGATCATAGATAAACTGCCCCCCTTATTTTACCTTTACCTTTGACAGTTTGAATTTTAATTTTTTGAGAATCCTTATATTGGGCAACTGTTGATATTAAATGATATGCTAGATTCCACTTATACCCCTTTCACACTGCCAAAATAACCCGGGTAATTTCTGGGTTGCTGACAAGCTGACCTGGATCGAGATGCGGTGTGAAATACCATTGCTATAGATTTTACACAACTTTCTACCTCTCTGCGACAACTGCTCTCACCCTTTTCTACACTTGCCTGTCCTGAGATAGCTGTAACCCACCTGAATCAGACTCTACAAACTGTCCTTGATGAAGCTGCTCCAGCTACTCCTCACAATTCACGTAGGCCTAGATGCCAACCGTGCAACTCCAAATAAACAAGACATCTGCAAAAAACTATCACACAGATTTGAACGTCAGTGGCGTAAATATCAAAATCCAAGTGACTGCGTCACATTTAAGACTACCTAACACTACTATTGCAATGATCTACACACTGCTAAAGAAACTTATTTTCAATCTCTCATCTCTTCTCATGCCACTCATGACTTTTTAATACATTTAAATCACTTCTTCACCATCCCTCACCCTCCCCACCTGCTAATATCAGTGCACAAGAGCTTGCTTCTTTCTTCAAGAAAAAGATTGCTAAAATCCAAGATGAAATGGCATGCTCTTCTTAAGCCAGTGACTTGCTTACTTCCTTTCCTGAGCCCTTTGCCACTTTCTCCTCATTTGACCCTACAAGTGAGGATGAAGTATCTACACTCTTCTCATCTTCTTATTCCACAAATTATTCTCTTGATCCTATACCCTTACAATTCAGTAAAGCTCTGTCACCTGTGCTTATCCCAAGCTTAACTATAATCTGCACCCTCTCTCTATCTACTCATATATTTCCTTCTCTGTTCAAGCATGCACTTATTGCTTCCATTCTAAAAAAATTCTGATCCAACCTTTCTCTCTAACTGCCATCTCTCTCTCAGCTCCCATGCCTCTCTAAGCTACTTGAGAGACTTGCCTACACTCACCTCACACACTTTCTTAATTCCTACAACTTATTGGACCCACTTTGCTCTCAACACTCACAGAGACAGCACTGAATAAAGTAGTAAATGATCTGACCACTGCTAAATCTAAAGGCCATTTCTCACTTTTTATTCTTCTAGATCTCTCAGCTGCCTAGGTCTTCAGAACACAGCCCTTTCTTAGTTCTCTTCCTACCTATCTAATCAATCTTTCAGTGTTCGCTTCTCTGATTCTACCTCCTCCTCACTATCTCTGTCTGTTGGAGTACCACAAGGCTCAGTCTTAGGCCCTCTTCTTTTCTCAATGTATACCTCCTCTCTTGGGAAACCAATCAACTCTTTTGGATTTCAGTATCATCTGTATGCTAATGATATTATCATCATCCAAGAGTAGTTACCAACCTGATAGCTCTATCACTGTTGAGAACACAACAATTAATCCTACTCCACAAGCACGCTGCCTAGAGGTCATCCTCGAATCCAAACTGTCCTTCATTCCTCACATTTAACCTGTGTCTAAATCATGTTGCATGCATTTAAAAAACATATCACAAAATTGTCCGTACCTTACACAAGACACTGCAAAAACTAAAATCCATGCACTCATTATATCATGCATTGATTATTGCAATAGCCTCCTCACCGGTCTTCCTGGCTAGACATTCATCATCTGCTGATCCACTCTGTCAGTCCCTCCATTGGTTGCCTGTATATTACCACATTCAATATAAAATACTGCTACTTACATACAAAGCCATTACTCTGACTACACCGACTTATCTCAAAATATATCCCCACTTGACCTATCCGCTCTGCACAAGATCAGCGTGTCTCATCCACACTCATTACTCACTCCCACTTACACTTGCAGGATTTTTGTCGGGCAGCACCCACCCTATGCATTGCCACCTTTAACTATCAAATTTAACCAAACTGCTCGCACTACTAGCGCAAATGCTACAAAAAGGAATTTATTCCTTTTTTCCCATATTCAATATTTGTACTTGGGTGAAAAATTGGTTCAGAAATAGGGAACAGAGAGTTATGGTAAATGGAACATTTTTAAATTGAGCTAAAGTTTTAAGCAGTGTTCATCAAGGGTCTGTACTGGAGCCACTTCTTTTTAATATATCTTTTAATGACCTGGGCAATGGTCTAGTGCAGTGGTTCTCAAACTGTGGGTCCTGACCCCAAAGTGGGTCCTGGCCTTCTCAGCATAGGGTCGCGACTCCATGTTGGTGACCATCAGGCTGATTACTTTTTTAGTCTCAGTCAGTGAATCAAGGAGTCTGTAGAATTGTCTGTTATTTTAGACTCCTCCCGTCATGTTGTGCTTCCACAATACTGCCATGTATGTGCAGTCTGCTGACCTCACATGTGTGGTGACCATGCTGTAGTAAATTGCTGGGGTCCTGTAATTATTTTTATTGTCTGATGGGGTCCCAGAGCTAAATAGTTTAAGGACCCCAGGTCTAGTGAGCAAAGTGGCCATTTAAATCAGATTAGGATGTATTCTTTCTATAGAAAGACTTAAATAAAGGACTGGACATCAAAATGGAAGATGTACAGTTCTGGTCACCAGTCCATAAGAAGGACATATTAGAACTTAAAATGATTTGGAGCAGAGCATCAAAATGTATAAAAGGTTTAGTGCCATTGGGTTGTGAGGAAAATCTAGCCAGATTAGGGGCCAGATTCTCTAAACTTCAAAAGTGATAAAATGGAGAGTGATAAACAGCCAGCCAATCAGCTCGTAACTGCCATGTAACAGACTGTGTTTGAAAAATGTCAGACTGGAGCTGATTGGCTGGCTGTTTATCACTCTCCATTTTATCACTAAATAGGTGTTTAGCAAACGTATTATGCCAAAAACCGTAATGCCTATTACAAATTATGCTACAGTAGTGCTGCTTACCTACATGCTCGTTGCCAGGGGTTCCATGCTTGTTGTCATGTGGGGTTCAATGCCTGTTGCCAAGTGGGGTTCTACAGGAATTAGTTGTCACCCGCCGCCGCCTGAAAGAAAACACAGCCGGGCAGAGTGTCCAGCATTGTTTTTGCGTTCATGTTTTCTATAGGCCGAGTTTTGATGACAGCACATATTTTTGCAGGGAGATAGTTGTTTAGTTTGCATTTGCAAATGTTTATTGCCCATGTGATCCTAATGGCATGTATGATCCTGTATGTCTGCGCAGAGCTCAGAAACGAGCCTGTCCTTGTGATCTACACTGACGGGTGCGTGGTCAGCGCTGACGCCTGGCTGACTGATGACTACACTGCACATCGGCTACTGTCTGGCCGGTGGTGCTGAGGGTAGCCCATAGGCTACAATGGGATGCCACCATTCTGAGATGGCGGTAGCCAACATTCATGCCTCCTCACATTCTGGATATTGGTAATCCTTACATTATCACACACACACACACTCACACACCACCACCCCCCCCATAGAAACCTGAATTATCCACAAATATTTAATGATAAACGGACCCCTTAGTCCCATCTGATGGGCTACAACATGGCACCTACATATATATATTCAGTGTATAAGGAGAGTTGTAGCCAGCCGAAACATTGCACCCCCAGAGCTGAATGATCAGTGATCTAGAATGAGAAGATGAATTGGGCTCCCAGGGAATGAATTCTGCCAACTAGGAGGATTTAAATGCCGCCCGCCGCCGCCTGAAATAATTAACAGCCGGGCAGAGCATCCTGCTGCCCGGCTGTATACATGTGCATCAGGCTCAGCTGTGCAGCAGCCCCTAGGTCCCGGCCGGGTGTCTCTCAAGTCCCGGCTATTTTAAAGCGTATCTATCTCGCGCTGCCGCGGCCGCTTGCCGGGACCGCAAGCCAATCAGCATTCGCTCGCGGTCCGGCAGCCAATCAGGAGCCACCACTCCTGATTGGCTGCTGGACCGCGAGCAAGCTCTGATTGGCGAGCCGCGAGCTAAGCTTAAAAATAGCCGAAACTCGAGAGCCGCCAAAGACCTAGGCGCTGCTGCACAGCTGAGCCTGACGCACAGCACACTGTATACAGCCGGGCAGCAGGACGATCTGCCCGGCTGTTAATTCTTTGCGGCGGGCGGCATTTAAAGTGAAAAAAAAAAATTGTGTCAGAAATGACAGGGGGGGGGGGGGGGGGCACGTGCCCGGGTGCCCCCCCCCCCCCTAAATCCGCCAGTGGTTATACTGTAGGTTGAACTTGATGGATTTATGTCTTTTTTCAACTGCACAATCTATGTTAGTAATTTAGATTTCAGTTTGAACATACTACACCCAAATCTATAGTAACTCTCTCTGCACATGTTACATTTGCGCACCTGCAGTGCACCTTGGTTTTGCCAATTTTGAAAACAAATTTGTCCTGTGATCAGGTCTGAATTAAGTCCATTGTCTATTGTCAGTAACTTAGCCAACAATTAAGTTTCTAGTTAGGCTACAATTAAAAATACTTGTGTTAGGAATATTTGGCATTTAATTGATATCTTCTTACATCTGCTGACTTAAGGGACAGAGCAATGGTTCCAGAGTGTAATGAGAGTGAAATGCAATTAAAGATTGTTACGTTTAAGTTCAGTGGATATGTTCAAGATCAGTGGACGGTGGCAACTGAAAATAGATACAACTGCACAGTGGTGGATTCTCACAGTGCCCTAGGCAACATACTGGTTTGTGGCCCTCCTCCCTCAAGCAATCCATAGCACTATATTTTGGTGCATGCACAGACTATTGATTAATGCTGAGCTGCATAAACATTGACAATGTGTACAAATATAAATCAGGCTCTAGGTCTATTAGAAGTTAGGGTTGGAGTTTACATGTGACACAGACCTTTTACCTGTGTCACATGTAAATAAAGTCACTGCCCATATACAGTGGATTAAACTATTTTGTGTGTCCCTAGGCAGACACCTAGATTGCCTTGAGGAAAATCCGCAAAATTCGGCATCTTTGGTAGCTAATGCCAGCTATAGAGATTAAAGGACCTGTTTCCAGGGTTATGTATGTAGCATGTGTACATGTGAAGAAAATATGACACATAGGGGGGAATTTACTAAAATGTGTACTCTACTTCACATGTTGCTATGGGCAACTAATCATATCCTGTCTACTATCTTCTAGAGGGAACTAAATATGTGCAACATTCGTGGTGATTAGCATGCTTCCATGGCCATGCTTGTGTACAGTATCTAATTCACACACACTCCTTAAGCATTAGGCATTGATGGCATGGTGTACTGATTCCTCACCACGGGTGTAACTTTGCTGCAATTGTTCATAGTTTTTAATGTGCTTTTTTATTTTGAGGTACTCATCGACCAAAAAAAAAAAAAAAAAACTAAGGGTGACATTCTATGGGCTGAGAGAAAAGCGCATATATTTTTCACACTCCACATAGCCGCTCTTCGCATTTTTTAGTCATAATTTGCATATTTAATGGGATGCGCATTAGAGGCTAAAAAGTGCGATGTAGTGCGATTTGCGGCAAATTGATGCGAAATTATGTCACTAAAAAGTGTGATTTCTTCCGCCGGTCATGTGCGAATTTTAGACCAACCAGAGTGCGATTTACAAGACTGTCTCCACATGCCAAATAACCCCCTAACCTATTGGCCCACCTAGGTCCCCTCCATTATGCATCACACCCCCTATATAAAGGGGCAATGGCGCCTAGGAAGTAAGGAGCAGTGGCTGTGGCAGAAGAGGAAGAGGTGTTGGTGGCAGAGTGAAGAGTGGCAGAGGGGCCAGTGGCAGAGGGAGCAGTGGCAGTGTGACCAGAGGAAGAGGGGCCACTGGCAGAGGGAGCAGTGGCAGCAGCCAGGCAAGAGGAGTCAGTGGGAGAGGCAGCAGAGGACTGGTGAGGTCGACCTCCATTACAGGGAGTGGCAGCAGTGTGGCAGCCACCATGGCCACTGCAAGGGCAGCCCCAGACCAGGCCCTGGTGGACCAGGCCCAGCAGGAGGAGGTGGAGGATCCGCTGGCATCCCCATCCTGTAGTCAGGACCTTGCCCATACCCCACAGCAGCTGCAGGAGGGCCACATGTCCGAGATGGAGGAAGATGGAGGTGAGGAGGAGGAGGAGGAGGAGGAGGAGGAAGACACTGGCATGGAGGAGGATTTTGACATGCATGTGGAAGATATAGAGGATGAGGAGGAGGGTGAAGCTGGCAGCACCAAAAGTGGGAGAAAGGTCCGATTCAGTTATGAGGAGAATGTCCATCATACCCCTGTATGACCGCTTACTGGGGAAAAACCAGCACAAGACCACCTCACATCGTAAACGTGGTATGTGGAAGGACATCACCCAGGCGGTCAACGCTGTCAGTCACCGCAAGAGGCTAATCAAAAACATTAAAAAGCGGTTTAACAACATCAAGCGGCAGTTGAAAAAGAAAATGGCCATGGAGATGGAGGAGGCCACCAAGACTGGCAGAGGAAGCCCCACCACAATATCCTACACATCATATGAGGTGAAGCTCCAAAGAATTATCCCACCTGAGGTCCTGTCTGGGATGCACATTGCGGATACCCACCCCGAGCTGGTAAGTGTCACCACATGCAATATGAACCATACATGCCAATGTATTTAAACTGCAATGTTATTTTGTATTGTTATACTAATTAATGTGGTGTTGTGGAACTACATAGCCCAGCAAGGTCTGTCAATGGCAATAGTTTACACCTACTTTAAAAATGATCAGAATGCTGGGCCTTGTAGTTCAACAACTGCACATCTATTGTTCCACACTGTAACATTTTTTCTAGCAGCTTCATATGTATGTGGCCCAAAAACATTGGTGTACTGGTGGTTTAGCAGTCACGCCTACATACCACAGATTTGCCAACAGTTGTCATGTGTCAAGTTTTAATTTTTTTGCCTGACTACAGGTGCAAAACATCAATGTAAAAATATGAATAGTAAATAATATAGCCCTAAACCAAAGGTAAATTTGTCCATTATTGTAATTTATTTGATGATTTTGCACAAAAGCATCTCCATTGCTCGGTACATAAAGTCTGCCGATCTTTCCTTTCACAGATTGTCTGTCCCGAAGTGATAAGGCATCCAAGAAAAGAAGCTCCGATGGTGCCGCATCTGTGGAAGCAGGTAAATGTTCAAACCACAGGCCATTACACATACAGTACACACACCAATGTCACATCAAATAATAAATCACATTACAGTCATCTCCAGCTGCTACATTGCAACAGACATGAATGTGGCCTAGCCATGTCAATGAAGATTATTGTCAATGTTTCATGCAGGATCGGGGTCCATTTGTAAGTACATAGTACCCCTAGGTATGGGCGTCTACCATCTCAGACCCTTTCCAAAACAGTACTGACGACAGAAAGGACAATATATGCATCTGTACTTACCTCTTCCTCTGTATCCACAGGTACTGTACAACTAGGACAACAATCCACAGAATCCTCTGATATGCCGGTGGATGACATAGAGATAATTCTGGAACCAGTGGACACGTTTGCGGCTGAGGAGGAAATAAACACATCATCACAGAGTGATCTTCCACCAAGTGGGGTGACTCCAAACCCACCCCCACCCAGAAATACTCCCCCTACAGCTGCTTCTGCTGCTCAAGTAGCTACCTCCTTGGTACATTTCAAGGACAAACAACTAGAATTTATGTCCTCCCAAAGTCTGGAAATGGGCAACATTAAGGGGTACATGCGTGACACCTTTCTACAGTTGAGAAAATTGTCTAGGAGTGTACGGGTTGGTGTAGGCACAGGTGCGTATGGCAAATAGCATAGACACCCGTCTTGCTGAACTTAGTTCTGCTGTAAGGGAGCTGAATATCCACATTGGCAGCCTTGCACAAAGTATTCATTCAATTAGTCAATCGTGTACTGCGCAGACCAATGCGTTGATCGCTATGCAGGCACAAATCCATCAAATGGAGGTGTCAGGTGTCATAGGCGCAACTACATCTACAATTAGTAGTGTATCTAGCACACCAGTAAGTGGCTCACCAACTTCTCCACCCCGTCGGAGTATTAGGACCCGGGGTGGCGTGTGCGCAGGGTCAAGAGGTGGTAGTGCGCGGCCTGATGGAGGGAAAAAATAATTATTTAACATAAAATAAATTGATAATGCATGTACTATGCTTGAATTTTTGTTACATTAATACACATTTCTATTGTTTGCGACTGACAAATGCAGGTTATGTATGACACAATATACTGTAGTAAAATGTCACAACGCATACCATTTTGTCTGTGTGCTATTCTTCAAACATTTGTTGTGTGATCTGTTCCATAATGTAATGATATATGGGCAAGGTATTGGTGGAAGATGCTGTTGTCTCAAATCTGGCCCGTCCGAGGTTGTGGAACTACATATTTCAGCAAGCTGTGGCAGTCATGTTTTGAGCTGTCATGCTTACAGTGTGTCAGGGCATCCTGGCCCATGTAGTTCCACAACAACATGTGAGCCATAGTTGATTGCACAAAAATCACATACATGTTGTTAATATACTTACAAGGTTTTTTACAGCAAGGGATAGGCCTGCACCACCAACTGTACCCTTGGACTGTGTCTATTGGGCTAAATGTGGGGGCAAAAAGATGTTAGTGATAAATGTAATGTAGGTGAGTTCACTTCCAGCAAAGGTACATGTAGGAAAAGAGGGCACATGTGCTTACCAGAAAAGTAGTGCCTGATGATGTCTGTACGCACCAGATTCCCCCTCTGCGTACCCCTCACTACCCGAGGTGTGGTAGGTTGGGCTTCCTGCACGACTGCTGCATGATCCTCCTCCACACAGGCTGGTTGGTATAGGGCTATGTTGTGTAACATGCAGCAAGCCTGGACGATCATCACTACTTTTGCAGGGTGGTAAAGCAGCAAACCAGATGACCGGTCCAAACACCGGAATCTACTTTTCAACACTCCAAACGTACGCTCCACCACATTGCGGGTTGCAATATGGGCTTCATTATACCGGTGCTGTGCAGGGCCATCGGGGGTGCGCAAAGGTGTCATGAGCCAGGAAAGACACCCATATCCTGAGTCACCTAAATCAAAGAAAGGAAGTTATTGCCTTATATGGTAAGGTATGTGCAGTGGGCAAATAGTATTTACTTGGACAAGAGTAGTAGGCTGGTGAAAATTGAAACACACACACACATTTCAGCAGGTACAAATACGAATAGAGAGGGTAATATGTAAAAATGTACTTACCAAGTAGCCAGCCCTCTGGCATTTGTTGTTGGGTAAATCGGTTCCAGAGGCCGAAGTGTCTCAGAATATAGGTGTCATGGCAGTTCCCAGGGAAGCCTGCAACTACACTTAGGATTTTGAGATGAGCATCACACACAACCTGCACATTCAGGGAGTGCCGCCCACGCCTATTGACATAGACGTGGCCCCACACATGCGGTGCCCTAATCCCAATGTGTGTGCAGTCTATAGCTCCCAGCACGTGAGGGAATGCTGAGAGTCTATAGAAAGCAACCTTGTGGTCCTGCCACTCTGACTCTGAACTCAGGAATCTGATGTATGTCCGCCACCACTTCTTTAAAACAAGTAACACTTGAGTAAAATGCTTTGAGAAAGTGGCTTGTGATACCCCCAAGGACCATGAGGTCACGGACTGAGTGGAGCCAGTGGCCAAATAGTAGAGGGTACACATTAATTTCTGCAGCCCAGACACTGCATAGTTCCCCCCCCCCCCCAAAAAAAAAGGGTCCAAATCATCTCTCACCTGCTCATATAAATTCAACAAGTTATTGCGGTTTAGCCTAAACATCCCCACAACCTGTTGATCCGAGAGGGAGTCCAGGTACAGCCTAGCACGATACATACATGGGGTACGCACTATTTGGGGTGGTACCTGGTTCTGGTGCGCAGCTTCCTCCCTCCTGCCCAGCTCCTCCAAATGGGCCAAATCCAAAATGAGCAACTCAAATCCACTCTGCACAATCTCCATGTCTCAAACCCTCATAGGTGTCCTTAATGATGTGGGGGTATATGTAGGAGTGTTTGTGAGTGAAATTAAGGACACCTGTGATGACATTAACCATGTGTGCACTTTACCAAATTGAGTTCTGGGCCAAATCGCCCAACAGAACCTGGTCTGAAAAAATGGCGATTATTAGACACCTTAAAAGTGCGATTTGCGAAATCCCATTCCATTAAATAAGCGAATTGTATACTTTTCTATTGGAAAACATCTGGATGCGATAAAAGTGTGAATTTTTACCGCACTTTCAGTACGCATGACTTATCGCACAAAATTATGCGATTTAGGGACCTTTTCGCATCAGATTAAATATGCGATTCCACGGAAAAATGCGAATTAGCAGTTTTTTGGAGTAAAATTCACCAAAAAACACAACTCTCATTCCATAGAATGTCACCCAAAGAGTGAGAAGACATGCACCTAACTAAGAGCAGAAAGAATGGAAAAGGACATTTATTCCTAGAAATTGTTTATATATCCCAATAGGAAGCATCTGTACCATTAATTTATTTGTGTGTATGTATATATATATATATATATATATATATATATATATATATTGATCAAAAAGAAGGCCTAGGACACTGGCGCATTGGATTACCCTGTGTATAAGGTGGTAGGAAATTGTTATAGGAACCTTTAAGATTTTCATGATATGACAGCGAAATCTAGAGGGTGGCTAGCCAATTCTCTGGGCACCGGCTTGGTAAACCGGATAAATTTAGATGGAGAGTATGGGGAGAATCTAGGCGCCTTATGGTAGTATGGTGATTCTTATGAGAAGAATTTAGACAAATACAGAGATGTATCATAAAAAAAAAAATATTTATTATATCAAGGTAAAAGTAAAGAGAGTAAAATTGTATATAATAAAATGACAAGGTAGAGCAACTTATTACATAAAAAAAGAATATAACAATTCTAAGTTGATCCGAATGGGTGGTGGGGGTGGGGGAAAGGGAGGAAGACAACGGGGGAATAGGTGGGAGATGACAAGCACAATATTACATATACAAAGACAAAGAATGATGTATATTGGAAAGAGGTATATATATTTTGAGAGCTGTTGTTAGTACTTAGCTGGATAAGAGGTAAAATATAATTTCTTGTTAAAAATGGAAGTCCTTTTCCTTGGTTGGAAACCAGGAGGTAGAGCAGTAGTCTCTGGGCTCAGTGGCAGGAAGGATTAGAAGGTGGTCACTCATGGACTTTTTCAAGGGGAGCAGAATATTGAGGTGTGATCAGTAGGGGTTTATATACTGTCTGTGATCACATGGGGGTGGAGTTTGATCCCGGAAGCGGAAGTGTCCAATTTTTCGTGTTTGTTGTGGCGCTATACAAAGTCTTTAGCAAGTGACAGCCAGTATTAGTGAGTATTGAGGCTCTTCCTCCGTTGGTGGTTTAGGGTGAAATGTCTTTTGTTTGAAAGCAAATGCGGCCGTGACCCGTTCAGAGTATTGCATTGGACCGGAAGTGCGTCATCGCACTATTGGTCCGTGGAACACGGAAGTCAGTGTTGCTGGAGCGCAAGTCTCGCTGTCCGTGGAACGCGGAAGTCAATGTTGCTGGGGCGCAGATCTTGCTGTCGATGAACCGGAAGTGCGTCTTCATGTTGGCCGTCTGTGGAACGCGGAAGTTGTTCCGTTGGAACGCAGGTCTTTCTTTGGATCCCGGTCTTCTTTTATGCAGAAGTGGTGCTGTTAATCGGCTTTTGTGAGACGCAAGCGTAGTTATGGTGATCCTCAGATGCAGTTTTCTGAAAATAACTTCTTTGTATTTGATTTAGTGCAAACTATGGAAAAACATAAAGTATAGATGTTAAAGGAGGAGGACACTTATCAATAGTTAATTTGCCGCAGAGTTCCATTTTTAGTTTAGTTGTTGCACTCTTCAATATCATATAAGTGGCGTTTTTGTGCACAAGTGCAAAACATAGTGATCCCATGTGTATCTCTTAGTTCTATGCGTGTGATTCAAGGTGACAAACAAGAGAGTTCTATACACACACACACATATATATATATATATATATATATATATATATATATATATATATATACAGTATACATTGTATTGTGACATATTTGTCAGAAATAGGTATAGGTGTGTGACAATAAAAATACATTTATATTTATAATATGTGTGACAGAGAAGTTTAGGTACATTATATACATTATGTATTAGCATGGCTTCATGCCAGTTGATGAATGTAATGTTTGTTTATACATATGGTATAATGAAAGAGTTGTTATGTATGTGCATGACACATTTCTTTTGGTTGTGTGCTGAGTCTTTTTGTTGTGTTGGATATGTCCCTCATTTTTCCTTTTCTTCTTCCTTTTCTGGAATATTTCTGTCGGAGCTTCCTACGATGATGTTACATCTTTGTTTGGAACCAGTCTGTTCTTTAATTGTTTGTTGTAAAAAAAAGTCTCAATACCAGGTTTTGATGTTATATGTTTTCTGTTTCTCCAGAGTTCACTTGAAGGCAGGGGTCCCAGGTGTTCAGATGGTTGCCCTTAAAGAAGTATTTTCGTGTATTCTGGAAGCCATTGTTTACAACTGTCATCAGATGTTCCTTAGTCCTGTTGGTGTCATTCCCTATACAATTTTACATGCGACACCCAATTTTCCCTGGTGGTCTCCCTCCCAAGTACTTGTTGGGCCCACTGCTTTTTAACTTCCGAGTTCGGATGGAATCGGGTTTGTGCAGAGTGGGATGGTCGCATTTCCTTGTATTGGGGTCACTTACATACAGGCTAGGACCTCTGTGATGATGTTTATTTAGAGAAACGGAGCTATTTCATAGCTTTCATTTAGACCATGGGGTGACAGGGTGTTCAGTTCGTAAATCCAGAACATTTCACGTTGGGAAAGTCTCTTCGCTAGGTCTCCTCCCCGTGGTCCCAAGGTGACATGTTCAATGGTGGTAAATTTTAGGTTTTCCACACATGAGTTATGGTTATTTAAGAAGTGTCTAGATACGGAATGGGTTGTGAGTTTGTTTTTAATATATCTGATGTGCTCCTGTATTCTTAGTTTGAGTGGGCGTTTGGTCTTTCCCACGTATTTGAGACCACATGGGCATTCAATCATATAGATAGCTGATGTGGTGTTACAGTTACAGAAATGTTTCTTTGAGTATTTCTTGGTATTGTTGTGGTTGTGAAAGGTTTTTCTATCCGGGTGGATATATTTACAGACATTGCAATGACCACACTTGTATGTCCCTATGCATTTGGCTATTGACACTTGTTGAGTGGGTTGATTTTCAAGAAGGCTGGGTGCTAGTATTTCTTTGAGGTTTCTTGATTTTCTGAATATGACGTGAGGTTTGTTGGGAAGTATTTCTTCTAGGATGGGGTCCATTTTGAGTATGTTCCAGTGTTTACTGATGGTCTGTCTAATCTTCTTTTCTTCACAGTTGAATTGTGTGATGAATGCTAGTGAGTGGTTGCTTTCTTCCCTTCTGGGTTTGGTTTTTTCCTCTAGTAGTTCTAATCTGTTAAGTTCTCCACATTTGGTGATTGCTTGTTTGATGACTTTCTCGGGGTACTCCCTTTCTCTGAACCGGTTGGCGTAGATCTCCACTTGTTCTGTGCAGAGTGATGCTGTGCTGCAATTGCGTTTTATCCTGTAGAATTGTGAGAAGGGGATGTTATCTTTCC
Source organism: Crinia signifera (assembly GCF_055691185.1). Taxonomy (NCBI): domain Eukaryota; kingdom Metazoa; phylum Chordata; class Amphibia; order Anura; family Myobatrachidae; genus Crinia; species Crinia signifera. The sequence continues at coordinate 202,584,720 of NC_139219.1, forward strand.
ATCTCTTTACATGTCCACTTTTGTAATGAAGATAGCTGTTTGTGTCCACGGTTTTGATGAAGTTTTTAGTTGTCACTAAATTTCCTTCGTTTGATAATATTAGATCCAGAAATTCTACATGATCTTTGCTCACATTGAATGTAAATAAGTTGTAGTTATTATTGTTGATATGGTTGATGAATTTCATGAAGTCTTCCAAGTCCCCATCCCATATTACAAGGATGTCATCTATATATCGTTTATACAGGTGTATATTGTTTTTGAAGGGATTATTGTTATAAACGTACTGGTCTTCCCATTTGCCCATGAGTAAATTTGCAAAGCTTGGTGCAAATATTGTGCCCATAGCAGTTCCACATACTTGTAAAAAGAATTGGTCCAGGAATTTAAAGTAATTATGGGTTAGTATGAATATAAGGATGTCACAGATGAAATTTACATGAGCTGTAGTTAGGTTGGTGTCTTTTTCCAAAGCTTCTCTGCATGCTTGGGTTCCTTTCTCATGTTCAATAGAGGTGTTATAGTGATGAAACATCTATGGTGGCCCATAGAAAGGTGTCCTGCCAAGTGATGTTTCTCATGATTCTCAGTACGCTTGATGTATCTTTTAAGTATGATGGTAATTCGGTGACTTTGTTTTTGAGGAAGATGTCAACATATTCTGAGCAGTGTGCAGTTAATGAGTCGATTCCTGCTATTATAGGTCGACCTGGTGGATCTTTCAACTGTTTATGAATCTTTGGGAGATGATAGAATATTGGTATAACCTGGTCATTGTTTAATAAGTATTGGTATTCTGATTTCGTGATAATTTGTCCGTGTAGTCCTTTCGGGAGTAGTTTTCTTAGTTCGTCTACATAAGGTTCGGTTTGGTCTTTTGGTTGTGGTTTGTATGATTTGGAGTCGCTCAATAGTCTCTTTGCTTCTTTCTCATATTCGTTTCTGTCCTGTATCACCAAGCCTCCTCCTTTATCTGCTGGTCTTAGTACTAGTGATTTGTTTTCTTTCAGTTCTTTTAGCGCCCTTTTTTCTTGATTTGTGAGTTTTTTTCTGATGTTTGTGGTCTCGTTACTGTCTATGAGGTCCTTCTTAACCATTTCATAAAAAATGGGTATGTGGTTTCCTTTCGATTCAAGTGGATAGAACTTCGATGTGCATTTCAGTGATGATTTGGATTGAGACTCGTAATTATTTATTTTCGCATTCTCATTTCTGGCAAAATGTCTCTTTAATGTTAATTTTCTAACATATTTATTGAGGTCTAGAAACATTTGAAATTTGTTAGGTTTTTGGGTACTTGTGAGTTATCCGGGCTGCCGATTTTGTCCTTAAGTTTGGTTAACTTAAGGACACCCGACCGACGCGATGCCCACGATTTAGCTCCAAATCGGGGGCATCGCGACGGTCGTGGCCGTTATAAGGGGCCGCGACGCGATGCCCCCGATTTCCCATAGACAGTAATGTTAAAAGACACGATATCGGGGGCATCGCGTCGGTCGTGGCCGTTATAAGGGGCCGCGACGCGATGCCCACGATTTCCCATAGACAGTAATGTTAAAAGACACGATGGACCCGATTTCCCATAGACAGTAATGTTAAAAGACGCGATGGACCCGATTTCCCATAGACAGCAATGTTAAAATAAAATTACAATGTGAAATTGGGCAATATGTTTTAAAAAAAAATGTTTCATGGCCCCCCACCACCGTTAACGCCACCCCGCTATTGACGCCAACCCGAAGCGTGGCGAGCGCAGCGAACCCGCGAGGGGCGGCGGTACGCGTCCTCCGACCTTTTCATGCCCTACTATCCACTAGGGCGTGGAGTGAGAATAGAATAGTGTGGCGAGCGCAGCAAGCCACCGAGCCCAAAGCGTGGCGAGTGCAGCGAGCCCCGCGAGGGGACGCGGACACCTGTGAAGCCCGCAAGGGCACGCGGATACCTGTGAAGGTGTCCGCGTCCCCTCGCCACGCTTCGGGCTCGGTGGCTCGCTGCGCTCGCCACACTATTCTATTCTCACTCCACGCCCTAGTGGATAGTAGGGCATGAAAAGGTCGGAGGACGCGTACCGCCGCCCCTCGCGGGCTCGCTGCGCTCGCCACGCTTCGGGTTGGCGTCAATAGCGGGGTGGCGTTAACGGTGGTGGGGGGCCATGAAACATTTTTTTTAAAAACATATTGGCCAATTTCACATTGTCATTTTATTTTAACATTGCTGTCTATGGGAAATCGGGTCCATCACATCTTTTAACATTACTGTCTATGGGAAATCGTGTCGGAAATCGGGTCCATCGTATCTTTTAACATTACTGTCTATGGGAAATCGTGGGCATCGCGTCGCGGCTCCTTATAACGGCCACGACCGACGCGATGCCCACGATTTCGGGCGCGATGAAAAAATCGGCAGCCCGGATAACTCACAAGTACCGGTTTTTGTATTGGAGCAAATGATAAGCCTTTGCTTAACAGTGTCAGTTGTGGATTTGTGAGGTTATGGGATGAAAGGTTGAATATGCCTTGTTTGTTTGATTCTACTGTTTTAGATATCTTCTTTTTGTGTCTCTTCCTCCCTCCTCGTTTTCCTCTTCTGCATATCTGCGTTTTTGTAGAGAGGCTATTTCTATATGTCCTCTGTAGCCGTATCTTTTGTTCGTATCTCTTGTTATTGGTGTTTGTCCCGGGGATAAAAAATCATTATCACTACATGATTCCAGTCTGCTGAGTGCTGAGAATCTGTTATTTGTTTTTGGGTAGTGGTTCCCTGGTGTCCTGGTATCTTGTTTTTGAGGTATGTAGGTTTTGGATGCAAATTTCCTGGAATGACTGTTGTCTCTATTCCTTGCTCCGAATCTGGACCAGTTTTTCACTCTGTTGTTAGCGTAGTCTTGTTTGTCCCTGTTGAATTTTTTCTCTTTGCTCCTTTCCCAAACAGTGCTATTAGCCAGTCCTCAACAAACTTCTCTGGAGCTGACCCTTCTACACGCTCCTCTAGCCCAACAAAGCGCACATTGTTCCGCCGTAATCGGCCCTCCATATCTGACAGTTTACGCTGCATTTCTGAGACATGCCCCATTACTGATTTAATTTGGGTCTGCATTGGTGTAATGCTATCCTCGATATTTGAAACGCGGCCTTCCATATCGGTGACCCTCTCCCTGATGTTTTGAACATCACTCCTCAGTAACATGATATCCGATTGGATTTTGTTAATTTGTGTCGATAAATTCGATTCACACTTGCTCACTGCATCCAGTATCTGCTGGAGTGAGGTTTCACTTTGGGGTGTCTCGCTGGAGTTTTTAGTCGGGGTTGCGTGGGGAGTAGTTACTTGTGATGTATTGGCAGAGTGGGGCTGGGAGCGAGCAAACTTTTCAAGTCTCGCTGCTGCGGAGTTCTGGCCGGTTTTACCCATTGTAGCCTTACTTTCTGGATGGGATCTGTGACTTGAGTACACTTCTTTATACTGGATGGAAGGTATTCACACACCACCTATTGAACATTCAGGTGTAAGGGTTTTATTCAACCCCAATGCTTCCCCCACACAGAGCAACCAAATAGCTAGAGTCCTCAGAGGTTGCAGTTCTCACCATGTGCGGGCTTAATAGGGAATGCTACAACCCAGCACTAATTGTCACCGCTCCACACCGTCTCAAGGGCAAACCAACTGTTCCCCACAATGAAACTGCTTACCGTCCGGGGTATATGCGCACTGCCGCGCTCCCTCCTGCTGTATCACTCCCTGAGGGCCGGGGAGTCCGTCATCTGCAGCCCACCTATTGTCGCTCCAGCCCCAGCTACTGCCCGGCTTGCTGCGGCACCGCGTCCCCCACTGACGTCTCTCCTTCACAGCGCAGCACTCCAGGCGGCGTCTCCGGATGACGCCAGACGCCGCGTCACCTTCTCAGCCCCGTTCACCAGCGGTCAAGAGCTCGCGTCTCCAAAGTGCAGCAGGAGCGCTCGGGTCCAACTTCACCCAGGATTCAGCCACAGGTAGCGGGAAGCGGGAAGCAGGGCTAGGGGGTAAGCTCCATTACCTGGAGCCAAACATCATCCAGCACGGGGGGGGCAGCTTGGCGCCCTAGACGTCACACGCACGCCGCCGTGGCCACGCCCCGACCGAATGCCGGACCGTTCCAGTTTTTATCTTTTCTCTTTGCTCCTGATCACTTACTCCTCAATCCTTTCCAGTTTTTTATTCAGTACTGCTTCGTTTGTTTTGAATTCTTCACTTTCTTTAATTTTTGTGAGATTTGTCTCATGAATTTTAAGTTGTTCTTCGATGTCTATTAGAGATGGTTTTTTCTCTTGTATAATTGCTTTCATGAGTTTAGCTGAGCACTCATGTAGAATTTTGTCCCACTGTTCCATAAATTTTGGATTGTCTTGGCTGAAGGTAGGGTTTTTCAGTATCCTTAGGCCTCTGGGGATTCGGTCAACCGTAAGATAATGTTCTAGTCCTTTGATATCCCACCATGCCTTGATTTGTTTGGTGAGTAATTTTTCTAGATCCCAGAACATTGAGTCTGTGTTATCACTTATGTGTACGGTTTGTGTGACCGTGTCCTCATTAAAAATTTTACTACATAAGTCTCACCTTTTGGGTCCCAGACCACAGGTTTTAAACATCGTGAGAAAAAGATTTACAGTGATTTGGTGTACTTTTTAGCAATAGTGATAATATACACGTGATAAGAAGTGATATATAGGTGATTACAGTGAAATAATGTATAATATTCACATTAAAATAATATCTGGGTTACAACAGCTGCCTAGTCCTAGATTTATATATATTTAAACATGCCTTCAATTCCCCATATGGGTATAAGGGGACTTGTAGAATACCCTCAAATACAGAGGAGGAAGTGTTGTGCTGGTGTGCTGTGGGAAACATGTTTTGTGTATCTTTTCATTCCAATTTGTGTAAAGGGGACCTAGCAAGAGTCCACAGCCACTGGTTGCATCAATTTTCCATAAGGCAACAGATTATCCAGGTTAGTTGTCTTCTCAGCATTCACAGATTTCCCTTTACTAATTAGTACACACATGTCTAACAGCATCCATAGCATCAACCATGCATCCACAATTATATAACTGTAATTAAACAAAAACTACAAAAATAAATTAGAGCATTTAAACCTTAACTTAATAATGCAAGTAAACCATTCCATGGACTTTCCATAGGGACTTAAAAATACATTTTAAATGAAAAAAAGTTACCTTATGAAACAGTAACAAAACTGGAAAAAAAGGAATAACTAAAAAGTCTTAAACAAGGTGCCAGCAGGATAATAACTTTGAAAAACAAATATAATAGCAATACGAAAAATAAAAAAGTGACATACAGATGGGACAGGCCTCTTCCTTGCTGGCAAATCGCCAGAACGTCAGCAGCCTGCCTCACCATCTGACTGAGACGCGCGTGCGTCTCAATCTCCGTCGGCGGGGCGATGAGAACCCTGTCCGTCTCCACCTCAGGGAGATGGACAGGGTTAGGGGGGGTGCGGGCAGGCGGCGGGCACCCCGGGTTACCCTCGACAAGCTGGCGGTGACCTCGGGGAGCGGCTGGAAGCGCTGTCGAAAGGGGACGCGAGCGCCTCTCGTGCGCGCGCGTCCCCTTCTCGTTATGCAGATGGCGCTGGCGGGGGATGGCGGCTGGCGTCCTGCCCCATCTGTACATGTGTATAATAAAGTTATAATAAAAACTGATAATAAAATTATAACAAAGTGAAATCACAAGAAAAAACAAACTTGTTGCTGTAAGCATTTCCTCTTTCAGCTTTACCTTCAGGTGTTTCTGGGGAAATGTCCTCAGAGATCTGTGTACAGTTCACCAGCAAATGGTTTGTGACACAAATATTATGCAAATTGCAAAAAGCATTAATTATTTCACAAACTCCCAGGCCTGTCTAAACTAATTGTTAAGTCCTCAATGCTATTTGTGCTGTTTAGTACCTTTTTTCAGCATCACTTTCAGGATTGTGCAATTGGGTCAGTAGCAAAAATTTGTTTGGGTAACCCACTTAATCTGTGGTGATAAAAAAATTCATAATATATTATACAAATTAAAAAAATAAACAATTATACTCACCCAATGGCCAGCCATCAGGGATTCTTCCAGTCTCAAAATAATAAGCCCAAAATCACTGGCTTAGGATAATGGATTCATGGTCTGACCCGGGAAAACCCACAAGGAGGTTGGTGTTTTTTTGTATGGAATTGCAAATCAAAGTGAACAGAATGTACAAGGAATGCAAGTAATTTTGGTTATGAAAAAATTCTTTCAATTACCTTGATATAGTAAGCACCATATGGGTATAGTATATTGCAACTGGCTTCCTTGTCAAAGCCCTAAGTGTAGTGAAACACATGTTAACAGCATCATTCACACCACATGGAAGGTGCATGTTACAGTGCACCCTAGTGATCCAAATCTGGGGGATATATTTTTACTATTAGTATGCAAGTACTAATTTTTTCCCCTTTGTACTCTCTCATTGGTGTTAATTGTATTTCAACAGCAGAAATACTCTATGCCACTGTCAAATATTCATTGCGAACACACTCATTAACCATTTCATCACCTTGGGTGTGTGGGTTAACAGCTGATGTTACCATAAGTACTGACATGACTTGAAGTGTGTGATTGTGGATCATTCAGCTAATGAAGTGGGGCAATCTGAATATTTAAATCATGTCTTATAAATATTTTTACTGATGTTAAAGTTACAACTATGGTCCAAATTTACATTCTACAGTATTATCTGCACTTTTCTCTCATTCGTTATAAGGCTACCTAACATATAGGAATCTTGTCCAAAAGCACATACAGTAATATTTTGTATATACAGTATCAGCAGAGATGGATTTAGACCTCATAGGGCCCTAGGCAAGATATAAGTTTGGGGCCCTCTTCAAACAATCCATTCAGATGGAGCCCCTGCCATCCTTGCCCGGGGCTCGCCAGACCCTCCCCACTGGCAAGCGCCGGCGACAAGGGCTATACTGAACTTGGACGTGCGTGCGTCTCACACACATGTCTCTCGGCGGGGACGCTGCGTGTCCCTTCCCATCTCCGCTTCAGGGAGACGGGCAGGGTTCGGGGGCGCTCGGGGAGGAGTACCTGTACCAACGGGCGGCGACGGCGGTGGGGACCAGAGGCAGGATCCGCGCCCCCTGGCGGGGCTGGTGTGATGGCGGGGCTGGCGTTAGAAATGCCAGCCCTGCAAAGATGAAGCCAGCCCCATCTGTAGCACTATTTTTTTTGCTTCTGATTGCAGACAACATTGATAGAGCACCTTGACATATGAACAGTCCACTGAGAAATGCGCAGCTGATTGAATTGGCATTGCGTACAAATCTGAATCAAGCTCTAGGTCTTTTGAAAGTAGAGTTATTACCTGTGTCATATTTAAAGTAAACTGACTGCTCTCTTTCAGTGGATGACACCATTTTATGTGTCCAATTCTTTTTACCCTATTAAAGAACATCAAAGTGACTTTGGGAGTCTGGGCAGGTCCAACTACAGTAATGTCATGACTAGAGACAGGATTATATGCATTTGCATATTTGCATATGCATTTGCATATTTTGCCCATTCTCACTGGTTATTGCATATTTTACCTAAAATCTAGTGATGGTGCATATTTTAGGCCCAGCCCTCTTCCCACCCGCGAGTCACAGCACTGCTTTGCCCTGCTGCTGCTGGCCAGGTAGTGGTAGAGTGTGCAGGCCGGGGCAATATGTGCGCAGAGTGGGGAACCTTGAACGTACGCTATGTCTGACACTGCTCTAGGCTGCCAATCCATGTTGATAAAAGTCAGTCAGGGCAGATGCCATTACGAAGCTCCTGAACCTTTGCCTGCCCCTGGCCTGGGACCTTACAACAAGAGACAGACTTCTGCAGCAGAGGAGGTGGGCAGAAGGATTGTGACATCACGCGGCGCAGAGAAAATGTTGTGTCACAGTGAGTATGCGGCGCAGGGAGGAAGCCTTCCACTGCGCCGCCCTCACACGCTATGCTGACATTTGATCCATCGGCGGTGGAGATGAGGGTCCGTGTAGTTGGTGCAAGAAGAGATTTGGATGCTGCAGTAGCCAGCATACTGACATCTGCAGATGCTGTGGGCCTATTTTTGAGGTTTATTTGCAACTAATTGTATGCTGATTTTTAAATAAATAAGTTAAAAATTACTTTTTTTATTATTTAATGTAGCATATTTTAACACTTTTCATGCATATTTTAAGTATTTTCATGCATATTTGCATGCATATTTCAAGCTTTTTTTGTTGCATATAATCCTGTCTCTAGTCATGACATTATGTTGTAGACGCACAACGCTCCTCTGGGAACTAAAAAAGGAACCCCACATACCTTATATAATACAAGTTTGTTACATCTGTATTATACATGTTTGTCTTAAACTGTATTACAAATGTTTCATTTATGATACAGAATTTAACTGTAAATAAGCCATGTATATCTGTCATGCATATCCGGTGATCATATTTTTCCAGAACTATGATTATGTAAAATGTTTTTTGCTTAGCATACAATTTCTTAATTGTACATGAATGTAATTGCCTATCTGCAATATGTTATTTATAGAACATTCTGAGCATCTAAGGAAGAGCACATGGGGTCTTTAGTTTTATACCTTATTGGACCCAAGTGATCCATAAGCGATATACAGACTAACTGATTTTGTTAGCTAGTCAATCACAGCACATGTTTAAGTTTTATACAATGGAGTACATGAATAAAGGAATCATAAAGGAATCATTAACTGATAAAGAACTGCAATAAATGTCATACTGGGAAGTTATAAAATCTGTCTTATTCTGCAGACATTTCAAGGTCACGCATTCTTCTAAAAAGTATGCAATAAATGCGATTATGACAAATATGACAAAGGAACTAAATAATAATTCCTTAGTGAACCAGGTAATATAATTTAAATTTGGATAATACTGTATGCTGGTAATGATAAAGTGCTGTTGCATGCCAGATAATCTCTGATTACTCATCTTGGAAAGCTAACTAGAAAACACACCATGAATTATATGTTGACAATGATCAATTGCTTTCTAATTGATCACAGCAGATCATTGTCAGCTTCAAATGACGGATCCCTATATTTCAGCATTCACTATTGATAAAACATTAAGTCAGGATAAGCCCAAAATAGCTTTTTGGAAGTAGTTTCTTTATGGTAAGATTGCAAATGAATCACTCTGTGTGCTTATTGCCTCTTCCAGTCTTTGTCACACTACCATAAATTATACTGTAACTCTTTATAACTCTCAAACTTAAGAGCAGAATACAAATGGCTTGTATTTGCTGTGTGTTCTTTCTCAGATAAATCTTGCATGCAAAAGAGTCTAAACTAGAGAACAATTTATAAATACACAAAAAAATGAATAGATTCACAGTAAAATCCCATAGTGCATTGATTAGATGCAGACTAAATATGCCTGAAATATTTCTATAAATAATTTCTATTGCTATTATAAAAGCAAAAAAAGCCATTTAGAAATATAGATTTATTATAGTTATTATAAGCAAAGAATCACTAGACAGAAAAGAAAACAGTTCATACGGGGTAGTTACAAACACCCAGGACAGTAGATGGATATGGTCACAGATGTATTTGTAGCTGTAAATATACTATGGTAAAAAATTTGATTGTGTGTGCATGTATATGTCGGCTTGTCTGTCTGTCTGTCCATCTCTGTCTATCATAGAGTGAATCTGTTTAAAAATGTATAATAATAAAATAAGGATACAAATGTGTGTTAAAACTGGGGATTTGTCTGCACGCGAACTGAAGCTTATGGTGGGTTCTTGATATGAGAACACATTTAAAAAGCTGGGAGGCCTTATTAGGTTTCTCTGCATGAAGGGTCCAATTCAGACTTGCTGGCATTATCGATACACTGCGCTGCATACAGCCCATAGTATGCATGCGTGAGGCCGTCCTGTGATTAAATCCTGCAACTTTAGTGGGCCTGTTATGATGGGTTTTGGACATATTCGCGCAGCGTGCACATTGATTCGCAAGGCAGGATTTCACTCTAGCAAGGCGGTAGCTGAACTGAACGCTGACCAATGTGAATTTGCGGTCTTATGATCAGGTCTGAATAGAACCCAAAGTTATCCCAGAGGAGACAGTGGATAGGGAGGTAGAGGTGAAACAATTGAGAAATCAGCTTCATGGGTTATAGTATTGGGTACCTGGCTGGAACAGTTAATATGTCCAGTAATCGAGTTGGAACCTGTAATATGTATCAGCTGTGGCCTTTAATGTGAATAGAGTACCTAAGCTGGAATTAGAAATGCATATTGGAGTAATCAGGCTTGAACTTAGAATGTGCACAGGCATGACCTGGCTGTAACTGGCTGAAGCTTCCTATTAGTCCTGCCGGACTGGAAAGGCTTCCTTTATAATGATGCTGTACTGGCAACTAGCCAGCATGCCATGAATAGTTTGATGGGCTTCTTGTCTTCGATTGTTTGGATAAGCTTACCAGAATATAGCCACACATTGGATGATCATATGGTTAGATCCATTATGGAAGTGCTCATGCTGTGGCTTCAGCTGCTGCTAGCAATGGGGATCCATAAGATAGGATGCAAGAATAAGAATGGGGGACTGGTGGACACTGGTAGAGTATATGGAGGGCCACAAAATATGGCAGCATGGTGAGTATCTGTGAGCTGAGCCCCAGACCATGAAAGGGTGCCTCCAAGTGCCATGTAAACAGCCACAGTAGCCAATAAAAAAATGTCCATAATAAATGTAAAGACAAAACACAGTTTATCTGATAGTATGTTAGCACAGTTCCATAAACCAAACTGTTTAAAAAAGTGTGTTCTTTAATAACATTAAAAAAGCTACATAGAATGATCCAAATAATAATGAAATACCATTAAATAAGGATTATTAAGAATTCAATGAAAAATATTGAACACTCATTTATTTTAATCCACAGAGAATTTAAAGCCAGTAACCCAGGCCCTGACAAAAGAGGTCTAATTCAAACTTGGTTGGAGTGGTTATGGCAGATGTTTCCTGTCGGAGTGGTTATGACTGATGCTTCCTATTGCAGAGTTCAAGTAAATCTTCATCCAGAGATCAGATCCCCGGACTCACTTCTCCATCTTAGGTAATGGAGACCAAGCAATGCACCCTCCCCATCGCTCAAATGGTAGCAGACTTTCAAACACTAACCGTCTGCTGCTGCCCTTTTTCCTGTATTTCAGTAGCTGTCTGCACATGCGCAGAATGAATCTTATGCATGTGTAAAGCACCAAACATTGGAACTTTGTGCATGAAGCAGCATATCCAAGAATAATAGCGTGCCCAAGCGTCTCGTGTGCATGCGTCCCATTCTGACACACAGAGCGTGGAGGCGATTAGGGGACATCACACTGGGAGCCACTCTAGTGAGAGAGGCTCTATCTGTAGCAAACAGATATGTAGGACAGTACAGATGTAGCCACACTCAATATTGCCGCACCAATCACCACATGTGACATCCGTGGCAATTGGTGCAGTCCTGTCACCACACTTGTGCATGTAATTCGCTCCTGCAGGTCATAGAAACACATTGAATGGCAATGGCATAGCATATTGATTCTGCGCTGCATCATTTAATCAATTCAAACCTGTCTTTATTATGTCATTAGAAACTGGATATAGTATACTGTAAAAAAGGTACTGTATATACTAAATGACTATTATATTAATAATTTGTCAAATACCCTTCTCATATGCCAAATTTAGAAAATGGAATTATATAGTGGCTGTATCTCTCAAATTACAAATACATACTCTAAAAAAGACACTGGGGGGGGGGGGATAAATTTACTAAGATGGGAGTTCTATTGAAGGTCGGCTGTTGCCCACAGCAATCAAACATATTCTATCTTTTATCTTCTAGAAGGTGCTAAACAAATAAAAAGTAAAATCTGATTGGTTGCTATGGGCAATATCTCATATTTAATACAATTCCAATCTTTGGAAATTCTCCCATGGGAGGGCATACAGAATTGTATTGGTTAGTTTATTGTTAAATAGTGAAAAAGAAGTATTTAACTTCTTGGGAAGCCAAAGGCACTTAGGGCCTTATTCTGGTTTACTCTTTGGAAATGCGCGTTCGTTCGGAAATGGCCGAACGGAACGCACGGCAGACATTCTAAGAACACACGCCCACAGGTTGTCCGCATCCGTTCGTGGGGACTTTCTAAGAAGAGGGAGTGTCTTCGGACTGCATTCACACGTCCTTGTGGGGTCGGATATCACAGAGTTTGCATGGTCCATACTGCGTCCGAACGGACGAGAAGCTGACCGTATGCACCGAGGTGGTGTATTTGTGCAAACTTCAGTAATCTATTCGGAAATCATGCTTCAGCAACATGAAACCCTTATCCAATTATCCTACCTCGTAACATATATATTAATTTTAATTATAATCAATTACTTCCTAATTGACACTTAACCACATTACTTGCACTTTAGATTAACCCTTACATCATGTTAAGTTTTATTACTTCATTGTTGCCCTTTTTACCTGTGTTTTATGTATGCATACTATATATTCATTGCAAGCCAAATGCAATCAATCCAAATGTTCAAATTGTGTTTGCAGCATATATTCAAGTATTTTGTATTGGCCCATTTAGCCAGCAATGCTTTCAATTGAATCTGTGAAAAGTGTTTAATTAATCACTAATGACTAGAGGAGTGGATTGTATTGTGCTCAGCTGCGAGTGTTTAAGGTGCGGGCATACTAATTGGGCGAACCGAATGGCTAGCGCATGAACCATTGCCCTCCGAGAAGTGAAAGCTGCTTATTGACACCGAAGATTTCTGCCATGTGTCCAGTTCGAATGCACGCCTACCACTGTTCATGCACTCCCACATGTACGCCCAGTTTTGCCCACTTTGAGACCGCGCCCTTGTGTACGTCCATATTTCCCGAGGGAGTTCGGTGGACATTTGTCGACGGTATTACTGAGAACGAGTGCGAAGACACTGCGTTGCACATGCACATTGTGTTGCTTGCGCATGCGCAGGTAGTTAAAAATCGCTGTCTGAAAGAATTCGGAATGGACCGCACCAACCAGAATAAGGCCCTTAGTTTCAATGTTGACTTTTCTGTAATAATTATCTAATATTGATGCATACAATCTTAGATCTATCCTATGGGTTCTGAACCTCAACTTCTATATCATATACAAACACTTAATGTAATGACTGCTATGGGCACATGAATAATGTAAAAAATATTTAAATATTATACGGTACAATTTCACACAATATACAATGTAATGCATATGGAATATACAAGAAACTTGTGACAATTAGTTGCAAGGTACTCCACTCCTGAGGTGAAGGTTTCTAGCCACTATTTCAGAGGAGATACAGTAGCTTTCAATTACAAATCCTCATAATGGGCCAAATGTATTAAGCCTTAAAAAGTAAAAAAATGGAGAGTGATAAAGTACCAGCCAATTGGCCCCAACTGTCACATTATATTATATGTTTGATAAATGACAGTTAGGGGCTCAATGTATGGTACTTTATCACTGTTTATCACTTTCCACTTTGGGGACTATTCTGGACATGCAGTAATCCAAATTCGGCCCCTGCCACAATGGTCAGGGATTGCGCATATGCATTTCTGCGCATGTGCAAACCCTAACTGCGAACTGCCAAAGTGGGTTAATCACTCGCTGAGACATTCGAAAGCGGGCGGGTGGGATGGAGGTAGAGGGGGAGGTGGCGGCGCGGGCGTCCCCATGAAAATGCTTTTAATTCCCATGGATACAAGGTCGGGTGGCTGATGTCAAAAGATGTCAGCTGCCCATTTTGTATTCGTCCTGGTGGACGAATACAAGATATAAGTCAGTTTACTTTTTATCTGCAAAACCACAGAAGAAATATAAAGAATTTTAAATCTCCCAAAAAACCTTTAGTCTGTAATCTTTGAGGTTTTAGGGATTTTTAATGACTCTGGAAATGATTTACTATAATTTTTTTTATTTTGTTTGGGAAGATGATTAACTAACCCATGATCCAGGTTCAAAATTTGCCAGTTTTTTCTTACTATTCTTGGAATTTCCATTTCTGTGCTATTATAACCCATCGCAAATGGACAGAAAATGTTTCCCATTAAATTTCCTTTCTCCAGTAACTTAGATATTTTTCTATCTCTTGCTCTGTTCCTTGCTTTTCAAATCAATCCCTATATAATTTCTATATTTTTCCCTGCTAATAAAATTGTTCTAACTGTACACAGTGGCACTCAGGAGACTTTTTCAAAAAAGTTCTTGTATTAGTACGAAAATATCAAAAACGCATCTCTATGGACCAATGTTTTGGGGCGACACGCATCCCTTTGTCAAGGTGAGAAAACAATGGATCAATGAAATAGGCTTACCTTAAATAACATAGGGCCTTATTCTTTCTGACAAAATTCTTCTTAGATGGACAAAACCATGTGCACTGCAGGGGGGGCAGATGTAACATGTGCAGAGAGAATTAGATTTGGGTGAGTAATTTTGTTTCTGTGCAGGGAAAATACTGGCTGCTTTATTTTTACACTGCAATATAGATCTCACTTTGAAGTAAAACCCCACCCAAATCTAATTCTCTCTGCACAAGTAACACCTGCCCCACCTGCAGTGCACATGGTTTTGCCCATCTAAGAAGGATTTTGTCAGAAAGAATGAACCAAAATAAGGCCCATAGTGCAGAGAACCCTCCACCAAATGTTGAGGCCACCGCATTTAGGGGAGGCTGGAACTGGTCACTCTCAACTCCAGTCTGGCCCCCTTGCTTGACGTTGTTCGGTAACTATGGTGATCCTGCATCCGCCCATGAAGTGTTACCGTGCTGTCACCCAAAATGTTTATATTGCCATTGCCTTGACAAAGGTCCGCACCAAAGAAAGCAGGCTATAGATTGACTCATTACAGCACTCTCATGACTCATTACAGCACTCTCTAAACGGCACCCAAGCGGAAGCCTGGGTTAATGGTGAGAGTGCATGGCTTTTGGTTTCATATATATATATATACAGATGGAGCCCCTCTCATCCTTGGCCTGGGCTTGCCAGAGACTCCCCTCTGGTGAGCGCCGGCAGATAGGGGCTACACTGAACGTCTCACACGCACGCGCATCCCAGTCTCTCGACCGCGGTGCTGCTGGTCCCTGCCCATCTCCACTTCAGGCATGGAGACGGGCAGGGTTAGGGGGGCGGGGCAGCAAGGGGGACTAGCGGCGAGGCAGGGGAGGCGGCGGGGACCCAGAGCAAGCTCCGTTGCCATGGGGCACACGAGCGTCTCGTGAATGCGTGCCCGCTAGCGGGGGCTGGTGATACTTTTGCCAGCCCCCGTAATGAAGAGGCCAGCTGCATCTGCATATCATATATGCATGAGACGCACAAATATACACTAGACATATAAATACATGAGATATCTATCTATCTATCTATATATCTATATATATATATATATATATATATATATATAGATATCTATGTAGAGAAATATATATTTATATATATCATAGGATAATGCCTAAATGCAGATTTCTATATCAATGTAATCTATTTCTACTACACCTGTGTGCAGATGCTGCTATAAACCAACACATTAACATATTGTCCAGGTTTCAATAGGATTCATTTGTCTAATTGACAATTAGACTAAATTGACAATATCAATTTATTTTTAAAGTGATTAATCATGTTGTAGAAAAAAGTTGATATGCACTCTGGCATGTGGACACCCTTTAATGAGTTGATCTGCTCACAGTCTTTTTTCACTTGAGACCTCATCCAAAATGACTATAATATCTTCATTATCTGACTTTTTATTTTAATTTAGGCCAGTCAATTGCACATTAATTAACTTCTATTTAAAACAATAATGTAAAAGAAAATAAATTGTATAATCTAAGATATAGCATTATCTAGGTTACAATATAGAGTTACATTGATGAAACAACCGGGGAAACACATATACAGTATTCCTGAAATGGGAATTCATGTTTGGAACATTGCTATGAATAAAATCATAACCTTCTTTTACTGAAATCATAACCTTCTTTTACGAAAGATTCTGTTAATATACTTTTCCATTTAACAGCCAAATCTGTTATTTCATATAAACTGTAATACACAGACTGTGCCACTAAATGATGTTAATATACAGCTTTTAATTTCTGTAAGCAATGTCCTCAGCAAACAAGCCAAAAACACATTTCCCAATATTCGGGGGTAAATTTACTAAGATGGAAGTTATATTGAAGATAGGATGTTGCCCATAGTAGTCAATCAGATCATACTTGTTTTAGCACCTTCTAGTAGATACTCTTCAATAGAACGCCCATTTTAATAATTTTACCCCAAAGAGAATAGTTCCTTTGATGGTCACTATTTTTATGTAGGTGATTTAATTGATAAGGTCAAACTTAATTTTTAATCCTTTCATTAGAATAATGGCCAACATCCCATCTTCAATAGAACTCCCATTTTAGTAAATTTAGCCCCAAATGTTGTGAATTGACAAGTCTCAGCCTTTACAATTGGGATTAATACTTTCACAACAATTGGAGAGCCACAGGTTTCTAGGCATTACATAATCCAGTATTATGAGGATATGGTCACATTTTATGTTCCATATTATAATATTTATGAATGACATGCTTCTTGATCTATATTTATTTGCACCATGAGTCCATGAACTTACTGTCTTACTGTGGTCTTCACCATTTACTTAGAATAGAGTTTGTGGTTTGACTTTTGCGCTAAACCTTCACTGAGGGATATAGAGGAAAGTGAGGGTCACCTACCCACACCAAACAGTGGACAAAATAGAAAGAATTTACCAATATATCCCCTTAGTGCTAGTTAAGGTATAATCCTTTTTCTCTTTAGGAAGAGGAAAAGGATTATACCTTAACCAGCGCTAAGGGGATATATTGGTAAATTCTTTCTGTTTCACCATTTACTTGTCCATCCATCATCATAGGAATAATCAGAAATGTATCCTTAAAATTAATCAGTCCTTTTTCATGCCAGAGTGTATATGTAACAAGATTAGAGGTTGCCGGAGATGTTGGCAAAAAATGGCTTTATTATTAAAGTGGAAATCATATACAAGCAAAAACAGGTTGTTTTTACATTGTAAATGATTGTTGATTTAAAAATATAGTTATTTTCCTGCACCTCTGGAAAATTAGACTTTATTACATATATCTTGAAATGTTTTTTTTCCAGTCATCCAGTAATCAGTGTTATGTTGTTTTAACATATTTAAATATATCTACTTGTTTCACTAATAAGAGAGATTATGTACAATGACAATCTGTGAAAACAAAATCAAATAAATATTTTTAACACTGTATTGTTAACTTTTGAAGTGTTTCAACACAATGGGGGTTATTCTAATCCACTCTCTCTGACAAAATCCTTCTTAGACGGACAAAACCATGTGCACTGCAGGGGGGGCAGATGTAACATGTGCAGAGAGAATTAGATTTGGGTGAGTAAATTTGTTTCTGTGCAGGGAAAATACTGACTGCTTTATTTTTACACTGCAATATAGATCTCACTTTGAAGTAAAACCCCACCCAAATCTAATTATCTCTGCACAAGTAACATCTGCCCCACCTGCAGTGCACATGGTTTTGCCCATCTAAGAAGGATTTTGTCAGAAAGAGTGGATTAGAATAAGGCCCTATATAACACATCTTCTTAGACAATAAAAATTCCATATAATTGTTTTGTTTATGTTTTCTCGTAAATTAATTCAATGGTACTAGCATTTACATGTACAAAAAGTTTACAATAGAAATATTATATTATTGCTTTTTTCTAAAACAATCATTTAATTTTGTTAAAGAATGGGAGGAGAGACAAGGACATCAAAAGATCAGGAAAAGTTTGAAAATATATGCTAAATTAATTCTCCCACTTGTGCATCAGAATCAAGTGGGGTTTGTCAAAAGCAGACAAGCGGCCAATAATACCAAGAGAATTATCAATGTCTTAGATGCCTTCTCGTCACCATCAGACCCTTTTTTATTGCTGTCACTTGACGCTGGTTATTTACAAGCCGTATTGCGAAGATTTGGTATCACTGGCACAGCCCTCTCTTCTATCACTGCCCTTTATTCTAATCCGACCGCTAGTGTCTATGTAAACAGTATGTTTTCAGCTACCTTCAAGATTACTAATGGCACCCTTCAGGGATGCCCCCACTCCCGACTTATGTTTGTATTAGTTATAGAACCCCTGGCGGAGGCGATAAGATCCTCTCCTGGCATTACTGGCCCATGCTTATTTGGACGCACCTATAAAGTATGCCCTTTTGTGGACAAAGTCCTTCTCACATTAACTAACTCTTTGTCCTCTTTGGAGATGCTACATAGCATTCTCAAGTCCTATTCCTCTGTTTCATTTTATAAATTAAATTGTTCAAAAACAGAGGCTCTCCTTATAAATGTACCTGTGAAACTCCTAGCAGAATTGAAAGCACAATATGACTTATCCTGCAAACTACCAGTTTAAAATACCTGGGGATCCAACACTCCCCAAAAATATCAGACATGATTACCGTGAATTATCTTCCTTTTCTGCATTAATTTTCCATGCACAAATAAAATATATTTGTGTACTTCATGTGTTTGTACAACAGCAAGATACCTCAAGATACACAATTGAAATATAAAAATATTCTGAAATATGGAATAATCCGTTAACCAAAATTCTTCTGGTCCCGAGCATTTTGGATAAGGGATACTCATCCTGTAGTAATGTAGTTAAACCATTTAACTGAATAATATTTCTTCCCCCAAAATTTTTTTTAACCATATTTAAAAGGTTAGTGGGAAAAAATTCCTATGGGGTACTTAGCACAATTATTACATGTGCCCAGTAGAAAAGAAACCCTAGTGGCATAACTTTGCCCCATAACACTCAGTGGTATAGGTAACCTCTAGTTTTTAGGTGCCCAATTTAGATTCATTCACTGGGTTGCGAGTTTTCAGTCCAAGGGATTTTCAAACGACCATGGCATGCACATGGTATGCATTGCGCATGCACAAACCATCTGCCTGAAGGCAGCCAGTGAAGACTAACCTTCACCGGCTGATCATAGGGTGATTAACACCCTATGGGCATTTAGAGGACTCAGGAGTGTCTCGGGATATGCAAGCATCCCGGCTTTGGGAGTTAGGGCCACTGACTCAGCACTGGAAATAGGGGAAAAATCATTCAATGGTAAATTATTTTCCCCCTGTGTGCACGGCTGCATATGTGTTTGCAGCTGTGCACAGAGGCGGAGGAATGTGGGGGCATGTGTACCACAGGATGGTAGCTAACTGCTCTCTGGGCTATGAACACTTACAACCCAGCGAGTAGTCTGAATTGGGCCTATATGCACCCTTTGAAGCATTCATCATATACATTAGAATGCATAGTATTAATCGCCTTTTGATATCCCCTCACATCACCCCTAACACATAACAAGCAGAGCAGATTACAGTGACAATAGTGCTTAGAGGGAGCTTTGCACCAAATTTCAGCTTTACAACGGGTACATGGGTTCCAGAATGGAATGGAAATCTCTAGTGCAAAAAAGGAGGAAATATATTTTGTATATTTTGGAGGATTGAGCAGAAAGCAGGGGTGGATTGGGCACTAAAAAGCCCCTGGAAAAGTTTCTAGTCGTGGCCTCACATGGTTGGCACCAAATCAAATTTAGGCGGAGCCAACACCAAAATAGTCAGGATTAATACATCACTGCACCTGGGTGAAAGACATTGGTTTCAATGTTCTTGGAAGCATAGTGACCCCCAGTCTGTTAAGCTGCTGTGACAAATCACAAACCTCCTCATTTCAAATAATACATCTCTCTCCCCATTGAGACTGAACAAAGAACCCAAAACCTCCATCATGCATGCAGACAAAAAAAAACGTATTACTATAAACCACTGAATATCACAACTATCACCACTCCTCCCCCAGTGGAGGTCAGAAACACTCCAGAAATTGATACACCCCCAGATAACACCCACTTCTGTCCTGTTAACAGATGTCACTGTATAGATGGGCACCTGCCTCAAATGAGTATTTGCAGCATTGAGTACTTTGCTCGGTGAACTGGCAAATGTGTGTGTGGGAGGGGGTGTGTCCAGTTCTCTGGGCAGGGCCGGATCACAAAAATAAGTGACTGGCTGATAAGTGGCCTAACAGGTGCGTCGGACTACCGGGAATCTTCCCTATAAGGCCAATGGTCAATCCGCCCCTGGCAGAAATGAACTGTCATTTAGGTTTGAACATATCAGGGAAAGCTGGCTGTAGCTGCATTCCATGTGCCCATACTGGGTAACTGACTGAATTCACATTTACAGTACATATTATGTACATTTCTACACAGTTTATATTCAATTAAAGCTCACTGATAGTATGTACTGTATATATATATATAAAAAAAAAACATTCCTTCTTAGTGGCTCTCTTAATTCACTGTTTAGATCTATTTCAATACACTACAGTATAAAGGTTCATATATTTCAATTTGTTTTGTTTTATTCTCATTTGGTATGTGCCAGATGCAATAAATTCCTTAACTAAGCCAAACTTGTTGTCCAGATGAATTCCATGACCGTACTCAGAGATGCCATATTTTGTCTGCATAACTGCCATCACATTTTATTCCTCATTATAACATGCAAATGTAAAATTATGTTTTAATTTAGTAATTGTGGCTTTGTTTTTCACTGTACAAAATTTTCCATAAATAAACCATGTTACATTTTGGTTTTACTTCCAGTGTTTTCAGAACAATTTTTAAATTAGGTTAAAGATATATTAGGTTTGACCTTTAGGAGAAATCTATAAAAAAAAAATCTTTTTATTCTATTTGAAGAATATTTCAAAATATGCATAATATGTCATTCCAGAATATTTTCTATTGCCAACCTGTGCTGAAATGTCAATGTTTAAAGGTGCCTTCCACTTGGCATTATCTGCCAAAAGTTGATATGACAAAATTATGTTTTGGGACTTTTGATAACAAATGTCATCAAGAACTCTTTGAAATATTTAGACATTTTCCATTAAGCAAATTCAAGCCTGAGATATTTAAATAATAAATTACTCAAAATAAGATGAAACTGAACTAAAATGTGCAATGCAACTAAACATCACTTACATTTCCCATCACAAAGAAATGCAATATTTACTACTACTGTAGTTACTAAAAAGTTTTCATCTATTGATGCCTGCCAAAAGTAAAATGTGTGAATCAAAGTTAAATATGCAGTTTCAATATTGAACTTTGAAAATCTATCTATCTATCTATCTATCTGTCTGTCTGTCTGTCTGTCTGTCTGTCTGTCTGTCTGTCTGTCTGTCCGTCTATCTATCTGTCTGTCTTTCTGTCTATTTGTAGAGACTAGGTAGACAACAGCACAGGTACTAGCCTAATTCACACGTTATTAATAAAAAAATAAAATATAAAATAAGTAGCACTTATTGTCCAATAAGTGTCTGCTCAAACAATGGATCTCATTCAGCTTGGTTTGGTAAGCCGCGAAGATCGTTGTTTACCAAGAGCTGAAATGCCGCCCTGTCAAATGCCCCCCCCCCCCATTTCAGTATCACCTTAGTAGCAAGAGAGGGTATGTGTTCACTTACACAGTCCCTCGCATGCCTCCGCTAGCAGGATAAACCAATCAATGGTCGCCAACCATCAAATGATTTTTCGGTACTTGTGTCATCTCACGGCGCCGTCACTGCGCTCGCCACGCTAACTAAAATCAACTCCATGCCAACATGGATAGTGGGGGTATGAACTATCCATGTTGGCATGGAGTTAAGTAACTTTATTTTTGATAGTTTGTGCCGAGCGTAGAACCCGAAAGTAGCCATGCTGGCGCCGTGAAACTACACAAGTACCGATTTGTCCTGCCTTTAGAAATAAGTCACCGAAAAAAGAAGGATGCCAGTCGCACAAGACTAATGTATGAAAATTAGGACCCTCATGTGTTTCATAAAGTGCAGTAGATGTAAACTAGAGGTGTGCCACCAATGGACAAAGGAGGATAGTGGTGCACCAAATATATTTGAAATGTAACTTTTATTAATCATCAAATAAAAATGGTCAAATATTAAAAACAAACATAAAAATGAAAGATGACAATACAAGTGTGTCACGATCCAGGTAAAATAAACACTATTTTACCTTTAAAGTGTCTCTCCAGACTGTCACTGTGCTCCAAGTCTGGATATCCTCAGTGTTGTTTTTCTGCAGATCACAGCACAGATTCTCCAGAGTCTCTCCAGTATTACCTGATGCTGCAGCTGTGAAGCAATACCTGCAACCTTGCCTATGCCTCAGATCATTACAGCTGCTCTCGTTACAGACCTCAGCCATGCAGCTTCCCTCCTGGTTACTGGCCAGTCAAGTCTCCTCCCACCTGCAGCTATAAAAGTACTAGGTGGACTCCTGCTCTTTGTCAGAGCTTCCATTGTCAACCATCAGGTTAGATGTGCCTATGTTCCAGTGCTATACCAGCTCCTGTACAGGTTCAAAAGAGAGAAGAATTGCACTGTGGATGCACACCTAAAGGGAGGAATATTTCAAACAGATGGAAATATTCTGGTCTTTTTTAATATAAAAATTGTACTTTATTATTTTAATTCGATCTAAAAAAGAGAGATGAGCAACCTGTCAGGATTTTTTAACATATAGAATCCGTGTGGTGATCTCCCTTCGTTGCTTGTGAAATTTCAAGAGAAGTTAAAATGAACATACATACATACAACACATAATGTGGTGTGCCATTGCACGGAAAGAAAGAAAAGTAGTGAGTAAAGGGAATAAAAGTGTTCCCCTTATGCTGGTTTACAAAGAGACGTTGTGTCCTAGTTAGGTTCCTTTTCTGAGAGGTTCAGATGTTTTAAGAATCACCCTTTCAATAGGGTCAGTACCTCCTAGATTTACTAGCCCCCTCTCACAGGGTTTTGCAAATACTGGGAGTAATTATCGTTTTGGATTTAGTGTCACCTTAATTTGAAAGGAGGGCAATTTACCATACTATATTGCACTCCTTTCAAATTAAGGTGACACTAATTCCAAAACGATAATTACTCCCAGTATTTGCAAAACCCTGTGAGAGGGGGCTAGTAAATCTAGGAGGTACTGACCCTATTGAAAGGGTGATTCTTAAAACATCTGAACCTCTCAGAAAAGGAACCTAACTAGGACACAACGTCTCTTTGTAAACCAGCATAAGGGGAACGCTTTTATTCCCTTTACTCACTACTTTTCTTTCTTTCCGTGCAATGGCACACCACATTATGTGTTGTATGTATGTATGTTAATTTTAACTTCTCTTGAAATTTCACAAGCAACGAAGTGAGATCACCACACGGATTCTATATGTTAAAAAATCCTGACAGGTTGCTCATCTCTCTTTTTTAGATCGAATTAAAATAATAAAGTACAATTTTTATATTAAAAAAGACCAGAATATTTCCATCTGTTTGAAATATTCCTCCCTTTAGGTGTGCATCCACAGTGCAATTCTTCTCTCTTTTGAACCTGTACTCTAACCATATTGCCTGGATAGCACCCGCTGCCCAAATAACCAGAAATTGAAGGCAACCTCCCCCCAATTAAATATAGGGGATACTCTAAAGAAAAGTGTGTGCGGACTCCTAACTCCCCCTCCCTTATCCCCAACCCATTGCATACTATACCAGCTCCTGCACAGCCTGACTCCTACAGTGTTCGGTCACTGTCTCCTGCTGCTTCCAGGCAGTCTCCAAGCCAGCTGTCCCTGTCAGCTACCATTCCTGCATTTCAAGACCCTGCCCCAGCGTTCCTACACCTGTATGCCTCCAAGCTCCTTCACTAGTGTTCCCCTGTTCCTGCACTCCAAGACCCTGCACCAGCATTCACCTGTGTGCTTCCAAGTTCCTGCACCTGTGAACAATTGCACTTGCCTGCTTCAGTTCTTGCACCTGCGACCCCCTTCTCTCCACAGATCTCAACGATCCGTATCTGTGCCTACTCCGTACTCCCAGCACCTGTGCTCCTGTGGTTGTTCTGCAGTCTCCGGTGAGCCACACACATCAGAAGCCTTGCTTTCTGGAAATCCCTTGGCTCATCTTTAGATCCAATCTTCCAATCATCCAATCTCCCAATCTCCCAATCTTCCAATCTTCAATCTTCCAATCATCCAATCTCCAATCATCCAATCCCCAATCTTCCAATCTTCAATCACTTACCTGCACCTGCAATTCCGTTATCAGTTACCTGCACTTGCAATTCCGTTACCAGTATTATTGTCTTGTAAATTCTTCAATAAAGACTTATTTATTATTTCATCCTGTTGTCCTGGTCACGCCTTTGGGCCCTCCTTCATGTACGAGTGGATGCCTAAAACCCTTTACGGGCTCCCAGGGTAATACGCCTGCCCCTACGCCTGAGACTTCCCACCTCAGGTGTGACAAAGTGTTTAAAAAAAGGTGGCGGACAGATAGCATATTGGAGTTCACTTATATATTTTAATATATCCAGTAGATGTGTCATGTTACCAGTAAAAATGGTATAAATAAAGAAAGAGGATTTTGGTATTAAAGGTGCAGTGTTTTCACAGTATGTCTGTAATAGTACCCACATGTACAGTATAAGGTTGGCACAATAACGTGTCTATTTCCTCTAATAAAACAGTGATTAGAACTGGCATACTGATAAGAAATTGGCCACACAATACATGCGCCCTCCGCCCGCAGTGCCAACCCCCCCCCCTCGCACGCCGTGCCCCCCCCCACACACACACACACACACAGCTGTGAATGGATGATTTACATAATCATCCATTCACAGGTGGGGAGAAATCATTCGATGGTCGACGACCATCGAATGATTTCTCCCGTACACGCAGTTCAGAGTGACTAATATAGTCACTCTAAACTGCGGGCGCCCTGTGCAAGGACAGGGCGGGCAGCTGACATCTGTTGATGTCAGCTGCCCGCCCCCCGCATGTCCATCACGGCCTCATTACCATGAGAACGCCCAGCGCCCCCTGCCCTTCAACAAACCCCGCCCCCCCGCATGCCATCTAGGGTGCGTGCACCTGACGAACTGAAAGTTTGCCATGGGTGCACGCACCCTGTGTCTGCACATACGCAGAAAGGTGCCTGTTCATGCGCAGACACCAAACACCGAAGGAATCAGAATAGGCTCCATAATTAGAGTTTTTTTGGGGGGTGATTTGAATTTGGAAGTGTGAAAAATCAATTCTAAGTACACAATTACAGCATACAGTATTTGCAACAAATAAACATTTTTTTAAAAAATGTCTTACTTTAAAAAATACCAAATATACTTTGATCTTTTAAAATAGGTCATGTACTGTACATGTCATTGTTGAATGGTTTTCTCCATAAAAGGGAAGTGAATTTGATACAAAAGAAGCTTCTACAGTACATGTATATTCTGTTTGTATATGCGATGTACGTATACAGCTTTTCCTGCCAAAGCTGCAACATGTCTATATTCTGTGTGTAATTGCAGCTGTTTCTGCATACAAAACTATGTTACAGTGTTTCAACATTGCTGAATACAATTTAATGTATCACAATAAAAATCCAGCTTAAATTATGTGCAACTTTACAGAGTTGTTTTGTGAAAAACTTTCTAATTTGGCTCTCATTACATCCAGGCCTGCAGCTGTTATAATGGGATATGGTCATAAGGTTGACAACATGCAGAAATGTCGACATGGTTCTAGGTCGACATGGGTCTAGGTTGACAGGTCATTAGGTTTACACAAGCATTAGGTCGACCTGGGCAAGGTCGACAGTCAAAAGGTCAACATGGGGTTTTTACTGTTTTTTGAGCCAACATGTGCCGACAGGTGGTATTTCATGCCCTACCATCCACTAGGGTGTGGTGGGAGAATTAAATAGTGTGCCGAGCATAGTGAGGCACCATCCTCTAAGCATGACGAGCGCAGCAAACCATGCGAGGGGACATGGTGCTACATTTTTGTGGTTATGTGTGTGTCAACATTCGGGTAAAAAAAAAACAGAGAAAAACCCCATGTTGACATTTTGAATGTCGACCTTGCCCATTTTGCCCATGTTGACCTAATGCTTGTGTCGACCTAATGACCTGTTGACTCATGTCCACCTAGAACCATGTCAACTTAATGCTTGTCGACCAACATGCTGTAGACCTAATGATCAATACTCATTATACTGTACGATGCATTTGGTTGGTCTAAAAAAGTCAGACTGCCTCCTGGTCTAAAAACCCCTTGAAACCCCATGAAATGTTGGATCTGATTTGCATTCATAGCATTAAAGAAGTATACCGTTACATTGGCTGACTAGTACTGTATGTTAGTTTATGGTGAATGATCAAGAAATATATATAAAACTTATATTTATAAATAACTTATTTAGGTACCAGGCTAAAAACATGTTTAATTACACACTGTATCAGTCAAAAGTTTGGATGCTCAGACCAAAATGTGTATAATTTTAGCTTAAAAGGAGAAAGAACCATTCTTCAGAAGGCTCTTCATTTTTATCTCAATTGTGTAAATAATATAATATTGCAGATTAATACAGAAGTTTAAAATGTTGTTTGAAAAGTCATCCAAGGTCGCAAATTATAGCCTACTGTATGTATAATTTTTACAATTCTTTTATTATTGCTATATGATTGCTTTCATTATACCGTAGGGATGTTTGTGGAGAGGACAAAAATAGCATAAATCCTCAACTAGCCTTGTTTACATTCATCTTTTAATGTTAGAATTATGTGCCTTGATGAAATTTAAGTTTGTCACATAATATAACTGCTTCTTTCACGTATGTACTGGTTCAACTCATATAAATAAAGGCAAGCCTTCAAAAAAGTGTTTGAAGTTGGATGTTGTAAAAACCTATAAACAGAACAGTAGCTTCCAAAGAATTTTCTCTAGTACCCACAAAACAAATTCATAGCTGCTGGTTATTTTCATGGATTTGATTCATTTCCAGCCACCTAAATAATTCTGGGTGAGATAAATTTATGTTTGTATTCTTCTCTTCAACCATTATGGGTTGTGTAATATGAGCCGCACAGATGGTGTAATGGTTAGCATCACAGTCTCACAGCACTGCTATAGCTGTAACTGTGTGAAGTTTCTCCATGCTTGTGTGGCTTTTCTCTGGGTACTTTGGTTTCCTTCAACAATAAAAAAATATACTAATTAGTTTATTATCTCCGAACAAAAAAATAATCCTAGTATGTGTGCGCGTGTGTGTGTTTGTGTGTGGAGGGGGTGTATATGTGTCTAGGCAGACTAGATTGACTAAGTGGTTATCTGCCATAAAATTCAGTTTCTATGTAAAAAGCCATGACACTTTTTAACGAGACACAATGCAGTATATAGTAAAAGTATTTATAACACTTCAAGATTCTCTACAGTAGATTTTATATCTTGTATTATAGAAAAAGGGACATAAGCACCTATTCCATGAAGTAAGTGTCTAACAAGTCTGGTTATAAACCCGGCACCTCTGAGCATATTTATGCATATTATTTTGAAGGGCAATACTTTTACTGGCAAGACACAATTAGTACAGTTTTTGTGTGTATTTCAATGAGCACACAAATCTGTGAATTAGCAGCTCCACCATTGTGTAAGTGACAGTAATCTCACTCTGTGATAGTGCTGAATCTGCACTTACCCACAGGCTGTGATGGCGTACCATATTTGTATTGCACAAGGAACACGTCAATTAAGATGCCAGTCTTAAAGATCGTAATTTCATTGCTTTTTGGAGATCGAGTGGAAGATTTATAACAGGTTTCTGAAATGTCAGATCATGTGTAAGAAGCCTTAATGGGACATATGGAACCGTAAGGTTTTTTTGTCTATGGAATTTCATCGCTTTAAAAAAAAATGTATTACTTTAATTTAGAAATCTAAACTTTCACTAAAATGTTCCTATAACATCACTGTTTTGTGCAAAATTAAAAAAATATTTTTATTTACAATACACCCTGTGTGTGATCATTTATTCAGTCCCCTGCACCCTGTGTATCATCCCCCTACAGTCCCCTGCACCCTGTGCTTTACCACCCCCCACAGACCCTGTGTGTCACCACCTATAAAATCCCCTGCACCCTGTGTGTGTCACCCCCTACAGTCCCCTGCACCCTGTGTGTCACACCCCAACAAATCCTGCATGTCACCAAATTTACAGTCCCCTGCACTCTGTGTGTCACCAACTATACAGTCTCCTGCTCACTGTGTGTCAGCCCCCTACCATCAACAGACCCTGCGTGTCACCACCTATAGAGTCCCCTGCACCCTGTGTGTCACACCTATTCAGTCCCCTGCACCCTGTGTGTCACACACACACCCCACAGACCCTGAAAGTAACCACCCTGCACCCTGTGTTTTACCCCCTACAGTCCCCTGCACCCTTTTGGTCACCCCCCTATACCCTGTGCGTCACCACCTATACAGTCCCCTGCATCCTGTGTGTTACACCCCCACATACCCTGTGTGTCAGCACCTATACAGTCCTCTGCAACCTGTGTGTCACCACCTATACAGTCCCCTGCACCCTGCATGTCCCCACCTATACAGTCCCCTGCACCATGTGTGTCACCCCCTACAGTATCCTGCACCCTGTGTATCAACACCTATAAAGTCCCCTGCACCCTGTGTGTGACCACCTATTCAGTCCCCTGCTTCCTGTGTGTCACCTCCTACAGTCCCCTGCACCCTGTTTGTCACACCCCACACAGATCCTGCGTTTCACCACTTATACAGTCTCCTGCACCCTGTGTGTCCCCCCCCTACAGTCACTACATCACACCCCCAACAGACCCTGAGTGTCACCACCAATACAGTCCACTGTACCCTGTGTGTCACCCCCCCCCCCACAGTCCCCTGCACCCTGTGTGTCACCACCTATAAAATCCCCTGTACTCTGTGTTATCACCACCCCCCACAGATCCTGCATGCCACCATTTATACAGTCCCCTGCACCCTGTGTGTCAAACAGGGTGCATGGGACTGTAGGCGGTGACACACAGGGTGCAGGAGACTGTATGAATGGTGACATGCAGGATCTGTGGGGGGTGGTGACACACAGGGTACAGGGGACTGTATAGGTGGTGACACACATGGTGCAGGGGACTGTAGGGGGTGACACACAGGGTGCAGGGGACTGAATTGGTGGTGACATGTAGGGTGCAGTGGACTTTATAGGTGTTGACACACAGGGTGCAGGAGACTGTAGGGGAGTGACACATATGGTGCAGGGGACTGTTTAGGTGGTGACATGCAGGGTGCAGGCGACTTTATAGATGGTGACACACAGGTTGCAGAGGACTGTTTGGGTGCTGGCACACAGGGTCTGTGGGGTGTGACACACAGGGTGCAGGGAACTGTATAGGTGGTGACACACAGGGTATAGGGGGGTGACAAACAGGGTGCATGAAACTGTAGGGGTGTCACCCCCCTATTCCCAGTGTGTCACCACCTATACAGTTCCCTGCACCCTGTGTGTCACACCCCACAGACCCTGTGTGCCAGCACCTAAACAGTCCCCTGCACCCTGCATGTCACCACCTAAACAGTCCCCTGCACCATATGTGTCACTCCCCTACAGTATCCTGCACCCTGTGTGTCAACACCTATTAAGTCCACTGCACCCTACATGTCACCACCTATTCAGTCCCCTGCACCCTGTGTGTCACCCCCTACAGTCCCCTGCACCATGTGTGTCACCACCTATACAGTCCCCTGTACCCTTTGTGACACCACCCCCCACAGACCCTGTGTGTCACCACCTATACAGTCTCCTTCACCCTGTATGTTGCCCCCTTACAGTCCCTTGCACCCTGTGTGTCAACCCCTACAGTCCCCTGCACCCTGTGTGTCACATCCCTCACAGATCCTGCATGTCACCAACTTTACAGTCCCCTGCACCCTGTGTGTGACCACCTATACAATCCCCTGAATCCTGTGTGTCACCAGCACTCACAGACACTGTGTGTCACCACCTATACAGTACCCTGCACCCTGTGTGTCATCACCTATACAGTCACCTGCATGCTGTGTGTCACCACCCCCCACAGACCCTGTGTGTCACCACCTATACAGTCCCCTGCTTCCTGTGTGTCACCCCCTACAGTCCCCTGCACCCTGTTTGTCACACCCCACACAGATCCTGCGTTTCAGCACTTATACAGTCTCCTGCACCCTGTGTGTCCCCCCCTACAGTCACTACATCAAACCCCCAACAGACCCTTAGTGTCACCACCAATACATTCCACTGCACCCTGTGTGTAACCCCCCACAGTCCCCCGCACCCTGTGTGTCACCACCTATAAAGTCCCCTGCACCCTGTGTGTCACCACCCCCCACAGATCCTGCATGTCACCACCTATACAGTCCCCTGCACCCTGTGTGTCACCCCCTATACCCTGTGTGTCACCACCTATACAGTTCCCTGCACAATGTGTGTCACACCCCACAGACTCTGTGTGCCAGCACCTAAACAGTCCTCTGCAACCTGTGTGTCACCATGTATAAAGTCCCCTTCACCCTGCATGTCACCGCCTAAACAGTCCCCTGCACCATATGTGTCACTCCCCTACAGTCTCCTGCACCCTACGTGTCACCACCTATTCAGTCCCCTGCACCCTGTGTGTCACCCCCTACAGTCCCCTGCACCATATGTGTCACCGCCTATACAGTCCCCTGCACCATATGTGTCACCACCCCCATAGACCCTGCGTGTCACCACCTATACAGTCTCCTGCACCCTGTATATTGCCCCCTTACAGTCCCTTGCACCCTGTGTGTCACCCCCTACAGTCCCCTGCACCCTGTGTGTCACCACCTATACAGTTCCCTGCATCATATGTGTCATCCCCTACAGTCACTACACCCTTCGTGTCACACCTCCCAACAGACCCTGCATGTCACCCCCTATAGTCCCCTGCACCCTGTTTGTCACACCCCATACAGATCCTGCGTTTCACCACTTATACAGTCTCCTGCTCCCTGTGTGTCCCCCCCTACAGTCACTACATCACACCCCCAACAGATCCTGAGTGTCACCACCACTACATTCCACTGCACCCTGTGTGTAACCCCCACAGTCCTCTGCTCCCTGTGTGTCACCACCTATAAAGTCCCCTGTACCCTGTGTGTCATCACCTATACAGTCACCTGCACCCTGTGTGTCACCAACCCCCCCAGACCCTGTGTGTCACCACCTATACAGTCCCCTGCTTCCTGTGTGTCACCCCCTACAGTCCCCTGCACCCTGTTTGTCACACCCCACACAGATCCTGTGTTTCACCCAGAGGCGTAACTAATATTGTGGCGCCCCCCCCCCCACCAAAAAATTACCTTACCCCTCCGCATACTGCCGCCGCCATCCCCGCATTCAGTCCGGCACCGCAGATAGCCTCCGGGCTCCGTCTCCTGCAGTAATGAAAAATGACACGACAAAATGGCTGCCCCTGTACAGCAGACCGGGAAGGGGGTGGGGCTAAAATTTAGCATAAATTTAAGCCCCCCACCCAATCCATGGACCAATCCATGGACCCACAAATTAACATGGCTGGCTGTCATGGGGGCGGGGCTTAGTGACATCTACCTCGCCTCTCCCCAAAATTAGTTTAGTCCCACCCCCCTTTCACTCTATGGGCTTCTCCTGGAGAAGAGTTATAAAAAGTTGGCAGGTATGCTTAAACCTGTGTGACACCCCCCTACAGTCTCCCACATCATGTGTCACACACTACAGTCCACTGCACCATGTGTAGCTCCCTGCACGAGACTGCTTCCCACTCTTTCCTCATGCCCAACTGCCATTGCATAACAAGTTGAAATGCCTATTTTAATAATGGGGCATATTTCACTAAACTAAAAAAACTGTAACTATCTGAAAAACCTTAACCCCAAAAGGCACTAAACTGTGACTATCAAATAAAACGACCGTGCCCATATAAAATATACTGTGTGTATATATGTATATATACTGTATATTTTGCCTGATGAAAAAAAACGTGTAGTTGCCTGATGAAAATAACATGTAGGTACTGCTTTCCTAGCACGGCGCCCATCGCATTAATCGTGTACATTTTTATATGGCATACAATCTGTGCGATACGTGCAATTTCGGTTTTTAAATCGCATGTATCATATGAAAAACAGTAGTATAGTAAGCTATGATGCGTGCGATGCGATGACTGCGATGTATGCGTTTAAATCGCATGCATCGCACTCATCGTTTACTTTATTCATGTGCGATGTATGATGTACGCGATGCGTGCGATGATTGTATGTCGAGTCAATTGTATGGATTGTATGTGGTTTTATATGTACAATGAATGCAATGGGTGCGATGGGTGCGATGCAAAATACTAAAGTGCATATACTATGGTGTATTATGCCCCCTATACGAATAAAAATTGTATAATCACCCTAAACGTTGCTTTTAAGCACACAAATGGGTGCTTATGATTTTAAATGCAGCCCCACGCCAACCCCCCACTATAAACGTGAACCCGAAGCGTGGCGAGCACAGCGAGCCCGCGAGGGGCGGCAGTACGCGTCCTACGACCTTTTCATACCCCCACTATCCAGATCGGCGTGGAGTTGAGAATAGAAAGTGTGGCGAGCGCAGCGAGCCACCGAGCCCGAAGCGTGGCGAGCGGACGCGGATACCTTCACAGGTATCTGCTTCCCCTCGCAGGCTTCACAGGTATCCGCGTCCCCTCGCCACGCTTCGGGCTTGGTGGCTCGCTGCACTCGCCACACTTTCTGTTCTCAACTCCACGCCGACGTGGATAGTGGGGGTATCAAAAGGTCGTAGGACGCGTACCACCGCCCCTCGCAGGCTCGCTGCACTCGCCACGCTTCGGGTTCACGTTTATAGTGGGGGGTGGCGTGGTGGTGCATTTAACATGTATGAAATTGCGTAAATCGTGTCCATCGCATACATAGTATGTATGTTTAAGAGTATACAATGCATGCGATGTACAATGCCCAAATTAAAAAAATACTTTCATCGCATCAATCGCAAGCATTTCATGCATCTTATGACATTAAAACAGTACGACCGATGCGATGCATGTGATAAAAATGGATACGATGAAAAAATCACTGTAGTCGCATTAATCGCAAGCATCGCATGCAACTTATGGTGCAGAAACACATAAGATGCATGCGATGCTTGCGATTAATGCGATGCTTATCGTGGGCGCTGTGCTAGGAAAGCAGTACCACATGTAGTTGCCTGATGAAAATAACGTGTAGTTATTGAAACGTTGCTCGAATAAACCTGTAAATTCTGCGTACAGCAGTACACTATATAAGCAAGAGTCCCATGGCGGGGTTAGAGCGGCACTCGAAAGGTCTTTGAACATCAAATAAAGGTCACAACTACAGAACTGTAGTATATATTATATTCCAATAATCTACTACGCGCTAGATTTAGTCAGGGCAGGCGACTGGGGGGTTTAAGGGGACACCTGTACCGGGCCCCAAGCTTGTGAGGGGCCCCAAGGTTCTGAGGGGCTGTAAGCATGACTGCGGCAATGCAGTGCCTAGCAATGGTTTATAAAGGCATCCGCCTGGATTCCAGTAAAGGTACTTGCCTGGAACCCGCCTCCAGTATTAGTGATTATTAATTGTTTCTTTTGTAACAATAAAAAAAAGACGTTCAATAAGCAGTGTACAAAAAATGTTCTGCTCAATGGGGTGGGGTTAGGGGGGCCCGCCAAAAATATCAGTGTACTGGGCCCCATGATTTCTGTTGCCAGCCCTGGATTTAGTACAGATATATGAATTGACAACAATGAAAAAATTGTACAGATGGCAGCCTAATCACTAAATTACCTGAGAGCTCGGGAATTAACACAGAAATGTATAGCACAATAGTGATATGGCGCCTTATGATAATCTATTTAAGTCATAGATTTTAAATAAGAATGTCCATAATAAGAAATACTATTATTATAAATTATAGGATATGTACCTTATTATCCATGAAGGAAAGTTTGTACCTTTCCACCGAAAATAATATACTATTGTACTTCACCACCACCTCCAATACAATATATATCCCAAGGTTTTTTTGTGTTGAAAATGTTCTGGTTCAGAACTTTCTTGTTTTTATGTTTATTTACTGTATTCCAATTATTTTTCAATTACGAATCAAGTAACATACAATCTATTTTAATATGTCGCCATAGGGTATCTCTTAAAACATACATAAAAGGACATAATAATAATATTGATTTTACGGTTTGTAGCCTTTATATTTTACAAACATATCCAAACTTGTATCTTCCTGAATTTTTTTTTTTTATTTTAATATTCATATTGTGTTGTTTAATAGTGTAAGCTATTTTAGTTTTGTATAATCTGAAGAAAACAGGTGACAGTAGTTATGCAGCACATCTGAAGCTACCACATCTTTGATGCTTGCTTCTTTGTGATATTAATCTGCCTTTTGTAGTGTGATAAAAGCAAAGACTTGTCATCACATTGTTTTATATCTTCTGAAGTTCAGGAACAAAAACAATTGCAATAGTGTATATGAAACATACCTTTTTTCTTTAATTTCAGTAGCTAGTACTCACAGTAAATATGAAAATTTTTTTTTGCAGTTTATTATGTTTGCAAACTGCATGCTTAACCACTTAACCATTTATCTTCTGTAAACTATACAGTTAGAGCCATAGTGCATGCTAGGCGATCTCGGCAAGAACCTAGGATTTACTGGGTCATGGGTTTGAACTACTTCTGCTGTATAGGAAGAATACGAAGGAGCAATTGGCTATCAGGTTGTCCGGGATTCTTAGCATCAGAAAATATCTAAATACTGCTGGCATTTATGTTATTGTGCTTCCCAGTGCATGACACAATAAAAAAAATTTAAACATAAATTATATGCTATACTGTGGATCATTGATCTATTCCTCCTTATACATCTCATCTTGCTCTTTCCTCCTTTTTCATTCCTTGACTCCACTTTACTCTTTTACTTACTGTATGTTGCAGATCAATAACAAAAACTATAAAAAAGGCTGACAGAAGACAATTGGCCTGATGAGGATTAAGCTGAGTCATAAGATGTTTGAGTAGTATGAGGTAGACAATACAATGTGAGATACAATTTCTATTTTAAACTGTTCCACTGACTGACAACTTTTCTTTCCTTCTTTCCTCTTTTTCTTTTTGTCTCCTGGTGATGGAAGTGAGCATCAAATCAGAAATGATGCCATACTAACAGTGTTTTACTTCACATAAGGGCATTGGGGTTGCCTGAGAGATGAGTGGACCCATATGTTGTTTCCAATATGGCTCCTTCCTCTCTCGAGGGAATCTACTGAACATGTACACATCTCACATAGATAAAGGGATGGAATATAAAAGTGTATAAGGAGGGATACATAGTTAAATCATATGATATAAAGTTAAAAAAATTAAAAATGTAAATGTTGTATCTGCCTAGGTTCTAAATCCATAAACCCAAAGTTTTATGTATAGTTGGATTTAGTATACAAGCAAGTTCAAAGTTCAAATGTTATGTTATTCTGTTTATTTCATTATGATCTAACAATAATACACCACTGTCTTTTAACATAACAGTAGTCTCCCCACACAAACTTCTATTTAACATTGATACCCTGCAAAACCTGCCCCCAACATAAAATTAATCACCCCAATGACATTTACCTTTGAAGTAGCAGATTGGCAATTGGGAATGCAGTATTCAGAGGCCATGCTTAGTTGGATTTGAGTAGAGTACTGTAGCTTGAGTAGACCATAAACTACAGCAAATATGAATGGTAAAACTAATGTAAAGTCCTTATTGCAGTGATTAAAATATCCATCACCATATAATAATAATATTTAGTAACATACAGTATTTTATGTGACCATTGTCACAATTAAAAAAAAAAAAAAAACCTTTAGCAAATACATTTGGCAAGTAATACTCAGATAACACTGAACGTATCATTTAAATATTGTAGATGCTCCAACTGCTGGTCAAAAAAACAGCACTATGGACTGCAAAAATAAATAGGAGACTTCAGGACTACATGGTAACTCCTTGTCAAACAGCAGAACATTTTGTACGTGTGACACTTTACTTGCGATAATACCTAATAAGAACATGCAAATATGGACTTAATCTAAACTCTGTATCTGGACATATATCTCTCCTTAAAATTATTTGGCTCAGACATGCTTTGTGGAGGATGAAGGAAGCTCTGTCTACCACCTTGGACACCTAGTAGCTTACTTTAAGAACAAAGGACATTATGAAACTGAAATAA
Organism: Crinia signifera; assembly: GCF_055691185.1. Taxonomy (NCBI): domain Eukaryota; kingdom Metazoa; phylum Chordata; class Amphibia; order Anura; family Myobatrachidae; genus Crinia; species Crinia signifera. Next base: position 202,621,119 of record NC_139219.1, read on the forward strand.
CTTAGCAAGAATTAATTTAACAAAATGCAACAAAAAGGGGAAAGTGTAGATCAAAGTGCGCACCAGCTGCTAGGATGAATGTCACCCTAGGGTGTTTCTCTAACACCCAAACAAATGGAAACCAAATACACAGAAGATGGGATCAACCACCACCAGTGCTGGATAAATAAATGGCAATACTTCCCTTGTGTGAGATATTCATTTCAACAAGACCGATCTATAAACCATGTATCCTTGGGCTCACATTCATTTGTAAATGAAAAAAAGAGCATATCAATTTCACATAGTTTATACCGTTTAATACTGTATATCACACAAAAATACAGTATATATCAAAACTAATCATATACATCAAAAATAATCTCCAATATGAGACTTCTGATGACACTTAAGAATGAAATGCACACAAATGGTAAAAATGGAATAAAGCGGCAAGTGCAAATGGAAAGGTACTTGAATATAATTACCAGATGGCCAGTGAACCGTAAGACATACAGGCCCTTATTCTAGTTGAATCGAATGGAGGCGTATTTTTGGACGGCCACCGAGTGTTCTTAGTTCCGCCTACCGTACGATCCTGTACACCATCCAAATGCGGTAAGATGCGACCGAACGGACCGCGAGCGGATGTTTCATGCAAACACCTCCTCTATCTGTGGAAACCTCCCCCACAGTTTGTTGATGCCTCTGGGTACACAACACAAATTTTCTGAACACATAGATATTTTAAATATTAATATTCGTCACACCGATTAAACCATTTCAAACATTTTAGGTACTCTGTGACGTACAGTATGTGCAAACTACTGTATAGCAGAACAAACTTTAGAGCTTATTAACTTCCCTACATGTTATAATAACACAGAAGTAATTTCATCCCGAAACAATTCTTTATTCCAAGCCAACAATTATCAGCATAGTGGCTTTCTGGTAGGACCTGGGCACTGGGTTCCTAGATGTGTTTAGATGGTGTTAGCTGCTGCACTTGCCTGACAACCTGCCTGGACTGTTTATCAAGTGGTTTTATCAGTTGGTAGTGCTGCGCTCTGCTCCTTTATGTGTGTGGTAATGATGAGTGGGGACATGTTTAATAAAACTTAGTTTTTTACTCAGTGGAAAAATGCAAATAAATATCACAGTGATGTGATACAGCAATATTAATAATGATGAATCACAGTCATACTGTGATATAATGCTAACAATGGGGGTGGTTGGTTGCTTCAGTATACAGGTAGCACATTTTCACAGCTGTGTGGAAAGGTAAGGGACAGGGCCATGCGCTGTGGCCATAGAGGCTGTACTGAGATTAGGCCACTCAGCTGTACACCTAAACCATATTAGACATCTGTGGCCCCTGCATCTGGGGCAGCTCATACATAAGGTCACAGATATAGCTCAGAGATGCTGATAAACCTGCTTAGTGAAAAGAGGCATGGTCTCTTGGCATCCCATTCCACACCTGCAGCCAGATTCATCCTTCTACTTGTATTTCTATACATAGAGTAAATACATGTCACCAGTATCTTTCCAGATTTCATTTCCTCTTACAACTATTTTGGGTCTATAATGCTCTCAGTGATTTCCCATATGAACTATTTCTGTAGTAAATAATACAGTATCTCTAGCTCTTGTAGTGCCCAATATAATTTCCATCTTATTTTAAGTGATCCTGACTAGGTGGATTTTATGTATCAATAAAGCAACTATTTAACCAGTCAAATCCTCACATTGAAGAGATAAATAATGTAGAATTAATACAGTTTGTATTTGGCTCACATTTTACGATAAATCACAAAAAAGAACTTTGTAGTATTCAATCATTTATTTCTCCTTATTACAATATTCTATGTATAATAACAGTAACATTATTTTAATAAAACAGATAATACACAACTGGCAGAAGCATTTGTGGGCCCTAAAATATTGAAGGCAATCCACTGACTTATGGAGTTGTAGAAATGTTGGTACTTGTGTATTATCACGGCACCGGCGTGCTCAACATACTGTAGTTAGCATAGTCAGAGCTACGTAGTCAGCGTCAGCCAGCGTAGTCGTAGTTAGCCAGTGTAGCAAGCGTAGTGTAAAGTAATTAGTAATGCTGTCCACAGGGTCGGGTGCGCTGGCAGACACCGGAACAGCATCGGAGGACGCGCTTCACATACAGCACCGTGAACCCCCAGATCCCCAACCCTGGCAAATGTGGACAGAGAGGCACTCCATGTTGAATGCACGAGCGTCTCATATGCACAAGCATCCCAGACACTCTGCGGATGTGGACGTAAACCCTGCCCATCTCCGCTTCAGTGAGACGGACAGGGTTAGGGGGTGTGGCGCATGTGCGTCTCGTGCACAAAAAAGGATGCATTTGCCAGTGCTCCATATAACATTCTCGCAATTGCCTTCATTTCAAACCCCCACTCTCCATGTCAGCCCGAAGCCTGGCGAGCGCATGTATTATGTGTCCTCCCAACCTGTTCATACCCCCACTATCCACGTCAGCTAGCACTAGCGTCTTGCGCATCTGTTGCCAAGAATTGGGCGCACCAGTATCTATGACATGCGACTGTCACATTCCCTGGCAGGAGATGGCTCCATCTGTATTTATGTGATTGCATAGTAACGCATATTAATTGATTATATATTTTTTTTTATATTGTCAGTTATATTAAATAATTTATGTATATTTCTAATGGGTTCAGTATGATTTACAAGCAGTCAAAATATTGACCTTGTTAGTACAGATGGAGCCAGCTTCATTCAGCGGGAGTCTGGCGCTCGTGCGTTCCCATCCAATCAGTCCCCCGCTGCCTCCTTGCCGGTCCCTGACAGTCCCTGCTGCCTCCCCGCACCCCCCCCCCAACCCTGAAGCAGAGACGGGCAGGGTTCCCATCCCCCGCTGCGGTAAAACTGGGACGTGCATGCATGTGAGTTGCTCGTCTGTCCCAATCCGATGGAGCACCTCTCCGTCAATGATCACCAGCGGATCTGGTGATTCCCGGCGCTGAACGAGAGGCACTCCATCTGTATGTTAACCACCGCCCAATGGTGGTTTGTATTTTGACTGTCCAGATTAGTAGCTAAATTGACTGTATCTTATTTCTAAGCATGTCCTATTGTGTTTTTTTATAGTATGCAACTAAGCAATGTTCAACTCTATTCATTAATATTATCATTTTTGTATTGGATGTTCAGCAGACTTTGGGCGTGATTCACATTTGTCTGCAAACCCAATTTTTTACAAATCCGTTGTTTGTGAGTCTTTGCAGATGCATGTCCTGTTAAGAACAGGTCATTGTATTTAGTGGATGTTACAATGGTAAGGGAACACTGCACTTTGGCATCATTTAAAATGGAGGCTACTGTAATGTAGCACAATATAAAACAGAAAGGCACCATAATATAACACAAAAAGAACTGAGAACTGAAATGGAGGCACTTTACTGTGGCATAAAATGAATTGGGACACTTTCATAATGTGAATCAGGGACACTGTGTGGCATAATGTGTATTGACAGCCCTATTATGTGACATGTATACTAAGGAATAACAGTACGATGACCAGGGCCGCCACTAGTATTGTTGGGGCCCGGGACTGACCTTCAGCCCAGGCCCCCAGTGGCACCCCCCTCCTCCTCCTCGCACCGGCACCCCCATTGTTATTACTTACCAGCGGCAGGCTGCAGCGCAGCAATTCATCTTCTCACTCCGGTGGTCGGGACTCGTGGCTCGGATCATCACTCACTGCACAGTGCAGCCTGCAGAGCGCCGAGTCCCTCTGTATCCGAGGCTCGGCGCTCTGCAGGCTGCACTGTATTGTGCGTGCTTGGCAGCCGGCGCCGGGTGGGGGAATGCATTGTGCTGGTGCTTGGGGTGGTGCCGTGCCACTGTGGGCAGCTGCCCAGGCCCCTCTAGAGGCCGGGGCCCATAACAGCTGTACCCCTGGCACCCCCCTGCCGGCGGCCCTGACGATGACTCTAATAAACTATAGGGATAATATTAACTAGGGCACTACTATGGTTCAGAGAATAAGTTAAGACTGAATATGAGGCATAAAAGTAATAACTGCTGTGTTGAGTTGTCTCTCTAAAAAACATTGGCACAGGGGCCCTTAAATAGGATGCTATGATTCTCACACAGGCCCTTATTCTGATCGGTGCGTACTTTCCCGAATTCCTACGGTGCGGTCCGCACGCCACGCTGTGCGGACGTCGGCCGTAAAAACGCCCACCGAGCCTCCGCATTCGGACGGACTCGCACTTTCAGAACAGGGCGTGTTTACGGACGACATACAAACCATGCGTGTGCGGTGGACACACTCAGATTCTGCACGGTATTACAGAGTATGCACGGTGATACCGCATCAGAACGGATGGGAAGCTGGCCGTACGCACCGATGCGGTGTATTTACGCAAAACTAGCCACTATTAAGTCAACTCTGCAATACATCACATGACCCACTTATTCAATTACCTATCCTCATTAAAAAATGTTTATTTGTAATTGGAATCAATTAAATGCCAATATATACTTAAACCCATGCCTAACACATCCATTGCACACATTAACCCTTACATCAATTGAAGTGCAATGGTTTGTATTTTTCCCTGTGTTTTACGTATGATATTATATTATACTTGCTGGTGAAAATCTATCTTGCACAATGTACTAATTAGGACTAACACATACTAAAGGAAACCTTACTACATGTATAAACACACTGGGCGAAATGTAATAGGGTGTGATTTTTTAGACATGTGCGATTTTTGGTCAAAAACGGCCGAAATCGCACATTTTCCGAAAATCGCACATTTAATAGGTTGAAAATCGCGGTAAAAAATCGCACTTTTTACCGCGAAATCGCACTTTTCTAAGTGCGATTTTTAGTCACATTTCAATTCGCATCCAGATGTTTTCCCATTATAAAGTATACAACTCGCAAATGTAATAGGGTGCGATTTTTGGTCAATGTTACCAAAAATCGCAAAAAAAATAGACCAGGTTCTGACAGGCGATTTTGACAGAACCATGCACAGATCATTGAGATCTGTGCATGGTTCTGTTAATAAAAATGTGTAAAAGTGTTTTTATAAAAAAAAAACGGCGTGGGGTCCCCCCTCCTAAGCATAACCAGCCCCGGGCTCATTGAGCCGGACCTGGTTCCAAAAATACGGGGGGACAAAAAGCATAGGGGTCCCCCGTATTTCTGAAACCAGCCCCGGACTCTTGGACCGGTCCTGGTTCCAAAAATACGGGGGACAAAAAATCTGGGGGTCCCCCGTATTTTGAAACCAGCACCGGGCTCCAACAGCCCGCGGTGTCATGCCACAGCCGGGGGACACTTTTTATACAAGGTCCCCCGGCCAAAACATGAGCACCGTGGCTGGTCAGCCTTGGACGGGGTACCTGGAGGAGTGGGGACCCCCCCAATAAAGGGGTCCCCCCCCCCCAGGCTTCACCCGTCCAGGGCTGAAGCCCGGGGCTGTCACCGGCGTCCGTGGCCAGTGGACGCCGGCCTGATAGGGTTAAATTCATCATACATATCATTACATTGCTTTTTACCGGCGAACTACAAGTGCCAGCAGACCTCCCCCGCATGCTGGGACTTGGAGAACCACAAGTCCCAGCATGCGGGGCATTAATGGGCCCGCTGGGACTTGTAGTCCACCTGTAAAAAGAATGTTTATAAAAAACACACACACAGAGAAGTACAAGTTTATTACACACACACACCTCAATTTTACACCAGCGTTACTTACCATTCCTGGATCCAGCGCTGGTCTGGCTGCTTTACAGCCGGCTCCCCCCGAACTGACAGGCAGCGGGGAGAAGCGGCTGTCTCCGTCGCTTCTAACAGCCTCTGTAGCGCTGTCCGAGTGCTACAGAGGCTGAGAGCGTGATTGGCTGAGCTACAGTATGCGTCTCCATGGAGACGCATACTGTAGCTCAGCCAATCACGCTCTCAGCCTCTGTAGCACTCGGACAGCGCTACAGAGGCTGTTAGAAGCGACGGAGACAGCCGCTTCTCCCCGCTGCCTGTCAGTTCGGGGGGAGCCGGCTGTAAAGCAGCCAGACCAGCGCTGGATCCAGGAATGGTAAGTAACGCTGGTGTAAAATTGAGGTGTGTGTGTGTAATAAACTTGTACTTCTCTGTGTGTGTGTTTTTTATAAACATTCTTTTTACAGGTGGACTACAAGTCCCAGCGGGCCCATTAATGCCCCGCATGCTGGGACTTGTGGTTCTCCAAGTCCCAGCATGCGGGGGAGGTCTGCTGGCACTTGTAGTTCGCCGGTAAAAAGCAATGTAATGATATGTATGATGAATTTAACCCTATCAGGCCGGCGTCCACTGGCCACGGACGCCGGTGACAGCCCCGGGCTTCAGCCCTGGACGGGTGAAGCCTGGGGGGGGGGGACCCCTTTATTGGGGGGGTCCCCACTCCTCCAGGTACCCCGTCCAAGGCTGACCAGCCACGGTGCTCATGTTTTGGCCGGGGGACCTTGTATAAAAAGTGTCCCCCGGCTGTGGCATGACACCGCGGGCTGTTGGAGCCCGGTGCTGGTTTCAAAATACGGGGGACCCCCAGATTTTTTGTCCCCCGTATTTTTGGAACCAGGACCGGTCCAAGAGTCCGGGGCTGGTTTCAGAAATACGGGGGACCCCTATGCTTTTTGTCCCCCCGTATTTTTGGAACCAGGTCCGGCTCAATGAGCCCGGGGCTGGTTATGCTTAGGAGGGGGGACCCCACGCCGTTTTTTTTTAAACTTTTTTTTTTTGGAACAAAATCGCATTTATGAAAATGCGCACATTTTCATGACTAAAAATCGCGGCAAATCGCGGCAAATCGCATTTTTTGCCGCTAATTCGCATCTCATTACATATGCGAATTCGCGGCAAAAAACGCGATTTTTAAAGGTGCGATTTGGTGCGATTTTTTTTTAGTCTAAAAATCGCACCCTATTACATTTCGCCCAGTGTGTGTGTGTATTTTGTAGGTTTTATTATGTATAATTAGCTTAAATTACATGACATTTCTGTATTGCCAGGATGTGCACACACCAAAAACATACATCTATATACAGTATGTACATTTAGCCTCAGTAAAATATTATTAACAATCTACACATATACTGTTTCATGTGAAAAGAAAACCAACAACTTCTAACTTTCATAAAAAAAATTATTTAAAACAATAACTAAAACTTTTGAAGAGTAAAATAATAAAAAAAAAAAAAATTATAAAAGCAGGTCTGTAAGGTCCTGCAGGTCTGCAATGACCAGCTGTAGGTGGTGGCGAAGCCGCATGAGGGCACCACGGACACCCACATCTGCTTGTGGTGGGGCATCTGTGGGCATGTAAAAGGGGCAAAAATTAGTCATGATATTCATGCATACATTTCACATACTCCTACATAAATCTAAGAAATGCTAGGTGACATGTATGTATATATATATGTAGAGAGATAGAGAGAGAGAGAGACAGAGACAGACACACATAGATAAATATATATGACACATACATATATACATACATGCATACATATTTAATTAATACTGTGTTTTTGACCCTCTACCCTTTACTCTGCAGAAGACCTAACAGTCATAGTGTTTCTTCTGATTCACAACCCACCCATGACTAAGCAATGACAAGCATGTAATGTCCTCCGTCAATAACAACTTGTCACAATCTCCTCAGTCTAAGTTCAGTGATGGGTCGTGGCATGGGAGTTATGCAAATGTCAGGAATGCACAGTACACATCCTCAAAATCATTATTAAGTCTAAACCAACCTACAATTCTGTGAGGGAAAAAAACAATCTGAACCACAGGGGGTGTTTAGGTAGAGGAGGCTCCAGGGACACTGACAACTTGTGACTCCATTCTAAGGCAGGCCTGGCCATACTCCATTTATAGCATACATCATATAGTTTATAAATATCATTCACCTAAAACATATATTCAGCTATATGATGGGACAGAATCTACGCTTGCAGCAGGTGAATTTAATCCAAAAATGATAAACTCATCCCTTTACTCCAGGATCGTGTTTAACTACACCGGTTATGTGGCAGTAAAAATGGAGCTCCAAGCCATCCCACAAACCTGTGTAATTAAGATGTGTCCTGGATGAAAGGGATGCCTTGGTCACCCCATCTAACCCGTAACTGTGTCTGTAGCTACCCACTTTGTGTTATGTATTAATAGTATTGTAACAAAAATTATCCTCACCAGTGCTACATAACAAAGACGAGTACAAATAATTGATGAATGATGCATTATGTATACATACCGATCTCTTCACCCTCCACCACCTCACACGCCTCCTTCTCTGCCTCGGCCGCCTCCTCTACATCCCTGGCCTCCTCAATAGGCACGACCGCCTCAGCCACCTCCTCCACATCCTCCTCCGCCACCAACACCTCCTCAGCCACCTCCTCCACATCCTCCTCCGCCACCAACACCTCCTCCACCACCACCTCCTCAGGCACCTCCTCCTCCTCCACATCCTCCACCACCACCTCCTCAGGCACCTCCTCCTCCTCCACCACCTCCTCCTCCACTTGCTCCTCCTCCTCCACAACATCCTCCTCCTCCACCACCTCCTCCTCCACTTGCTCCTCCTCCTCCACAACATCCTCCTCCTCCACCACCTCCGGCACCTCCTCCTCCACATCATCCTCTTCCATCTCCTCAGGCACCTCCTCCTCGCCCTGGCCTGCCTCTGCCTCTTCCCGTGCCTGTCGTGCTTGGGCTCGTGCTGTGTGGGAGAAAACAAACATCAATGTCAATGTAGGGTCATTGGGGCACATGTATTAAGCCATAACAAGAGATACATGGAAGGGTGATAATGATCAAAAATTATGCTTTAAAGTTGCTCCTTACTGTTAATGGACTTAAAAATCTGAAATTTAAGTTATATGTGATTGTTAGTAATTTGTTAAATCATTACAACCCTTGCATTTATCAATGGTTAACACATAATACATCAGGCACATTGTATGCATCAGAATCAATAATCCTATGTAATTACATATAAAAGCCACATGACTGCATGTTAACCAGGAAGAAGCACACATAACAGTCTATGGCCTTTTAAAACCATGGACACCCACTTAACATTCGAAAATTTGTGAAGTTTATATATGCTATAATGTAAGTGCGAATTTTCCTTGTGTAAATACTCACAATCAGCAATTTCACTCCTTATCTGCTGGAGTAAATCTGGCTGTCGCCTGCGGAGGTCTGACCACCGCCTCTCCAGTTGGGCGATGGTCCTCCGCACCTGGGTGCGGGCGTAAATACGGCGCCCTGCCGCAGCATATGCTCGCCGTTTCTGGCCATTAGTTATAAAGGGCCCCGCACAGCCCAGCCTTGTCTCCATGACGGAGACCAGTGCCCGAAGCTCCGCAGGCGAAAAAGGGTCTGCTCTGCGTGACTCCGCCATGTTAGCACTGGCATAAATCAACCAATCATGTGCTGTAATTGGTTTATCACAGTTATTTGTGTTAATAACTTTATTGTTCATTTTTACATTAACAGCGTCTCTGCGCCAACACAAATGGCGAAAACTTCTCATGCCTTAACAACGGTAGTGCTGATGTACGCCAATGAACAAATCTGATATATATATCATTTGGCTAGATTTAAAACACAGTGTGTATGCACTTTGCAAATCGAATAACGCATCGCACCGCCAAGCAACGCGTGCTATAGCTTTGCAACGCATAGCTGTACTTTGCATTACTTACTGTATGCATCTATGTGTATGCGTACATTTATGTTTAAAAGACACATACACATACGTGCAGGTATCCTGAGTCCACCATTATACACCAGAGCTGCCTGCCTGCCTGCCTGGCTCCTACTTGAAATGTCTAAACATTTAAAAAAATTCAAATATCATATATATATATATATATATAGATATATATAATATATATCTCTGCGAAAAAATCATACATCTACACATAAAAAATTCACCAACACATAACAAACATACATGTGTTAAAAAGAGAATAAATCAATGTACTCACCAGACATCAGTGATAGTATCAACTACAATAATGAAGATATAACAAACACATAAGATCCCTTGCACAAGGTATAATTATGAGCAGCTATATTGTACTTCCAACAAAACTAAGCACATATGATAAATATCTCCTATTTCTTTGCCATTAAGAGGGCAGGCTGCCGAATTGTTGTTTTGTAAGACTGAAAAATAACACACTGTACATATTTGAAGGGGTGATTTTTATAATAATTGGTGTGTTGTGTCCAACTATATAAAATGTACCTGAAGAATCTTTGGACCACAGAGTCCCGCAGCTGGTATCCCCTACGGCATTCTGGGGAGCGGGATGGGCGCAGGGGCGGATCTTGCGGCTCAGATGGAACCTCCCACTCATCAAAGGGTATCTCACGCCGCACAGCAATGTTATGAAAACATACACACAGGCCCACGATCCTCGACACCATTTCAGGCGCATACTGTAAGTCACCACCAGTGCGGTGGAGCACTCTAAATCGTCCCTTTAAAAGGCCAATTGAGCGCTCCACCACTTGCCTGGTGGCAACATGCGCCCGATTGAATGCCTCCTGTGGGCCAGGTGCTGGGGAGCTGTACGGCGTAAGTAGCCAGGGCGTACATGGGTAACCGGAGTCACCCAGAACCCACGCATCACGGCCTTCTAGCTCTTGGAGTCTCTGCCAAATCCCGGTTTGTCGGATAACATGAGAGTCATGGGCACTTCCGGGAAACTTCGAGTTGAAGGCGAGAATTTCCATGGATGGGCCACATACCACCATCACGTTGAGTGAGTGGAACAATTTCCGGTTCCTATATATCTTCTCACTTCGTGATGGAGGCACAAATGGTACATGGGTGCCATCCACAGCCCCTATCACATTAGGGAAGCCAGCAATTTGATGGAAGGCCTGCTGGCTTCTGCGAAGGGTCTCTTGGGCAAAAGACATGGCCATGAAGTGCCCCTTGCGCCTAAACATGGCTGACGTCACACGCCTCAGGATTCGGCAGAAGGCCGGCTGAGATATTCCAGCAAGTACTGCCACTACTTGTTGGAATGATCCTGAGGCGCAGAAATGCAAGACCGCCAGCAGCTGAGTGTGAGGCGGAATTGCTGTCGTGATCCCATGAAGAGGTTCCAGATCACTCTCAATTAGCGAGAGAAGATCAAGAATGACATGTGGCGGTAACCGGTATCTAGTAAGTACCTCATCATCGGGCATCCCAAAGAGTGTCACCCGTGTGCGATAGATTCTAGCACGTCCTGGCCTCCTTGCCCGACGAGTGGGGAGAGCCGCAAGTGCCCTTAGCCTCCTAGCCATGAAACCCATCATTGCTTCAGCAACCTATAAATAAATGCACATAAATAATGATGCACCTATGCACATAATGGCCATATCCGAATACAAAGAATACATTTATATGCTTCAATACGTACAATAGACGGCCGCCCAGTGAAGTCCCGAAGATCCATATTAATCTATAATGATGTTACAATAATATGAACTCAATACACACCGTCCGAAACACACAGATGCTTACAACATGTAACTACTAAACACTACTTGAGTATTATAGGTGTCTGCATTTGATGCCGACATCATGTACTATGACACATTTCAACTATTGCTGGGACATGTTGTCCTGCAATAGATGGACACACACAGGTTTAACACCTGTGAGTGAAATAGTGAACATGTGACATGTTTCAATAATGCTACAAAGCCTTTGCTGGGCCAACAATCTGTACTCAGTGAGCCAATGGTGCATACATTAATACACTTACATTGTTAATGTATATCATATCTACAAGGACCATGGAAGAGCTTACCTTAGAACCTGGCCAACTACAGATCTGGAGACAAATGATTCTAGCATCAAACCACTATTTATAGGCCTATCACATGTGTTGTGTATAACATTAGTGATGGGTATTGCATGACTTGTGGCCTGGATTTGCTAAGGGAATGGGTTACTTTTATATTTCAATCAATCTCAACAATACCACAGTAGTCATGAACATTCCCAAATAGCATGTATATTGTGCGATACTCACAGGTGAACATTATATGCAATCTTAGAATAGGTGACCGATATTTAATGTAGAAGTTACGCCAGGTTTTGCACAATGGAATTTCCGCAACTATGGGCGTGGCGTATGCGGCGCGAAAACAGCACGCCGTACGCTGGCGGCCGTTACGCTCGCGCACGGAACGCAGGTGTCGCTGATGTACGCCAATTACACAAACAGTATATAAAGGTGTATTAGAATGTGACAAAGTTGCTGCAAACATGGCTGGATCTCAATCTGAGGGAGACCAGGAGTTGCAGCAACTCTTTGCCCGCATGGACTCCAGCACCTCCTATGTGCCACTGAACAGGCAGGCAGTGGGAAATGATGATGCAGCTGGCCCATCAACATCAGGCCAACCTGCAGCTGGCCCATCAACATCAGGCCAACCTGCAGCTGGCCCATCAACATCAGGCCAACCTGCAGCTGGCCCATCAACATCAGGCCAACCTGCAGCTGGCCCATCAACATCAGGCCAATCTGCAGCTGGCTCATATGCAGCCTCAGCAGAATCATTTGAAACACAACCGGTGACTTCCCAAGATAGTAGCATGGGCAGCACTTCAAGTACAGCGACACGTGGCCGTGGGCGTGGCCGTAGGCGTGGCCGTCGGCGAACGAGGGCAACAGAGGAACCAAGTTCCAGAAATATGGCATTTGAAGCACAGGAGCTTGCCATCCTGGTTCCGCGAGCACGTGATTGGATCGAGTGTCCACAGGAGAGGCTGACACACACACGCAGATGGAAGATTTGGGAAGACATAACAGCGGAGATTAATGCAGTGGCGCCACAAGTTCGTGAGGCGGAGCACGTCAAGAAGAGGCAAGTTCATTTGTGTTAAATGTGACCAGTAATAGACCAGTAATGTGTGAATTCATGCTTAGATGGATTTGCCAAATGGTCTGTGAGGTTGGTACGATACACAGACATGATTGACATGTCATTTAGTTGATAGTTATAGTAGGGTGAGTGTGAATGTGTATTGTAAGGGTTGATTTCATAGTTGAATCTAATGTTATGTTTTTGACATTAAGCACATGTCGTAATATGTAGCACAGAGCAATGGCTGCAACAGCAAACATCTGGAGTGACATGTATTAATATGTCAACTTACATTGCAGGTGGCATGACTTCAAAACCAACCTGAAGAGGAAGATGACCAACCGGTGGGAACACAGCCACAGATCTGGGGCCGGGCCCATGCCATCACGCCTACAGTTCACCCCCCTGGAGTTGATGGCCGAGTGCTGTGTTGCAGTTGAGGAGGTCAGGGGGGTGAGCACCATGGACAGCGAGGCCCCAGCTGAAGTGTTTGCGGCTTTTGTGGAAGGTAAATATGTGTCATGCCATAAGATTGTGGAAGTAATTATCTTAGAATGTGTCCTAATTGTGTTTATAATTTTCAACAGAAACCCCACTGTTTGGTGATGACTCTTCTCAGGAGGTGGAGGAGTCCGTGCCACCTGGCCCCAGTGGTAGGCCTGTGCAGCAGCAGCCATCGGTCCAAGCCGATTATGCCAGCTTGGCCCAGATGCTTGGAGACATTAACCAGCAGGGAGAGTTGGCATCAGAACGGATGCGTAGGACAGAGGAGATCATGGCGAGCTTGGCCAGCACCCAGCAGTCCATCGCTGTGAGCATGCAGGCCATGGCTGAGGCGCATCAGGCCATGGCTGCAAGTGTTCAGGTGCTGGCCGAGCAAGCCACGCGTCAAAATGATCTCCTCCTCCACCATAATGAGCTTATGGTGGAGCTAGTTGGCAGCAATAGGGTCCTAATGTCATCCGTTTCTGGTGCATTACCACCAGCAACACTCCCTGCTGGCAGAGGGGGAAGACCATCCACCCCCTCACCAGCATCTGCTCCACCTGGGCCAGCATCTGTCCGTGGCCGTGGCCGAAGAGCTGCTGCACATGCCAAGGAGCCTACCAAGGGCAAACGTGCCCGCAAATGAACTTGTGGGTGCATTAATCTCTACCGTTATGTGGTCCCAAATCTTTCATTGTGCTGTGTGTGTCAGCTTCTTGTGTCCAATCACGTGCTGAGGGTAACCAGATTAGCCCTTGGTTCAAATGTCATTTTTGGTTCCCCTGTTGCCCTCTTTTGCCTGCCATTACTGTCTGCTGTACTTGAAGTGATGTTGCTAAGTCCCTTTGTGTTCCAAATGATTCTGCTGTGGTTATGAATGTGTAAAATTATATTTATTTTATGTTATAATTTATTTATGTACATTCCTGCCCTGCTTTTTGATTTCTTCACAGTGTCAGTTTCTGTGACATTTATTTAAATAAATGTATTTATTTTTCCTAAATTGTGTGGTTTAATTAGTACATGTAGAATACACATGTGGATTGATAGTATTAATATTCAGTGATGTCCATTCTTAGCAGTTTCAAAGTGTGTGACAAGTACAGCATATATATATGTGTGTGTTTAGTAAAGGTTCCTTGAAGCAGCAATGGTTTCAATTGAAGCACTGACAAGCGTGTCATTAGTGAGTAATGAGTAAATGAGTCGATTGTATTGTGTTCAGCTGTTACTGCTTGTAGTCATTAGGCGCTCCGTTCGCCTACCGCAGGACCGAGTGGTTTCCGCAAAGCAATACTTGCTTATGGACACCGCACATTTCTATCGGTTTTGTTCGCGTGCATTCGGAGTGCTATCCGAATGCACGCCCCCCAACATAAGTGTACTCCCCCGTGTCCGCCCATGTTTCCACCCAGTTTTGCCCACTTTGAAACTACGCCCCTGTGTCCTTCCGCATGACGCCCACAATACGCCCATATTTCCCGAGTGATTGCGGTGCACAGTTTTGTACGGGATTAGCACGAACAGGTACGGAGTCCATGCTTGGCACATGCGCCTTGCGTTCCCCACGCATGCGCAGACGCCGTAAAAACGCTATCCGAAAGTATTCGGGAAAGTACGCATCAACCAGAATAAGGCCCACAGTTATGGTTATGCCTGCCACTGAACAATTCTGTGCAAATAGGAATCAGTCCCTTTGTTTCTTACAGATAATTTTAGTGGCAGATCTACCTTAGCAATCAAAATTGTTCTCGAATATCTGACTTGATTTACTATAACAGATTTTTTAAATTGTTGCTCAGAAATCAATTAAGTCAGCCAAATATAGTTATTCCAATGGGAGCACATGAACAGTTATAGCAATATGGGTACTTGTTTCCTAGCATGGCGCCCATGATTCCATCATACGACAACTCATCGCATTGCATCGCATCGCACGCAATATTACGCCACCCACACTATCAACGGCAACCCGAAGCATGGCGAGCCCCGACCTTTTTATACCCCTGCTATCCACATCAGCGTGGAGTTGATTTTAGATAGTGTGGCGAGCCACCGAGCCCGAAGCATGGCGAGCGGCCGTGTAATACGAGCCCGAAGCGTGGCGAGCGCAGCGAGCCCCGCGCGGGGACATGGATTACTTTACATTGTATTCCGCATCCCCTCGCGGGGCTTGCTGCGCTCGCCACGCTTCAGGCTCGGTGGCTCGCTGCGCTCACCACACTATCTAAAATCAACTCCACACCAACGTGGAACAGTGGGGGGTATGAAAAGGTCGGAGGACACGTACTGCCGCCCCTCGCGGGGCGCTCTGCGCATGCCACGCTTCGGAATGATGTGGATTCTGGGGGTTACATCTCATTGTAAGCACCCATCACATGTCATGGCATGGGTGCTTGTACAATGAAATATCGCATCGCATGCCATTTGCTGGCATGCGATCCTATTCGATATTTCATTGTCCTGTGCATTTAACATGGAGATTGCATCGCATCACACATCACTCATAACAGTACGCAATGCCATGCGATGGGCGCCGTGCTAGTACCGCAATATGTATCTTAATACAGGAATTGGGAGAATCAGGGTATTTTGTCTTAGCTTGATCAGGCAAAATGGATATCTGAACATCTTTGTGCAACAAAACACCCCACCTCATCACATAGGCCCTATTCAGATCTGATCGCAGTACAAATTTGTTCTCAAAATGTGAAAAACCATGTGCACTGCAGGTGGCCCAGGTTTGGGCAATAAATTAATTGCACCAGCTACATACTGTACAAACAAAATGGTTTCTCAGTTTAACAGCGCTTTTAACCGCAGCTAGAATGCTATCCAGGAGCACCACTCCTTAACACATAAACAAGAAAACACAATAGAGGATAGCTTCCCAGCGCTGGTTAGGTCCAATTAAATGTTCACGATGTTCAAAGCTTTATGCCCTATGGGAACCACACTGACCTTGGTGTTGGTCCCTATGTGCAAAACAAGGTTTCTTTAACAGGTTCAAATCCACTAGGTCCTTATTGCTTGTATTAAAGCATGGGGAATTTACAACTGACCTGATGTTAGGCCCCTATGTGCACATCAAGGTTTCTTTCAAGACTTCAATGCTCGATGTCAAACACACACTCTATATCAGATAGTACTGACCTGGTATCAGTTCCCTATGTTCACATAGGGGTTTCTTTGTCGTATTCCAGCCAGCCCAAAGGATTCCCAACTCCAAGCCACGAAATTTCCAAAAAAGGGGTAATTTATTGTATAAAAAAGTGTATTTCGAATACAAATACCAAACACCAACGCGTTTCAAAAATAAATCCTTCCTCAGGGTGTAACCTACCCATAGAATGTACAGTACCAGATGAGGCGGTCATTTTGAGTGTTTTACATAGAAACATAGAAACATGGAATTTGACGGCAGATAAGAACCATTTGGCCCATCTAGTCTAACCCTTTTTTTAAACATGTTACTTCAAACCATATTTGATCCTTATTTGTTGGTAAGGATGTCAATATGCCTATCCCAAACATTTTTAAATTGCTTTACTGTATTTGCCTCTACCACCTCTTGTGGGAGGCTATTCCACTTATACACTACTCTTTCTGTGAAGTAATTTTCCCTAAAATTTCCCCTGGATCTTCCTCCGTCTAGTTTCAGTGCATGTCCTCGTGTTCTGTTGCTCCCCTTCTGTAAAGAATGTCTCCCACCTGTACCTTGTTAAAACCCTGATATATTTGAAAGCTTCTATCATGTCCCCCCTTTCCCTTCTCTGCTCTAAACTATATATATTAAGATCTTTTAGTCTTTAGTCTTAGTGTTATATAGGATACCATGGGAGCAACACCTAGAAGAGATTACACCACGTGGGGAAATTGCAGCATACTAAAGCCTGATGTAAAGGCCTGACATAACTATCAATTACAATAACTTTTCTTCCCACCCATGGGTGTACCAGGCAATGTCTCCATCTTGGGCTTACTACAAAGGTGGGTGAAAATGTAAGAACATGTGTCATATGATATGCACTGAATGGATAAATCCACATGTTTTCAATCAGCAGAAGTATAACATCCAGGGGGTCATAATATTATATTATAAAAATAAAAAAAGGATTTAGAAAATAGTCTCTGCCAACTACATTGTTTAAAATAACTTGACAAAACCTTGGATGTCATAGTTACAATATTTGATTTCACAATATTATTATTACTATTCTGCTGTTAATACTGAGAACAGTTGTTTCCTGTTCAGTTATCCATACGCATCGGAATGCCACTTTGAAGAAACCATTAGAGCTTAAGGCTCTGAGCTAAGCTGAGCTGGTGTGAACCACCTCCTTTGTTTTTAAAGAATTTGGTTCACCTTAAGCATTTTCTAACCTTGTTTTATTATTTGAAGTTTATGGACTCTCTTTGCAACATATCATTACAATGCAAAACAAAGAAATAGTGGTTCAAGTGATAAATAACTTGAATGTATGAACTGCAGAAAGAAGGGTCTTGCTGTACACTTGAAAAACACTTCAAATGGATTCAACATTTTAAAATAAATAACACCTAAATAATATAAAAGACACATGGCATTCTTCTACTTAAAATTGCAAACAGAGGCCTTTATAGAATATGGATCATCTATGTTAAACTTCTCACAACAGCTTAGTACACAGTATGTAATCCTTAGAAATGTAAATGCAGGAAGAGATGCAAACCACCCCCTGCCTGCATAACATTTCCATCTTGCATTTTGGATTGCCGAAACTGTAATGTGATTGCACTTCGGGATGAAAATTGCAACCATCGGTCAACTCTCCATAATCAGGAATTTGCCATTTGGGCATGGCTTTTTTGGGGGGGCGGGGGTTAAGTATGCAACTCGTGTCTATTTAGCCCCACCCCCTCCTCGGAGACCCACAAATTGCGGGATTTGCATTACTGGGGGCAGTGACTAATGATGTCTCCATCAGCCCCTACCCCAAAGTGCTGCTAACAGTCTCCTCTCCAGGGTTCTTCCTGAGAGGAGCCTGTAAAAGTCAGAAACCCTGATATAACTGGCAGTGGAGCAGGAGATCCAGGTGGTGAGCAAGGGGAAAGCTGCTGTGCTCTCTCTGCTTGGCTTTCTACTACTGTCACATAAAAACACTATTCCCCATAGAGATCTGCACTTCATCCATTTACTAATAACCCTGTACCGAAGCAATATGGCATTGAAAGGTTAGTATTAATTAATTTGTAAGGAGACAGGTGTTAATAATGTGATGTTGCATTCTAATGCTACATTCAAAATAAATTAACGATAAAAATATGATTTTGAAGGGAATGTCATTTTTGACCTACATGATTCAAGCATTTAGATTATTGTAAGATATTTCAGAGTATCAGAAAAGACTACTATTTACTTAAATTAACTGTTATATAGTGCCACATGCATTATATATAAAACAAATAAAAATATATAACTCTATCCTTCAAAAATATGTATCACTTTCTTTCCATCGTGCCCATGAGAAAGCCTATGATTTAATGAGCTGTGTTTGGTAATTTCTCATCTTGGCTTCTGAGTGGCTTTTCAGACATCTCTATGCTCTCTGTAGGATTTCTACACACATCGTTACCACTCATGAAGCAGGTTATCTGTGAAGTATGGTGGAAGTTTGCCCAGGAGAGAGCATAAAGCAGTCTGAAGCTTAACGCACAAGCTCAGTCTTTCAATTAGTACACATATCACAGAGGACTATAGACTCTCGTGAGAAGGAGAGGATTGCAGGATATAGATTTATTTGACTAGATACACAGTATAGAATGCACTAAATATTTCAAAATTAAAACAGGGCACGTGATCAGGACAGATTGACATCATCCTAAAAAGCAGAAGCAGTACTCGATGTTTTGATCAAATAGTTTTTGACATATTTTCTGTACATTTTGTATATCTCTAATGCATTATTTACATATCAGATTTTTATTTTATTTGTATAGGATGTACACAGGATGTGATCAGGTCAAGTGCTCAGAGCCGGACTGGCCATCTGGGCTTCTGGCAAATGGCAGAAGGGCCGATGGCCTTGTGGGCCAATTTTGTGCAGCCCACATGCTGTGGCGGCTGGGCAGGAGAAATCCGACTTGTGGGTGGCCAGGCAGGAGGGAGCCGCTGCCCTAAATGTGTGTGCACGTCTGGCCACATGCTGCGGCAGCCGGGCAGGAGGGATCCGACTTGTGGGTGGCCAGGCAGGAGTGAGCCGCTGCTCTGACTGTGTGTGCATGCAAGGCCACATGCTGCGGCGGCCTTGCAGGAGGGATGTGACTTGTGGATGGCCGTGCAGGAGGGAGCCGCTGCCCTGACTGTGTGTGCACTACTGCTGCCCCTCCCCCTTCCACTTGAGGTGGAAGCTGCCTCTACTCCCCCTTAATGTCCCCTTTTAGGGGCATTAAGTTTATAGGCATACTGGGGTCATTACATGTGGTCATTACATGTATACTGGGGTCATTACATGTAGCAATGTGGCATAATATATATAGTGGGCATAACAGTGTGCATCATATTGTGTCATGGGCATAGCAGTGTGCATCATATTGTGTCATGGGCATAACTGTGTGCAGCATATTTAGGGATGCCAATCCCGGGGCATTTTTTCAATTCCGGAATTCGGGATTAAAAAACGCTCAATCCCCGGATTCCATGGATACCCGGGATTGAGTTCATCAATGTAATAATGAACTTTTATCCCCCCTATAACCCTAAATCAATTGCCCCGCAGTGTACTTGCAGGCAGACAGGAGTTGGACACAGGCAGGAGGAGGTATGTGGCTGTTAGGAGCCAGGCCTTGCGGTGCACAGTAAAGGTCCCAGGCAGCCGACTATTAGGAGGCGGTGCGCTAATGAGGAGGACCGGGCCGTGTAACGCAGAGGAGAGGACCGGGCGTGCAGTTTTTAGGGCCACATCCTGGGATTGGACATCCTAAGCATATTGTGTAATAATGGGCATAACTGTATTCAGCATGTTGAGTATTGGGCATAACGGTGTGCAGCATATTGTGTAATGGGCATAACGGAGTGCAGCATATTGTGTAATGGGCATCACAGTGTGTTCCTTAATGTGTAATGGGCATCATGGTGTGTTCCATAATGCATAATGGGCATCAGTGTGCTCCATAATGTGTAATGGGCAGTGTAATGCCTCCTTTTTGTGAAGCCTTTCCATGAGGCTACGCCCCTTTTTTGCCACGCAAGGGTCCCGCCTACTGCAAGTGGGCCTGTGTGCTCAAAATGCGAGGGCTGATTTCTGGTCCCAGTCTGGCCCTGCGAGTGCCTTGGTCACTTTTATTTTGATGCATGATAGTGTTTAAACATTTGGAGCATTTACCAAACATTTAGTATGGGATTTTATTGGATATCAACACAACACAAGTGTTTCTTTTATTTAAAGTAAAAGCTATATTCAATGAACTGGAGGATCTGACAGTTGTACAAAAGATTATGGGGGTACATTTTTAAAGTATCAATAAAGATTGATTACTGTAGCTTCAGGCTAAGCTTCCTCCATTATCTAGGCCAAGCATGGATAACCTGTGGTTCTCTAGCTGCATGCATTGCCACAGTTTTAGCATTCCCTAACAGCCAAACCGTGGCAAGGCATGCTGGGACTTGTAGTTTCACAACAGTTGGAGAGCCACAGGTAGTCCATGTCTGATGTAGGCGAAGCAAGGGAAGATATCAGGGAAATGATTATATAAAATATGTGCTGAAGAGGATAATATCAGCTAAATTTATAGAGTTGCAGTTGGCTGCAGCTTTCCAGCTATTGTTTCCTTGTTAGGCCACATGAATCACAAAAACACCAATGTCCTCTGCCTATGCAGTCAGGTACTGTATAACAAACTACAGGTAACCGCAGGTAATCTTGCCAGAATCTGAAAAATAAAACCCTCAGGATTACAGTACCTGACAGGTTGGGTATCTCTATCTGGATATTCCAACCTGAGGTTTTCAGAATCTTTCAAGAAGGGTCCCTCCAGCACCTTTTTTCATACTTACCTCATCCTCTGGTGTCCACGGCGGCCATCAGATTCGTCTTCACTCTTCAGCGGCATGTGGTACATATATGCAGAAACTGTATTGATTATCTGTATACAGTAGTAACTGCCTTAAAACATGTTGAAAATGTAGTGCACAGCATCTAACACATTTAATCGTCTATGCCTTACGTTATGTAGGCAGTATATAGTATGATAGTACAGTATATAATAGTGTGCATACTGTATGTCCAGGCTATGCAAATTCTAGTCAATACATCAATTAAAATAGTAGAAAATATTGTGACCTGGTAAACATATCCCCCTTTCAGCCACAAAGGTGTTTTTTTTTTTTTACATCTGTAGAGATTTTTTAGCAAAACATTGCAGTAGTAAAATAAAACCAAACAAAAATCCAGCAGCACACTAAAGAAAAGGCAATCAGAGATTTAGATCCTCTATAATAATAGAAAATGCAAAGATTTCTGTTACATTGATTTGCAAACATATGGTAAGCCACCAGCCATATCAAGGTTTCTTGGTTTGACAGTCCTTTGCTACAGCATAATACAGATTTGGCCACTACATTTATGCTCCTTACAGACATAGGACCCAGAAATTCCCTGCTCATACCCGGGATTTTCTTTTATGCCAAAATCCCAGACAGACGATAATGAGGTCATGCACAGGTGGGGTCATCCTCTCATGTATCAAGCGGTCCTTCCAAGCTAATTCCGAGTCAGATCATTCATACCCCTTTCACACAGAAAAGTAAATTACCTGGTTCAAAATATGTACCTGGTAAATTGCTGCTCAATATGGGTTCTATTCTTATGTGAAAGTTTTACTCCAGGTCTTCGACCAAGGAGAAAAAAATTGTTGGAGATCCGGGAATTTTGACCTGGGTTGAGCCTTTCATACAGAAGAATGCCTGCGGTAATTATCAAATTATTGGGTAGAAATTTTTGCACATTAATAAGCCCTTTTAGTCACGCCAAGAGACTATTTGTGCGACTTTATTCCTTAAAATGTATTAATGGGTCATAAGGGGAATATAGAGGGACTTATGGCATATATAAGGAGCTTGTGGTCTGACATAGCATGGCCATATATATCATCTAGGAGGCCACAGGATTATATAATATAACAGTGGTTCTCAAACTCAATCCTAAAACCCCACACAGATCACATTTTCCAGGTCACCCAGCATGTGCACAATTGCATTAATTGCATTAATTAATCCCTGGCACATTTGAAAAGATACACAGGTGGAGCTAATTTTTTAACTTTTGATTTTGTGAGGAGACCAGCAAAACATCCACTGTGTGGGGCCCTGAGGCCCGACTTTGAGATCCTGTGCAACATAATATTCTTCTCTTCTCATTCAAGCAATGTAATGTACCAAGTTTTTGGCCTTGAAAAATCTGGAAGCGAAGCGCGTGCCGGCTAGCGGTCAATTACTAGGATTGTATTTCCAATTATGTATTCTCTTTACAGGTGACACCAATTGACAAGGGCATTGTGCATTGACTGCTGACCCCCTATGTACCTCTCGGGGATACAGCAGTGATGTTAACATGAACCTGTTTTAGTTTGGTATAATGAATCTCTAGTAGCACTATGAATAGCACGATACACAGTTGATTACCTCACATAGCCATAGAGCTTTAATTTCAGAGGAACCACTGTGGCTGTTACTCATACGATAAACTAACTAGTACCCTAAGCGGTGACACAAGGGTTAACTACACTCCAGTCATGGATATACGTGCAACTGGACCCCCGGCTTAATTGCATGTTAATTCATCCAATTTATTTTGTAAAATGTCCAAACAGTCGACATGATGTCGACATTCGCAATTTAAGCATATATATACAAATGTTGAACTGGTGTAATATGAAAGGAGTTGTCCTTCAGTGAATTTTAAAAGAGACATTGTTGCAACAGACTGTAAACCTAAATCTGCAACATTCTTTCCTATACTCTGACATAAGGGATAGGAAATCTCAGTGTTTTACAGTACAAGAAAGAATACACATTTAATCAGATTCATTGCCTTAGCATATACCAAACTAAGTTTATTATACAGGTATGACGTGTTATTAGTCGACACTATGTCGACACTTGCAATTTAAGCAATAATAAATTCTGTACTGTTGATACCAACACATAACAAGACCTGTCTGTTTACTGATCTAAAGATACACTGTTGCACCTGATAGTAACCTGCATTAGGCATACTCCTTTCTATACCCTGACATAAAGGGATCGTGAATATCACCGTCAAAATATCATAAACATCTGGGCCCACTGTGTTACCTCTAAGGCATGATACCTCCCAGGAACAGACAAACAAAGACACCAAAATCCATTGTGTAGAAATTTATTGAGCAACTGGTGTCAAGATCAGTAATCTGATACATACCACAATAGTGCGCTACCACAATAGACCGCTTAGGTGCGCTACCACAATAGACCACTTAGGTGCGCTACCACAATAGACCGCTTAGGTGCGCTACCACAATAGACCGCTTAGGTGCGCTACCACAATAGACCTACTTCTCTCTCTCTCTCTTTCGTAAGATAATGTACCACCAAGGTGCACACACATATAAAATGTGTGTGTTTTTTACTTCTTTTTTTTTAACCTTTGTAATAAGCTTTGGTTACATTTTGCCTAAGACAAGTGCATTTTTATGTGCTATGTGTAATTTCTGCCCTCTGTTTTATTTTGTATTTATTGGTCATTGCATAGTGAAAACCTTTTACCTTTTTTTTTTTTGGTAAATTCCATTATTTTATTGCAATCACAGTGTATGTACATAATCTCCTCATAACATACTGTATATGGGCTATTGGCAAAATGTAATGACCCATCTGGAACTTGTAGGATCAGAACACATTGCAGCTGGGCTCATCAAATAATTATTCACTCTCAGTTTAAAGCAGATTCTGAATAGGACTGTAGAGCCTGAAATCCCCTTGCATCAACAACCTTTTTGTGTGTGCCAGTCACTACTGTATGTTAGGGATTCAGTACAGTTTGTGAATCTCAAGTGTTTGACAACATTCAGTACTGTAGATGTAATAGTAAATAAATTCAATCTTTCCAAAATTCATATAATAAACTAAAATAATACTCATGGTGCCCAATTCGGACCTACTCACTACAGTGCGTACTGTATATTCAGAGCCTAGTGAGCAGGTAACACTGCCCTGGTGAACACACCTCCCCGCCGCCCTAATCCCCTTGATATGGTGTGTACACACTTGTACAATTTAGACTATATTACAATTTAGTCTATCTGCATACAATATATACAATTTAGACTATCTGCATACCAGTGGCGTAGTTTCTCCCCCCTACCATAAAATATTCTTGCGCCCCCCAAGAAGGGGTGAGGCGATGGACTAAGGGGCAATGCTGGCTGAGCTGACAGGCGACCCAGGCATCCAATATGTACTGCACTAGGTCGCCGCTCATTAGATATGTACAGGGTTGGACCAGGTCAGCGCTCACTGCTACCTGGGTCACCTGTCCGTTCAACCAGTGGCGCCCACCACAGACCCTGCTGGCGATGCTCCCCCAAGCCACCGCATGGTCTGCCACATATGTAGCTACGCCACTGCTGCATACAATTTAGACTATATAGTGCAGATGTGCACTATATAGTCTATGCAGCCAAGACTTTCTGGCTGCGGTACGGGTACGCGCATCGGGATCGCATCGGGATTGCAAGGGTTAAAACCTGTGCGATCTGCATGCGATCCAGACGAGATTTTGACTATATAGTCAAAATCTCATGCACATTGTACAAGTGTGTACACACCAATAGGCTTTGAGCTGATGTGTACATTTACACCTCTGCTCCCATGCGCACGCACAGAGTAAAAATAATTTGATGGTTGCTCACTATCGAATAATTAGATAGGTATCTGCTGTCCCTGTTTTACCAAGGTGAGTCCTGGATAGTATATTACCATGGCAGGATCTTATCCTATAGTTCTAACAGTGATGAGCAGACTTGTCCAAACTGTGGCCCTCCAGCTGTTGTGAAACTACAAGTCCCATCATCCCTTGCCACAGTTTTGCCATTAGGAATGCTAAAACGATGGCAATGCATGTTGGGATGTGTAGTTTCACAACAGCTGGAGGGCCATAGTTTGGACATACCTGGTGATGAGAGTACCTGGAATGTGCTAGGGGGAAAAAAAAATGCTATATGACAGACAATATTTCTATTTATAACTGCAGCACTTACAGAAAATAAACAGAATAATTAAGTGTAACAGATAAGTAATTAGTAAAGTGAGGGCTCAGGAGTCCATGCAACATTAGTCCCCTGAGTTGCATAGCCCCGAAAAGAAGGAGAGGGGGAGAGAGGTTTCCTTGCCATTCTATTAGGTAAGATGGTAGTGTTTTGTGATGTGGCACCATGGAGCCCATTTACTGCTGCTCGACCGCTTAGCAATTTATTGTGGCTGCGCACTAACTTCGAACACGGCTGCACTAAACAGCCATCACAACATCAGATGGAGCACAATCCAAATAATGGGGCAGATGTGTTAAAGGGTTACACAGGGAGCGATATTTACTAGTGAGCGACTTTAACTAAGTGATTTTGACAATGCAATTTGACTAGATACAACAGCGATTTTGACTAAGCAATTTTGTCTATGGTAATTTTGACTATACTATAATTAAAATACTTGGTTGGTATTTAATTGCAGATCGCCTAGTACATATCTCCCTCAGCAGTGAATACCAGCGATTTTGACTAGACAGCCAACAATCTAGTCAAAATATTCTTGCCAGGCAACTCTTTTTTACTAAGCGATATTATAGGGTGATTTGTCTAACCTTGACAGCGATCTTTACTAACCTTCTAAGCAATTTTGACTATGCAGTCAAAATCGCTTAGAAGGATTGCTCCGTGTGTACGTTTAAGCCTGGAGAAGTGATAAACTGGAGATAGAGGGCCAGATGTATTAAGCCTGGCAAAGAGATAAACTGGAGTTAATGTGGAAGAAGATAACGAATCAGCCAATCGGCTGTGTTTGAAATATGACAGTTGGGAGTTGATTGGCTGGTGCATTATCTCCTTGCAATTTAACTCCAGTTTATCTCTTTGCCAGGCTTAATACATCTGCCCCAAAGTGACAGGAGATAAAGCATCAACCAATGAACAATGGAGCAGATGTGTGGAGATTCATTATGGGGGAGAAGGGGTATTATCGCAAATTATGTGCACTGATACCACTTCTCCCCCATGTATGAAGGACCGCACTAAATGATAGCAGGTCCAAACTGCAGAGGGTCACTAATACAGCTCTCTGTTAATTTAATCAATTAGAGGAGGAATAATAACCAGTTTTGTATATGCAAGCACTTCAATTGAAATGTATTTTAAAGAGTTGAAAGGTTTTTAGGAAAATAAATGGAGTTTCTTAAATTCAGTGTTAAGTTTCCCACTAGGTACATGAGGTACAAATCTAGGGGTGACACTTTCTTGTGGCGGGTTGGGGCAGCACAACCTGCTCACATGCATGAGAGCCCTGTTAAGCTGATGGTAAGGTAAGCCCTGGTGATTTTTCCCCATCATTACTACTTATTGTTTTATTTTGTAACTGAGGAGAGGGGGGAAATGGGCAATGGTCTGTAGATTGTTATGGTTGAAGAAGGAGGAGATTAGTGCTGCTTTGACTGTCAGGAGGAACGGGAATGGGGCAATGACATGAATGGGGGCAAACAATAATGTTGTGCCTAAGAACAGCCTGACTCCTACATTTTCCCAACCTAATTAAATTTACTTCATTGGTAGTAGATCAGTACAATTGGTGGGAGTACATTAGTACACATAAAGGTACTTGTTTAAGTTCACAGCGGCAGATAAAGCATGCGATATCGCATGCAATTTGCATATGATTTGCATACGATTTGATGTGCAATGCGATTTAGTACCTGTTCATAACCCCACTATCCACTATGGCACAGAGTTGATCTTATATAGTGTGGCGTGCGCAGCGAGCCCCCCGAGCCCAAAGCGTGGCGAGCGTAGCATGCCCCGCGAGGGGAACGTGGATTACTTTACATGCATTCCGTGTCCGCTTACCAGGGAATGCATGTAAAGTAATCCGCGTCCCCTCGCGGGGCTCGCTACGCACGCCACTATTCGGGCTCGCCACACTATATAAAATCAACTCTGTGCCATAGTGGATAGTGGGGTTATGAACCGGTACTAAATCGCATTGCACATCAAATCGTATGCGATATCGCATGCAAATCGTATGCAAATCGCATGCAATCTATCTGCCGCCATTAAACTAAACAAGTACCCACATAAATAAAGCATCACAAAGATGAATATCAACTGTTTACTAACATTTGGAGGAGTACTTTATATTCTCTAGTTTTATATTCATAATATACAGTACAGTAGGTGCAGTTACTATAATTGTGACCTTAAGAGGAACTGCTGTAGATTTGCACATGTGTATTACACTACCAGGTGGACTAATGTTAACAAATTAAAAAGTTCTAATTTGATTTATCCTTTTCAGACTCCTAGATTAATGAGACTTGTATTTCCTAAACTTCTGATTTGACTGTCTGTGAATGAAGTAATTCATTTACAATGTTAATTGTTGACAAGTAATTGACAATCTTAAAAACAATGGGACAGATTTATTAAGACTGGTGAGGAGATAAGGTGGAGAAAAAGTGGAGATACAATTAAAGGAGATAAGGCACCAGCCAATCAATCGCATTTGAAAAATGACAGTTGGGCATTGATCTGTGGTTTTGTTATCACCTTTCATTTTATCTCCACTTTTTCTCCACTTTGGCCCTTATTGTGGTTCACTCGCAAAGGCAAATTCCTTTTCAAATGGACAAAACCATGTATACTGCAGGTGGGGCAGATATAACTTGTGCAGAGAGAATTAGATTTAGGTGGAGTTTTACTTCAAAGTGAGATCTATATTGCAGTGTAAAAAGAAAGCAGTCAGTATTTTCCCTGCACAAAAACAAAATAACTCACCCAAATCTAAATCTCTCTGCACATGTTACATCTGCGCCCCCCCCCCCCCATATGCAGTGCACATGGTTTTGTACATTTGAGAAGGAATTTGCCTTTGTGAGTGAACCAGAATAATGGCCATTATCGCTTCACTAGTCTCAATACATCTGCTCCACTGTGTCATATTTCCAGCTTGTAATTAATGAGTAGCAGCAAGCAGCTTTTGCAATGATTGAACAATTCAATCCAAATCCAATTTAAACACCAGCTTTAACCTTGGCATGACATCTTTAGTCCGGTTGCAGGTCTTAAAATGTAATCTCTTAAATACTACACACTGGGCCTTATTCTAGTTCACTCTTTCTGACAAAATCCTTCTTAGATGGACAAAACCATATGCACTGCAGGGGGGCAGATGTAAAATGTGCAGAGAGAATTAGATTTGGGTGAGTTATTTTGTTTCCGTGCAGGGTAAATACTGGCTGCTCTATGTTTACACTGCAATATAGATCTCACTTTGAAGTAAAACCTCACCCAAATCTAATTCTCTCTGCACAAGTAACATCTTCCCCACCTGCAGGGCACATGGTTTTGTCCATCTAAGAAGGAATTTGTCAGAAAGAGTGAACTAGAATAACCCCCACTGTGTCAGTTGGCACTGTGTTGCATGCAAACATACAAACTTTTTGTGGTTTGAATAGTGTTGCTATAGAGATAATAAAAACTCAGATATAGGCCCTTATTCAGATCTGATCGCAGTACAAATTTCTTCTCTAAATGGGCAAAACCATGTGCACTGCAAGTTGTAACATGCGCAGAGAGAGTTACAATTGGGTGAAGTGTGTTGAAACTGAAATCTAAATTGCAGTGTAAAAATTATGCAGGTAGTATTTACCCTGATAGAAACAAAATAACTCACACAAATCTAAATCTCTCTATACATGTTAAATCTGCTCCACCTGCAGTGCACATGGCTTTGCCCATTTTGAGAACAAATTTGTACTGCGATCAGATCTGAATAAGGGCCATACTGTATAGAGGTGATGATGGTTTTACCACCAAAGAAAGCAGAGATGGTATTAATACTCCAGTTTACTCTCTGTATAAATAGAATGACAGTCTTAGAATGCAGCATTCAAAATGAAGAGAAAGGAAAAAAAAAGACAATAAAACTAAATAAAACTTACATTACAAGACATAAAACATAAATCTAATACTAAAAAACAGAATACATTTAAAGTAATCCGTGTCCGCTCGCCACGCTTCGGGCTCAGTCGCTCTCTACGCTCGCCACACTAAAATCAACTCCACGCCAACGTGGATAGTGGGGGTACGAAAAGGTCGGAGGATGCGTACCGCCGCCCCTCGCAGGCTCACTGCGCTCACCACGCTTCGGGTTGGCATTGATCGTGGGGGTGGCGTTGAGTATGGGGGGCCATTTAACATTGTAAGGACCCATCAGGGTGGTTGTACAATCAAAAATCCTATACCATCACATCGCATGCATCGTATGCGGCTATATGGCATGCGATGCGATCGCATAAGATGCCATAAAATGAAAATATTGGGCTCCATGCTAGGAAACAAGTACCAAAAAAATTCTAAAAATATTACAAATACATATAGACAGTTTCGGTTAATGAAAACATAGGATTTGGTAACAATTTCAATTTGATCAGAAAGGATGCAATGTTTTTTCTTATTGAAAAAGCTTAACTTGTGACTGCCAATGTTTTCTTATCATGATCTTTGCAATCTCCTTGTACATAGGGGGTGATTCCCAACTGCTCACTATGAAGCAGTTGGCCATCCGGCTGAACGCCCCCCTGCTAAATCCCCTTGGTACCATGCAAGGGGATGTGCATGAGAACCCCTCACATGCAGCTGCTAGCAGGATAAATCACTCAATGGTTGCCTAGATAGAGAAATATAGGGAGAAAAATTAGATTGTAGGGAGGGTATGGAAAGTTATGAAAAAGGTATGGAGGTAGAGAATGGGAATAGCGTGAGCTGAGGGGTGATTTTGGGGGGTATGTTCTATTGTGCCCACACAGGTCAGGGGCATTAGAATAGATTCGATGAAAGTAGTTATGGACAGCATACTGAATTGCAAGCATTATCTTTGATTGTCATGCTGTTAGAGTACTTCGATACTGTATATTGGAACATAAGAGAAGCCTCATTCTAATGCATATGCACATGGTTAATAGATGGTTATCCAGAGCAAGGATAGAGTAGTATCAGCAGGCTACAGTTCCTATTGCCCCTGGTCAAGAATGACAAGAACTCTTCCAAGAACAGATAGCATTCTCTTTGCTTAGACAAGGGCCGGTATTCAACTGCACGGTGAGCCAGAAAATCCTGTTTTGGATTCACTGTGCGCTCACTGTGATTCTCCTTCCTCCCTCTCCGCCGCCAGCCCTCCCTCTCCCCCTATTCAACTCGTCAGGGGATCACTGCCCCTGGCGGAAAATTTATACTCCCCCAGCGAATGCTGCACAGTGCCGGGATTTTGGTGGAAGGCAGGGAGCTCAAGGAAGGCTGGCGGGGACACAGGCAGCAGAAGCTGTGGCCAGAGGAGACAGGGCAGGCTGGGAGGTGCTGGGGGCGCTGCTCTGGTCCCGCTCCATGCATATGTAATGAGAGGGATCAAGCGCAGTGAATATTAATGAGTGGGTCCCCGCCCCCCTTGCATTTGTCATGTAAAAAAATGTAAATTTAAATTTAAAATATATTCATGTGCTGCTTGTTTTTAATTACAAATTACAAGACCCTTCAAATATTAAAAACACATTCCAGTTCACCTAAAAAAGATGTTGAATGCAAAATGAGGTACTCAGCAAAATTTATGGTGAAAGCATTTCTCCATTCAAGCCTTGAATACGCTCTTGACAGAGTCAAAACCCCATTGAAATAAACCCGCAAATTGCTGCGACTATGAAATGGAGAACTGGCCAGAATAAAATTCACAGTTTCGCTGAAAAACAGCCCTGTTCACTGAAAAAATGGTAAATCAAGAGCATTGAATACTGGCCAAGCTAGAAATGATGAAATTGCATCTGGCATGTATTGAATGTATACACATGAACAACAAGTATACCCACATGTCTTAAATGTCCTATCCTGCCAGTTAACATTATGTACAGTATAATCCGTTAGAGTATGTAGTGGGAGACACTGGACAAAGGGCAGTTTATTAAACACTAGAAAAGCAACACCTTTCTGTTTAGATTTATTAGAATAATACAGTTGAAATCAAAGAGATGTACCCTGATTTTTTATAAATGGTTCTCCTACAAAAGTATGATATTATCCCTAAGACTATGAACTGAGTGCAACAGCAACAACCTTTGCATATGATTACATCCAATTAGGTAATCATATATGTACCCAAAACACCATTAACAGCAGTATACGGAGAATAAAATAGGAAAAGAGAACAGAAAAAGTAGTTATAATTATGAAGGGGTCAACAGTTGTAGAGAATAACACAATTATAATATCTCCCAGGTGTTTTAGAATAGAAGAAAATAAGAGAGGGGGCCAGATAAAGCATCCCATAAGTTGAAGAGGGAAAGAGATAATGGGTAAGTGAGACCAAGTCCGTATGAATAACTGGACATTGAGACGGGCAAAGGACATTGTGGTGAACCATTAAAAAGAGCTCATGAAGTTCAATAGTTATAATTAGAAGTCTAAAACATAAACATATCACATTGATCTGAAGTGCAAGTCCTGACCTTTTCAGAGGTGTGAGCAAGAGGGCATACTATCCATTAATTGACTTCCTAAATTCAAACTATTCCTTCTGTGGGACATATAGTACACACTTGTGGCACACTGGAACTGCAAAGTTAAATAATACTGAAAAAGCCTATGTGAGTCTCAGGAAAGGATGGATTTGGATGAGTGGCTGTCTACTAGAGCCCTTGGGTGAGATTTACTCTTCTAGAGTAATGGTAATAATAAGAAAACAGCTGAATGACTAACCCCTACCATTTCAGGCAACCAAAAGGGTCACAGCCTATCTAAAGGGATACAACAAAGGGTGAGATTTAATATGATGAGAGATTCAGAAAGTGAGAGATTTGGTAAGAAATCTCCAGTTTTTTTAAAAAGTGGCAATCATTTACACTGCAAAACCAGTTTGATGTTGCAGGGTAAATGATTGCCGCTTAATAAAAACTGGAGATTTCTTCCCAAATCTCTCACTTTCTGAAGCTCTCATCCTATTAAATCTCACCCTTTGTTGTATCCCTTTAGATAGGCTGTGACCCTTTTGGTTGCCTGAAATGGTAGGGGGTAGGTCATTTAGCTGTTTTCTTATTATTACCATCACTCTAGAAGACGGGTGGGCTTGCTCTGATACCTTAAAGTATATGTGTTGGACAAGCTGCATTCATCCTCCACAATAAAGGGGTTAAAGTTAAAGCCTTTTATGAATGTATATATTACTTTTTTTGAACAAGGTGAATTGTTACCATGTCAAAGCGCTGTAGTTAAACTGTATGTCAACTCTTCATTGAAAAAAACATTCTTATAAGACTGGATTGGCACAATGAAATAAGAAGCATGGGTACTCTTTACTTAGAACGGCGCCCACGATTTTGATCGTGGGCATCGTTAGTAAAAAATCGCGGGCATCGCATGCACTAAAAAATTGGGTGCGATGCGACCGACGCGATGCCCGCGATTTCCCATAGGGAACAATGTTAAATGTCTCAATTGACCCGATTTTCCTGTTCAATGCCTCAATTGACCCGATTTTTCCATAGGAAACAATGGTAAATGGCCCACAGAGGCCAAATAGGCACCCTGAAGTGTGAAATGGCCCCCACAATTGTTAACGCCACCTCACGATCAACGTGAACCCGAAGCGTGGCGAGCGAAGCGTGGCGAGCGCAGCGAGCCCGCGAGGGGCGGCGGTACGCGTCCTACGACCTTTTCATACCCCCACTATCCACGTCAGCGTGGAGTTGAGAATAGAAAGTGTGGCGAGCGCAGCGAGCCAGCGAGCCCGAAGCGTGGCGAGCGCAGCAGGCCCCGCGAGGGGACGCGGACAGCTGTGAAGCCCGCGAGGGGACGCGGATACCTGCGAAGGTATCCGCGTGCGCTCGCCACGCTTCGGGCTCGGTGGCTCGCTGCGCTCGCCACACTTTCTATTCTCAACTCCACGCCGACGTGGATAGCGGGGGTATGAAAAGGTCGTAGGACGCGTTCCGCCGCCCCTCGCAGGCTCGCTGCGCTCGCCACGCTTCGGGTTGACAATGATCGTGGGGTGGCGTTAACAATTGGGGTGGCCATTTCACACTTCAGGGTGCCTATTTGGACTCTGTGGCCCATTTAACATTGTTTCCTATGGAAAAATCGGGTCAATTGAGGCATTGAACAGGAAAATCGGGTCAATTGAGACATTTAACATTGTTCCCTATGGGAAATCGCGGGCATCGCTTCGGTCGCATCGCACCCGATTTTTTAGTGCATTCAATGCCCGCGATGGCCGCGATGGGCGCCCTTCTAGGTAAAGAGTACCGAAGCATGATTACTGTATGTAATATTGTATTGATCAGTGTGTTTACCCAATGTTAGGTATTTAAAAATTAGAATATTCTCAAAACTATTTCTCTATAGAGGGATACTATTATTTTATTAATTAGTATGTGGAGTACTGAAAAATGTAAAATACAAAAAAAAGAAACGGTGTGTATTTGCATTTTCTTTTTTATGCTCTTTAGTAAATATTTACTTCTGTTGCAAATGCACTAAATGATAATGAGTGTTCAGTAGATCAAAAATCAGAAACTGTATGAGCTTTAAAATGATTGTCATCTAAATGAAAATGTGACAAGGGCCTGATTCAGACCAGCTCGCTAATCAACATTCTTTTGCTGCTTAGCTGAGCGAGCCCCACCACAGCGTGAATGTTTGTGCCTGCATGCAAATGTGACAAGTGACGCATGGGGATGCCCAGCATTTTTCTGGGTGCACCCACATTTTTTGTGGGCATGCCATGGAAACACGGGTAATCTTCATGTGACGGCACCCTTCCCACCCACTGCCCAACCGGCTGTGTGCGAACACCTCGGCGACTGTGATAGTTGCCGAAGGCACTCACACATGGGGTCTGCACATGAGTATATACGCCAATACGCATGTGCAGATCCGAAACATCAGTCCCCACAGCAAATTCATAGAGAACCGATTATACCTGTATCAGGCCCTTAAGCTGTTTACACACGGGCGCGATAGGGGCTGAAATCGATGGAAATATGGTCGCTGGCGACCATATTGCCAGTGATGGGAGTGTGCCCTGGAGATAAATCGCCGTGTGCGCCGTGTGCGCGCTCCCGCTCTAATCGCTGGTGCGACCAGCTGATTACCTCTGCGGCACCGCCGGCAGAGGTTCCCTTTCATCAGCGACCATCTCTGGTCGCTGATGAAAAGGAGAAACTGAGCAATATATTGCTCAGCAATATATTGCTTAGCAATATATTGCTGAGCAATATATCTCCCCCCATGTATACGCACCTTAAGTGCTTTAAATACATACAGTATGCTCAAAAAACCATCCATTTGGACATACCCTAATAGATACAGTTAATATGTGAAAAATATATAATAACACTCTAGCTACGAGATCAAATAGTCTTAGATCAATTAATGGTTTTAGATATAAGACACTGAAAGCTGAGCAGAAGTACTTTGTCCTTATCTTTCAGCAAGGTCAGCTAAATAGACCAGTGGAAAATTAAATGCAACACTGGGGATTTCTTTTGTGTGTTTTTCTGAACTCTGCTCCTGGAACTTGAGAAGACAACACAAATGTTTTCTAATATATATATATATATATATATATATATATATATATATATATAAAACACCTCTTTCAATGTATAATAAACTCTAAATTGAGTTATAAAACAAAAAAAACTTACATAAAATAATTCCCTCTGAAATAATTTAAAGAGAACACCATTGTCTGTCAAATGAAATCTATAGAGAAAAATGTGTATCATTATATTTACAGTATATTGTAGTTTTGAGTGTCAGATTAAACCTAC
This sequence comes from Crinia signifera, assembly GCF_055691185.1. NCBI lineage: Eukaryota > Metazoa > Chordata > Amphibia > Anura > Myobatrachidae > Crinia > Crinia signifera. The sequence goes on from NC_139219.1 coordinate 202,656,618, forward strand.
GGTAGTTATTGTACTTTGTATTCATGCATAGTGTACCTATAATATAGTATGTTATATACTGTATTGAAATGAACATGCAGCACTTTGTCATTTCCGATGGCTACATCAGTTCTGAGCATAGAGGTATTCTAGTAGAAAGTATTGCTGCTCAAATTGTTTTGCAATCTCACTTGCAGGTGGCTTAATGGATCATTACAATTTAAATTGCTTACAGGAATGCTGAATATATTCACAAGGGACGTTAAATGAGCCATATTGTACATCATTTAGACATTGTCTCTGGACAAAGGATTTCTGTAACAAGCGTCATTAAGGTGTTTTATATGTGTAAGACTGAAAGCAAGACCGATATCTTTTTGATGAAAATAATAGCTTGATACTGGCAAAATTTATGTTGAATTTATTTGGAAAGTCATGGGGCACATAGAAATAATTTATAGCAGGTGCAACCAATTGGTAGAGACCTGTTATAATGCATGTTTATGGGCACTGCTGCACTAACACATTAGAAACAAACAACACAGGAATTGCAACAGGTTTTATTTAGTAAATAAAATGATCATACAGTAAATAGTGGCTCTTATTCAGGTTAACTCGCAAAGGCAAATTCCTTCTCAAATGGACAAAACTATGTGCACTGTAGGGGGGGGGCGATGTGACGTGTAGAGAGAATTATATTTTGGTGGGGTTTTACATCAACGTGAAATCTATATTGCAGTATAAAAATAAATCAGTCAGTATTTTACCTGCACAGAAACAAAATAACTCACCCAAATCTAATTTTCTCTGCACATGTAACATCTGCCCCCTGCAGTGCACATGGTTTTGTCCATTTGGGAATTAATTTGCCTTTGAGAGTGAACCAGAATAAGGGTGTTAAGCTCTTCCTCCCTCAATCTTATATACATTTTAAAGTTAAATTATAGTATTATTTATTATTATTATCCTTTATTGATATGGCACCCCATGGGTCCTGCAGCATGTAATAAAGAACACAACAAATTGAACAAAATAAGAAAAATAGCAATTTGCAGTACAAATCAATGTAAGACCAGTACAAGCTATTTAAAAATTGCTACATCAGTAGACACGGCACAGAATTAAGCATCGGGGTGGCCGAATCTGAGGACTACATGCCAATGTAACGTGTATGAAGTAGAAAATAAACAGTGACACATATGAGCATGTGCAAAAATTTTTAGGCAGGAATGGGAGGCAGTAATGTTGACAGGAGAGGCACAATGCATTTGTGGAGTGAATAGGATGGGACAGGAGAGTACAGAAGATAAGGACAGAGATCTAAATGGAAGTGGAATAATTGAATGTCTAAAGGTGCGTACACACGGGGGCGATTTTGTGTAATATCGCGGGAAATATGGTCGCTGAGCGACCATATTGCCTGCGATGGGAGTGTGCACCGGCGATATATCGCCGGGTGCGCGCTCTCGTTTTTACCCCTGTAGTGATTGCTGCGACCAGCTGATTTCCACTGCCGGGCTCCCCCCCGGCAGTTTCTTTTTCATCGGCGACCATCTCTGGTCGCTGATGAACAGGAGACACAGAGCAATATATTGCTCAGCAATATATTGCTAGCAATATATTGCTGGGCAGTATATCTCCCCCATGTGTACGGGGCTTTAGAAGTGAGTGTGAGAAGTTTGAATTAGATACAGGAGAATAGGAAGTCAGGATTGGTAGAAAGGATAGGGAGGGATGGCCAATGAAATAGGGAGTTGACAGTTTGTTTGGAGGTGATGTTCTGATGTATATATTCAATATTAAATGTGAAGTAATTGTCAAATTCAAGCATAAACAGCTGGAACAAGTGATTAATAAACACTGGAATGTACTTTTGAATGATCAACTGCTTGCTAAACATGTAAAATCAAATCCGAGACTCTTTCCGATGCGGAATGTGTAGTATGTGCAGGATATGCAAGGGGTCAATTAAATGTGTGCAGGAATATAGGTCGGCCCACACAAAGAAAACGTGTGATAGCAAAAACTGCATTTATGTTTTAGAATGCAGTTGTCAGAAACAAAATGTAGGGAGAACATCCAAGGCCCTGAAGGTGAGATGGGCCGAACATGTCAGAAACGTTAAAAAGGGTTTGGACTCTAACAACGTCTCTGATCGTTTTAAAAAGGTGCATCAATGTGACATTGAGTTTCTTTTTGTGGTATAAAACTAATAAAATCCCACTGGCGGGTGAATGATTGTGAACAGAAACTAGCCCACACAGAGATGCAAACTATATTCACTCTAAAGACGCTATCCCCGCTAGGTCTTAATGGTACTTATGTAATATCTGGGCTCCCGTTTTTCTTATGAGACCGCCTCCCCTCGCGGGGCTCGCTGCGCTCGCCACGCTTCGGGCACGGTGGCTCGCTGCGCTCGCCACACTATATAAAATCAACTCCATGCGTATTTGGATAGTAGGGGTATGAAAAAATGGGGTGTATTTAACATGGGAGCCCAGATAATACATAAGTACCGTCTTAATTTATATTTTGAATTGAAGTGTTTTTTTATGATTTTTATCATTCTTGTACCCCTTGATTTCTATCTTGTTTCCAAGAGAAAAAGCACTGGCACTTTAAAAGAAATCATGTACTGTCACTTTAACAGATTATTGCAGACATGCGAATGTGTAATGTAATTTTAAAATATATACTTTTCTTTTACATGTAATGATACGCAAATGAGGGATTCTGTAAAATGAAAACAGATTTCCGACTTCAGCGATTACTTCTTGAATATGCGGTCCATATATATGCATTCCAAATGACGTCTTCTATACACTGTACAAAGGACGGACCGGGAGTCAGGAAGCAATGCGTTCTATACAAGCTGGCTTGCTAACCAAGGACCAGTACCGGAAGTTGATGTCAATTCCGTATCCACCCGGCAAACCAGGAAGCCGCGGCTAAAGAGAAATAGATCCTTGGTGCGAGTTTGATAGAAGAACTGGTCCGGAAACACATAGTAATATTAACTGTTGGGCTCCTTTTAACATGTATGTATTCAGGATTCCTACATCATGATTATACTGTGATTATGGAAAATGTGTACTGTTATTATCGCTGTTTTTAATTTACTGTTTTTTAATGGATTGATTGTTATATGATGGATGGGATCTGCGAATCCGGAGGAGTCGTGTTTCCCATACATCTTGTGTTACCTGGCTGCTGAAGGGGTATAAATGCCCACCAAGCAGCTAGGGTCTCCACACCTTGAAAAAGGACCACTTTAGGTCCGAAACACTTCTGTGTTTTTTGTGGAGCCAGGAGACCAGCTATACAGTCCTATTCAAAGTTTGTCATCTAAAGGACACTTATCCCTCCCTCAAAAATCCGGGCGATTTTTTGTAATTTTAAAACCAATTTAATCCTGTTTATGGTGGATGGACTTTGGATTGAATAAATACATCTGTTTTCACCATCAAAGACTGGACTGATATCCCTACTGGCATTTTAGGATTAAAGATACCTTTTGATGAAAATTGGGCACTTTACTAAGGTGAGCATACACTTTTGAGGGGTCCTGGTGGAATTGTTGGTGTCATAAAGCTATCCTGTTGAGAGATTGGTGCATACAAAGATACCTATGGGCACATAGGGCCTGTGATACAGGTCAGTAAGAAGGGATCCTGTATGAGCTGTTCAGATCAATTATATTGATCTAATATTCAACAAATCCCCTTGTCATCTTTTCCTCAATATATATATTTCATCTTTTGGCATGTCATAGCTGGTTTAGTATATTCTCCTTGACAGTTATACCCTCTTGAATTCCAATGAGCCTGGAGAACCAACCAATCATTTAAATTGTTTTTGTTGTCACTATTTATTTTATTTTAACATTGTTGTCCTTTCACCGTGCAGGGACATTTCCCGTTGGTCCCTATATATTTTTTAAATTTTTTTAATTTTTCAATTTTTCTAATTTAATTAATTGTCCTGTACAGTACAACATCCCCACATCAGGATTCTTTAAGTCCTCCTCCCCCCAGTTTTCTAGAAATTAAAACAACAAACAAAAAACAAAAAATTTTTTTTATAGAGTCGACATAACTGTAAGCGACTTGTCGTCATCACATGTCACAGCAGTACAACCCCTTTCTTATAGTCATTATATTATATATTTTTCATTTCCCCATTGTCTTTCAGTTTTACCAAATTGATCCACAGACATGTGGTTTCTTTTCTGTGATTTGTCGACATGGGTGAAGTTGACTCACATTGTTGTGAATAGAATTCGTTCCCCCGAGTTTTTGTGCAGTTGGTGCCTTTAACTCCCCTTTGATTGCACAGCAATCTTACCTTAATGAATACTTTCCTATGCGGCATTATGCCCACTATTGGTCTACATGTCTCAGCAAACAGAGCTGCTGACCACCGCGGACTTAAACCCAGTGTTACTGGGAACGATGCTGCTTTTTAAATATGTATTGTTTTTATGTATTTTTTTCTTCTCCTTTGGATTGTATTTAGCATACCCACATCTTAACTCAGTGTCCAATGTAACACTGTCTTCTCGATGATCATGATTTATATTATTTTCACGTTTGTTACACTTTCTTACAGACCACACCAATTGGAGTCCCCAGACAACCCAGCCACCATGGCAACGACGCTACCAACAGACAACATCCGACAGCGGCGTGTCTGTGGCTTAGCAACATAGAAGCTCCCCCAGATGGGCGTGTTTTTCATCTGAGCCGCTGCCGCCGATCACTCAGCTGATCGAGTGACGTCATTGGGGAGCGCGAAGCCGTCCCGGCGGGCTGCTCCGGAGCCCAGCTGGTAAGTGTTTGGTCATTTATTCAATATGTATATATGCAGGAACATGTACAGTTGTAATTTATATGCCTCTGTTCTTGAAAAAAGTCTCAATAGATTGAAACGTTGAACCACGTCAGTGGGTCCCTGTGTGGAATTATTATTTTTTTGTTGTGACATCCTGTGAGTGCCGCCATACCTACCTGCTATCTTCTGTTCCTCTGCCGAGCGAGCCAGGAAGGCACCCAGGCAAAGTAACCCCTGAACAGCCGGGTTGAGTGCCAGTCTTCAAATAGATTATATATATATATATATATATATATATATATATATATATATATATATATATGAGCCGGTACCCGTGAAGGAACAACAGTAGAAAAGAGGAGTGAATTTTACATCCTTCAGTAGAGAGACAGCGCAACAGTGCCCACCACTTGTGTATGTGAGAGATAATAGTCCATTGTTGGGATGGCTGAGGTCCTTCATTATCTTCCTGGCTTTGGCACGGCATCGCTTGCTGTATATAGTGTCCAGGTCTGGGAGCTCGAAATGGATGGTATACTCTTCCGATCTCACAACCCTCTGGAGAGCTTGCCTTTCCTTCTTGGTGCTGTTTCCAAACCACTTTGTGATATATTGATGGTGCAGGAATAGAAATACTTTAGTACTCTTGAGGATATTCTAAAGTCCTTCAGTCGTGAGCTGATAAAGACACTGCCGGGCCTTCTTCACCAGTGAGTTAACATAGCAGGACCAAGTCAGGTCCTGCCATGTTAGCAAAGGCCCTATCGCATACCCGAAGCAAAGCGTGTAGCAGTAAAGCAAGATGTGGAACAGATGTTACACCTAGGGGTTATAGAAGAATCCACCAGTGAGTAGAATAATCCAATGGTTTTAGTACCTAAGCCTTCAGGTGTTTAAGGTTCTGCAATGACTTCCGTAAACGAAATCATGTATCCCAGTTTGATTCTTACCCTATGCCTTGGGTTGATGAACTGGGAGAAAATTTAGCTAATAGTCAGTATCTCACTACACTTGATTTGACAAAAGGTTATTGGCAGATTTTGTGCTAAGATTTTGCTAAGGCAAAAACAGCCTTCTCTACCCAGAGGGTTTATTCCAGTATAAAGTACACCCATTTGGTTTACATGGTGCCCCAGCAACCTTCTAGAGAGCTATGAATAAGTTGCTGTGGCCCCACAGGGAATATGTGGCTGCATATTTAGAGGACATTGTTATTTATAGCTCTGACTGGGAGTCACACTGTCACATGCCACCATGGCAGGACACAGCGGGTACGGTACTCACCCGTCTGTGTTTACCATCGGCTGGCATGTGTTCCGCGGGTGTCCAGGGGGAGGTTGGCAGGTGTCGGTCCAGTGTGGCAGCCTCATACACTATGCTGGGAGACCTGGGTGAGCTGTGGGCGAATTAGCATTTTCCGAAGCCGGGGACGCCATCTTGGATAAGGGCAAACCAGTGATTGGCCAGGTTGTGGAGGTTTCCTATCCCACTGTTCAGTGGGCCTATGGCAGCAACCCTATTGCTATAAGGAGGGCCAGCTTAGGGCCTTCTGGGTAAGAGCAAAATGTTCCTATGGTAGTTCACTTCCTGGAAGCATCCTGACTATCATAGTGCCTAAGCTCACAGCCTATCTGTCTGGTTCTGCAGCACCCTTTCAATCTCCAGCATCAATTCTGTCTGACCGCATGCCTCCAGCCTTCCTGGCCTTGTTGGACCCAGCAGCATTCCTCTGTTTATATTTTTTCAAGTAAACCTTGCAATGACTATTTTTGTTACAGACTGTATCCACTTTCCTCCAGGTTCTCAAGCAAAGACTGCTCCTTTACGTTTATTTTTATTATTATTATTATTATTATTTATTCGTCAAAGAAGTATTTGACATATGTAGGTTATCCCTATACAGATGGGGCTTGGCCCATCTTTGCAGGGCTGGCATTTCTAACAACCATCGCGCCACTCCTGCTCGCACTCCCCTGGCAACGGAGCCTGCCTCCGGTCCCCGCCGCCTCCCCCGCCGTCGCCGCCCTTCGCCGCAGGTACCCCTCACCACCCCGAGCGCCCCTAACCCTGCCCGTCTCTCTGAAGCAGAGATGGGCAGGGACACGCAGCGTCCACGCCGAGAGACTGGGACGTGCATGCGTGTGAAATGCACGTGCGTCTCATTTCAGTGTAGCCCCTGTCCACCGGCGCTCACCAGCAGGGAGGGGCTGGCGAGCCCCAGCCAAGGATGGCAGGGGCTACATCTGTGTGAGTTCTTTTATTAAACCTGCATGTTTCAAACATCCATCTTCTGGTCCGTCCTCAGTCCTTGAGCACCACTTAACTCCATCAACATCACCAGTCATGACACACACTTACCAAAGGTAGAAGCTGTCTTACAGTCTTTACGGACAGACGGGTTTACTGCCAATCCTGAGAAATGTGCCATTGGTATGATCAAGGCCAAGTATTTAAGGTGCATTTTGGGCAGAGGACAGGTTAAACCTCAGCCTAATAAGGTACATTTCTCGGTCTGGTGGGATATTATCGTAGGTTTATTCAAGATTTCACCGCTAGAGTGGCTCCACTAACCTAATGTCTTAAGAAACAGTACCCAGACAAAATAACATGGTCTAGACCAGTGGAAATTGCTTGGCAGGATATAAGACGAGTTTTGTGTTTCAAGCCTGTCTTGCAAGCTCCTGACTTTAGAAAACAATTCGTGTTGCAGACGATGTCTCTGGGACAGAATTAGGAGTAGTTCTCTCCCAACAGGTAGATGGAGAGGAGAAGCCCATCCTCTATCTTAGCTGTAAATTATTACCCAGAGAGCAGAAGTACTCATCTGTTGAGTAGGAGTGCTTGGCCATTAAGTGGGCAGTTGAGTTGCTAAGATATTATTTATTGGGGCAAGAGGTTTTGTTGGTTTCAGACCATGCACCTTTATAGTGGATGCATACAAACAAAGAGTTGAATGCTCAGATGACCCATTGGGTTTTGGTATTACAGCCATTTAAGTTTGAGGTGAGGCATCATCCAGGGAAACAGCACCTTAATGCCGATGCCCTGTCCAGGAGGTTTGTAGGTCCTGAGCATCAAAGCAACCCTATATAGTGGACGACCTCTGGAAGGTGGTGGAGGGCTGTGTACCTGGGCGGATGACACACATAGGGGTAGGTGAGGCTTCCCCAGGATAGTTGAGCATTCCCCCACATGAAAGTTAAGTGGAGGATCCAGACCAGGTTTTGTTAGCAGTAGCAGAATCCCAGGTGTAATCAGCAGAACCTGGGATGTCCTGATTTAAGGCTTCCCATGGCAGAGTCTACACCTAGAGAGAGGGTGCAAATGCACTATGCGATCATTACATTATATACAGTAATCAGAGGTTGTTGGTATATCATTACTCATTACTGAGGGTGTGCAATTTAGAGCCACTTTTCCCTACTATGTATCTGTGTAGAAATACACACCTGAGGTTTGAGAATGCTTCATCTAGATTAGCACCCCTCCCCCACCACCCTCTATGTTTTTAAGCAGGGAACCACCATGGACTGCACTGAGACAGAGGCATAATTCCAAGTACAGTAAGTCCTATTTATTTGTATATAGTGGAGAATTTTGTGGTTGCCGCGCTTGTTTGGAAAGAGCAGCTCCTATAGGGTTAGGATCATGAAAGTTTTTTAAAGGAGCGCTGAGTATATAATTGACTTATTTGTGAATGAAGAATAATTTAAAGAAGGGGTGGTGGTTAGTGTATAAAAATGAAATGGATTTGATATAAAATACAATATTGAATAAAGTGGTATCTGTAAGGAATAAAATTAGTTAATATAAATGTTTACACCCTTTTGGGGAAAAGTTGGTTTTTAGTATTGTGAATAGCGATTGTCCCGGTATGTCTGTCCCTATCTTACCCTGCTTCCGTAGTTGGTGACTTCTCTGGATGTAGTTAGGCTCTTAGTATTTGTTATTAAGAGGGCTTCAAAGCGCAGAGATCAGCTGAACCACGTTTGTATGTGGCAGCCACTGCGCCGATGCTCCGTCTTTACTGAAGAAACCGGAAGTTGTTATACAGCCGCAGAGAGAGTTGGAGATGGGTGTAGGTGACAGCTTGCCGGGCGATCTCTGTTTGGTCCAAAGCGTTTCATGCGACGTGTACTTTTTCAAGGATAAATCTATATGCCAGCATTGTGGGTATTTATAGGAGAAAACTTTATTAGTAAAACAGAAGTTGTATTCCGGAAATGAGGTAAAAACAGCGGGAAGCACATGTTCCGTTCTTATGGCTTCATATATCCAATAGAGGAGTGTATCATTATTTGATGACATTAGATTAAAATAGATATATATAAAGGAAGATAAATATAAAATATATACTGTATAAAGCAGGTACCACTTATAAAAATGCATTTAATTCTATTTCAATGTTGAGGCCTAAGGGATCTAATGTTTTCATGTTAAAGATCCTTTTGGTTTCAGCTTTTCTCAGCTCTTTTACGAAGTCGCCGCCCTGCCAGTTTTCACTTATCTTCTGAATTGCTATACATTTTAAACCAGTAGGGTTCTTGTTGTGCTTTTCCAGAAAGTGGTTGGAGAAGCTGTGAGTTGTTAATCCTTTTATGATATTGTAGATGTGTTCTGCAAACCTGATTTTATTCAATATCGTATTTTCTATCAAATCCATTTAATTTTTATACACTTACCACCAACCCCTTCTTTAATTTATCTTTCATTCACAAATAAGTCAATTATATACCCAGCGCTCCTTTAAAAAACTATTTGTATATAGTGTCAGAAAATTTGGGGTTGGCATCTGGGCATGGGGCCCCCGGGCTGCTCTGGCTGGACTGTCTCAGGTCATTACAATTTAAATACACAGTCACTTGTTTATTATTTATGTGTGCACTCTTTATTTCACACACTCTCTACCTCCAAACATATAGTAGGGACCTTCATACTTATTATTTTACCACTTTACTATCACTATTTGGATTCCATAAGTGTGAGAGAGTAAAGTGTATTACGTGTCAACACACTATGAGAAAGAGTATAGAGTTTTCCTCATATGTGACCAAATTTACGATTAAAGGATTCATGAATTGCTCATCAGACTATGTCATCTATCTGCTAACATGTGGATGCGGAAAACAGTATGTTTGCCACACCACACGAAAATTAAATGTAAGGTTTTTGGAACATAGACGGAACATATTAAATAGAATGAGGTAATCCTAAACATGTCAAGGAGGTTCCTCTAAAGAGATTAAGATAGTGGGCATTGAACAAATTGCTGAGACGGCGAGAGGAGGTAACCGTTTTCAGCAGCTCTGCAAAAGGGAGGCCTTTTGGATATTCAGGCTTAATACCCTGAGTCTTTTGGGCCTCAATGACACAATTGAGTTGAACCACTTTTGACTATTTATGTCTGGTATCATCTAGTGATATACATCTAAATTATATAGTGTTGCCCACTATCTGCGACCTACCTCCCTATCTCTGTGACCCTCTCTGCTTTGATATAGAATTGGTACTTAGATAAACATCCCCTATATATGTTGGTTGCTGCCTGTATCTGTCGGTGGGGGCTCTGGGTAAGTGGGATCAGTGGACAAATTGGACCACCCACCCGTTTTCCCCTGCCACCGACAGACAGTGATCTAACTGGATAAACTGGTGAATTCGTTTGATCCCTGGATGGAGTTTCTATATAGGGATAGGTAGATAATTTGTAGATAATTAGTGATATTACAGTGCTATTACCTATGACAATAAAAATAAAAATGAAGATTCCCCCTTCCCTCTCTTAAAAAATCAAGTTTCAAGCACTTATGCCTAAGAACTATTTATTCTCTGGTTTTTTTTCATGCTATGCGTTATTGGGAGCTTAATTTTATTAAATAAAACTTGCTGGTTGATGTAATACCAACTGGCCCCCACAAGGGGGGGAATTTACTAAAGGAAATTTGTAAAAAAAAGGTGTATTTGTATCCAGAAAAACACTTATTTTTGACATTTACTATCCCAAAAATACGGCAATTCGTATTCGTATTGATAGCACATCAATATGAATACGAATTGCCGTATTTTCGGGATAGTAAATGTCAAAAATAAGTGTATTTCTGGATACAAATACACAATTTTTTTTTACAAATTTCCTTTAGTAAATTTCCCCCAAGATGTCAACCTAGAGTATATTGTTAAAGTCGAATTGCATTCACGCCATTTTAGAATAGTATGGCCGCCATTTTGGTTCGCAGAGTTGCGCAAATAAAGTACACTCCCTCTGCACCAATCCAACTTAAGTGCAGTACTTTGCTCCAATCCCTGAGGACTTGACTTTTGAACTCATAACCAATGGAAATGGCTTTTGACCCCCCTTTGTTTGGACACTATAACGATAGCTATCCCTTCGGCACTGCATCTCCCCCTTCAATCCTGACCGGGCTAAGTTCTATTTGAACCTAGCGAGCTCGACCGGACTGCGCTGCGCATATTGATGAGACGGTAAACGGTTGCATTCCCTTGTGTTCACTTATATGGTTATGGCTGATTGTATTCTGTATCTGTTTTCTTTCCCCTAGTAGAGTTGCAATCATATTTAGTATTGTTAAATCCATTGTATTGCGTGTTATACTGTGTTTCTTCTTTCTGTACCCCCCTGCTGTCCACTAGGGACTAAATACATTATTTGGAGAATCTATCTCCTCACTTTGAGTTATATCCTTTTCTTGACTCTTATTCGCATCTAGCGATAAAGGTGTATTACGGACATTGTCCTTAAAGGTATTCGCAGTTTTGGGTACAAAGTACTGCGAAAGGATACTCTATTACAAGTATCGGTCTAACGTGTATAATACACGACAAAGGTTCGCTACGTTGTGCTACGCTTTGTTCGCACGTAGCTAGGAGTAAAAGGTATTAGTTTACGGACATAGTACGTAAACTGCGCACTTCACTTATTGTTCATCTGGTTATATTTATATCGGTATTGATAATATAAATATATCACTCCTTTACAGATAGGAGGGTTGTCAATATAATAGGATGTTAGGAATATACCAAATGGTATGGATCAACCACCTATGAACTAATGTATTTTTTAAGAGTATGATAGAAATGGCTTTTAAGACCCATTATTTAGCTAAATTATTAAAGGATATAAATGTCTATATATCCATATACACAATAGGATAATGGATATATTTGGAAAAAAGTGTCATATGTATGTATATACACTTTTTATGTCATATGTGGGGTATCAGTAAGTTTTACTGTATGAGTCACTGTCTTGTATTTATGAGTATAATACCCTGCGTATCCGTTTGATTTCTGACTAGGTTCGGGTATTTGCATTTGTGTACATTTGCCATGGTTACCCATGACTGCTGGGTTAGACTAACAGCGGTGGCTGGGCCTAGCGTGATGAAGCGTCTGTTGACGCTGAGTATGCAGGCGCAGTGAACTACTGTGGGTCACCAGGTGGCTCTCGAGCAGGTGCCAGGCAATGTCCTTAGTTGGTCACTATGGGAACGTGGGCGGTTCCTGGCGTTCTGGCATGGCTCCGTCGCTGGCATGATGATGCGCTTGAGGTGCGCGTCATGCATAGGTGTGGGGACCCGCTCAATGGCGCCAGACCGGCCGGAAACCATTGGTGCAGATATCACTGGGGTATGTATAAATATTGTCTTATATGCACTGTTTTTTGTACATCCTGATGAAGAACCGCTATTAAAAGGTTCGAAACATTGAATTACTGACTCTAAGAATATTATTTGGGTGAGTGCTGCTGTCTGGACGCATATGTGTATGTATATATATATATATATATATATATATATATATATATATACAGTATATATATATATATATATATATATATATAGAATGTAGAAACGAGCCGGCACTCTGGTATCCGTAGTAGATGATGCCCCGGGTGCCAACGAGAAGGAGTTGGATATGTAGGAGAATGAACGTGTCACTCCAGGGGTCTTAGTACAAAGATTTATTAGCAAATAAGCAAAAGCTGGTTACATGTCCAGGTCAACGTTTCGGTACTCGCAGGTACCGTTGTCAAGACAGCATGAACCAAGCATGCTTGGTTCATGCTGTCTTGACAACGGTACCTGCGAGTACCGAAACGTTGGCCTGGACATGTAACCAGCTTTTGCTTATTTGCTAATAAATCTTTGTACTAAGACCCCTGGAGTGACACGTTCATTCTCCTACATATATATATATATATATATATATATATATATATATATATATATATATATATATATTGTGTATGTGTATATGCATATATATATATATACACACAAACACACACACATAAAAATATATATATATTTGCTATAATTAATTTTTTTATAAGCTAGCAATACAGAAGCTAACTACACTTCACTGTTCGTAGTATTCATTAGTATTCATAAGAATACTCTTCAGGCAAGCCTATCAAGTTCTACACGCATAACCCTCTGAGGCACTGAGGCTATGCTATTACTGGTGCCTGTCCTTGTGTTTCCCTCCTATATCCCTATAGATTGTAAGCTTGCAACAGGGCCCTCCTACCTCCAAGTCTATCTGTCGTTACCCAGTTTGTTTTATCACTGTCTACTATTGTAAAGCACATCAGAATCTTCTGCGCTATATAAGAAACTGTTAATACAAGTAAGTAAATAAATAAATAAATAAATAAGAATTTTGGAGCTTTTTTCATATTTATTTTTTTAGATTTTTAGTACTGCAAGAGTAAAACAATACAAATAAATGAACAATAAACAGCATTGGACAAATGTTATGCTTTGTTGTGCTTGTTAATGCACATCAAGAACTCCAATAATCTCTTACAGTTCATTGAGCCCTTTTAAAGAAAATTAAACAGCTGTGAATTGCAAGGGAAAAAGTCAATGTGGATTTTCTCGATGCTCAGACTTAAAAATAATGATGTTGCACATCAGACGTAAACTGTATTGTAACTCTCACGGGTAACTATAAAATTTATCTCAATACAGTAGCTTAGAGGTGCACTTCATGAATGTCGGCTTGTCGTCAAGTATCTGACTGATCTTGTGGACCTTAAATGTCAATAAGTTACTGTATTTATGTATATACAGTAATAAACTGCGCTAAGACGGAGTACTATTAAAACGGATAGTTACTAATTTATATATATAACACAAAATATACCAATTAATTGGCTATACAATCGTATTGTGGCCACAATTATAAACATCCCAACATCTCATGTGTACCTTTAGCATGTCATATTTATACATTCTTAACTTATATAAATAAACCTGAAATAAAGACTCGGGGGCATAGGTTTGGCAGAAATTGTTAACTGATTTATTTGTAGCAATATTTTAAGCTAGATTGATTATTTAATTTAGATTAATTAGTTAATGGTGGCCAAGAAAGAACGGCTACTACTATAACTCCACCCCAACTCTAACGTAATTGGCCTAACTCAAAACAAGCGGTATCCAACTACACCTAACAACATTGACTACCCACCCAGCCAGGTGGGGCCGCTGTCCCCGAACGGGTGATCCAGTGAAGGCCTAAGCCAATGAGAGGTGAGTGCACCGAAAACATGCCAATAACATGTAAACATCAACACGTAGTGTGAGCTAATTGATTAAATCTGCCGTTCTTTCCCGCCTATCAGCTAGCGCGATTAAAATCCACCACCCCTATTAAAACAAAAGGGAAGGGAGGGCGGGGAATTCAGCAGGAAGAAGAGGAAGTCTCCTCCTCTTCCTGCAATATTTATAGTCAGTCAACCCAGCCAGTCCTATGCCCTTATTGGATCCCCGAGTAACATGCATCCCAGTGGGACACGCAGATGGGGATGTTTAATACACTCCATGTCCCGTGCTGGCATTACGTTACACTAAACATCTCAACATCTCATGTGTACCTTTAGCATGTCATATTTAAACATTCTTAACTTATATAAATAAACCTGAAATAAAGACTCGGAGGCATAGGTTTGGCAGAAATTGTTAACTGGTTTATTTGTAGCAATATTTAAAGCTAGATTGATTATTTAATTTAGATTAATTAATTAATGGTGGCCAAGAAATAACGGCTTCTACTATAACTCCACCCCAACTCTAAAGTAATTGGCCTAACTCAAAACAAGCGGTATCCAACTACACCTAACAACATTGACTACCCACCCAGCCAGGTGGGGTCGCTGTCCCCGAATGGGAGATCCAGCGAAGGCCTAAGCCAATGAGAGGTGAGTGCACCGAAAACATGCCAATAAAACATCAACATCAACACATAATGGGGCAGATGTATTAAGCCTTAACAAGAGATAAATTTATGTGTGATAAAGAGAGATAAATGTCCAGCCAATCAGCTCCTTACTGACTTTTTTCAAACGTGGCCTGTAACATGGCAGTTGGCAGGTGATTGGCTGGAAATTTATCTCTCCTTATCACACTTGCATTTATCTCTTGTTAAGGCTTAATACATCTGCCCCAGTGTGAGCTAATTGATTAAATCTGCCGTTCTTTCCCGCCAAAGCAGGGGATTTAAACTGAAATACCACCGCCCCGCCACCATCTACACAACTGAATCTATAACACTGATCAGACCCTCCAGGAACATAAACAGACCCTCACTCACTAAATGAACCCCATCAGGCCGGAATGGCAATGAAATCTAATCCTGTCATGGGAGACAACTGCCCCCCCATTAGCCAGCACCCAGCGAGCAACGGCCGCAATAAGCTTTTTCCTAGCCTCATCAATCACCCTGGGATCTTTATCCACTCTCCAACTAAGCCGAGGAATCACATAGGACCAAACAATGGTGCAAAACGGCCATGTTGATTTAATGGCAGCAAGATCGTCCAAGATCAAGCTCCGCAGCTCTAATTGGGACATCTTCCCGAGATCGTTGCTACCCAAATGGATCACCAAAACTGCAGGTAACCCGCATCGACAGACATTCACCAGAAGGAAAGCCCGTAGGTCCCTCCAAGACATACCCCGGACACCTAACCACCTAACCACCCGGGAGCAGGCAAAGGATGGACCCTCGCCTGCGGAGACTGACCTAGCTGACCAATAGACAAAGGAATGGCCAACTACCAATATTTTGAGCCTGTCGGTTCCCAGACCTAAGGAAAGAGACGTAAAAAAGAGGGGATTAGATTGGGTTCTTATTATGAAGGCACATTTAAATATTAGGAGGATCTGCCAAAAAAGAAAAAAACTAATTTTTGATCAATGTAATTGAGGCACAATAATTAAGGTGCCAATAGACATGCTCCAATCACAATTGGAGCCATACCAGGACACAATGGGTAAGAGACAAACAAGGGAGGTTGAGGTATTGGAAGGGGAGAGGAGTGAAGGGTGTGCTCGGCCGGAGGAAAAACGTCTGGACCTGCTGAGGGACTCTTAATTAGACTATAGCCGAATCAGAGAGCCAGATTAATTCTGTCAGGTCAGGCAAAAAGCGAGAAAACTCCGGACGCTGGCCCAACAGCAGAGCATAGCTAATCCCTGAGTAGGATGGACACAGGGTAGGGAAACAGAATGACCAATCAATCCAACAGGCAGGCACACAGATGAACAAGCACAGGAAACCTTCAGGGCAGGAGGTGAGGTCTAATATATTTCCTATAACATGCCAAGCGCCATCTGCCCAAGGACTTGATGTCAGCAACTGGCCAGCCAGTCGCAGCAGCCGTGGTAGCAGCACCAATCCAAAATGAATGGGTACCAAACTCCCTTGGGGAGAGACCCAATCGCTCCAAGCAGTGCCCCAGCATCCAGCGGAACTGGTACACCGTCATCAGTGACCCATCATAATGCAAAAGCCAGGAACCATCCAGAGATGGCCTGACCTCCGCTTACAAAGATGCTAAGGCTACCGGGCAAACGGAGGCCGGAACAGTCGGCGTCATAGAAGCCCACCTGCCTCTGGCTGACTGGTCAGTCTTAGATCTCCTGATTCTAAACCACAGTTCCCTACAATCTAAACGAATGTCTGACACAAGAAGCACAGCATCGCGGACTTCGCAAGAGCAACTAGTTCCGAAATTCTAAAAGCACCATGAAACGCCATGGAAAAAGCTAACCTAAACAACAGGGCTTCAAAAGCAGAATCCGCGCAATGACCCACCCCTTCCAGCAAAGACGGAAGAAGGGAAGCATCAATTGGCCGGCGACTATCAGGACTAACGGGGACCAAGCGTGACCAGCCTTTCATCGCCTTGACCACCAGGAAACATTTAGTAAAGTCGGGAAAACCTTTAAGCCTAGCAAAGAAGGCTTTCCCAGCCAAATAGCGCGCTGCCACTGCCCTGGATTTACCCGTGCAATACAATGACCACAGGAAGGACAGCAAAAGACACTGCCCACGCCTACCTGACTGAGCAGCCCCTCTCGCGAAAGATTACCACTCTGTCCAGACAGCCCGATACTTCCTAAGAGTAGTAGGGGAAATGAGGATTTGGCTAAACCCTCCAGTCCGGCCCGATCACCTGCCAAACATAAGAGGGGCAGGGCACCCCCACATCATCAACCTGGGGCGCTAGTTCTCTAAAGCGCTGCCACTGGAAACGGGAAAGGGAATCAGCGATCTCATTCTCAACACCTGGGACATGTCGAGCCCTAAATAAAATGTTATGTCGCAAGCACTGAAGGGAAAGCTGCGCCAACAAACGTAAAACCAAAAGCGACTTCGCCTTCTGGTGGTTGATAGCATGAACCACGCTAAAGTTGTCACACCAAAAAAGCAAGCTCCTGTTCGCCAAGTGCGGGGCCCAGATCTCCATAGAGACCATGATAGGGAAGAGTTCTAACAACAAAAGGTCCCTAGTGAGACCCTTCTCAAACCAATCGGAAGGCCACTTCTCAGCGCACCATTGACCGGCCAGAAAACAGCCAAAACCCCCAGAGCCAGAAGTGTCTGTGAACAACTGCAGCTCAGCATTTGCCACCGCTGGAGCCAACCAGATCCGCACACCGTTGAAATCCTCCAAAAAGGAGCACCACACAGCTAAGTCACGCCGAATTTCGGCAGACAGGTGAACAAGGAGGTGTGGCTGGTTCACCCCAGCGGTGGCTCGTTTAAACTTCCTGCCAAATAATCTATAATAATAATCTGCCAAAAATAGCTAAACTTCCTGCAAAATAATCTACCCATGGGGATGACCTTGCAAGCGAAATTAAGCTGACCTAAAACTGACTGAGCCTGGCGGAGGGTAACCTTACTTCTGATCTGACACAGGCCTATGGCTTCGCAAAAGTTAACAACCTTATCTGAAGGCAAGCAGCAAAGGCCCCGTACTGTATCTATCTGGATACCCAGAAAAGACAAACAGGTGACTGGGCCCTCAGTCTTATCATCAGCAATAGGGACACCAAACTGGCGGAAAAGGGACTGCAAGGACATCAAAAGGCAGGAGCAACGGTCGGACCCAGGCGGCCCGACGCATAGAAAGTCATCAAGGTAGTGAGCGAGCCCGCTCCCTCCCTCCCGATACTGAACCTCTCAAAGAACGCACAGGATACCGAACACCCCATCAGCAAACATGTGGCGATGAAATACTCATCTCCTATGCGGAAGCCCATGTACCGAAATGCAGCGGAAGCAAGCGGAAAGCCGACTCAACATCAACCTTAGCCATGTTTGCACCCTGTCCAAACGACCAGACCATAGCCAAAGCATCATCGAAAGACATCGAAAGTCACAGAACATCACTCGGCAGGAATTGCTTCGTTGATGGAGAACCCAGCGGGATAAGATAGATGCTGTATGAGGTGGAATTTCCCATGGGACTTCTTAGGGACAACCCCCACCGGCGATATGACCAAGTCTGCCACTGGGGGGTGTGAAAAAGGGGCCCGCCATGCGTCCCAACTGTACCTCCTTGTTCACCTTTTTCCAACAGCACGGCAGGGAGAGAGCATGCAGATTGCAAGTTCCTAAAGGCTCCCCCTCGCACCTCCCCTTTAACCGGCAGACGAAAACCTACACTGAAACCCTCATGCAGAAAAGCAGCCGCTTCCCTATCGGGATATGAGAGGAGCCATTCTAACATGGCCCCCACCCGCACAGGTGTATTCGCTCTATCAAGAGTTCGCACCCCGACAGGTTTGGGGGCTGAACCAGCAGTTAGCCGCTGGGTGGTCCCCCGAGCAATTAATGCACACGTTCTTGTAACGGCAACGTGCGCCCAACTGGCAGGAGGAGTGATTAAATGCGAAGCACTTCCCCTTAGCAGCCCCAAAGGGGGCCGTCTTCCCCCAGGGAAACGGCGAGCGGCGGGAGTTTCCGCCACTGGCCGTTGCTGTGGAAGGGAAGTGGACGCGGAAGAAGTAGCCGTCGCAGTAGTCTCAACCGCATCTAAATGGACCCTTGCTAGCCCCATCCACACCTCCACGTCCTTGCAACCCAAATACAGTATGTGTAAACAATCCTGCTTGCGCCAGAATTGTTCGTCATATGTGCGCCAAGCTGTACCCCCGTATTTGCGCTGCATCTTGTGAATCATATGGATATATCTAATCACGTTGATGTGTTCGTCAGGCCGGTCTTCCAAATAACAAGCCGCGAAAACGCAAAAACTGGCTAGCCAGTTGTCAGAAGACCTATAAGCGTCGGACCCCACTCCACCTTTGTCCTTGGTGGCCTTAAAAGCCTTCTTGGTGTCCTCAGTCAGACTGAACACGACAACTTAATCGCCTTTTTCAATCTTTACCCTGCAGCACTCGCGCAAACCCCTCAACAATATAGTCACAGTGAACAACCCCTGGGAGATTATGCCTTTTCCTCTCTCTACGGGACATGGTGGACACCTTTGTAGGCTTAGCGTGGCTAGCCCGCCTCCCAGCCTCCTTCTTAGCATACTTGGCTGCGCGTTTGCAGGCCCTTGCTGCGCTACCCACGTCTGACCCCCCAGCTGAGGAGGAAGAGGAAGTGGAAGAGTGGCTACCGCGAGAGCCCCCCGAAGAGGAACCCCCATCTGAACACTCCCCACACTCCGAAGAGTCCTCACCTGTCGACTCTGGCTGAGCTGCCCACATGTCATTGTCATCTGCACCGTCATCCGAACCGACCACACCATACACCTAAGTGTCGTCATCATCCAACGCGGCCTCTTCTTCTGCATACTGGGGTGGGGAGGGAGTAGGGAACCGTCTCCTCATCCCACGTACCCCATAAGCCCACTAACCCTGGTTGCAGATCTCCGTGATGTAGTGGCCCCACCTTCCATTGCGGCAACAGCCGACCCCATATCCCTAAACGCTCTTAAGAACTGAGAGAAACCTGGGATGGGTTCATCAGGGGAATGGGAGGACCCTCGCCGGGAGGCCCGGGTGTCCCCAACCTCCATGTACAGACTGTCCACCAGGGGCGCCAGAGCCCCGGCCACAGATGAAAGGGCAGCAGAGAGCATAGAGGGATTAAAGGCCGGAGCAGGAGACCCCGCCGCGAGGCCCCTCCTGGACCCTGAAACGGACCCGGAGTGACTCCCACGACGTGGGACCCCCCGCCCACTGCTATGATCCCCTGCAGCCCTCCCCGCTGGACCCCTCATCCGTAAAGGCCGGTTTGCTGGTCGAGCCCAGCTGGGAGCATAGTCCAGCACTGGAGCAAGGGCATCCCCCACACTGCGGCGCTGCCCCCCACTCCTAGACTGAACCAGGGATCCTGAATCCTCACTGGGATCAGGATCCCCTGATGGCCCGGGTCTGCTCCTCCCCCCAGCCAGAGTGTGTGCGCCGGAAGGCAGCGCATCCCCAGAAGGCACACTGAGACCCCTGGACTGCCTGCCGCGTCCAGCAGCACCGCAGCGGTGTCTCGCCCCCGGCCCCCTTCAGCAGAGCCGAGTACGGAGACCCGCACTGCGCCCCTTGATGACGCAGAACCGCCGTGCGTCACCCCGGCGCCTCTGCTCACCGCCAGCCGCGAGGACGCCCACCCCACTGCCACAGGCGAGCGGCCTGAAACAGCAGCAGCAGCAACACCCCGGGCACGGCGGCGAGGGGCCGGAACCCGGTGAGCAAGCAAGGGGGAGGGCGTGCGAGAGGGGAACAATTCAGCACCGTCGGCAGCAGCAAAGCGAGCGGGCGGCCGGGCAGAGCGCCGAGGGCGTGAGGAGGGAGACCTAGCCGCCATGGGGATAACCAGGTGGGGAGGATTACTACCAAAAACTGCAGGATGGAGAGGAGCCCAAATAATGTGGCCACTCACCAGGAATTCAGCAGGAAGAAGAAGTCTCCTCCTCTTCCTGCAATATTTAAAGTCAGTCAACCCAACCAGTCCTATGCCCTTATTAGATCCCCGAGTCACATGCATCCCAGTGTGACATGCAGATGGGGATGTTTTATACACTCCATGTCCAGTGCTGGCATTACGTTACTCAAATGTAAAATTAGTTAATAAAAACAGAAAAAACATACAAATACATAATACAGGTTGAGTATCCCTTATCCAAAATGCTGGGGACCAGGAGAATTTTGGATAACGGATTATTCCGTATTTTGGAATATTTTAATATTTCAATTATATATTTTGAAGTATCTTGCATTTGTGGTGTATAAACACATCAAACACATGAAAAACACACAAATATATATTTATGTGTGCATAAAACAAGGTTTCAAAAAGCAAAGTTTGTGTATAATCTCAGTCAATCATGTCCCCCGTAGTGCTGTTAAAAATGTACCCAGTAAGTTTTTAGCAAAAAAAAAATTTTTTTTCACTTTAAACTACGGTTTAAACTACGGTTTGCTAATAACATCTGCATACAAACTACTAACATGATGATAATGTCACAGCAGTGACGATACAGAAATGTTTATTGCCATCATTTGTTCATTATGGACTAATTCACTAATATTGGCCATACTGTATTCGAAAATTGGATAGGCAGCTAACTAATAATTGCCATATACTATTGAACTTCTAACCCGCAGTGCTTTGTCTTTTTATTTAGAAGGATTTTTATTACGTATTATGTATTTGTATGTTTTTTTTCTTTTTTCTTAACTCATTTTTCATTTTAATTGTGGCCACAATACGATTGTATAGCCAATTAATTGGCATTTTTTGTGTTATATAAATAAATTGGTAACTATCCTTTTTAACAGTACTCTGACTTAGCGCAGTTTGTTACTGTATATATCTCTTTGTCTTGCTTTCTGGGATTTCTTTGAGCAATCCCATACAAACAGCGGCATTGATCGGAGTACTATTATTTTAGGACTCCAAGGCTGTCAGTTCCTCAAGTCACACAGCTCAGTGTGAGCTTGGTATCTGAGCCACCTGTGTGTATCTACTGACTTCCCTGGTTCATGTTAACCTCTGCTTCTGTTATCCAGCCGCTCCAAGCTATACCAGTGACTCTGCAAGCAGTGGTGCAAGTAGAAAAAAAGTCTTAGTGGTACTGTGCTGCGTGCCGAAGGCACGTGTCGAAAAATGGGCGTGGTTAGGGCGTAGTTAAGGGGCGTGGTCATATGACATGAGGATGAGTGGCTACATGACAAAACTTTAGAGCACAATGACATTTCTGTTTGGGCTTGTGCATTGCATCCTGAACACAAAATGTAGGGGTCAGGATCAAAGGGCCTTATTCTGGTTGGAGCGTCCGGGCCGTACGCGTACGTTCCGGGTTTTTTTACGATCTGCGCATGTGCAGATACGCTAATGCGCCGGCGCGAGCACGCCACAACGCTTACGGCCGGGGTCTCAACGTGCGAAAAAACCTATACGCGAGCGTACGGGTAATGGGGCGGCATAGGGGCGTGTTGATGGGAGCGGCCGAAATAATGAGGGAAAATGGGCGTAAATATGGGCGTACACGGGGGTGTGCACCAGAAATGAGCGGTGCTACTACCGCACGATCGACTAAGGCACCGTTCGTTTCGGACACCAAACAGGCGGCCGCCAACCGACAGCTAAAACCACTCCTACAGATACCGTTTGCCAGCGTGCGCCTGAGTTGGCTAATTAACGCTGATTAGTACTCAAACACATACACCTGAATGTAATAAGCAATGCTGCAGTCTATTAACTCCAAACCATGATTTCACTGCCTGCAAGCCACACATGCAGCACGCAAACACATTGGAAGCTTATGTTTCTATACTTCTCCACATTTAAAGGTTTGTTTAATTTAAGGTAAGAATCTTTTTATACGCTAAGGTAGGTATTTGATAAACTGACACATTCACTACCTGCTTTCATAGACTTTACGCAGTAGCACACTCAATCTACACAAGTCGACATGTGTCAACGTGTTCACTCTAATACTAACATAGGTTTTGTATTTAGGATACAATAACATAAACCACATCTAACAGCTACAAACGATGTTTCTGCAATGTTTGAAGCACATGACCACTATTTTCAACACAATCTTTGTATAGTACCCCAAATTATGACCTGTACCACTATCTCATCTGCTATGATTTGGATTTCACTACACTCTGGATGTAAGATGCCACCAATCACATTATTGCACTCTCATCTCTCTAACAAAGGATTCCTACATCTGCTTATGACACTGTCAAATCATATATATTTTAAAAGTTATGCATGTTTGTTCACAAGCTAATTTATCATGTTTGGCCCATTCACACATCTTTTTTTAGGGAGGACACATATGAATTCCTACACAAATGTACCTTTTCACCCTTGTTTGTCTGCCTCACCCACTCCATGAGGAAAGCATTGTTCTGGACCTGCTTTTACCTACTACTGTAGGAGCTACCTCACCTGCACACAAACTGCTTTCTCACCTATTAAGTTGCTCTGCACATGTGCTGACACAAACTAATTAGCAGGGAAAAGTTGGATAGGAACATGGGAATGGCCATGGAGAGGGTTACACATGGGAAACTTCCACCACACTTCAACAAATGTTCAAAAATACCCTGGTCAGTAAGTACACATAAATCTAGTATTTGTTTCACACAAGAAATTACACATACCACCATTTTGATTTAATTTGTAAAATTAATTTATTTGCTGTTCAGCATCACAGCTTGACACTTTAATGTGAGAAATCAAAAAAAAAAAAAAAAATATACACACAAATAATAAAACAGCCAGAACAAGAGGTTGCATATCTCCAAACATGTGTTACCCTGCAAATGCAATGGTGAAAGAAATGGGGACACCAGAATACGTACTGCAACAACCAGGGTGACTACTAAGCAAGATACACACCACCAAAAAAAAAAACCTGCATTTGTAGAGGTCAAAATACGAACTTTCATGCCCATGGCACGCAAATGGATCGATGGGCAACTCAGGAAGCGGATGTCCAGTGCAATTTAAACCTTTGGCCTCCAACCACAGAGGAAGTGACCCAGGTCTCATTTGGGCCCTTTTTTGCCCCTTTTAGATGGGGCCTTGGGGACAGGGGCCTTTGGGTCAGCTGGCTTTCGGCGTCTTCCCCTAGTCGCCACAGGAGGGTCAGCCGAGGTGGAAGGTTGGGGAGCAGCTTGGGGTGGGGCAGCAGATGGGGGATTGTCCCTTAGGGACCTGGCGGTGGACAGCTGCTCCGCAAGAAGTTCATTCTGGCGGCTGAGGTGTTGGCCAATGCTTAGCATGCCAGCCGCCAGAGTTTCATTAATGCGGTTCAACGCCTCAACCTGCAGCTGGTTTGTGGCCTTCCACTCCGCCAGAAAATCCGCCACCTGCTGCTGACGGATCGCAGCATCCACCCCTTGCTGCTCGATCCTGTCCAGCGTCACCAACAGGCTCTCACTCAATGTCTCCTGTGGCTGGGGCTGGGGGCGACGTCTTGATGGAGGCTGGACCACCTGCTCCACCTGTGGCTCTGCAGAGGCCGATGCTGCCGGTACATCCTGACTTTCTGCTTCTGCTAGGATAAGAATTGAAAACAATGTCACCATCACATACGCAATAAAAAATATCTTTCTAAATACAATGCATTACTGTGACTTACCATCAAAAGCAGCAGCAAAGACCTCCACCGGGAGCTCACTGTCCATATTGGAGATCCCCCTGATCTCCCCCACATCGATCACGTCACAGGAGTCCAGCTCCAGGGGGGTAAACTCCAAATGGTCAGGCATAGGACCGCTCCCGGTGGACATGCTGTGGTTGTACCGGTCAGTCATCTTCCTCTTCAGGGCACTTTTGAAGTCAGTCCACCTACAAGTTTAAAAATACAAATATCACCATGAGATATGTGCACCACTGTGCTACGTGTAGGGTTACCACCTAGTCCCTTTAATTCTGGACACATGTTACTTACACAGGTTCTGTGGCAGTTTAAAATTAGGTGAAGTGGAGTCTTGAAGTCAGCCAGCCACAGAACCTGTGTAATTAATATGTGTCCGGAATTAAAGGGACTAGGTGGTACCCCTAGCTACGTGACATTTCCTAGTGTGGGTGATCTTTTGTGCCATGTGTGGCCAAATATTTCTTTGATGGACCAAACCATGTGCACTGCAGGTGAGGCAGGTGTAAAACCCCATCCAAATCTGATTATCTCTGCACAAGTAACACCTGCCTCACCTGCAGTGCACATGGTTTTGTCCATCTAAGAAATATTTGGCCAGAAAGAGAGAACTAGAATAAGGGCCTCAGTTCCTGCTGGAGACTGCTGAACAAATTGCCCTGACAAACACACTAACCTTTTCTTCACCGCGTCCCAAGTTCTGACCACTGGTGACACCTGGTTCACTTCCTCTGTGATCTTGTCCCAAAGGTTTCTCCTTGCACTGGCACCTGGCTTCCTGGTTGCCAATTCAATCCATTCGCGTGCCCTGGGCACGAGAATTCGCATTTCGGCCTCTACAAATGCAGGGTTTCTCCTTCTGGTGGTGGTATCCTGCTCAGTCATCACCCTAGATGTTGCAGCACGTTTTCTGGTGGCCCCAGCTCTCTCACCATGCACCTGCTGGGTCACACCTGTTTGGAGAGATGCAACCTCTTGTTCTGGCTGGCTGCTTGGCCCTTGTGGAGCTGGTGGAGGTTCACCAGGGCCTGTTACTGAGGGGCCCGCTTGATCTTGCAGGCGACTCCTCTCTTGGGCCCTCCTTCTCCGCTCCTCTTCCCTCTTCTGTAATGCTTGAAGCATGGATTCGGCTTGTGCTCTCTGCAGAGCGTCCTCTGCTGCTGAATCGTCAGAGTCAGACATGTTTGCAGCAATTGTGGCCTGCATCTGACTGAATATTTATATGTTAATCTCCCGCCACGAACAAGGGGGCGTATATTTTTCCCCGCAAGGTATATGCAAATTTCTGCCGATATTTCCCGCCGATAATTGCCGCTTAAATTACGCAGGTCTCAATGCACCTGATCAATCACCCGTATATGTATCTACTCAGGTTGTGGAGCATTGTGGGCTACATCGTGAAATGTGTGCACCTGTCATTCCAATGATGAGTGTTGTCAGCTGGTATCTGTTGGAGTTCGTGTATGCTTTGTGAGTCACATTTCAAAACATCACGTTATAATGCTTTCCTTACATATGTAATGTGTATGAAATTGTCATACAGCAACATGTTGCATTGTGGCCCTTTAGGCAGCGTAGTTATAAGTAGAGTGTTGCGTGTATCATTTTCCGCCTACTGTATATACAGTACTCCTCCCCATGCATATCGCTGTATCGTGCCCCCTTTAAGCAGCGTAGTTATAAGTAGACGGTTGCGTGTATTAATTTCCGCTTACTATATATATATACAGTACTTCTCTTCATGGCAATTGGTGTATTGAGCCCCCTTTAAGCAGCGTAGTTAGGAGTAGACGGGGTGCGTGTATTATTTTCCGCACACTGTAAATACAGTACTTCTCTCTTCATTGAATGCATGCTGTTGGTTGTGGTGTGTATATCGGAACGGTCCGCGTAAGTTTCTATTCGCATCCAGTTTGTTAATATAAGAGGGATTAATAAAGTTAATACCAAACAAACAATTTTTTCGACCAATCAGCAAGCACCAAAAGTGATATATGTACCTGCAATTAATAACTGCGCCATTGCCAATATGACTTCTACAAGAGCCAGGCCCTTTTCTACATGTGAGCTTTTGGCCCTGGTGGAAGTGATGGATCGTCACCTGGGGCCCAGGGGCCCATATGTATCTAATGCGGACAAGCGGCGGGCGTATAATGCTGCCCGCCGCCTGATATTTTCAACAACCGGCGTCCGCAGAAGCCTGGGACAGGTTGAGCGGCGCTGGTCCGACCTGCGCCGGCGGCAGCCGGTTCTACTCAGCAGCCTTCGCCGCCATATTGCCCGATGTAAGTTTTGATTACTAGTATGTCAGCGTTTTTTAGCAATGTTTGGTGTACTTTTTATAAATATGTTCCTGAGTATGGGGGTGTATATGGGGGTGTATAGGGGGTGTATATGGGTGTATATGGGGGTGTATAGGGGGTGTATATGGGTGTATAGGGGGTGTATATGGGTGTATATGGGGGTGTATAGGGGGTGTATATGGGTGTATATGGGGGTGTATAGGGGGTGTATATGGGTGTATAGGGGGTGTATAGGGGGTGTATAGGGGGTGTATATGGGTGTATATGGGGTGTATAGGGGGTGTATATGGGGGTGTATAGGGGGGTTTAAGTAGTTGATCAGTTTTTGGGTGTAGGATATCAAATAGTTTGCATGATAAATGTCTGAAATTTCACAGCAATGATAATTTTGAAGGTTATGAGCATGACTAATGTGAATTTTTCTTTCCCCCTTTTTTATGAAACCCAATCTTCGATTTCTATGCCATCAACATGAACATTTCAGCACGGGCAAGGGCACGCATTGAAGCCCGGGAGCAGGCAGCCCGGGACCAGGCAGCCCGGGACCAGGCAGCCGAGGAGGA
Organism: Crinia signifera; assembly: GCF_055691185.1. Classification (NCBI taxonomy): domain Eukaryota; kingdom Metazoa; phylum Chordata; class Amphibia; order Anura; family Myobatrachidae; genus Crinia; species Crinia signifera. The sequence goes on from NC_139219.1 coordinate 202,684,238, forward strand.
GGAGGAGGAAGAGGAGGAAGAGGAGGAGGAAGAAGAGGAGGAGGAGGAGGAGGAGGAGGAGAAGAAAGAGGAGGAGGAAGAGGAGGAAGAGGAGGAGGAAGAAGAGGAGGAGGAGGAGGAGGAGGAGGAGAAGAAAGAGGAGGAGGAAGAGGAGGAGGAGGAAGAAGAGGAGGAGGAGGAGGAGGAAGAGGAGGAGGAGGAAGAAGAGGAGGAGGAAGAAGAGGAGACCCAGGGTGCAGTTTTCACCCACACAATTTCCCCATCCCCCACCCCCTCCACAACCCCCCCCCCCCTCCACAACCCCCCCCCCCTCCACAACCCCCCCCCCCCTCCACAACCCACACCCCCCCCCCTCCCCACCCCATTTCCAACCCCCCTACACCTCTCCACCACCCACCCCCAAACCTCTCCACTCCCCAGTAACACCCAGTACCTCGGGCCAAAGACCAGGACCATCCTCCTTGCTCCTGCCTTCCCCAACCACTCCACAGCCAACCAGCGGCGCCCAGGATGGCTCAAGTAGCCGTAAGTAAATAATGTGTCTAATGTTGACCTACACATTTCTACACATAAGCAATCACAACAACCACATATGTGTATCCAACATCAACATTAGTTGCAACATATCACTGCAGGGCGACCATGAGGTGTGTCCTGTCCTTCTCCAGGAACAAGGGTCCCCTTGGTGGTTTTTTTGAGTGTGTCCATGCCTCACCCCTTGAATAATTGACATAACACTACATCCAATGAGATATCCGACATTAGTGGTGTGGTAGTTATGTGGTGTTGGGTAACTCCAGTTCCCAGCATGATGTGCAACACAGGGCCAGATTATAATGGAGGCGCAAGGGGTCAGTGCCCCTGGGACCCCCTCTAGCTATGGGCCCCCTGTGGTTGTCATTTTTTTTTTTTAAAAAGACAATGTTTAAGTTATGTTTTTTTTTTTGTTGCTAAATGTTTTGCGCATGGGTGGGGTAGTGCTGCAGCTTCACCTATCTGCCAATGTGACAATGATTTATGGTGCTGAGCATCGGGAGGCAAGGCACACTGATTGCACAAGTGTGCAGTGCTTTTCTGGGAGTTGACTAAGTCCCATGACACTTTGCACCAGAGGACAGAGGCTGAGAAGTTTGTGCTGAGCTCTGATTGGTGGAGCTCATTACATACTTCTCAGGTCCATGGAGAACAGCAGCAGCAGCTTAGTCATAGGAGGGTTTTTAATCAGAGGCAGCACTAGGACTGTGAGGTCTCCTCCAGAGTAAGGGGCAGAGGGACAAACACAGGCTTTTCATGTGGTGTGTGTATATATATATATATATATATATATGGTGTCTATTATTATTCCGAGTGCCGCCAACCCCCTGTCTATATATATATATATATATATATATATATATATATATATATATATATATATATATATATATATCCCCTGCAGGTAACCATTGACCAAGTTTATTCTGCCTTTACTCTATGTTTTGACAGTATAATATTCGGCCATGCAGTGTGCGGCCAGTAATGACAAGTGCAAGGGGGCCCCCCGCTCTAAAGTACCCCGGGCCCCCCAAAGGCTTAATCTGCCACTGGTGCAACTTAAATGTCGAGATTGTTTTGGTAATAGTGTGTGAGGCCATGCGGATGCATGCTTTACAAACTATTTTAAATTTAGGACATTGCTGTACAAATTATAGGCCTACAGCTGTAGGCCTATAATTTGTACAGCAATGTCCTAAATTTAAAATAGTAAGGAGTGCTTAAGCCACAACAATGTCATAACCCTTAAATAGCACAGGCTAATTGTGAGGTTAGAGGACAGTCCCCCAAAAACAAAGTACCAATTGGGATACAGCATACATTCATTGATGAAGGAGTAATTGAATTAATGTTATTTACTATGTACAGTATGTGTGTGTTAACATATTTTTTTTTAGTACTGTGTTTACAGCAGACCCATCTTCAATGTAGTTTAAAAATGTATGTGCCCTTCACACATAACTCACAACTTTTTATTATGTACAAATACAACAAACATTTGTTTATGTTATATATTTTTTTTTTTTTTTATCCCTTCACTACAGACACTGAACAGCAGCAGGAGGAGGTGGCAGCCCTTATTCGGGAGATCTTCCTGACCCTTTTTTATTTGCAACTTCTTTTTGGCCTACTGGAGGCCCGCATTTAATTTTTTTTTATCCCCCCCCCCCTTATTATGTTTGTAAGAAATAAAAGTTGATATTGTATTATAAATTGCCTGTGTTTTTAATAATAAATATGTTAGAGGGCTTGTAAGGGTAGGTACATACAGATGTGTAATGTAAGTTATATTAGTAATTTGAGGTGAGGGGTAATGATTGATGTGTAAATGTGTGTGTTTTTGAGTAAAATAACACATAGTGAAAATGCATGAATGTTTAATGTTTTTCGATTAAAACATCACACATAACATCAGGGTAGGTATACATGTTACACATTTTGGACAAACTAATTATGGACATAATTTAGTACATATACAGAAACACCAACATAACTTGATTTAAAAGTAACAGCAATATGGGGACACATAGATAGTGATTAAAATGCCACATTAGAACATAACAAATATACATGTAATGTGGTTTAAAATGTAGTTTTATTAGGTCTTTATTAAGGTAGACAATTGAGTTAATAGAAAACAATAAGTGAATAACAAATAGATTAATTAATCAATTGTCAGATTAGTAGTTGAGAGGCAAGATTTGCAGGTCCATATATGTGAAGGGTATGCCAGCGTGCACGGACGTACGCTCACTCTCACGAGCGGTGACATAAGCTGAGTTTTCCATTGAAAACAATAGGGACCCGTCCGTGCAAGCTGGCGTACGCTCAGATCGCCGCAAGAAGGCGGTGGGGAGACGGAGGAAAGACGGCCGTAGACGGCGCCGTACGCTCAGTCGTACGCTAGTCGACGGAGTGTAAGGGCTGGGCCGACCGCGTACGTTGCCGTACGCTCATTTGTACACCACTCCCCTTCTACGTTATTTCTGCCCGTACGCAAGCGGCCGATTTGTGGGCGGACTTAACCCTAACGGCCGCGTACGGCTAGCGTGCGGTAATTGTGAACGTACGCACGTTTGGCCGCTCCGATCAGAATAAGGCCCATAGTGTAGGAGCCAGACAAACCATAAATAGGGATATTGCACGCCGAAGGCGCATGGCAAAAATGTACACAGGACTGCCGGTTACACGTCACACACCCAATACATATTACCCATGCCATAATGCCCATTACACATTATGCCACACATAGTAATGCCCATTACACATGCCACACACCGTAATACCTATTACAAATAATACCACACACTGTAATACCCATTAAAAGTTATATACCAAACACCATTATGCCACGCACTGTAATGCCCATTACATATAATACCACACACCGTAATACCCATTACATACATTACACACGCTGTAATGCTCACTACATAATATGCCACATAAGTGCCGCTTACCTACATGCTCGTTGCTATGGGTTTCATGCTCAATGCCAGGGGTTTCAATGTTTCATGCTTACACCCCTGCATATTACCCATGCCATAACGCCATACCACAATACTTGCACCACTGTGGTGAGAAGGGGCAAAGTGGCGGGCTGCGGTTAGAAGGGGCGGGCTGAGGCGAGAAGGGGCGAGGTGGCGGGCTGAGGCGAGAAGGGGTGAGGTGGTGGGCTGAGGCGAGAAGGGGCGAGGTGGCGGGCTGAGGCGAGAAAGGGCGAGGTGGCGGGCTGAGGCGAGAAGGGGCGAGGTGGCGGGCTGAGGCGAGAAGGGGCGAGGTGGCGGGCTGAGGCGAGAAGGGGCGAGGTGGCGGGCTGCGGCGAGAAGGGGCGAGGTGGCGGGCTTCGGTGAGAAGGGGCGAGGTGGCAGGATGCGGCGAGAAGGGGCGAGGTGGCGGGCTGCGGTGAGAAAGGGAGAGATGATGGGCTGAGGTAAGGGGTGAGGTGGTGGGATGAGGCAAGAAGGGGCGAGGTGGTGGTATAAAGAGAGGTGCTGGGATGAAGTGAGAAGGGGCGAGGTGGTGGGATGAGGCAAGAGGGGTGAGGGGCATGCTGACAGGGGGTGAGGTCACATTGACTTGGTGAAAGGGGAAGAGGTGGCAGAGGGTGAGGTAAGAGGGGGTACAAGAGAAAGTAGATCTATTCTTACTAACATTGGGTGGCTCACAGGGGCCGGCCTCTGCTGGCTGCCACTGCTGCTCACCTGATATGGCATTTGGCTACCTTCACGTGGTCCCGGCCGCTGCTGGTTGTTGGCTGCCGCACTGCCGCTGATCATCTGCTGCCGCCAGTGTCCAGACACCAGCCCCCCCCTCCCCCTGCTCCTCTCACTGTACCTGGCCGCCACTGCTACAGTAGTCTCCTGCTCCCAGCGCTGCTATTGAGGCACAGGCTGACGGAAGTTACAGTGACAGGCAGCCTTCCCCTTGCATCCCCCTGCGGCTCTGTCTACAGCACGTCGGCAGGAGTGTGATGAGAGTCTGAGCCGCTCGTGCTGCTGCCGTGCCTCGGCTTGATGTCACTGCGCAAACCTGCGCATGCGCAGTGACATGCGTGCCGGGATTTTATGGCGGTACGGGGTACCGGCGGAATATGTTATAGCGGTATGCCGTACCACCCCGTACCGCCACACTTTCACCACTGTCTGCAAGTAACCTTGTCACCAGTACCTCTGCACCTCAAGCTACCAGCAGGGCCACCAAGAGGTATGCCGGGGCCCAGTATAATATTGTGGGCGTGATCTAATCACAGGAGGCCTCCCACAATTAGGCCATGCCCCCAAAATATTTAGAGGGGGTGAAAAAACACTCTAAAGTCGAGGGGGGTGGTGTTATTGCCCCCCCCCCCCTCCTAAGCAGCAGCACACACTTACAGCATGTGCTGTGCTGACAGCACGCTCAGCACAAGCTCTCACGCTGTCAGTGAGATGCTATAGGTGTGTGCTGCTGATGCCTGGTAGGGACAGAGGGGGAAATGGGGGGGGGGGTCAGACCAGAGCCACCGCTGGGCTCCCCAGCAAGCCCCCCTCTATATGTATTGTATTGCTCTGTTTGTCACAATGAGCGGTAGTTATCGGAAACAAATTCCTGTGTATTATGCATGTTGTATTGATACACCTGGCAATAAACTGATTCTGATACTGAAGGGGAAGTGAGAGGTGGATGTGGGTACTCTGCAGGAAAAAGAAGGGCATAGTGCCATGGCATCAGTGTCAAAAGCCACTAATGCACTCTGATGACAAGATGTGCAATTGTTTATCCTGCATAGATCCTACATGTCAATGACAAGGATGGTTAAATTTGCTGGGAGGACCTTGGCAATGTGTCCCAAATGCAAGTATAATCGTGGCACTTTCTTGCATTTGTTATGAGTGCAGGCTGGTTGCCGAATTCTGAGAAAAAATATACAAAAAACTGTAGATACCGGGATACCGATAGAAATATTCACAGTGAATTGCTGTATTCTGAATATAGTGGGGGACAGTCTGCTTGATATTAACATTAATACATTATCAATCTGTGTTTACTAGAAAAAGTGATTGTGACAAGGTCATGGATGTCAAGTTTAGGCCCTGTTGGAAATCGTTGGTTAACTGCATGGGTAGACAAGAAAAATATGTGTATATATAAGTAGGAACACTATAAGTAAATATGAGAAGATATGGAATTGCTAATTAGTATCTCCATACTGGAATAAAGAGGACACATAATGATTATTTATGCACAACACAATAAAATTAAAATGCTGAATTAGCAACACTACCCCATTAGGGTTACATGTATATGTCACGGAAATAAATATAACCCTATATAGTATTCACATATACGGTAACAAGTTAAATATAGGCTGTTTTTTTATTTCCCCTATCTTTCACAAATATTCTGTTTCACTATTATGAATCACGCAGAGATAAATTGTCAAATTGCTAAGATGTAATTACCAGGATAAAATAAACTAGGGCTATAAAATTTAAGTTTCTCCCTTATCATTTCAGATGCAATTTGACACAGAATTGTGCATGTATGGCAGTCAGGGAACAGGGGTAAATTACCACAAATGGGGTCAAAATGTAATTGCTGGGAGTAATGGACGGTCGCGCTGCCAAGATTCTATATGCTTCCCTGTGTGATGCCCCTGGCCCTGTCTCCAAGTCCACCCTCTTCTTCAGTAGAGTCGTCTATTTTCTGCACCATCTTGGCAGCGCAGAGCAGTGGCGTAACTATCGTCGCGCAGCCCCCGCGGTGGCGGGGAGGCGCTGAGGGTATGTGGGCGCCGGGGGGGCTGCGGGATGATAGTTGCCTTCTGCCGCCGTACCGTGCACCACCGGGTCCCAGCTCTCCCGAGTCCCGGCAGCCGCAGCGCTGTTCTAGTACAAAAAGGTGACACTTGGAAAATGGCTGCCCCCATACCGCAGACAGTTTTTCGTCTGCAGTATGGGGGCAGCCATTTTCCAAGTGTCACTTTTTCATTAGCAGCAGTAACGGGAGAGCCGCCCGGGACCCGGTGCAGACGGATGCGGCCAGCCGGCCAGAGGTAACGCACACACGCGCACACACACACACACACACACACACACACAAACAAACAAACACGTTACACATACATACAAACACACACACAGAAACACAACCCCCCCTCCCCACCGCCGTACCACGGCTCCCCTCCGCTCAGTTTTTTTTTACAGGGGGGCGCCTCCTGACTTGTCGGCAGGGGGGCGCCGAAAATCTAGTTACGCCGCTGGCGCAGAGTCTGTGCTGCCGCTGCGGCGCAGATTTTCTTTGCCTAGATATAGGCTCCTGTCAGGGTATACCTGTCTCTAGTCTAGTGAAAAAAAATTGCACAGACTATCACTAGATCAACTTGAAATACTGACACTAACAGTTGCCTGGAAGTCATATTATTATTGGCTTTACCACACACACAGCCTGGCAGCCATTGATGATGATGATTATTACCATGTATGGCTGTGTGTGGTACAAATTTTGTACTACGCACAGCCATACATGGTAGTCATCGCCATCATAATCATCATCATCGTCATCATCGTTATCGCCATCATCCTCATCACTGTGCACTGTACTAGCAGGATATATCATCAATTTCTGCGGGTACAGTGTGTATTACAATTATATGATTTCCTTCCTTTCAAATCAAGGGGGTAAAATTTGTATATCTAAATATATTTTGGGGTAAAAGATAAAAAACTTCCCTGACTCCTGATATAGTGGGTTGTTGTTAGCTGTGCTGCAATACTCACCATTAGAGAGTGATGTAATTGTAGTGGCAGATAAAAAGGTGTCAAAAAATCTGTGTATCTGTGAGGGTGAGACACTGTCAAGCCATCTGGAATAAAGCCTCCTCTGGTGTATGTTTGCTTGGTGAAGTGAGCTGCACTGACAATTGTTTTTCACAAGGATACAGTATCTACACTGCAGTATATATTTTGTGTGAGGGCAGAGACGATATTCTGATTTCAAGCTTAACTGATCAAGCGCTTGCTCAGCGTTGTGTTGTGGACAAAAAAAAAATCAGTGTTTTAAACCGGCAAGGGAGATAAAGGGAGAGACAATACTGTATATCTAGCAATCTACACAGGATCCTGCTTTTATTTGAGAGCCTGTGCTGCGCTACACTAATATATATATATATATATATATATATATATATATATATATTTATATATTGTGTACACATCTGAGGGTATTAATTTTGTTCATTGCGCCAATGCAGCACTGTAATTGCAAGCTCAGCAGACCAAAAATACTATACTTTTAAATGGGCAGCATCCCATAAAAGAAACATTTTATTTGGTTTAAAAAAATCTATGGGTGATATTTAATAGGATGCAAATTTTAGTCACTTTCCAAAATCGCACCCTATCGCACTTTTCAAATTCACAGTTTTTTTCCAGAATACGTTTATTTAATGGGATGCGAAATCTGGGCCAAAAGGTGTGATGAAGTGCGATAATGTGCGATTTTTAGTCATGAAAATGTGCGATTTTAGTCATGAAAATGTGCGAAATTGAGGAAAAGATGCTTTCCACCAATCAGGGCTGAGCTACGCATCTCCATGGAGATGCATCAAGCCAACCACGCTAATAGTCTCTATAGCGCTGGGACAGCACTAGAGAAGCTGTTAGAAGCGCCGGTGGAAGCCGGCTGTCAGTGCAGGGTGAACTGGCTCTGGAGGAGGGAGGGCAGCGCTGGACCTTGTTTGGTAAGTGTATTGGTGTAAAATTGAGGTACGTGTGTGTGTGTAATAAAGTTCTACTTTTCTGTGTATGTGTGTGTTTTATTTTAACATTCTTTTTACAGGTGGACAACAAGTCCCAGCGGGCCCATTAATGCCCCGCATGCTGGCACTTGTAGTTCACCTGTATAAAGCAATGTTATGTATGAATGATTTTACACTATCAGGCTGGCGTACAATGGTCAGGGATGCTGGTGACAGCCCCGGACTTCAGCCCTGGACGGGTGAATCCTGGGGGGGACCCCTTACCCCAGGTACCCCATCCAAAGGCTGGCCAGCCATGGTGCTCATGGTTCAGCTGGGGACCTTATGTAAAAAGTGTCCCCCGGCTGTGGCATGACACCGTGGGCTGTTGGAGCCCGATGCTGGTTTCAAAATACGGGGACCCCCAGATTTTTTGTCCCCTATATTTTTAGAACCAGGACCGGCTCAATGAGCCAGGGCTGGTTCTGCTCAGGAGGTTGGACCTCACGCCATTTTTATTTAAAATTTTAACTTTTACACATTTTTTAAGACCGGACCATGCACAGATCTCAATGATCTGTGCATGGTTCTGGCAAATTCGCCTGTCAGAACCTGGCCTGCAGGTGTGGCCATTTTTAGTAACATTTTCCCGTTTTCGGATCTCATTAAATATGCGATTTGTATACTTTATAATGGGAAAACATCTGGATGCGAGTTCCGGCATTACTAAAAATCGCACCTTCAGAATGTGTGATTTTGCATCAAAATCCGCAGTTTTTGTTGCTTTTTGCATCTCTTAAATAAGAGATTTCGGAAAAACGTGCGATTTCGGACGTTTTTGCTAAAAAGAAACAGCAAAAAATGGTTTTCGCATCTCATTAAATGTCACCCCATGTCTTTAAATTCGGTATACATAATTTTAGGGAAAACTGTGCGTGTTTAAGAAGCACAATATATCAAACCTCCCAACTTTAGCAGTTCGTAAGTCAGGACCTGCTTATTTGACAGGGCTGTGGCCTAATTCTGTGACCCCAGTTTTCAGCAATTTGGGGGCATGCCCAGTGCTCCCCAAGGTGCTGGGCAGCCCATGCCTCCCTTTCTGTACTGTACATGACATTTATTTAGGGTTACCACCCAACCGGGATTACTCCGGACAGTCCGGTAATTAAGACAGGTGTCCAGAGTCCGGACGGGTGGTGTTCCTGGACTATACATAGCCACCTTTGCTGCTCCTGATTGGTTGCCCGTGCTACGAGTTCCGATTGGCTCGCAAGGTGGTGCAAGATTTAAGATGGTGGTGCAAGATTTGAGATACCTAGCATGACGAGTAGGTCCGGCACCACTGCGGCTATCTTCTCCCAGACAGTAAAGTATACTACGCCCCTCAATGTGCCGGTCTGAATCTCACTCCCTTCTGCCCTGCTCCAAGAGGATGCAGCCAATATGCAGAACAAAAGGGAATACTGTGGGACCATGGAAAAGCATGCAGCAGCGTTGACAGCAAACTGCAGCAGGTACATTATGGTATAATATGTAATGGGCATCACGTTGTGTCGCGTAATGTGTAATGGGCAACACGGTGTGTCGCGTAATGGGCAATACGGTGTGTCACATAATGTGTAATGGGCAACACGGTGTGTCGTGTAATGGGCAACACGGTGTGTCGCGTAATGTGTAATGGGCAACATGATGTGTCACATAATGTGTAATGGGCATTACGGTGTGTGTGATCTAATGTCTAATGGGTATCATGTTGTGAGGTGTAACATGTAATGGGCATCACGGTGTGTAGTGTAATGGGCATTATGATTTTTGGGATAACATGTAATGGGCATTATGGTGTGTGGCATGTGGTATACTATGTATTGGGTGTTTGACGTGTAATAGGCATTACTGTGTACACTTTAGACTTGCACTGTCCCTGTTGTCCCTATTTAGAAAAATAAAGTTGTCGATTCCTGGCATAATGGTGTAATGGGCATTACAGTGTGTGATGTAATGTGTAAGTGGCATTACGGTGTGCAAAATCAAGAATATAATTAAAGCAAAGGTTAAAAAAAGGTACTTAGTTTCATGGCACCGTGCGTCTGTGTCCAGCTGCGGGGCTGTAAACTCTATGCCAACGTGGATACTTTGTACCCCCACTATCCACGTTGGCATGGAGTTGATTTTAGATAGCGTTGCGAGCGTAGCGAGCGACCGAGCCCGTAGCATGGGCGAGCGCAGTGAGCCCCACAAGGGGACACAGACGCACGGCGCAATGTACAAAAAAAAAATATGGGGCGGGGCAGGGATGGGGGTGGGTGGGTGGGTCAATAGGTGGGCTGTGGGTGTGTCAAGGGGAATTTCTCAACACAAAGGTGGTAACCCTACATTTATTTAACAATCACCGGCTGCTTTGCAGAAGCAGAGCAATGGTAATGTCCAGCTTCCTATGTAAAGTGCACCTTAAGCCGCATTGGGGATGTTTTCTACTAATTGGAAAGGTGGATAAGTACACTGGAATATGTGGTCTAGTTTAGGTGTTTTTAGTGGATGTAGACAACGTGGGCTTCATGTGGTCTCCTTGTGGTACACTGGAATATGTGGTCTAGTTTAGGTGTTTTTAGTGGATGTAGACAACGTGGGCTTCATGTGGTCTTATGGCCCTTACACACTGGGCAATTTTGAGGGGCCCTTACACACTGGGCAGGCTTCATCCTAGCTGGCGGATCGCCAGAACGTCCCCACTGGCGATCTGCCAGCAGCCTCGCAATCCATCAGACTGAGACGCGCGTGCGTCTCACGCGCACGCGCGTCTCAGTCTCCGTCGGCGGGGCAACGGAAACCCTGTACGTCTCCGCCTCAGGGAGACGGGCAGGGTTAGGGGGGGAGCGGGCAGGTGGCGGGGACCCCGGGTTACCGCCGACAAGCCGTCGGGGACCCGGGGGAGCGGATGGAAGCGCCGTCGGAAGGGGACGCCCGCGCCTCTCCTGCGCACGCGTCCCCTTCTCACCATCGATATGGCGCTGGCGGGGGATGGCGGCTGGCGTCGCCAGCGCCATCCCCTGCCAGGATGGCACCTGCTCCATCTGTATAATTCATTGATGAGCAGTGAGCGCTGATGCACGCTCCCGCATCATCACCGCCAGCTGCTCATCTGCTGGTAGTATATAGCGTTCTGCTATGGAAAGCCATCCACCTCATGGAATATTGCTTGGACAGGTGGAAATCGCGTGTATGCACATTTCAAATTATCGAACAAGATAATTCTCTAGGAGTTCACGTGGATATCCACTGGACCACACTGACCTGAGTGATGGTCCCTATGTGCACATAGCATTTTCTTTTATTCTGTAGCCTCCTATTCAATGGCCATATATCCATAGGCGTGTGTAGCACATTTTATAGGGGGTGCACCTTTGATGGTGCGCCAACTATTGGGCGTATCTAGCATCGCCAATCAGGTGTTTCTACCATCATCTATTGGCACTAGCTACTATATAAAACGTTTCTCCACCACACCATAATCTCCTGCCTATTTCAGTTCTAATTACTTTGTGTAACAGCACATGCAAATAAAGTCACAAACATATATGGATGACGCAGGTATGTAGTGATATGACAATGGTCTAGTACAATTAATAATGCAAAACAAAATTGACTGATGGGCGCTTCTTTTAATTAAATACAGTTATTAAAAACAAAAGTATTTGGTAAAAGGGTATTGCTGGTAGGGAGGTGTTCATAAGGGTGGACACAGCATTAGGGGGTGCCTGTGCACCCCTAACACTCAATGTGTGCACACCTATGCATATATCACTCAGGAAACTAATGACTGGCGTTACTGACCTGAATAATGGTCCCGATGTTCACGTAACAGGTTCTTTAAAATGTGGATTCTCCCGAATCAGGATACCAAAGATAGCGGGTTTCTTCCAGAAGTTTATTTCCACATACATATATAAAATCCAAACACAGGATAAAATTGTAAAAACAGGAGCTTTTACCAGGTTGAACCAACATACAACATTCCAATCCTTCTCACCCGGGATGAGCATGAAATTAAATGATGAGTCAGATGGAAAAATAGATATTGGTCCTCTCTGGCTCCGGCATCCTTATACACCAACGCGTTTCTGACAATGATGTCCTTTCGCAGGGTGTAACAACATTATGATAGTTTGGGGTTTATATACCCAGCGGTGAGTGTTTGAGGGAGGGGTTAATCTCTCCTCCTCACTGGATGGGTAAAAAACCCGGCATCTAATTATGACATAAAAAATACATCTATAGTTTCCACATACAAGGTATTATCTCATATGCAAACATTGTGATTCAGACATTCAGTAAAAACACAAATTAAATACAAATACACATAATATACATAATATACAGGAATAGCCCACTCCCTCCGTTGCTGGATTTCCAAACTTCCAACCCAAATAGCCCGCTCTACAGCCACCTATCACATCCATTTCTGGTAATTCCACTGTGACGTAACTCCGGATTACTGACCCACAAACCAGGAAGAAGAGAGGCAAGCAGCGTCTCACTGTGATCAGATACAATCCCGGAAGTTGAGGTCCCTTATGTAACCCAATGAAATTCAATCCATTTTTTGAATTCAAACAATAAATAAAACATAACCTGTATTGTACTATCTCACAGATTGTGTTATTTGCTTTGGAAATATATGTTATTGTGCAGAATATACCCCCTTTCTTCTTATACTAGAATTACACAAGGTATCCTATTGTATACATAGATATTCAGAAGCAATAATATTTATGTAGTGCATAGCGCTGACCTCTGAATCCTTTTCCGGCACCCAGTGTGTATGCACCTTAACCCTTTGAGTGGTAGGTTTCCCTGGGGCAGGACAAACCTACCAGGGAAGGTTTGTCCTTCCCCAGAAATGCACACCACTTAAGCTCCAACCGCTGGTCTTCTGCAGCAGTCCCTGCTCCCCTGTGGCTGCTGCTGCTGGCTTCAGCTGTTTCGGGCCACTCGGTGCTCAGCTAAGTTCAGAACCGCTTGGGGGTAAGGGGGGTTCAGGCACGCTCAGGTGCTCATACGCTCAAGCATTTGTCTGTACTTCCCCAAGAGGGGGCCTGGAATTGGTGGGGTGCAGGGGAGCCCTGGCAATCCAGCGGGGAGGTATGCGACAAGAGGAGTCATGTGATGGGGGGTGATGCATGGGTTGTGTGTGCCCCTAGAGGTGGTGCACAGCTGGAAGCACCACTGGCGCACACCTACTTATCAGTGGCATGTCTGGAAATTTTCCAGGAGAGCCCGCTCCTGAAGCTCATCTCAGCCTGGAAAATTTCCAGGCATACCACCAAAGTGGTTAAAGATGCATACACTCTAAAATTATTTTTTTTTACCAATATTGTTCAGAAGTGCCCTTTCTGGGCATGATGTACCACCAAAGTGGTTCAAGGCGCATACAAACTAGAATGATTTTTTGACCAATATCATTAAGAAGGGCACTTCTGACTGATATTGGTCAAAATAAAGGCCATAGTGTATGCTATGAATGACAAACGACCCTGCGCAGTCCCAACGCTCATTCATCAAGCTTATTTGTCGACTGTGCAGGCGGGTCAATTTCAAATATCTTTCACAAAAAGCTATAGCGTTTAGCTACATCGTTTGGTGTTCGTCACATTGTTCAGTGTGTGTATGCATTTATCTTTCGTCAAAGACACTTGGGAATTTTAAGTGAAATTGGTCACTAACATCTTTCATTGCACTCATCTTCCAGTGTGTACGCACCTTTAGTGTAACTGTGCACGTCAAAAACACAACAGTACTAGTAGAATTATATAGTTGAATACTGTAATATTATTGCACATAAATCAACATATAAATAAATATAAATAATAATAATAACAACAACAACGGACTGCATTTTAGTGTGCAGGCTTACTGTACTGGTTAATAAAAAAACGGTACTTGTGTAGTTTCACGGCGCCAGCATGCTACTTCTGGGTTCTACACTCGCCACAACTATCTAAAATAAACTAAGTTAACTCCATGCCAACAGGGATAGTTCATACCCCCACTATCCATGTTGGCATGGAGTTCATTTTAGATAGTGTGGCGAGCGTAGCGAGCCACTGAACCCGCAGAGTGGGCGAGTGAAGCGAGCCCAACAAGGGGACTCAGACGCATGGCGCCATGTTCGCGCCGTGAAACTACACAGGTACCAAAAAAACATCATAATTTGACCATATCTAGTTTTGAAACATGGATATCAAAAATACTGTAAATGCTTTTATATTGTTTATATTGTGGACAAAAATGTACAAAACATATGGAAAACTGACCAGCTGTGTTTAGGTAATGCAGGTTTGCACATCAAAAATTCAAGATATTTTGATATACAAAAAATAATGAAGAGTTACAGTATCAGGCATTTTGGTAAATCTTGTTTTTTAGTATTTCCAGCAAAAACATATTAATCATCTTTCACAGGGAAGTCCATTTGCTCTGGCAGATGGCTTGACCTGTGTGCCTCCTTTAACATGTTTCAATTAACATGTCTGTCTTACATTCTAGACAACAAGATGGGATCTGTTCTGTATATTGGCCAAAATAACTTAACCAATTTATTTTTGAGCTACGAGATTGTACAATTACACAAATATAAAAGCCATGTTGAGTTTATCTACAATCAAGCTTGATTAAAAGCAAATCTATTGATTTTATTCTGTTCCCCTGAACTTGTCTAGACTGTTCATATATTTAAGTATTTTTCTGGTAAATAATTCTGATGCTTAGAATAGCTATGATTACAATTTGAGAGGTGTTCCTGGAAGTTAAACTCACTGGGACCTTTATTAAACTGACCTAATCCCATTTTTGCTTGTAGAAAATATTTTATTCCATAATCAACATTGCAATATGAAAAATGTATATGTTTTCTTATTATATAAAAAAATTATTTTCCAATATTTATACAATTTTATTATTTTGACATATTTGAAGTATGCATATGCATCATGGAGTCTTTTGGTTTGGCATCTTCTGTCTGCCACCTTTTAATTTCTTATGTCTTCCAGTATTGTCATCGTCAATGCCTCTTGGGAAGCCGTACTGGCTCGCATCTGATTTTGTACCGACTTTGTATCAACTAGCAGAGCCGGCCTTAGGCATAGGCAAACTAGGCAATTGCCTAGGACACTTGGAATGCCTAGGGGCATCAGCAGCTTCTGCTGATTAAAATGATATGCAGCATGCCTATATTCTGTGTGTGAGTGAGGCTGTATCTGCATATGAAATAGTGTATTCATGGAAATAACTGTAACATAGTATTCAGGTTTGCAGGTACAGGCACCCAACGTTAGCAGAACTGGTCAGGAGCTGCATGGCCTATTGAGGCAAGATGTATGAGGAAACAGTTGTATCCAAACAGAGGCAGAGGTCAGTGTTAGCGGCTGTGCGAGTGCGGTCTGCAGGTGAGTTGGTTGTGCAATAGTGTTCGGCATATGTGTAAGGGGCATTATGTGTGTCATGTATAAATGCATTAATAATGTGCGACTTATGTGTAACAGGCATTATGTGTGTCATGTGTATAAGGGCATTAATAATGTGCAACATATGTGTAATGGGCATTATGTGTGTCTTTATGTGTATGAAGGGCATTAATAAAGGTTGGCATAATGTGTAAGGGGCATTATGGTTATAAGGACATTAATAATGTGTGTTATGTGTAAGGGGCATTACTCTGTGGTATTATCAGGAGTGCCTAGAGAAAGGGGTAGGGGGTACAAATTACCCAGGAAAAAGTCAGATGGAAGGGCATAGTGGGGGCCCCGGGCCCCCTCCCCTTAAGTGACAGCAGCAGCTGCAGCTCTTCTCCTCTGCCCAGCACACACTGCTTGGTGCTGGGTTGCAGTGTGGCCATGGAGGTGCTTAAAATACAATATGTTCACAGGATTTTTTTCTAAGGGTATAATGTGAATAATGTGAGAAGTAATGTACATAATGTAAAGTGGTACTACTGTGTGATGCAACGTGAATAAGGGACACCATCGCATGATATAATGTGAATAAAGTTGCACTACTGTGTGGCATAATGTGAATTGGGGGTACTATTGGGTGGCCATCCCCCTTCCCAGCAAGAACACACCCCTGTTTGGGTTGCGCACCGAATGTGTGCATTGTTTCTATTTAAAATATTGCTGGTAGGAGCACCAAAATGATGACTGCTATTGATCATTTTGATGGTTGATGGTGCTGGGAAAGGGGAGAAGGGTCAGAGGCGGAACTAGTGGGGGTGCTAGGGGGCACCAGCCAAAATCTTGCCTATGGCGTCATTTAGGCTAGGGCCGGCTCTGTCAACTATTATCAGCAACAGAGAGTGGATGGGCATTGAAGTGGCTTGCTGAAATTAGCTCTCCACAGGTGCTGATTGGCTGTCAGTACACAAGCAGCAAATGCCTTGCATCCAGCACCAGATTTGAAAAGTGGCTTCTGTGAAAAATTGTCACAATAAAGGCACTTAAATGTTGTCTATACATGCTTTAGGAGTGAATTATTTACAATCCACTTGGAGTGCAGCGTCCCGTCCCCGTCCCCCCCTCTGCTGTATGTAAGTACTTGATGCGGGCACCCAGCACAGAAGCATTATACAAGGTAAGACAGATCTTCTATCACATTATATATATAAACAGCAGGGTCCCACCTTCCCACAGGTTGCTGGAACATACACGTCACTGCAGCTTGAAGAATGTCAAAAACGCTTTATTGACCTCGACGGGCCGTTTCGGGGTAACACCCCGTTTTCAAGAGGATACAATACAATGTACAAACAACATTTAAATAGGGCCCTTTGGCGCCAGAAACCACTACTTACCGCCCACACTCCTCACCAGACGATCCCCGTGTAATCAGGCGCACAGACAACGCGTCAGCGTCTCACACACGCTGACGCCGCTGTCATGACAACCCGATCACACGTTGAGACGCCGGGAGACCGTGTCATCCGGCTTCCTCTACCGCAGCCAATCCAGACAGGTACCTAGGGACAGCGTTAGCGGCTCACACCCGCCCAGACGCGTTCCCATGGAAACCAGGCTGTCAGACCGCAGGAGTCCGCCGTGGCGATCAGAGTGTAATCTCTGGGTCAAAGTTACCTGTACAATCTAAAAGAAGCATACATATAAAATCGTACACTGGGATACACAATAATAAAATGGACTAATGAGCGTGAGCATTTAATAAACAATTCATGTTTAAATCTCATCTTAGTACTCTTGGCCAGACCATCAGTTCCACTGGCAATTACCGCAAACCAAAGGGAGGCATGAACACTGACATATTTTACAACCTACTATAGATGTTTACATAAATGTACTCCACACAATTCTCTCATTCAGACCGTGTGGAGATACTGTTTTAAGTTTGTGGATCCAATTTGCTTCCAATTTTAAAAGTTTTTTGACCCTATCGCCCCCCCTATTGGACTCGGGGACATGGGGGTTTATTCTAGTTCATTCTTTCTGACAAAATCCTTCTTAGATGGACAAAACCATGTGCACTGCAGGGGGGCAGATGTAACATGTGCAGATAGAATTAGATTTGGGTGAGTTATTTTGTTTCTGTGCAGGGAAAATACTGACTGCTTTATTTTTACACTGCAATATAGATCTCACTTTGAAGAAAAACCCCACCCAAATCAAATTCTCTCTGCACAAGTTACATCTTCCCCACCCGCAGTGCACATGGTTTTGTCCATCTAAGAAGGATTTTGTCAGAAAGAATGAACTAGAATAACCCCCATGGTCAATTATTTGGTATTTTAAAGATTCAAGAGGGTGTCCCATCATTTTAAAATGAATTGCAACTGGCTGTTCAGCTTTTTTACCTGCCAGTGCACTCTTAATGGAGGACCTGTGCATGGCCATGCGTTCCTTAAATTTGCGTGATGTCATACCGACATAACACAAATTGCATCGACAGGTTATTAAATATACTACAAATCTAGTATCACATGACAGTACATGCCTAATTTTATAGCTTTTTGAGGAGTGGGGATCCTGAAATTTATCCCCTGTCCACATGAAACTGCACGTGACACATCTGGGACATCTATAACAACCTGGTTTTTTCAATTGTGTATTTGAGGATGCTGCAGCCTCAAATCCAGTTATATCCGTATGAACTAAAATGTCCCTCAGATTGCATCCCCTAGTGTAGCAAGCTAGGGGTCGTACACTTTTGAACACATGTAGATCTTTATCAGATGCCACAATAGGCCACAAGGCCTTCGTAGCTATGGGTACCACCATACTAGATGAATCAAATTGGGATACAAATGGAAACACATCGTTAGATTTTTTTACTGTAGGTTTGAGTAGATCAGTTCTTTTGAGTTTAAGCGCTCTCAATTTCGCACCCTCCAATTCTCTCAAAGAATAGCCCCTTTGGTGAAATCTGGTAATCACCCTGTTCAGTTCTTCATCAATCTTGGACACATCACTACAAATCCGCATGACCCTCACCATTTGGGAAAATGGCAGGCCTTTCTTAAGCGGAGGGGGATGGTGGCTGCTTGCCAGTAACAATGTGTTCCTATCAGTCGGCTTACTAAATAATGTGGTACTGATACTACCATTAGATAAAGAGACAGCCACATCGAAGAAGTTGACTGTCTCTTTGCTGGACATATAAGTAAACTTGATAGGGGTATCTGCCACATTAATTTCTGCCATCATTGAACAGGTCACAGTAACAAGGATCAAATATATTAGATGAAATAACAGACGTTAGCACCATAAGATCTAATGCATTATATATTTGATCCTTGTTACTGTGACCTGTCAGTAGATGTGTTTGTTTTTGTTTTGTTTATATTTTGTCATGGTGACGGGAGCACCACCTATCAGAGGCCTGATCGTCAGGACGGCGGATGCCGCTGACGTCACAGACCTGCGCCACTTGCACGGAGCCTCCTGGCCCGGCTGGCGCCGAAAACACAGGGTGTGTATATAAGGTATGTGTATTTGTCATTTGTGTGTTACTCTGCTTGAAAACGATGCCTGCGTAGCATCGAAACGTTGCAGCCAATAAAGAGAAGTTTCTTTTACCCACTGCCTTGATGTATTGTTGGAGTGCCGCGCCAATACTGGGACTATACATGCTATCATAGTGCGGGCACCCAGAACTTTCAGACATAAGGAGGCTGTGCCGGGCATTCGGCTATATATTGGACATCGCGACCTTGGGCGATCACGGTTTCCAGCCACGGGCACCCCCACGTTTCTCTACGCACCCGGTGTTTCACCGACACGGGAGGGTCTCGACTACTGACGACATCCCGTCTACCCACAACCCAGAGCCTGATTTGGCCGATTTGTGGCTTTTATTTACCCTGACAAGATACCTGTAACAACATGGATCCGACACAACATGATGAACCTACCGGCAGTGTATTCTCTAGACCTGTCTACACGCTGGGGAAAAGTCACACTTATACTGAAGATGAAGCCCAGCAGATCTTATGTGGCGGTCAGATAGATGATCTGGCTGAGGCTACCCCACTTGAGGAATTGTATAGAGATCTACTCAAGATAAAGAAGCGTGAAGTCGACTACTATTATCATGCCATGTCGCTGAGCGACTATTATCGCGCCAGAAAAATACCTAGGGGCCTGAGAGTCAAGAACAGCCCTACGATAGGCAAGTATGATGCGACATTTTGCCAGAAATGGGTGGCAATTGCCAACAAATGTGCCTTCGACTTTATGCTTCTGATCATTGAATTTTCCAACAAAGAAGTGAATCTATGCAAAGAGAAGGTAACTGCCTTTGAAACCCTGCACAAAACTAACCTTGAAAATGACACTGCTACCAAGTGGTACGAAAAGCTTAATTCACAATTGCAAACAAATAAGCTTGAATTAATAAAGTTCAAAAAAGACAAGCGTACCAAGGTCGACATAGACTATGAGACGCACTGTGTCTACCAATGGACTGTACCTGGACGAGAGGGAGGCCCTAAGCGCCCGTTTTTCCGGCGGAATAGAGGTAACCCTTACCGTGAAAATGAGTCATCGACCGACTTTAACACATCGAGCAGTGAATCCAGCAGGAGCAGACCAAGGAACCCTAAACAGTTGGCCCCTTTAGGTGTAGCGATGCGGGCACGCACAGGAGGCCACGCGGACACACCAGAAGAGGTGGTCAGAATAAGAGGAAGGGGTTCAAAAAACCACCGAGGGGGAAATAAACCTGGTCATTAACCTTTCTTCATACCAACTCTCCAATGCTGAGACTGCTGTCCTGTCAAAGGGACTTTCATTTGTGCCTTCAGTGTCCTTCAATGAACTGGACTGGACCATCGAACACCATCGATTGGCGAGGCAGTTACGTCTTAAAGAACATTTTAACAAACCTCAAATACCATGCCTCAAACCCTCTGTTACCGCACCAGAAGAAAACTTACCCAAGCAATTGCTGAAAATTCTACCTAGATCATCCTATGACCCTCAGTCGTTCAACGCTTCCATCAGGACATTCTCCAGAGTCCTTAACGAGGACGTGCAAAAATCCGCCAGGGGTTTTATATCCCCACATAACAACCTGAATAAACAAGAACGCTTAGCCTTGAAAGACCTGGCAGCCAACAACACACTTGTGTTTCGCCCCGCTGACAAAGGCGGGGCACTTGTCGTTATGCATATGGAGAAATATCACCAGCAAGTGATGTGCCACTTAAATGATACTGCAACTTACCGGAAACTCTGCAGTGACCCATCTGGTATCTTTCAAACGGAATTACAAGCCATATTACAAACATCTGTGGACAATAATGTCATTACTAATAGCTGATGTTGGCACTTATACCTGCCCATCCACTAGTCCTGCTGTTTTACTGCACACCAAAGGTGCATAAGGCACTGGTCGATCCCCCGGGACGACCCATAGTTGCCGCCAGAGACTCCCTAATGCAGCCTTTATCTATCTATCTTGATTCCTTGTTGCAGCCTTGCATAAGGAGTCATCCTCGATACCTAATAGATACCACTGCCCTGCTCCGGTCCCTGCAGACTTTACCAGTACTTGATGAGGACACATATATGTTTACCATTGATGTATGCTCTTTGTATACGTCCATACCCCATGACTTGGGTCTTCAAGCACTACGGCACTTTCTTAATGGCAACTCTTCATATGCTGGTCCTGAGGTTGAACTGACCATTGAGCTGATGAGTATGATTCTAACCAAGAATTTATTTTTGTATAATAATGAATATTATTTGCAGCTAATGGGCGTGGCTATGGGGGCGGCGGTGGCCCCCTCATATGCCAACGTCTTTATGTATGAATTTGAAGAACATTTTTTATTTGCAAATCCCTGTATAGCCACACATATCATACAGTATCATCGATACATCGATGACCTCCTAGTGTTCTGGAGGGGTGTCTCCGACCATACTGTGTGAATACATCGATGCCCAAAATTCTACCACCCACCCCATTAAGTTCACATATACTTATGACAGATCCAAGATTCATTTTCTTGACGTACAGATTAGTGTGACTAATAGACAGGTGGATACGT
The DNA here is from genome assembly GCF_055691185.1 of Crinia signifera. Taxonomy (NCBI): domain Eukaryota; kingdom Metazoa; phylum Chordata; class Amphibia; order Anura; family Myobatrachidae; genus Crinia; species Crinia signifera. Next base: position 202,706,041 of record NC_139219.1, read on the forward strand.
GTGTATACACTAAACCCACCGATAGAAACAATGCCCTATTGTATTCTAGTTGTCATCCTCGAGCGTCGATTAGGAGTCTTCCATACTCCCAGATGCTGCGAGTGAGACGTATTGTGTCTGACACAGCTGTGGTGAGCATTCAAATGGATGAAATGATCCAAAGGTTCTGTAATAGAGGGTATCCCCTCGATGAGCTGCTATCCACAAAAGTGATGCGCCTAGAGCGTAATGAGCTCTTACAACCGCGCACTCAGTCTGCAGACTCTTCAGAACTGCTACCCTGGGTCACCACCTATAATCATATGAGCCCCAATATCAGACAAATTACCAGAGCCCATTGGCCCCTGGTACAGACTGATCCAGATGTAGGTGTACAGAATTCCAGGCTCCTGACAAGCTACAAACGCTCCAGGAACTTAAAAGACATCCTGGGAAAATCGGATGCTGCACCTGCTAAATTGTCCCGCACTACCCGCAAAATGGGCTGTATACGGTGCCCGTGTGTAACGTGTCAATACATGATACCAGGCACCACCTTCTGCCACCCGAGGACGGGCCAGAAATTATATATTCGCCACACTTTGTCTTGTAACACTACACACACTGTCTATCAGATCATCTGCCCATGTGGGCTGTCATATATCGTCAACACCGAACGCCCCTTTAAGGAGTGGATGGCAGCCCACAGATCTGCGATATCTGTGGGTTCAAGCGACCAACCTGTTGCACGCCATTTTGTTACATGCAAACACAGTGTCATTTCCATCCGATACAGAATGATCGACCACATACCTCAAACCCTGAGGGGAGGTGATAGGGGAGCGGCCCTCTTGAGGTGTGAGGCTAGGTGGATCATTCGATTGGGTACTGTCGCACCTCACGGCCTGAATGAATACACAGGCATCTCATCATTGCTATAACCAGAGATACGAGTATTGCTTTCTTGTGTTTTCTTTTGTTACTTACATTCAGATCTTATGGTGCTAATGTCTGTTATTTCATCTAATGCATTATATATTTGATCCTTGTTACTGTGACCTGTCAGTAGAAGTGTTTGTTTTTGTTTTGTTTATACTTTGTCATGGTGACGGGAGCACCACCTATCAGAGGCCTGATCGTCAGGACGGCGGATGCCGCTGACGTCACAGACCTGCGCCACTTGCTCGGAGCCTCCTGGCCCGGCTGGCGCCGAAAACACAGGGTGTGTATATAAGGTATGTGTATTTGTCATTTGTGTGTTACTCTGCTTGAAAACGATGCATGCGTAGCATCGAAACGTTGCAGCCAATAAAGAGAAGTTTCTTTTACCCACTGCCTTGATGTATTGTTGGAGTGCTGCGCCAATACTGGGACTATACATGCTATCATAGTGCGGGCACCCAGAACTTTCAGACGTAAGGAGGCTGTGCCGGGCATTCGGCTATATATATATATATATATATATATATATATATATATATATATATATATATATTTATAAAGCAGTCTGTAAGGTCGGCACTCACACAGTCCACAGATGTCTTTATTGCCAGGTGCCTTCTGTACTGAACACGAGGAGCGTGCTCACAAATATGCTCACAAATACTTTCTTGTACACACACACACACACACATATATATATATATATATATATATATATATATATATGCACACAAACACAGCGTCACTCCGGTCTTGATAAAGCTTTTAGATAAAGGAGACTGCAATCATGGATCCTGCTTATGCAGGATCCATGATTGCAGTCTCTCTTATTTAGAAGCTTTATCAAGACCGGAGTGACGCTGTGTTTGTGTGCATATATATATATATATATATATATATATATATACATATATATATATATATATATATATATATATATATATATGTGTGTGTGTGTGTGTACAAGAAAGTGGCACTCTGAGACTTCTGTTGCAAGTGAAACAGTATTTTATTCCAACATGTTTAGAGCTTAGCAGCTCGTCATCAGGGACAAATATCAAACATCAAAGTATGCTCTTTATAACAGACTCACATCCACAAATCTCCCTTAATCAGCAGTGTTTGACCTTTACCTGTGGAGAGCAGCATGCCGCCAGGTTCTGTGAGCACTACGGAGCCCCGCAGTGCTCACCTCGCCCTGCACAACCGCTCACCATCAGCTGTGCTGTGCAAAGTGCTGATTATTACAAAAAATCATAATGACAAAAAGACAAAAAGTAACACAACATTCCTTATACAAAAATAATGATATACCATCATTTTAAAAACAATTTAAAAGTAACACGTTTACAGCCATCATCCGATCATGTGGGTAAATTATTCCAGCATATCTGCAGATCTATATGTATGTATGTTATTCATCAACAGTGATTAATATAAATCTATTGGGTATAGCACAACATATAACTTATTGTATTAGATTGGATCTATAAGTAACATTGCAAACCTAGAGTTTCATTTAAACCCTTTGTTGACAGCTAGTCTAATCTATGTATCCATTTGGGATTCTAACTGTAAAATAAGTTTTCCACGATTACCACCCCTTGTTAATACCAGTACATGATCAATTAATCTGGTTCTTATACTTGCTACTGAATGGCAAAATAAGGCACAATGCCTTGCAAATGGTTGACCACTGGATTTGTTAGTGATTGCAAGTCAGATGGCATATCTATGCTTTGCCATGCTTTCTTTAAAAGAAGTCTCTGTCTTACCGACATAAATTAATGTGCAAGGACATGTTAAGGTGTATATTACATATCTAGCAGAGCAAGTCAGCACAAATCTAATATTGAACTTTTTCACAGTGTGTGGGTGTCTGACATATTCCGCATGGCTATTGCGCTACAAGTAGTGCATCCTGTGCACCAATAGCACCCAGGTCTAGGGGTCAAAATATGACTTTTATTTTTTTCTTTATTCAGATCTGTTATGTCAATCTTTACCAATTATTCTTTTAAGTTTCTGCCTCTAGAATAGGCTTGTCTCAATTTAGTGTTATATAACAGAGGCAATTCTTTATCTGAACTAACTATTGGCCATAACTTTTTTTATTTGTTTAGTGGATTTATCATTAATGTTGGAGTAGCAATTAACCCATGTGATTATTCTGTCATCATGACACACTGGTTCTTTAGGTGCAAGGCATTGCTGACGAGGAATATTTAATACCTTGTCCTTGATCTTAATTAAATCGTGTCTCCTATATCCTCTTTGCTCAAATTTAATGATCATATTATCCAATGCTATTGATGTCTCTATTGGATCAGTGGTGATTCTTCTCATCCGGAGCATCTGAAAATAGGGGAGACTTTTTCTAGTAGTTAGAGGATGAAAACTGCTGTTATGTAGGATGCTGTTTCGGTCTGTACTTTTTACATATAACAAAGTATTTATTCTATGTTCTACTATACTCAGATTCACATCCAAATAGTGTATGGATTGTTTGTTAATATCAAATGTGAATTTTACTACACTCTCCGACCGATTGTGTTCATCCAACAAATTTCTAAGTGTGTCAGTCATACGATCAGTAAATCATAGAGAAATCTCACAAAATATCAGATATTATCATAATCTGGTGACTTGTACAGTAGGTCTACTTGGCTCATGAAAGCATTGGCGTAGGATGGGGCCACATTCAACCCCATTGCTACGCCAAGGCGCTGTAGGTAGTACCTACCATCAAAGTAAAAATAATTCTGTGTTAGTACCACTTTTAATAAAGTCAGAAAAAAGGTAATGGAGGACCCTTATAATGTATATTATTGGTCAAAAGTCTTTCCACAGCTTCTACACCTGCATCATGTGGGATGCAGGTGTATAGGCTTATTACATCAGCACTACATAAAATTGCTGGTAAAGATTCCAGATCACGTAAACCCAATAGTAAGTCAGTACTATCACGTATATATGACCTTGTTTGTTGGATACAGAGATTAAAAAAAGGTCCAAATAGACCAAGATATTATAGGTCTGCCAGAGGGTTCTTGCAATTTTTTTGTGTGCCTTAGGCAAGGTGTAAAACAAAGGCGTGATTGGAAAATTGACACTTAGGGGGTTATTTTGGTTCACTTTTTCTGAGAAATTCCTTCTTAGAGGGACAAAACCATGTGCACTGCAGGTGGGGCAGATGTTACTTGTGCAGAGAGAGTTAGGTTCAAAGTGAGATCTATATTGCAGTGTAAAAATAAAGCAGCCAGTATTTACCGTGCACAGAAACAAAATTACTCACCCAAATCTAATTCTCTCTGTACATGTTACATCTGCCCCCCCCCCCCCTGCAGTGCAACTGGTTTTGTCCATCTAAGAAGGAATTTGCCAGAAAGAGTAAACCAAAATAACCCCCTTAGTGCTTTATGTAAATCTGAATCAATTATTCCATCCCCAACAGCATTGCTAAGGATTAAATCTAGTTCAGTTTTATATGCTAGGGTGGGATCATTAGGTAACAATTCATAAACATTGATATAATTTAATTGTCGGTAACATTCTTTAGTATATTTCTCCACATTTTGTACAACTACTCCTCCCCCTTTATCCGCATAGCGGATTACTGTATCAGTCTGCTTTTTTATATTTTGTAATGCAGTCTTTTTAGCTACAGGTAAATTAGAATAAGCAGTTACATTTTCTTGTGGTAAAATCTTGGTTGCCAAAATGTTCTTTCAATTTCAGTGTCCTATTAAATCTGTATGCGTCCAGTTTCCATTGGAATGGGTCATAATAGGTTGTAGGAACAAAAGTAGTTAGTCCTCTCAATAATAAATGTTCCTCTTCAGTAGTCAATGGTACATCAGACAGGTTAAATACCACCTGTTCTATTTCTTTTGTTTTTGCTTCTGTTTGTTTTGCGTGGTAGATCCTCTGGCTTTGCCCGCCATGCCAAGTCCGGCTCCTGTTGGTGGACAGGAGCCATTTCTTGTTCGCACCGCTAAAGGGGCCATGATGCCAGATGTAGATGACAGTTCTGTCTCACTTTGTGATGTACTTGTGTTGTCACCTTCTGCCAACCGTGGGAATCGGTGGGTTTTATTCCTTTTATATGGCCCACCCATTTGAGCCAGACGCTGTGAATTCAACCACAGGTACAGTATACAGAATTAGTAGCATAGTCCTGTTGTACCTTGTAGTAGCATAGTCCTGTTGTACCTTGCATTTCTTTTCTTTTTTAAATTTAATTAAATCTTTTTTTTAATTTTCAATAGTCTCGGTCAATTTTTCACACCAATTTGTTTCCATATCAAGCGTAAGCACACTTTTATTTGTTTGTTCAAATTGTTTTAATTGCATTCTTGTCACCTGTAATTTACATGCTGCTTCTTCTATAATGAGAAGCATCAAATCCATGGAATACTTTTTCAGTATTCCTATCCATCTTTTACAAAAGTTCATATTGTGCTTGCCTATTGTTGGGGCAATACGTACTCGGAAGCCCCTTGGTATGTTTTTTTTCTTTATAATAGTCCGATAGTAAAACCATACTTTAATACTTAAATTTTTTGGTACTTGTCTAGTTTCACGGCGGCAGCTCTATGCTAAGTTTGAATCCCGGCAGCTGTACTCCAAAATTGTGAATTTTACTACACTCTGACCGATTGTGTACATCCAACATATTTCTAAGTGTGTCAGCCATAGCATCTTAATTTAGATGCTAACAAAGGGAGCATCAAAATTTAGATGCTCTAGCGTCTAAATTTAGTTGGGTATAGGGGTGCAGCATGAAAAACACTGTTAAACCTGTTGACAATGACACTTGACGTGACAGCTGTCGGCCTTGTTTATTCCACCATCAATGCCAGCCCAAAGCATGGCGAGCGCAGCAAGCCCCATGAGTGGATGCGTTAGGCGTCCTCCCGACCTTTTTATACCCCCACTATTCATGTTGGCGTGGAGTTGATTTTATAAAGTGTGGTGAGCGCAGGTCGGGAGGATGCGTAACACGTGCGGTCGCCAGGCTTCGGGCTGGCGTGGATAGTGGGGGTGTTTCAGGACCACATGCACACTCTGTCCGCGAGAACAAGACGCTGTTTCTGACAGTGAAGCTATGCTCACTACGTAGCTGCCTGCACTGGCTATGCTGGTTGCGAGAACACAGCAAGCTACTTCTGACTGACTACACTGGTTGCGAGACACAAGACGCTGTTTCTGACAAGGACGCTATGCTAACTATGTACAGTAGCTGCCTACGCTGACTATGCTGGTCGCGAGAACACCGCACGCTACTCCTGTCTGACTACGCTGGTCGCGGGAACACAATGCTGATTCTGAAAAGGACGCTATGTGAACTATGTAGCTGCCGCCTTGAAACTACACAAGTACCGAGTTTTCTGTGTAAAAAGCATTATCTTACTGACAGAACAATCAGGTTTGTTTTACACAAAGACCGATATAGCAGTCTGCTTTTCATATACGCCTCTTAATACAAAGATAAGAAATCTTTTTATTATAAAAAAAACTTTATATTATATGTAATAAAAAAGGATATTTAGCTTTATAGGGGTATATGGGATATAAGAAATATTGTAGAAATTCAATATTAGCACAACGGTTATAACACACATCAAAATTATATAATCAGAGTCAATTTTCCATTATCGATTAAAAGAACACTTACTGTATATCAAAAACTGGGTGATCTCAATCCCCTCATTTAATCCATTCGGGGATAAAGCATTTAATGTCAGAATCCAAAAGGATTCATTTTTAGCTAGCACAATATCTCTTATTCCTTTTCTAATGTCTAATATATTCTAAACCAAAAAAAGTCATTTCTTTTGGATTACTCTTTTGGCAGGTTTTACACAATTTTTTATGTTTCTATAGTGTTAGGACATCTTTTTGTTTTCCCAACATATATTTTACCACACCCACATGTCAGAACATACACTACATATGCTGTGTTGCAATTTATCAGGCTATTAATAATTATTTCTTTACCTTTTTCATCCTTAAACGATTTCAGTCCCGTTTTCCCATGTTCGTACATTTTACATTTGCCACACGTATTAAATCCCAGTGGTTTTTTACCGTCAAAAAGACTTTTCGTTTGTGACCCTGTTATTTAAGGCAACATGCTAGATGATCATTTATTTTTTAAGGAAGTAGATCGCCTAAAAACTAATTCTGGGTTTGGGGTAACCTTTTCATTCTAGATTGGGTCTATACTTATTATATGCCAATATTTATGTAATATATGGCGTATGTTTTTATTTTGAGTATTAAATTGAGTAACAAAAGTACAGAAGGGAGCTCTTTTGTATTCTAGCGATAGTTCATTTTTATATTCAATAAGTTTTCTCCTATCTAGACTTCTTGCTCTTGTCAATGCTGCTGTTATTAGATGTCTAGGGTAACATTTTTCTATGAATCTTTCTACATAAACCTCAGTCTGTTCTTCAAATTTTACCAGACTGCTACAGTTTTGACGCAGTCTGTAAAGCTGTGCATATGGCAGATTTACTTTGACAGCTTTTGAAATCTAAGTAGTTATTACTGTTGACGGGTTTGAAATATGAACTGGTTTCTACATTCTACATTTGAACCCTTATGCGCCTGGAAAGATATGTACCAACTTTTTTGAACTTTTTTGATCTTGTGAACTTTTTTGATCTTGTGCACTTTGGTGAAGGGTTAAGGAAAGCCTTTCTTAGGTACCTGGGTTGTTATTATATATACAATTTGTTTCCCATAATCCAAGAAACAGATTTGCATATCCTGGTTCGCAAACCATACCCATCGCTGTCCCATTCTTTTGAATAAAGAATCCCCCAAAAATGAAAAATAATTATGTTCAAGAACAAACTTTAAATGATCACAAATAAATGCTGCTTTTTCCGTTGACACTTCACCATCATTAGTCAACACTGACCTGATGCAATCTATACATTTTTGATGAGGGATCGACGTATACAAAGAGTTTATGTCAATGGTTCCCCATTTATAATCAGGGTCAAAGAGTCAATTCCCGATACAATCGGGCGACCGGGGGGGGGGGGTGAGTCCTTTATGGATTTTAGGAAGATGGTTAATTATAGCTACTCTTGGCTGCTCATTCCAGATGTAATCATATTCATATTTTGGATAAAAATGTATCGTTTTTTCCTTTGTCAGATTTTTCGGTTCTATTAAGAAACCATCTGTAGGGTCCTTTGGTAGCCTCTGATATGAGGTCTCATCTCCCAGTAGTCTATTCATTCTTGTCTTCCATTAGTTCCTTTAACACTAATGCTTCATCTTTGCTTAGATTTTTGTCTTTATTAGTAAGACCCTCCTCGATTTTTTTTTCAAACTCTTTTCTTACCAATTTCTCAAAGAGTTCAAGGTTAGGGCCCCTTAATTCTACCAGATAATAGGTACTGGGTCATTTTAAACCAGTGGGATTTAATTCTTTGTTACTTTACCAATTTTTTAGTTTTTAGTTCCTGCTTAAAAAAATGCAGTTTTAAAGGACATCTTTCTAATATATAGGCTTAAGTCCATATATAATGAAAATTTGTTTATGCCCATCAAGGGTGCAAAGGATAGCCCTTTTGATAATAGAGATATTTGGGGGGCTGTAAGGGTAACTGTTGATATATTAAATAATTAAATATCCCTTTAATATTAGATTTCTCTAATTGAGGGTTCTTCTTTTGAAAAACTGAACCCTCCCCCCCCATCTTTTACCCTGTCTTCTAGTGTTCCCCAAAGATGGGGAAAAGAACATGAGAAGACATATAATATTGGCATATAATAAGTATGGACCCAATCTTGAATGAAATGGTTACCCCAAATCCAGAATTAGTTTTTAGGCGATCTACTACCTTAAAAAATTTTTTTATCACCTAGCATATTGTCTTTAATAACAGGGTCACAAACGAAAGGTCTTTTTGACTGTAAAAAATACACTGGGATTTTATACGTGTGGCAAATGTAAAATATGCGAACATTGGAAACCGGGACTAAAATTGTTTAAGGATGAAAAAGGTAAAAAAATAATTATTAAAAGCCTGATAAATTGCAACACAGCATATGTAGTGTATGTTCTGACATGTGGGCGTGGTAAAATATATGTCGGGAAAACAAAAAGATGTCTTAAAATCAGAATTCTGGAACACTATAGAAACATAAAAAAAGTGTGTGGAAAATTAGTGTTCCACGACATTTTAAAACCTGCCTAAAGAGTAATCCATAAGAAATGACGTTTTTTGATTTAGAACATATTAAACTAGACATTAGAAAAGGTAATAGAGATATTATGCTAGCTAAAAGGGAATCCTTTTGGATTCTGACATTAAATGTTTTATCCCCGAATGGATTAAATGAGGGGATTGAGATCACCCTGTTTTTTATATAAGTGTTTTTGTAATTTATAATGGAAAATTTACTCTGATTATATAATTTTGATGTGTGTTATAACCATTGTGCTTTTCTGTTGTACTATATATCTATATATCTATATCTATATATAACAAAGTTATGCAGGGCGGCACTCCATGTAGGTTGGGTTTGGTGCAAGGTCTATAAAGGGTTTGATATAAAGCACCCTGACGAAAACTGGCAGAGCCCAGTGAAATGGCTGTCGGGCTAAGCAGCTGTTTGTTTGTACTGCACAGCATGGAATAAAAACCCTTTTCTTCACCTACTTTCGAGTGCTGGTCTGGATCCTTCACAGTGTGGGGGGTAAGTGCTTTATATCTATCTATCTATCTATCTATCTATCTATCTATCTATATATATAGTCCAGGGTTCCTCAACAGAGGAGTAAGCACTCTCCTTGTAAAAATAAAGCAATCCGAGTAAAAATCAATTTTCAATTTATTCATCCATTTTCAGTTGTACATTGTGCCCATTATTGCCCCGACGTTTCGGTCCATAGTAGGCGGACCTTTATCAAGGAGCCTGCAATAGGAGGAAACAGCATGCAAACAATATAGTGAATGCATGAAATCACCGCTATTACAAAGTACACAATGATATTTAACATCTAATAAAAACTCACTTACATGGGTGTGGAATTCAACAAGATAAAGCAAATGGATCAACGGAGCCAAGGATGGGAGAACCTCCCTGAGCAGGAGGACATCTAAACTAAACCTGCCCGGGCCCAGCTTAAATACCCCGTGTGTTGTTCAATTATGCGTCACGTGGAACGGGAGATTTCCCGCCACAAGTCCCGGCACCGGACTTCCTATCTATGACCGGAAGTGACGTTGCCGGAGACGCGGCTACGTGTGAGCCGCAAGTGACACGCACCAGAAACCCGGAAGTGGGTTCTCAGCGCGTATCACGGGAATGAGACGCATGTGGAGCGCACAGTACCGGAAATTGGTACCGAAGCGCTATCGGCATATCTGTTAGATGGAAGTGAAAAATTTATTCAAACTAAAATAGTGATAACACAGGGAAGCCGGGGTTCCGGGAACCTCCTTCGGAGTCATACCCGCCCACTAATTTTGTGGATGTGGGCGTGTGTAATAATATTTAATATGGGGGCTATTGATATCGAATGATATCATTAGATCAGATGCTACTAGTTTTAAGGTTATTTTAAAGAGGACCAGGGTATGTTACAACTAGGAGACTCACTTCGAAAAGGATAAGGACAGACTGGTATTCTGTCGAGAAAAAAAGTGAAATAGAAAAACTTGTTCTGTACACCATGGATTAATAACAATTTTCTAATGGTATGTTTTTTAATACTGATTTATATTGATTTTTTAGTTAATATTTTTAATTATTATTTTTTATTAAATATTTTGTATTTTTTATAATTTTATTTCTTATTTTATGACTTCAATATTCTTTAAAATTTTATATTTTTTCTAAAGTTTTTAAAAAAAATGTTTTTCATTTTTTATTTCACCATTAAGGATCAATATTTATTAATTATTTGGAAATTGGTAACGAGCATGCGAACCAATTCAAGATTTATCTAATAAAAAAAGGAAAAAGAAAAAGGAGAGAAGAAACTACGGATGAGAAGATGAGATATGGCTCATCTGGAGTCTAAAAGCACATATCACGGGTTTCAAGATATTATTTAAGATATTATTTAAGAAAGATGTTTAAATAATATCTTAAATAATATCTTGAAATCCGTGATATGTGCTTTTAGACTCCAGATGAGCCATATCTCATCTTCTCATCCGTAGTTTCTTCTCTCCTTTTTCTTTTTCCTTTTTTTATTAGATAAATCTTGAATTGGTTCGCATGCTCGTTACCAATTTCCAAATAATTAATAAATATTGATCCTTAATGGTGAAATAAAAAATGAAATTTTTTTTTTTTTAAAAACTTTAGAAAAAATATAAAATGTAAAAGAATATTGAAGTCATAAAATAAAAAATAAAAAATAAAAAATACAAAATATTTAATAAAAAATAATAATTAAAAATATTAACTAAAAAATCTATATAAATCAGTATTAAAAAACATACCATTAGAAAATTGTTATTAATCCATGGTGTACAGAACAAGTTTTTCTATATACCTACCTAGTTACAAGGATACTCTGTCCACCAACAGTTTTTTTCATGAAATTCTTGTGATTTTTGGCCATTTAACTGCCATTAGGCAGTAGTTATTAGACAAGTTTTTTTTGACCATATGCATTTATAAGCATAGTCATCTTTATATCTCTTATGTTTTTTATATCATATTCTTGTACTTTTTTAGTCATCTTTTTCTTTTTTTTCTATTTTTTTCCCATTTTTTCCCAATTTTTTCTCATTTTTTCTATTTTTTCATCTTAGTCATTTGTTTCACTTTTTTCTCGACAGAATACCAGTCTGTCCTTATACTTTTCGAAGTGAGTCTCCTAGTTGTAACATACCCTGGTCCTCTTTAAAATAACCTTAAAACTAGTAGCATTTGATCTAATGATATCATTCGATATCAATAGCCCCCATATTAAATATTATTACACACGCCCACGTCCACAGAATTAGTGGGCGGGTATGACTCCGAAGGAGGCTCCCGGAACCCCGGCTTCCCTGTGTTATCACTATTTTAGTTTGAATAAATTTCCACTTCCATCTAACAGATATGCCGATAGCGCTTCGGTACCCATTTCCGGTACTGTGCGCTCCACATGCGTCTCATTCCCGTGATACGCGCTGAGAACCCACTTCCGGGTTTCTGGTGCGTGTCACTTGCGGCTCACACGTAGCCGTGTCTCCGGCAACATCACTTCCGGTCATAGATAGGAAGTCCGGCGCCGGGACTCGTGGCGGGAAATCTCCCGTTCCACGTGACGCATAATTGAACAACACACAGGGTATTTAAGCCTGGCCCGGGCAGGTTTAGTTTAGATGTCCTCCTGCTCAGGGAGGTTCTCCCATCCTTGGCTCCGTTGATCCATTTGCTTTATCTTGTTGAATTCCACACCCATGTAAGTGAGTTTTTATTAGATGTTAAATATCATTGTGTACTTTGTAATAGCGGTGATTTCATGCATTCACTATATTGTTTGCATGCTGTTTCCTCCTATTGCAGGCTCCTTGATAAAGGTCCGCCTACTATGGACCAAAACGTCGGGGCAATAATGGGCACAATGTACAACTGAAAATGGATGAATAAATTGAAAATTGATTTTTACTCGGATTGCTTTATTTTTACAAGGAGAGTGCTTACTCCTCTGTTGAGGAACCCTGGACTACAATTGGTGTTTGTGCTGATAGGCATGAATTACCTGTAGGCACCCCTACAGTTAACTCTAAATACTTTGTGAGAGTGCGGTCTTCCAAAGCACCTATCTATCTATCTATCTATCTATCTATATATATATATATATATATATATATATATATATATATATATATATATATATATATATATATATATATATATATAGACAAAGTAATTACCAGGATCACCTGAAAAAAACAGGCGGCACTCAAAGTCTGTGTTCAAAAGTGGATCTTTGTATTAAGAAAATTGCATATTAAAGATGACAACGTTTCAAGGCCCAACTGGCCTTTTCATCAGGTCATTTGCAAGTAGTGTAACAAAATAAATAACGTGAACATATGTCTTACCGGCTTAGCTGTAATAAATAGCGTGCACACAATGAAAGCGAGGACCGGTGTCAGAGGGTGAGAACTTCTGGGGGGTCGGGTTCGCAGCGTCATCCTCACGAAGGAGGGGGCTGAGATGTTAATTCCAGAACACTCCCTCCCCTTGGTTCAGTCCCCTGAAAACGGAAACAATGTGATAAAATAGTGAAACATAAAGTCTAACGTGAACATCTGTGTAAAACAACGGTGATAATTTAGTGCACTGAAAATACTTAAAAAGGCATGAAGATTACATCCTAAGCATGTTTAACATTAGGCAGCCTATATATACAAGTGTTCAATATATTATGTCTAGTATATTGCTGTATTATTGTCCGACGAATGTTATCAAATAAATACATTCCAGGAACATTTTTCATTTAAACCCTTCGGACTGGAAAATACAGCTTTATCATCTACATCGGACTCTAAAAACAAAATAATTCTTCCAATCCAAACCTGAACAACCATTGTCTGCAACCAGTTGTCCAATTAAAGGATACAAATCTACTTTCGATCGTCCATCGTCCAATGCAACATTAAAAACGTTTAATCGTCTCCTGGATGAAGAAGTAACTCGCAATATACAAAAAACTCAACACACATTTAACAACTTGTCTAAAAAAGAGCATTCAGCTCTAAAACATCTAGCCTCCAGAGACTACCTAATAATACGCCCCGCCGACAAAGGCGGTGGCATAGTGCTACAAGACCGGACGACATACATTGAGAATTTAGACATACTCCTCTAGGATGCGTCAACATATCAGAGACTAAGGTTCAATCCCACAGAGCGATATAAAAAAATCCTTGATAATATACTCAGTGAAGGACATCTTAAAAGGTTAACGAAGAATTATATAAAAATACCGGTCATGTATTCTATGCCTAAACTACATAAAAATGCAACGAATCCGCCTCCAAGACCTATCATTTCAGCATGTGACTCATTGACTCATCCTATCGCCCAACTCCTGGACTCTTACGTACAACCATTGATAATGAAGGAACAAACTTTCTTGAAGGATACCACACAATTATTGAACATGTTAGATCAATTAACCAATATTCCTTCCAATCTAATATTATGTACTCCCGATTTAACTAATTTGTACACGGTAATCCCTCACCCTAGCAGCAATGAAAACATTCCTGTACAAACATAGATTTAATGAGATACCGATACCTCTATATCTCCAATTGCTAGAGTACATACTTTCGTTCAATTATTTTCTACACAACGGACAATACTTTGCCCAGAAGCCTGGGTGTGCGATGGGGTCTCCAGTTGCCCCGTCGCTTGCGAATATATACATGTTTGAGCAAGAATAGACTTTTTTCTTTGATAAACCATATATCAATGACAAAATATTTTTGTTAACCCGTTACATCGACGATCACCTGCTTCTTTGGCGTGGAACTGAGGAGGAACTTCAAACACACATTTTAAACATCAATGAGTCTGATTCACCTATAAAATTCACGTTCCAAATGAGCCGATGCTCTATTAATTATTTGGACGTTAACATCACCATTTGTGAACAACAAATAAAGACATCAGTATATACAAAGGACACAGACCGCAATACGTTTTTAATAGTATAATGTATAATAGTTGTCATCCTCCAGCGCTCAAGCGGGGTCTTCCCCATTCTCAAATGATGCGGGCAGCCCGCATCACCAATGATAAAACAATATTGAATCAGACCTTGGAGGATATGATTTTTAAAGTCTCTGTGTGTGGTTATAATTACAAAACACTATGCGAACAAAAAAACGAAGTGATGCAGATACCGCGGACACAGTTATTACAGGGTCCTGAAGTTAAACAGAAATCTAACATGGTTCCATTCATTTCCACTTTCACTACCAGCAGTCCAGCAATAATTCAAACAACAAAAAACTGTGGCCAATGACAAGAAGCGATAAAAAATTACCGTTTAAACATTCTGAAATTCTACCGAGCTTCAAACGGGGCCGAAGCTTAAAAGACATTCTGGTCAAGACAAACGTATCCCCTAGATTGGAACTATTATCCAAAAAGCCCCTGGGATGCCATAAATGCATATCATGCACAACCTGCAATTATCTGGAGCCAGGAACTTACTTTAAAAATCCACACTCTGGAAAACAATATAAAATCCGACATCACCTATCGTGCACAACCACCTTCATTATCTACATTATTATCTGCCCGTGTGGGCTAGTGTATGTCGGCCAAACCATCAGAGATCTGTGTACCCGTTTGGCTCTGCACCGATCAGCAATAAAAGCTGCCATAGAGGGTAAACCCATGGAACAACCCGTGGCTAAGCATTTTAAACAATGTGGACATCCATTAACCATCCTGCGGTGCAGGATAATTGACCATGTGCCAACACCACCCCGTGGAGGTGATCAACATCGTCTACTGACTCAAACAGAATCCAAATGGATATACCTGTTAAACACCGTAGCACCGAAGGGTTTAAATGAAAAAAAATTCTGGAATGTATTTATTTGATAACATACGTCGGACAATAATACAGCAATATACTAGACATAATATATTGAACACTTGGATATATATAGGTTGCTTAATGTTAAACGTGCTTATGATGTAATCTTCATGCGTTTTTAAGTATTTTCAGTGCACTAAATTATCACCGTTGTTTTACACAGATGTTCACGTTAGACTTTATGTTTCACTATTTTATCACATTGTTTCCGTTTTCAGGGAACTGAACCAAGGGGAGGGAGTGTTCTGGAATTAACATCTCAGCCCACTCCTTCGTGAGGATGATGCTGCGAACCCAACCCCCCGGAAGTTCTCACCCTCTGACACCGGTCCTCGATTTCATTGTGTGCACGCTATTTATTACAGTTCAGCCGGTAAGACATATGATCACGTTATTTATTTTGTTACACTACTTGCAAATGACCTGATGAAAAGGCCAGTTGGGCCTTGAAACGTTGTCATCTTTAATATGCAATTTTCTTAATACAAAGATCCACTTTTGAACACAGACTTCGAGTGACGCCTGTTTTTTCCGGGTGATCTTGGAAATTACTTTGTCTCTATATCTAGAAGGAAGGCACCGGGGCAAGTTACTATATTTTCTCCACAAGTGCCGAACAAATTGTATGGATATACATATATATATATATATATATATATATATACATATACACACACACACAAACGACCTCTCACCCTCAAATATTAGGTAGCCGCTGGGGTGCCGTATAAATAGTAATGTACGGACAATACTATATGGATACAGACTACTCCCATAAGGGAAAACAGCACTCACCAGACTTTTGTCATTAAATCCATCCAGGTCAGCGTCCAGTTTAATGGTTCAAAGGAAAAAGCCTGCAGACGTTTCGGTCCCCAAGGACTTTTATCAAGGCAGCAAAGTAGACTGGGGAACTGGAGTTCCGCATTATTTCTCAGGGACCGAAAAGTCGGCAGGCTTTTTACTTTGAACCATTAAACTGGACGCTGATGCTGATACTGTATATACAGAGAGAGAAACACGCCAGGGTGGGGGGGGGGGGGTTTCTGAACCACCTTTTTAGTAGTCTATTATTTTAAGGAAAGGACACCTTGATTTGAATATACAGTATAAAAATGCAGAACTGCTTTTGTGTTTTCTGATTATAGGTTTACCACAGTCTTGAGGAAAACATTCACAACAAATTAAAGGCATGATGCTGTTTTTGTTCTCCCAGGAGGCACTTGATATGAAATTATAATGACAGAAATGGCAGATGGTTCAATGTTAATCCACTGACTAAATAGTGCAATACATCTTTCTGTATCTTTAGAGTACTGTATGTACAAAACAAACAGGCTTAGAATGTGAATTAAGAATTTATATTGTTTTACTCTTTTTTTAAATTATTTTCACAATGAAATGATGAGCATACATTTCTATTAATGTTAAACAAGCTGCCCAACATTTATTTAAATCTCATAATTATAACATATTTTGTCTATATTTTTATAACACATCTGTGTTACTTTTAAAACATCTGCTCTTTCAATGAGTCAAAAATGTACAAGTTCAACTGTAAAGTTTGCATAATAATCCTATTTTGCATGAAGTGCACCTACATTTTAGTTAACATAACATTCACTATCTTAGGCAGTTCATAACGATATAAACAATAATGCAAAATTTCCAACACATATTTATCATTTTGCAACATCTTTATTTGGAGCACTATATTATATTAAAATCTGTAACATTTAAAAACCAGAACTGTTTAATAAATATTAAGAAGAGCAATGTAAGGACAACATAAGGGTGGTACATTTTATCTCCAGATACTGTAGTACTGTAATATCATTTTACGAAATCTATTTTCTAGACATTCACAAAACTTTAGTAGGTTTGATTACAAAGTTATCAAAACCAAAATGATATTGGCACTGCAAAGGATGTATTTGAATCTCTGGTCTAAGGAGAAAGGCTGTCCCAAGGATAAGTCTTGTTCCCAAGTGAACAATCTATGAGTGGTGAAATTATGGCCCTAATTCATATTTATATGCAAATGCAATTGTTATCAAGTTAAGTTGCAACCCAGGAATAAAAAATTTGGCATATTGCTTTGTGTTTCTGTTTCTAATATTAAATTTTGTTTTAATGACTTTGATAATGCTACAGGTTAGTGGTGAAATGTGTACGTTTTCTGGCTGCACTCTCCAGGACTATCTCCACATAGATTATATTGGATTGCCTTTACATTTGGATAAAAACTTCACCTAACACTGCACATTAGAGATGACTTGATTGTATCCTCTGGTATTCTGCCTCAGATCTCCCTCCTCCAGTTTATCATACTACATTTTCTAAAGAGGAAATAATATATCAGGGTTGACTTAGACAAAGTTTCGCATTATTCCTCCAGCGACAAATCTTGAGGTGCCATCATTACTAGTGAGGACCTTTATCATCTGGACTTACTGGGACTCTGTTTCTTCCTTTTTTTCCACCAGCTGTGAAAATGTATGGTACAGTACAGTGCACTTCCCTTTAAAACCTACCAATTCCAAGGCCTATGTGATTAATACATGTGGACTAAACCAATACACCTGTCCTGCAGATGTGGCATTCTGTTACTGGTATACATTTTTGATCATTTTTAATTAATTAGCATTTTCTTATTTTTGTTTTTATTGTAATCAGTTGAGTGTGTATATTACAGTATGTCTTGATTTATATTTTAGCATTCAAAAGTAATTTGACATTCATTCAGTCATTTTATTGAATACAGCGCTGCTTCCACCTTTTTAAGCTTTTGAGTTTTCTGTGGGGCTTGACTATCCCCTATTTTCTGCAGCAGCTTTTGAGAGACAGACCATTTTATTGGCGCATGAAAATATTCTTGATTGAATATGTCTGTTGTTTTCCAAATAGTGTAGCAGCCCTACACAGCTGTTTTATTTGCTATAATTTCAGGACAATATATTGAAAAGTGAAGAACAACAGTAGCATTATTACTGTAGGTTATCATTAACTTTATTTACTCTGATTTATGCAATGCCCCGGGTTCCTCCATTGATATCTATTTCTGCAGAAACATCTGTACTCTATAGCCAGGCAAAAAAAATAACACATACTTCTGTATATTAGGTGTTTTCTGCTAAAAACAAACAACTTAGTAGTGACACACCTTCAGTGATTATATAAGGGAGAACAAATTCCTCTAAACTATTGTCTCCTTTTAACTCAGTATTTAAAGTGAAGCAGACTCAGTTGAGCCAAATGTATTTAATAATACTTGTCAAAGTCCAGATACACCCAGGAAACGTAATATATAAATTTTCATATATTAGGCCCTGCTCGTCATTCATAATATAAGTTCCGATAAAAATGATTCTCATACCATCGATGTTTAGTCTCTAAATGATTTGCACAGGATTAGCTACCAGATGACAGTTATTAGAATTTCATATCACATTGCAGACACATTTATAGTAATTTTTAGTTATTAGCAGAATGATCACAGAACAGAGAGGTGTGGCTATTGACAGGCTTTTACCAAGAAACTTTTCACTATTCAGAGAGACCAGCAATTGGTGTGTCTGTAGACAATGTTGCATGGAGAGACCAGTTCCTAGAGCAATGGAATATCCTGTCCAGCCCCTACCCCCAGCTGGAGACCTGGTAAGCTATGGGACAGCTTTTGGGAAGAGAGAGTTCAGTTCTATGTGTGCTTTTGGAGTGTGCTGACAAGATATCGCAATGGAGTGTAACACACCAGGAAGGATGACCTAACATGGAGATTTGATAAGTATATATTGGACATAATTGTGTATAAGACTTTGGATATGGCAAATGGATTTTGGATTAGGTGCATTATGCTATAAAGTTTTACCTGTGAGATAAAGAAAATATGTAATTTAGCTTCAATAATGGTTAGCCAGGGATAAGGTAATTTGCTATTGTTAGCATAATGTGTTTTAATAGCAGTGGCCGGATAGTGAGATGAATTGCAGCTTGGTGTTTTGCAAGAATCACTAGAAAAGAGAGAGAGTTTACTATTGAATATTATCTTGTCTATCGTCATGTGGCTGGGATAAGGCCTAGCACATGCAGTGTCGGACTGGGGCATGAAGGGCCCACCAGGGAAATGCACTCACAGGGGCCCACCAAGGGGCGTGGCTTTTTTGAAGGGGTGTGGCCACCTGACCAGAGAGGAGTTGCTATACACTATGCGATTTTGGGCCAATTTCATCCGATTTCGGCACTTTGGGCCGATAATCAGGCAAAATCGGGCCAAAATCGCAGGTGTGTAACATCTGATCCGTAAATCCCCCACCCTGATAATAAAGCACATAGGTCCCACAGATAATAATACAGCAAATAGCCCCCCCAGATATTACAGCACATAGGTCCTCCACACACAGATGATAGTAGAGCACGTAGGTCCCCTCACATATAATACAGCACATAGGTCCAGGGCCGTTTCTAGTTAATTCAGCTCCCAGGGCGAAGAAATAAAAATGCCGCCCCCCCAAATACATAACATGGTAGTGAAGAAATTGCGCGCGCCGCAGGCGCGCCAAAATAGGAGGTTTGGCGTAATTCCTGCACTTAAGTTGGCGGGCTGAAGGCCACAGAGTGACTTAGTACGCCTCACAGATAAAGACCAAACAATGACATGCTACTTAAATCATTATAAGCTGTTTATCCCTGATACCAATTACACATTACGCCGCACACTGTGATGACAATTACACATTACGCCACGCACTGTGATGTCAATTACATATTACGCCACACACTGTGATGACAATTGCACAATATGTCGCACACATGATGCCCATGACATACTATATAACACTCCGCAATGCCCATGACATACTATATAACACTCCGCAATGCCCATGACATGCTAAATAACACACCGCAATGCCCATGACATACTAAATAACACACCGCAATGCCCATGACATACTAAATAACACACCGCAATGCCCATGACATTATATATAACACTCCGCAATACCCATGACATTATATATAACACTCTGCAATGCCCATGACATACTATATAACACACTGCAATGCCCATGACATACTATATAACACACTGCAATGCCCATGACATACTATATAACACACTGCAATGCCCATTAAATACTATATAACACACTGCAATGCCCATGACATACTATATAACACACTGCAATGCCCATGACATACTATATAACACACCGCAACGCCCATTACACATTTGACACATAAGTGCCACTTATCTACATGCTCAATGCCAGGGGCTTCATGCTCGATGCCAAGGGGGTCTCAATTTGCTTGTTGCCAAGGTGGACAGAGCTGTGCAGCGGCCTGATCCCGGCCGGTATTTCCAATTCAGCGCACCGCCGGTGGTGTGCAGCAGGGAGGGAGGATGGTGTGCAGCAGGGAGGGAGGGTGGGAGCGGTGGTGTGTGCAGCAGGGAGGGAGGGTGGGAGCGGTGGTGATGTGCAACAGGGAGGGAGGGTGGGAGCGGTGGTGGTGTGCAACAGAGAGGGAGGGTGGTAGCGGTGGTGGTGTGCAACAGGGAGGGAGGGTGGGAGCGATAGTGTGCAGCATGGAGGGAGCGGTAGTGTGCAATAGGGAGGGAGGGTGCAGCAGGGAGGGTGGGTTGCAGTCATGTGCAGCAGGGTGGGTGCAGCAGGGTGGGTTGCAGCAGGGTGGGTGGGTGCAGCAGGGTGGGTAGGTGGGTGCTGGGTGGGTGCAGCTTGGTGCAGGGTGGGTGGGTGCAGTTTGGAGCAGGGTGGGTAGGTGGGTGCAGCTTGGAGCAGGGTGGGTGGGTGCAGGGTGGGTGGGTGCAGCTTGGTGCAGGGTGGGTGGGTGCAGCAGGGTGGGTGGGTGCAGGGTGGGTAGGTGGGTGCAGCAGGGTGGGTAGGTGCAGGGTGGGTAGTTGGGTGGGTAGGTGGATGTGTGCAGGGTGGGTAGGTGCAGCAGGGTGGGTAGGTGCAGGGTGGGTAGGTGGATGGGTGCAGGGTGGATAGGTGGGTGGGTGCAGGGTGGGTAGGTGCAGCAGGGTGGGTAGGTGGATGGGTGCAGGGTGGGTAGGTGGGTGGGTGCAGCTTGGAGCAGGGTGGGTGCAGCTTGCAGCAGGGTGGGTGGGTGCAGCTTGCAGCAGGGTGGGTGGGTGAGCCAGCCGCCGGTTAGCTGCTCACTTCACCTCTCCCCCTGCCTGTGTTGCATGCTGCGTGCTGCTTGCTGCGTGCTGGACCCAGCCCCTGAGTCCCCCGCTCCCCTCTGTGTCTGGGAGAGACTGACAGGGAGAGACGTGCTGCTGCTATGTAAAATTCACATCTCCCGCTGGACCGCTAGCCAATAGGCGCTCGCGGTCCAGCAGCCACCAGTTGATTGGCTGCTGGACCGCAAGCGCCCATTGGCTAGCGGTCCAGCGTGAGATGTGAATTTTACTTGGCAGAAGCACGTCTCACTGCCCGCACCCTCTGCCTCCAGCTGCCCGCCCCGCCGCTTCCAGCTGCACGCCCCCCACCCTCCGCCTCCAGCTGCACACCCCCCACCCTCCGCCTCCAGCTGCCTGCCCCGCCGCCGGGTAAGTCATCCGCTAGCTATTGACTACCCGGCGGCATAGGAAGCATTAGGCCCCGCCCCACTGTAAAAGTGGGCGGGGTCTTAGATGACAGGGGCCCACCGGGGAATCCCCCGGTTCCCCCCCAGGCCAGTCCGAGCCAGAGCACATGTGCAAAAGCTTGGGCCTATGGAACAGCTTTGATTAGGCTTACTGATACAATAGCAACTGCTGATAGCAAGCCTTGTATGTTAGTGTAATGTTTTGTGATTAGACCTAAATTGTGGCTGTGTTATATGCAGATAAGTCTTGTTTAGTAATAGTGTGCTTTGCACATGTTTGCTTCTAAAAGGAAAGTACATTCTTTGTCTATCATATATAAAGGGGTACTGTTGTTATAACATGGCTCCCTAGCCATGTAATGGATTATTGTATAGTGCCAGTTAGGGACATTATTTAATGAATGCATTATAGCTATACATGGTTGCAGAACGTGATAGTTAAATGCAGTGTTGTAACAAGGATGTGATTATAGCATAATGCCGGTAGGTGGTAATTTGATGTAATGTTGTGGACTAATGATTGAATATGTAGCCAGTTCAGTCTTATCATAGAATGTTATAATGTGCTGAAGAATAGCTTAGCATGGGAGTCAGTGTGATAAAGTTCCATTGCGCTACAGGATGCTGAATCTAAGATGGCTGCTTGCCATGCGGTGAGGCCTATCGTTAGCTGGCCTCAAGATGGCCGACACCAGTTTCATTCATGCTGCTGACTAGCCATGCCTCCAGCCCTGTACATACAAATACATAACAACATTGAGCTTACACATTTCTATTGAGGATGCTGGTATTCAACGGTAATGATTGTAATATTGTTTTACCACATAATGTGTAACCTTTAATGCAGTCTTATTCATCTACTTACATAAATATTATTCATTGATTACATTTCTGGACATTTACTTATTAATCGTTGAGTAGCGTCAGAGAATGGCGCAGCCAGTTCGCATAATAAAGTATACTTTGCATTAAATAAATAATCTGACTTCCATATACTTGTAAAAAAATGTGTCAGAATTTATGTTGATTTCATTTCAGTATTTGTACATTTGCCGATATGGCAAACACACATATGATAGAATTTGCAATAGCTTCATCTGTACATCATTAACTGGTGATTAATTATTCTGCTCACCAAGGATATAATTAAAACATTTGCCTAGAGTGCTAGTGGGAACTTTAAAGCAATGTTTTACACAGCCCTCTGACACTCCAGGAGAGAATATTCTTGTAGATTAATTTATAGAATGTGTCTATGGTAGAGTAACTATTTTTCTTTTAACAAAAGAATACTTAAATTTACTTGCTTCTAAGGAAAAGTAAAAATGTTGAAAAACAGTATATGAGTGCAAAGAGGAAAAACGTTTTTCAAAGGTGGACAAACAATGGAAAAGGTCAGATTCGTCCTTCTTATATGTACATGAAAATTAAAACGCAGGACACCTAAAAAAACAAATTCATGCTGTTTAACTATTTGTGTAACATTTAAATGAATTCTGTGTATTATATGGTTATCTACCGAACTTTCTTAATGGCTGTCATCTAAGTAAAAACAATTGTTGATAAACTACAAGGTATGTTTTTTATTCTGATATTCAGGCAAGTGAAGGTATTTCAAATGTAACCAATAAGATTCTTATTATCAGTTTGTAGAATCCAATGGAGAAATGATAGCTAATTGTTTGCTAAAGACACCACCTCCAAATTTAGAAGCTTTGGTAACTGTCTCCCAAACATTTATAATATAGTGATATAGTCAAACTATTAAAATGTAATATTATAAATAGAGATACTGTAGGATGCTTTGCTGTTATCACATAGGCTTCTTATTTCCACTTCAATATGTAAAAATCTGATAAATATGCAACAAGTTATATGACTTTTGAATTTATTTAACCATTAAAACTATTATGTTTAAAAATATATATATATATATATATATATATATATATATATATATATATATATATATATATATATATATATATATAGTTCCACAAGAGAAAAGGCACACGGACACCAGTCAACGGTTTCAAAGTGATGTATTGGGCATAGCACTATCTAGCGCTTTCGGGGACACCACCCCGTCTTCAGGATAACAGCCCTGCACAAACAAGTGACCAAACAGTGTTCCCCATCCCCATCCATGTGGTATTAGCACTGAGCCCCTACTGATCACCCTTTCTTTCAAAATAGTTCTTATGCAATGTCACAATTTAGGAGTTTCTCAGTACTCCACACTTTTCCATATGCACTATCCCTCCTCTTCAGGGCAACTGCTTATCTCCTGTGTGTTTCCTGTCCAGGAACACTTGAAAATGGGTCTCAAAGAATGAGAAAATAGCGCCTCCTAGTGTAGTATTTATTATTCGTGTGATACCCTTAACCATGTGGGAAATTAGCACCCCAACAAATGAAGGTGTACCATAAAAGGTGGTTTACCACCACTGTAATCTGAGCCTGTATGCAATGCCCCCACAGATAGTTGTTGCAGTCAGGGTTCCCACAGCTTCTGTAGTTTCCTCTTCTATGGAACCAGGTATATCCCACCGTTTACTCCACAATGGTATTATATATATTTAAAAAGCAAAAAGGAGATGGTAGTGTAATATGTAAATACAATTTTTATTATACAACAAAATGACAACTCAGTTGCCCTTACAATGTTAAAATAAGGTGTATGCTTATCTGGTGTGTGCTATGCCAGCACCCTTGAGGTCAGTCAATGTCCATCAATAGAAACCCTAAACGCGTTTCGTCCTTCGCATATTACTGCTGGACTTCTTCAGGAGTGTATGGAGACTCGCATGACAGTCCCCATTTTATACCAATACTAATTACCCCACAATCATTCAATTCCGCCGCTACCCGGTACAAGACTTCCAGTTTCCGGGGTTGTGGAACGCACACGCCACTTCCTGTGACGTGTGTCCTAACATTTTCCATCAGTGGAGCGCATATTTTACCTGTGCGTTCCACCTCCGTCTAACTACATCCGAAATACAACACAGGGTCCGCCACTCTCTTTACGTAAGACTGTACCCATGAGTCCGCCCATCTCTTTACATGGGGCGGTTCTAACGGGATGCAAGCTCCCTGTTGCTAAGCTACTATTAATCCAAATGACGCTCCGTCTCCCATTCACTATCAGTCGGAGGCGTGCGTAATATTCAGCATAGCTGCGCTTTCATATAACTGCCCTTCATACTCCTTGGAGTGCAAATTCGGGGAACAACTATTAAAACGAAACTTTTGCACATTATTTCAAGTTCTTAATAGCCAATTAACATTCCAATGTAGGTGTCCTGCGGATTTTACATACAAGGAGGGTTATATGGTCACAGTGCCATCCTCCATGCATGTTCACCGGCTGGTGACCACCTATAATACATGAATCTACACACATCAATACACACTAATATATAATATATAAATAATGTATAAAAACATAGAACGGTAAAAGGAGGATTAAAAAGTTTAGCTAAAATGTTCTAAAAACCTTCAAGAGAATTTAATATAAGAAATATAAATTCATCAGTGTACAACTTCATAAAAATGGTGCAATTTCATAATTGTCATTTAACCCGTTAGGTGTCAAAGTGTTAAGTGCATGTATCCAGAACATTTCCCTTCTGGACAACAGGTTCTCCCTATCACCCCCTCTGGGGCCCAGTACTACGTGTTCCAGTACTTTGAATGTTAAGTCCTCCACATTTCCATTATGGTATTTTTTTAAGTGTCTTGGGATTGTGTGAGTTTCCACTTTGTTCCTAATACCTCTTACATGTTCTTATATATGCAATTTTAATTGTCTTTTTGTCTGGCCTACATATTTCAGTCCACACTTGCACTCTAACATATATACTACCCAGCATGTGTTGCAATTTACAAGGCTTTTTAGTCTAAAAGACTTGGATCCATCTGAACTAGAAAAAGTTTTTTGATCCGGATGTGCAAACTTGCAAATATTGCACTTAGTACATTTAAAAAAAAACTTTTACTTGGTCCCAGGAGTTCAATTTCTTTGGTTTCCTCTTTGGAAGCATGCTGGGTGCCAACTTATCTTTAAATTTAAAACTGCAAGTTTGCACATCCGGATCAAAAAAGTTTTTCTAGTTTAGATGGATCAATCTCTGCACCTTGATAAAGGGACCGCAAGGTCTCGAAACGTAGGATCTCATAAAGTCTCCTGTCTCCTTATTTACACTGAGTGCCGCCGTCACCACGCTACTATAGAGCCGGTCTCCTACGGGCATTCATCTGGCGGGCACCAGCTTTACCTTCCCTGGTTTGGACACAATTGGGAGTGCCGCTCCATAACTACATTATATGTATATATATATATATATATATATATATATAAACACAAACTATTTTTTTCCAGAAAGCTCTAGCACTCACAACTTAATACAAATAAATGAGAGGCACGTAAGTGTGAGGCACAAAGTATCAATACCGGTTGGCTGATAACAGAGGAAGTTTCCAGGGACTTGAACCATTGATGAATTATTCCAGAGACACCTGTTTGATATTTACAACAACTGCTCTTTTTGTCTACATTCTCTGTGAACAATAATATATGGAAGGAGGGAAGTGATGCCTATATGACGAGAACGGTCTCTCAATAAGCGTTAATGTCTACTACATGTGTAGACATTTTATTCTGGTCATACATGATTACACTATTGTATGTTTCTCTTTTTTGTGTTGATATCCTGAAATAACCTTGTTAAGAAAGAGTCTAACTCACAACAAAGCGCACAGGGAACCCTCTTACAGTTTGTGTGGTATTGTATTTTTGAATTGGTTCTTCATTTGTTCATAGAGGTGGACCTTAGGCTTCCAGAAGCGCACGATATATTAGATTTTTATTCTTGTAATTTTTTTTACATTTTTAGAATGATACATGTATATCAGGGTTCCCAGTTATGTATTGTGTGACATATAGGGAAAACAGCAAACAGTGGCCAAAAAGGGAAATAAAAAAAACATGTTCTAAATTAAATAAAGCTTAAAAAAATTGGTAATTCTTCTAAACATCACATTTGATCAGTCTTTGTAATTGTAAGTAATGTTGTAAATTAAATGAATAGTTTTTGTAAATCATGCTGAAATAAACTTATACTGACAGTATAGATAGTAACCAGGACATCATATGGCATTGTTAGTTAGTTAATAAAAAATGAAATATGTTTCCATCAGGGCCCACTTAGTTGAATAAGTGAATATATTCAATTCTAATTGGATTAAAAATATCGGGGTGTGTTTTTTTTTCATTAAAATAGTGAGTACAATTTTACATGTGAGTTGACTCCTAATAATGATTAATGCAGTTTACTATTTTTTGGAGGAGTATCTGCAAACACACATATAACCAAAGAATACATACACCAAAACACCTAGATGGCACTATACTGTATAATGTACTGTAGATGAAATGTGTTGGGATATTTACCTCCTTCATGGCTTACAGTATATTCAATTATTGTTAGTACTTTGGACTTACAGTGCATCTGGATACTCTTCACAGAGCTTCACTTTTTCCACATTTTGTGATGTCACAGCCTTGTTCCAAAAATGGAATACATTTTATTTTCCCCTCAAAATTCTACACACAATACCCCATAATGACCACGTGAAAAAAGTTAAAGGAACCTTTTTGCAAATTTATTAAAAATAAAAAAATCACATGTACATAAATATTCACAGCCTTTGCCATGAAGCTCAAAATTGAGCTCAGGAGCATCCTGCTTCCACTGGTCATCCTTGAGATGTTCGTACATCTTAATTGGAGTCCACCTGTGGTAAATTCAGTTGATTGGACATGTTTGGAAAAACCCACAACTGTCTGTATAAGGTCCCACACTTGACAGTGCATGTCTGAACACAAACCAAGCATGAAGTCAAAGGAATTGTCTGTAGACCTCCTAGAAAAACCTGTCTAGGAGGTCTACAGACAATTCCTTTGAATTCATGCACAAATCTGGGGATGGGTAGAGAAAAATCTACTGCTTTGAACGTCCCAATGAGCACAGTTGCCTCCATAATCCATCAATGGAAGAATTGTGGGACCACCAGGACTCTGCCTAGAGCTGGTAAACTGTCTAAAATAAGCGATCACAGGAGAAGGGCCCTAGTCAGGCAGGTGACCAAGAACCTGATAGTTACTCCGTCATAAATACAAAATTCCTCTGTGGAGAGAAGAAAACCTTCCAGAAGGTATTTATTGTATAGTGGCCAGATGGATGCCACTCCTTCATAAAAAGCACATGGCAGCCCACCTGAAGTTTGCTAAAATGCATCTGAAGGACTCTCAGACCATGAGAAACAAAATTCTCTGGTCCGATGAGACAAAGATTGAACTCTTTGGTGCAAATGCCAGGCATCATGTTTGGAAGAAAACCAGTTACCACTCATCACCAGGCCAATACTATCCCTATAGTTAAGCATGATGGTGGCAGCATCATGCTGTGGAGATGTTTTAACAATTAATCAGAAGCAGAGAACTTAAAAGTCTGCAGCAAGATTGCATAAAAACTGCAAGAAAAATATAGCACTAATAATATTTCAGTCTATAGTCGGCGTGATTCAATTTTGTCAGAATTACCAATGCCATATACACATAAATAATACTGTATATTTCTATGATTATATCCATTGCTGCTCAATAGCTAGTAAAATAAATGTGAATAGAAAGTGTATAAAAGAAGCTCTCTTGTTGTGGGACAGCAGAGGGCAGACTTGCCTACCCTCTCAGAAAGCTGGGGAGGACCCCAAAAATTGGCTCCCCCTCCTGGCCACCCAGCAGGGTGGGCAAACATCCCACCTTATCCTGAAGCAATGATGGTAGCCCAGAGAGAGGAGATTTTGGTTGAAAAGTAGGTAGCAAAATCAGCGGCTATGATGGAGGATGGAAGAGCTGGAGGAGGGGGGAGAGCAAGGAGTTGAAGGTGGCGAAGAGCCTGAGGGGATTGGATGATTGGGAAAAGATTAGAGACTTAAAGTAGGATCCCTTGGTCAGAGCAAGGGCAGAGCTGAAGTAGGAAAGAATGAATTTCCAATGGAGATAATCTGCGAGGGAGCGTGATTACTTGCAGAAGCGCTCAGCAGTGCGAGAGCACTTTTTAAGGAATCGGGTGATAGGCGAGTGCCACGGTTGGGGGTTGGAGCATCGAAGGGGGATAGAGGAGGAAGGGCAGGCAGAGTCCAATGCCGAAGAAAGGGAGTCCTTATAAAGGGAGGCAGCGAGGTTCGGGCAGGACATGGTGGCGATTTTGGCGAGAAGAGGACACAGCGTGTCCGAGAAGGCAGCAATATTGAGTGTGTTGATGTTATGCTGTGAGACAATGCGCTGGGGGGGGGGAGAGAAGCAGTGAGGGGTAAGGAGATGAGGTGATGGTCAGAAATAGGAAAATCCGAGATAGTGTAGTCGGTAAGGGAACAAGAGCGGGAGAAGATGAGATCGAGGGAGTGTCCTTGGATGTGGGTGGGAGAGGTAGTCCACTGAGAGAGGCCAAGAGAGGACAGAGAGAGAGGAGTTTAGATGTGCAAGGATCAGCGGGGATATTAAAGTCACCAAGAATGACAGAAGGTAGGTCAGAGGAGAGGAGGTGTGGAAGCCAGGTGGCGAAGTTGTCAAGAATTTGGGAGATAGGGCCAGGGGGCGGTAGATTGCAGCGACATGGAGGTGGTAGGGGTAGTACAGACAGATGAGTGAGACTCAAAGGAGGAGAAGAAGAGAGAGGGTTCAGGGTGAATGACACTGAAGGTGCAGGAGGCAGAGAGGAGAAAGCCCACGCCGCCACCTTGGCGACCATCAGGCCTGGGGGTCTGAGAGAAAAAGAGGCCACCATGGGAGAGAGCAGCTGGAGAGATGGAATCAGAGGTGGAGAGTGAGGTCTCAGTGATAGCAAGGAGGTGGAATGCACTAGAGATGAATAGGTCATGGATGATCTAGAGTTCCATAGGGCACAGGAGAGAGGGGGTGAGTTGTGTATTTACAGTATGTGGATAAGGTTTTTGGTATTGCAGAAGTGAGGGGGGGGTCCTTGGGAGGGTGGGGGGGGCAGGGGCGAGGGGTCAGGATAGGTATGGGAGGGGGAGGAGCAGTAGGAGAAAGTTAAGTTGAGAGATTAACAGCCATGAGGACTGGAGGTGAGAGGGTAGATTAGTGAAAGCAGACAGATAGCAGGGATTAGGGAAGACAGACAGCGTCTGTAGTAGATAGCGAGGATTTGGAAGATAACATAGTGAGATAGCTTGAGATATGAAAGAGGAGAGAGGATAACAGGCAAGGAACAGCTGTCAGAGAGGAGATAAGTGGGTAAATGGATTAGACAGGTTGATTGAGTAACCCAATTAAGTATGAAACAACAACAAGCGAGAAGGTGAAAGAATGAAAGGAACAGAGATGGTAAGAAGTCAGGCAAATGTGAGCAGGCATGACACATTAATACTGAGTACCGCACATAAGAAATACTGTATAAAGAGGCTAAACACAGTATTTTGGCATCCAGGAACATAGGGAGGAGCTTTTATGTCTCCCCATTCTATTTATAGAGATATAGCCCGAAGCATGGCACACGGTCGCAGCACACTTTGATGGTGTCCATGTTGAAGGCTCAACGAGAGCCAAACTTCATCTCTAGCCATAAATGCCAGGAGGGTCATACCTGTAATTCAATTAAATAAATTGGGTGAAATTTCATAGGGTGCGATTTTTATTTTTTTGCAATTTTTTTTCCGCAAAAACAGCCGTTTTAGGTCTTTTTCCGAAAGTCATATATTTTATAGGGTGCGATTTGCGATAAAAAATTGCATTTTTTGCCGCGAATTCTTACATTTTAAAGGTGCGATTTTTAGTAAAGCTAAAAATCGCATCCATATGTTTTCCCATTAAAAAGCATACCCTTCCCGACATTTGACGTATATATACGTCATGGCCGGGAAGTACTTCCCGACACATGACGTATATATACGTCATGGCTTCTAACTGTCACTGCGTCTAGAGACGCAGTGACAGAGGGACGATGTCTGCTGTCCCTGACAGCAGACATGTCCCTGCATGCCCAGGGGGGGCTGCGATGCCGCCCCCCCGTCGGCGATCGCTGTGATTGGCTGTTCAGTGTGAACAGCCATTCACAGCGTTTTCTGTGTCACCGGCGAATAACGTTCGCCGGTGACACGGGATCGGAGGTGATTGGTGCTGTAAAGTACAGCACCAATCACCGCGGGGTGTAAGGGTGACACTGGTGTCACCCCACCTCACCCCGCCCGCCCCCAAAGGCCGTGATTGGTCCGTCGGACCGACGGACCAATCACAGCCAAGGAGGGGGATTTAAACTAACGGTGACTGCACTGCAGACGCCATTCCGGTCTGGAATTGCGTGCAGTGCGGTCACCGTGCCTAGCTGCCGCAGTATACTGACCTGAACCCCTAAAATACTTACCTGATCACTGCTGGATCTTGCTCCTTATTTGTGACATCCTGTGCTGTGTTGGGCTGTGTTGTGCTGCTGCAAATTATTAGATAGAGAGAGAGATAGAGAGAGATAGAGAGAGATAGAGAGGCCTAGTGAGGCCTAGTGAGGCCTAGTGACATAGAGTGCTTATATTTTGTGCTGCTGCAGTGTAATAGAGTTATAGATAGAGAGATAGAGAGAGAGAGATAGAGAGAGATAGTGACAGATTGTGCTATATATTTTTTATATAACTGACTGCTGCCCCTTTTGTGCTGATCAGTATAAATTAACTGATCAGCAACTGTTTGGGGGCGCAGATTTTTTTTTATATATATATATATACCTGTCAGTGCTGCTGCTGCAGTGTCATAGAGTGATAGATAGTGATAGATAGTGATAGATAGTGATAGATAGTGAGAGATAGAGAGATAGAGAGATAGAGAGAGATAGTGACAGAGAGTGATAGAGACTGCTATATTTTGTGTCTGCTGCCCCCCTTTTGTGCACCCCCAGTAACTTTTTGGGGGTGCCGGGGTTATTTTGCATATATATAACTGTCAGTGCTGCTGCTGCAGTGTCATAGAGTGATAGATAGTGAGAGATAGAGAGATAGAGAGAGATAGTGATAGAGAGTGCTAAATTTTGTGTCTGCTGCCCCCGCCTTTTGTGCTGATCACTATATCTGAGGTGATCAGCAACTTTTTGGGGATACAGAGTTTTTTTTTTTATATATACCTGCTGCCCCTCACTGGTAATCAGTGTCGCATCACTGATCACCTTTTTTTATTTTTTGTGAGTGCTGTGGGGTCTTTTTTAAATTTTTTTTACACACACTGTGATTTTGTGTGTGTCCTGTGGCCACTGTGCACTGATCAGTGACGTACATCACTGATCAGCTTTTTCGGCACAGGGTTGATCTTTTTTTTTTTTTTTTGATCAAATTCCTGTTGCCTTTGAGCGCTGTTCAGTGACAGACGTTACTGACCAACATCTGTGCTCAATTTTTGGCGCAGGACCTTTTTTTTTTTAACCCCTTCCATTTTTTTTTTTTTTTTAACCCCTTCCATTTTTTTTTTTTTTAACCCCTTCCATTTTTTTTTTTTTAACCCCTTCCATTTTTTTTTTTGGAACCCTTCAATTTTTTTTTTTTTGTATTTTTTTTTTTCTGCATCTACATACACACTACACACTACATACCCCCCGGGTTGAAATAAAGTTTGTACCCCCCCCTACACTATACACGTGTTGAAACATTTCACTACCAGTAACACAAAAATATAAATGGCATCCCAAATGTCATCCCAGTCATCCAGGAGAATGTATTCAGTGGAGGAGGCATATGCCATGCTTGCCTCTGACTCTGACACAGCTAGTGAGGCAAGCGGGGAATTTGAAGGATTCGTCTTAAGCTCCTCTTCCTCCTCTGATGATGAGGGACCCCCTCAAAGACGCCCCCGTAGAGCAGCTGAGACCCCCCCCCCAATTATTGATCTCGTATGGACCCCACCACCAGACAATTTTGAGCCCCAGGTTCCTGAGTTTTTGGCCATGCCAGGAATCCAATTTGATTCCACAGGTCTCAGAGAAATTGACTTTTTCAAATTATTTTTCTCTGATGATTTTATAAATTTAATGGTGGACCAAACTAATTTATATGCCCAGCAGTTTATTGCTCAAAACCCCACGTCATCATTTGCTAGGTGGACCCCTGTAGATGCAGTAGAGATGATGGCGTTTTGGGGTCTGGTGTTTCATATGGGCATAGTAAAAAAGCCAGAAATTAGGCAATATTGGAGTACAGATGTTCTGTACAGCACCCCATTTTACCGTATGGCCATGACCCGGACTCGTTTTGAGTTAATCCTTAAATTTTTGCATTACAACGATAATGCACAGTGCCCACCCAGAGATGATCCCACCTTTGACCGGCTATTCAAAGTCAGGCCGGTCATTGATCATTTCAGTGCCAAATTTGAAGACATGTACATCCCAGATAAATTCATTTGCATAGACGAGTCCCTTATACATTTTAAAGGAAGGGTTAAATTCCGCCAGTACCTTCCCAATAAGAGGGCAAGGTATGGCATAAAAATGTATAAGCTGTGTGAAAGCACCTCAGGGTACACCCACAGGTTTAGGGTATATGAAGGGAAGGATTCAACAATTGAACCGCCAGAATGCCCCCCCTCCCTCGTAGGTGTTAGTGGAAAAATTGTCTGGGATTTAGTGCACCCCTTCCTGGATAAAGGTTATCACCTCTATGTGGATAACTTTTACACCAGCATCCCCCTGTTTAAGGCCCTTGGTTCAAGAGGTACAGCAGCTTGCGGTACTGTGCGCAAGAACCAAAGAGGCCTCCCAAAAACGCACATTGCCCAAGTAATGAGAAGGGGTGAAAGCAGGGGAATATGCACCGAAAATATGTTGTTGGTCAAATATAAGGACAAGAGGGATGTCCTTATACTGACAACAATTCACGGAGACAGTACCACCTCCGTCCCTGTACGAGGTACCAGTACCCACACCTCCAAACCTAATTGTATCCTGGATTACAATAGGTACATGGGCGGAGTGGATCTTTCAGATCAGGTACTGAAGCCGTACAGTGCCCTGCGGAAAACAAAAATCTGGTACAAGAAGCTGGCCGTGTATATCATCCAGATGGCACTGTATAACGCTTACGTGCTATTCCGTTCTACCGGCCAGAGGGGGACATTTATGCACTTTCAAGAGGAAGTCATAAAGGGCCTAATATTTGGGAACCAGCAGGCAGAGGGCCCCAGTACTTCTAGTACTGGCCCCCGTATTGTACCAGGGCAGCATTTTCCCAACGAAATCCCCTCCACTGCAAGAAAGGGCAGGACACAAAAAAGGTGCAAAGTTTGCTATAAAAAGGGAATAAGAAAGGAAACTATTTTCCACTGTGAAACTTGCCCCGACAAACCCGGCCTATGTATAAAGGAGTGTTTTAAAATATACCACACATGTATGGATTATTAGGTTCATCATTTCACCGTGCTTCGGGGGTCTTGCTAATGCCACATAGCACCCACCAACATTCCACCAGAATCTGAGCTGCAAAATCCAAAAATCACTCCTTCCCTTCTGAGTCCTGCCATGCACCCAACTGGTATTTTTTGGTCACATGTGAGGCATTGCCGTACTTGGGAGAAATTGGGGCACAGATTTTGGGGTGCTTTTTCTCCTTCATTCCTTGTGAAAATGAAAAATTTTGAGCCAGAACTGCATTTTTGTGTAAAAAAATGTAATTTTTCATGTTCACTGCCCACTTGTATCAAAATTGGTGAAACCCCTGGGGGTTTGAAATGTACACTATACCCCTAGATGAATTCCCTGAGGGGTGTAGTTTGCAAAATGGGGTCACTTGTGGGGGGGTTCCACTGTATTGGTGCTTTGGGGGTCTTGCTAATGCAACATAGCACCCACCATCATTCCACCAGAATTTGTGCTGCAAAATCCAAATATCACTCCTTCCCTTCTGAGTCCTGCCACTTTTTGGTCACACATGAGCCATTGCCGTACTCGGGAGAAATTGGGGCACAGATTTTGGGGTGCTTTGTCTCCTTCATACCTTCTGAAAATGAAAAATTTTGAGCCAGAACTGCATTTTTGTGTAAAAAAATGTAATTTTTCATTTTCACTGCCCACTTGTATCAAAATTGGTGAAACCCCTGGGGGTTTGAAATGTACACTATACCGCTAGATGAATTCCCTGAGGGGTGTACTTTGCAAAATGGGGTGACTTGTGGGGGGGTTCCACTGTATTGGTGCAACATAGCACCCACCATTCATTCCACCAAAATCTGTGCTGCAAAATCCAAAAATCACTCCTTCCCTTCTGTATGCACCCAACTGGTATTTTTTGGTCACATGTGAGGCATTGCCGTACTTGGGAGAAATTGGGGCACAGATTTTGGGGTGCTTTTTCTCCTTCATTCCTTGTGAAAATGAAAAATTTTGAGCCAGAACTGCATTTTTGTGTAAAAAAATGTAATTTTTCATTTTCACTGCCCACTTGTATCAAAATTGGTGAAACCCCTGGGGGTTTGAAATGTACACTATACCCCTAGATGAATTCCCTGAGGGGTGTAGTTTGCAAAATGGGGTGACTTGTGGGGGGGCTCCACTGTATTGGTGCTTGGGGGGTCTTGCTAATGCGACATAGCACCCACCAAAATTCCACCAGAATCTGAGCTGCAAAATCCAAAAATCACTCCTTCCCTTCTGAGTCCTGCCATGCACCCAACTGGTATTTTTTGGTCACATGTGAGGCATTGCCGTACTCGGGAGAAATTGGGGCACAGATTTTGGGGTGCTTTTTCTCCTTCATACCTTCTGAAAATTAAAAATTTTGAGCCAGAACTGCATTTTTGTGTAAAAAAATGTAATTTTTCATGTTCACTGCCCACTTGTATCAAAATTGGTGAAACCCCTGGGGGTTTGAAATGTACACTATACCCCTAGATGAATTCCCTGAGGGGTGTAGTTTGCAAAATGGGGTGACTTGTGGGGGGGTTCCACTGTATTGGTGCTTGGGGGGTCTTGCTAATGCGACATAGCACCCACCAAAATTCCACCAGAATCTGAGCTGCAAAATCCAAAAATCACTCCTTCCCTTCTGAGTCCTGCCATGCACCCAACTGGTATTTTTTGGTCACATGTGAGGCATTGCCGTACTCGGGAGAAATTGGGGCACAGATTTTGGGGTGCTTTTTCTCCTTCATACCTTCTGAAAATTAAAAATTTTGAGCCAGAACTGCATTTTTGTGTAAAAAAATGTAATTTTTCATGTTCACTGCCCACTTGTATCAAAATTGGTGAAACCCCTGGGGGTTTGAAATGTACACTATACCCCTAGATGAATTCCCTGAGGGGTGTAGTTTGCAAAATGGGGTGACTTGTGGGGGGGTTCCACTGTATTGGTGCTTGGGGGGTCTTGCTAATGCGACATAGCACCCACCAAAATTCCACCAGAATCTGAGCTGCAAAATCCAAAAATCACTCCTTCCCTTCTGAGTCCTGCCATGCACCCAACTGGTATTTTTTGGTCACATGTGAGGCATTGCCGTACTCGGGAGAAATTGGGGCACAGATTTTGGGGTGCTTTTTCTCCTTCATACCTTCTGAAAATTAAAAATTTTGAGCCAGAACTGCATTTTTGTGTAAAAAAATGTAATTTTTCATGTTCACTGCCCACTTGTATCAAAATTGGTGAAACCCCTGGGGGTTTGAAATGTACACTATACCCCTAGATGAATTCCCTGAGGGGTGTAGTTTGCAAAATGGGGTGACTTGTGGGGGGGTTCCACTGTATTGGTGCTTGGGGGGTCTTGCTAATGCGACATAGCACCCACCAAAATTCCACCAGAATCTGAGCTGCAAAATCCAAAAAATCACTCCTTCCGTTCTGAGTCCTGCCATGCACCCAACTGGTATTTTTTGGTCACATGTGAGGCATTGCCGTACTCGGGAGAAATTGGGGCACAGATTTTGGGGTGCTTTTTCTCCTTCATACCTTCTGAAAATGAAAAATGTTGAGCCAGAACTGCATTTTTGTGTAAAAAAATGTAATTTTTCATGTTCACTGCCCACTTGTATCAAAATTGGTGAAACCCCTGGGGGTTTGAAATGTACACTATACCCCTAGATGAATTCCCTGAGGGGTGTACTTTGCAAAATGGGGTGACTTGTGGGGGGGTTCCACTGTATTGGTGCAACATAGCACCCACCATTCATTCCACCAAAATCTGTGCTGCCAAATCCAAAAATCACTCCTTCCCTTCTGAGTCCTGCCATGCACCCAACTGGTATTTTTTGGTCACATGTGAGGCATTGCCGTACTCGGGAGAAATTGGGGCACAGATTTTGGGGTGCTTTTTCTCCTTCATACCTTCTGAAAATGAAAAATTTTGAGCCAGAACTGCATTTTTGTGTAAAAAAATGTAATTTTTCATTTTCACTGCCCACTTGTATCAAAATTGGTGAAACCCCTGGGGGTTTGAAATGTACACTATACCCCTAGATGAATTCCCTGAGGGGTGTAGTTTGCAAAATGGGGTGACTTGTGGGGGGGTTCCACTGTATTGGTGCTTGGGGGGTCTTGCTAATGCGACATAGCACCCACCAAAATTCCACCAGAATCTGAGCTGCAAAATCCAAAAATCACTCCTTCCCTTCTGAGTCCTGCCATGCACCCAACTGGTATTTTTTGGTCACATGTGAGGCATTGCCGTACTCGGGAGAAATTGGGGCACAGATTTTGGGGTGCTTTGTCTCCTTCATTCCTTCTGAAAATGAAAAATTTTGAGCCAGAACTGCATTTTTGTGTAAAAAATTTAATTTTTCATTTTCACTGCCCAGTTGTACCACAATTGGTGAAACCCCTGGGGGTTTGAAATGTACACTATACCCCTAGATGAATTCCCTGAGGGGTGTAGTTTGCAAAATGGGGTCACTTGTGGGGGGGTTCCTAAATTTTAGCTTCTTATGGTGCCTAGAAACCTACATGGTGCCTAAAAAATAATCTCATAAAAAGGAGTCTCCAAAATCAAGTAGGTGCTCCTTCTATTATGAAGCCTGTGGTTTGGTCAACGTGCACACTAGGGCCACATATAGGATATTTATGAAAACAAAAGAATTGGGGGAATCAATTTTTAGTCACATTTCTCTAGTAAAATGTACTGTGTTCCTTAGAAAAATGTATTAAAATTGCAAATCTGCAAAAAAAATGAAATTTTTAAATTTCACCTACACTTTGTTTTAATTCCTGTGAAACACCTAAAGGGTTAACAAACTTCCAAAATGCTGTTTTGAATACTGTGAGGGGTGCAGTTTTTGAAATGGCATCATTTATGGGGGTGTCTCACATACAAGTCCCTCAAAGTCACATCAGAACTGAACTGGTCCCTAAAAAAATCAGTGTTTGAAATTTTCTTGAAAATTTGAGAATTTGCTATTCATATTGTAAGCCTCCTAGTGTCCAAAAAAATTAAAAGGAAGTTGAAATAATGATGGAAATATAAAGTAGACATATGGTCTATGTTAGTTATTAACTATTTTGAGTGGTATGATTATTTGTCTCACAAGCAGAAAATTTAACATTTTGCAAATCGCTAAATTTTCCATTTTTTCACGACATTTTGGTATTTTTCACAAAAAAACACAGACTGTATCGACCCAAATTTACCACTAATTTGAAGTACAATGTGTCACGAAAAAACAATCTCAAAATCACTGGGATAAGTAAAAGCAAAAAAAAGTTATCCCCACTTAAGTGAGACATGTCAGATTTGAAAAAAATGCCTCTGTCAGGAACGCAAAAACTAGCTCTGTCAGGAAGGGGTTAATGGGATGCAATTTTTAGTAAAGGTTACTAAAAATCGCAAAACAAATAGACCAGGTTCTGACTGGCAAATTTGTCAGAAATATGCACAGATCATTGTGATCTGTGCATGGTTTTGGTATAAAAAAAGAGTTAAAACAAAAAGGGCCGGTCCTGGTTCCCAAAATACGGGGGACAAAATGACTTGGGGTCCCCCCGAAATTCAAGAACCAGCACCGGGCCCAACCAGCCAGCAGGGTAATGCCACAGCCGGGAGAAGACTTTTTATACAAGTCCCCCCAGCCAAAGCATTCTCCCTCTGACCGGTCAGCATGGGCAGGGGTCCTGGGGAAGTGGAGACCCCCCAAGGAAGGGCCCCTCCCCTCCAGAATTTACCTGCCCATACTGAAACCTGGGGCTGTCCTCGCCTCGATGCCCCTAGGCGGTGGGCATCGAGCTGATAAATGTGTAAAAAGAAGATTGAACCTATTGTGTATTGCTGTGGAATTATGAGTCCCAGCAAGCCTGCACCGCATGCAGGGACTTGGAGAACCACAAGTCCCAGGATGCAGGGCAATAAAGGACCCGCTGGGACTAGTAGTTCCACAGTAGTACAAATAGTTAAAAAAATATACACACACACTTACAGTCAAACTTTATTTCACACGGAGCCCATACATTCCAACAAACCTGACTTGATAGAAGATCGGTCCCCTTCTCCAGTAAAATCCAGTGGGGTATCTGTGAAAGGAAAACATACTCACACATGTCTTCAGGTGCTTCTCCCGGACCCCTGCACTGCTGCAGCCAGGCTCCGGTGTTCTGTTTACTTCTGGGGCTCCGCCCCCCCGACCGGGACTTAGCCCCAGCCAATAGTGGTCCTGCATTTGGATTTCCCAGACCATGATTGGCTGGTGGGCGGGGCTAAGTCCTGGTCAGGGGGGCGGTGCCCCAGAAGTAAACAGAACACCGGAGCTTGGTAACAGCAGTGCAGGGGTCCCAGAGAAGTACCTGAAGACATATGTGAGTATGTTTTCCTTCCACGGGTACCCCACTGGATTCTACTGGATAAGGGGACCGATCTTCTATCAAGTCAGGTGAGTTGGAATGTATGGGCTCTGTGGGAATTAAAGTTTTACTGTACATGTGTGTGTATATTTTTTTTAACTATTTGTACTACTGTGGGACTACAAGTCCATGCTGGGACTTGTGGTTCTCCAAGTCCCTGCATGCAGTGCAGGCTTGCTGGGACTCATAGTTCCACAGCAATACACAATAGGTTTAATCTTCTTTTTACACATTTATCAGCTCGATGCCCACTGCCCAGGGGCATCGAGGACAGCCCTGGGCTTCAGCAGGTAAGTTCTGGAGGGGGGTCCCCACTTCCCCAGGATCCCTGCCCATGCTGACTGGTCAGAGGGAGAATGCTTTGGTCGGGGGGGGACTTGTATAAAAAGTTTCCACTCGACTGTGGCATTACCCTGCAGGCCGGTTGGTCTCGGTGCTGGTTCTTGAAATACGGGGGACCCCTAGTCATTTTGGCCCCCGTATTTTGGGAACCAGGACCGGCCCTTGAGCCTGGTGCTGGTTTTACAAAATCAGGGGAACCCCTATTTGTTTGGCTCTGTGATTTTATTAAACCAGTACCAGCTTTTTGACCCCGGGGCTGGGTATGCTCAGGAGGGGGGATCCCACGCAAATTTTTTTTACAACTTTTTTTTACACAAAATCACACATTCCCGAAAATGGAAAATCGCACATTCCCAAAAATGGAAAATCGCACTATATCGCATCGCACCATATCGCATCTCATTAAATATGTGAATTCACAGAAAAAAATGCGATTTTTAAAAAGTGCAATTTTGTGCGATTTTGGAAAGTGCCTAAAAATCAGCCCCTATTAAATCTCACCCACTGCTTCTACCTTTCATGTTTTCTACTGCCAACTTTATAATTTAAATAAAACGCGAGGAGGTAAACCTGATTTAAATAGGAGATCTGCTATAGGGAATATCTTAAAGAGGTTAGTTTCCCTAAACTGTCATTGGAAGGCATTGAGTCCCTTGAACTACCTTTCTCCTCCAAGGAATTGGAAGATGCACTTAAATCTACTCTCAATGGCAAGAGCCCTGGTCCCGATGGATACCCAATAGAATACTATAAAACTAGAGCAAACCACCTGATAGATATCTCAGGCATTAGGAGCTTCCCTGACATTGAAAAAAGTTGGGGTTTACCAAACAAAGAGATTTGGAAATACCTCCAGATTAAACAATTTATCTCAAGTATCTACGCTATAACTAAACATCTGAGGCCCATTACACCTTTTGAAAAATTGAGTCTTACCCTTGTCATTCTCTCTCAACTATATACAAGTTAATTATTGATTAAGTATTTCCAGCTAACTCAAAGTTTATGTTAGAGTGGGAAAATGATCTACCGGCGATGTTGAGTGAGGAGAATTGGTCAGAGATTTTCAGACACACATTTTCATCCTCGCTAAAGAAAACCGATGGCTGAATAAGCTGGAGGTAACATAAACTACCGAAGGAGTCTGAGATGCCTGCACTTTGGTTGTGGTTTGTGTTAAGGCTATGATGCTGCAGCAATAGCCAATTAGGGAGTAGGGAGGAGTTTCCTGTAGTAGGAATAGCCAGAGAGTCAGGTGATCTGCTCTCTGGTCCGGTTTTCCAAGGAGCAGGTTGGTTTTCTGACTCTCTCCTGTACTTATTCCCCTTTCATTGCTAATTATTCTTCTGCTGTCTAATCTATTTCTCTCCCATTTCTTTCTGTCTCTATCTCTCTCTCTGTTCATATGGCTGCTCCTTGGGTCACAGATACTTTAGCGCTGCTGCTGCCCGGCCTAACTATGCCGTGCCCGCGTAGAGCCATCCACCCACCCGCCCGATTTGCACCGCCCGGCTCCCCCTCTGCTCCTCCAACGGCCAGCATCACGCAGACCGGGCGGGGAGGCAGAGCGGCGGCGAGAACGGGACCACAGCAGCGGGGCGCGCGGTCCGCGTCATCGGCCGATGACGTGGTCGTCCGCGGAGTTAGGCCGCAAGCTGATAGAGCGGTTAGCGCTCCCGC
This sequence comes from Crinia signifera, assembly GCF_055691185.1. Classification (NCBI taxonomy): domain Eukaryota; kingdom Metazoa; phylum Chordata; class Amphibia; order Anura; family Myobatrachidae; genus Crinia; species Crinia signifera. The sequence continues at coordinate 202,748,060 of NC_139219.1, forward strand.
CCGGGGTAGCGGAGGCACCCCCGGCGGAGGTAGGCAACACGGCAGGCGCACGCGGTCCCAGGGGCCCGCTGCAGCAGGTCCTGGTGCGGCCGCGCCTATCCAAGATGGCCGCCGGACGCGAGCAGCGGGTCCCATGCCACAGCTTGGGGACTCTTCTTCCCTGTCAGCCCAGCCTACTGTACCCACTCAGAGTCACCCCTCCGCGGGGTCCCCCATGACTCCTCTAAGGAGGGCAAGGAGGAGGTGGCTCTCTAGGACGCGCTTGCTCCCACAGCGCATTAGGCCATCCCCGGCGGCACAGGTGACTTCACCCACGGCTCCAGGGCCGGTGCTCCCTGGCGTTGCGCAAGCGTCCGCCCCAGAGGTGGACATGGCGGTGGTCCGGCAGTTGGTGGCTATGCTGACGCCGCGGGCGGGTCAGCAATCTCTACACAGCTCGGAGTCAGGGTCTGGGGGTCAGTCTCCTGCTATCCTCCCTTCTGCTCTTTCCAACCGGGACCCTGCTGCACATGTGCTGGCAGCTCTGGGCACGCCATTCACGAGGGTGGGTTCCACCCCTCCAAGGGACGCAGTCGTGCCTATGCCGTCACATCACCAGGTGGAAGGGGCCATTGCCGGGCCGGCAGAGGTGGCCGGTCCTTCCGGAACAGCAGGTTCGGCCACAGCGGGAGCTGTGTCAGGTGGGTCAGCCAGGGCACGTAAGAAGCGCAGGCGCCGGTATTCCCGTACCTCCTCCTCCTCGGGGTCGGAGTCGGTGACCTCCGGCGAGGAGGGGGGACGTAGGTCCACACACAGGCGCAGATGCTCTGGGAGACACCGTCGGTGCTCGCAGTCCTCTAGTGGCGACTCGGGCTCCCCGTTGTTTCCTAGAGGGCAGGTGGTCCACTGCGAGAATACGGCAGTGCTGAGAGGCCTCAGGCGCAGCGTAAGGGGTAGGATAAGGGAGGGCAGATATGTCAGCTTCTTTACCATGACTGCGCAAGATGAGAAGGATTATCGCGCAGTGAAGCGTAAAGGGGGGATTGGCGAGGCTACGTACTGCACGTACCAGAGATGGCAGGTGGGGCTGTTTATGTTTGCTGCATGTTACTTGGAAACCAGACCCCAGGAGCATATGAATGTGATTAGATACATCCATATGATGCATGCCATGTATATGGACGACGGCGAGAACGTCTGGCGGGCTTATGATGAGCAATTCCGACTGAAGCAGTCGGGTTGTGAGATCATGGCCCTTGGGGCTAAGGATGTTGAGGTATGGATGGGTAAGAAACCGTCGGTTTCGACCTCCGCCGCCTCGGCTCCGGTGGCCCCGACGCCCACGGCAGCCCCACGCAGGGCCCCCTCGTCCTTTCGCGGGGGCCCTGGAGGGGGGCAGTCAGCGGGCAGATGTTTTGCTTTCAACGGGGCGGGATGCGCAGCGGGTTCCCGCTGTAAGTTTCATCACCAGTGCTCCAAATGCTAGGGAGGGCACCCGGTCAAGGAATGCCCGCGTGGCAAGCAGGCAGGAGGGGCTCCCAGGCAAAATGCTGGAGCCACCCCGGCCCCTGCCCCTCCTCAGTAAGGCTCCTTCTCCGGTGAGGGGGGACCGCTTGGCTATTTGGCTGGGGCATTATCCCCTCCGGGAGGAGGCAAAGTTTTTGGCCGCAGGTTTCTCGCAAGGATTCCTCCTCCCCATTCATGGTGAGGTGGCGTCCGGGTCTCCGAGAAACCTGAAGTCTGCAACTGACATGCCCCAGGTGGTCCTGGACAAGGTGAAGTTAGGCAGGATGGTGGGACCATTTCCTGAACCTCCGGTTCAGGATTTGGTACTGTCGCCTATTGGGGTGGTTCCCAAGAAAGAGACGGGCAAGTTTTGTTTGATACAGCATCTGTCCCATCCACCTGGATTGTCCGTGAATGATGCAATTCCTGCGGAGTTGTGTCACGTACGGTACCAGTCCTTTGAGGAGGCGTTGGCAATTGTGCGCGGCTTCGGGGGGCGGGCTCTACTAGGCAAGGTAGACATCGAGTCGGCATTTCGCCTGCTGCCTCTACACCCGGACTCCTTCAGGTTCATGGGGTTTAAGCTGCCTTCGGGTTATTATGTAGACCGTTGCTTGCCTATGGGCTGTTCTGTGTCCTGCGCCTATTTCGTGCATTGGTGCGTCACAGAGTATACGGGCGAGACAGGGGTCGCCCATTATTTGGACGACTTCTTGTGCATCGGCCTCGGCGCTGCGGGGCTCTCCTGACCGCAATGCAACAGCTGTTTTTACATTTCGGAGTCCCAGTCGCGGCGGACAAGACAGAAGGGCCGACTAAGTGCCTTTCTTTCTCGGGCATTGAGATTGACACGCGGGCCGGGTGCTGCAGGTTGCTTCCTGATAAGCTTGCACGGCTGCAGGGGGCTATCTCCCAGTCCCTGGCCTCCGGCAAGCTCTGGGTACGCCAGCTACAGTCCCTACTGGGCCTGTTTCACTTCTCAGGCCGGGTTATCCCCATGGGGAGGGTTTTCTGTCGGAAACTGGAACTGGCCATGGCAGGTCCAAATAGGCCCCAATTCTTCGTCCGCCTGAATGCAGAACTCAAACGGGATCTCAGAGTCTGGGAGGTTTTCCTCCGCGACTTCAATGGTGTGTTGCTGTGGCCTAGTCCGCCGCGGAACAGCGAGGACTTACAGCTATACACCAATGCTGCGGGGGGAATTGACTTCGGCGCGTTCCTGCACGGCTCTTGGTGCGCTGCGACCTGGCCGGAGGAATGGGCGGTAGAAGGGCTCACCAGGAACATGCTTCTGCTTGAGCTGTTCCCTATTGTGGTGGCCTTGGAACTGTGGGGCGACCGGCTACGCGATGCCTGCATCACCTTCTGGTGTGATAACCTGGGGGTGGTGCAGGCCATCAACAAACAGAGCTCTTCTTCTCTGCCGGTAGTGCGCTTGCTTTCGCGCCTTGTGTTGGTATGTTTGCAGATTAACTTGCATTTTGTTGCCAGGCACGTTCCCGGGGTGGACAACTCGGTTGCCGACGCCCTGTCCAGGCGTGACTGGGCTAGGTTCCGGTCCCTAGCTCCGGGGGCTGATTTGGTTGGTGAGCCGTGTCCTCCTTATGTTTGGCAGGTCATCAGGCCGGCATGGAGGAACTAGCCATGCGGGCTATTGCTCCCAGGACGCTGCGTTGTTACCAAGCTGGCTGGCTGGAATGGGAACAATTCAGAATGTCCACATCACAACAAGGTAAGGCCCCTGGCGACGCCATGCTGGCGTTTGTGTGGAGTTTGTACTCCGGAGGGCGGTCTGTGTCGGCCGTGAGATGGCTGTTGGCCGGCGTGTCGTTCTTCTCATCGCTGTATGGGAGATCGGACCCCGGTCGGTCTTTTCTTGTGTCTCGGGCCCTGAAGGGCTGGCGGCGCGCTTCCCCTGTGGCTCCAGATAGCAGAAGGCCCATTGACGTGTCCCTGCTGCCTCCCTTATTGGGGGGCGGTTTGGGATGTATGTCACTCTGAGTATGAGGTCCGACTGTTTCGCATGGCATATGCCATGGCGTTCCATGGAGCTTTCAGGGTCGGCGAGCTGGTAGCCCCATCGAGGCATCGACCTTCCACTCTGTTGTTAGAGGACGTGTTGATACAGGGCGATTTGGTTTGGTGCCGGGTAAGACATTCCAAGACGGATCAGGCTGGGAGAGGTCAATGGCTGTCATTGCAGCCGTGCCCGGTGGAAGGGATTTGCCCAGTGGCGATGGCAAGCGCCTACGCCCTGTTGCGTCCTGACCGCCCCGGGGCATGGTTAATGCATTCATTGACAAAATACCAGTTCTGCCATGTTTTGCGACGTGCCCTGGGATCTCTTGGCCTGGATCCGAGGGAGTTTGGGACACACTCCTTTCGGATCGGGGCGGCCACATCTGCTGCTGCTGGGGGTCAATCCGACACAGAGATACAGTCTCTGGGTCGATGGCGTTCGGCAGCAGTCTGCAGATACATTCGGCTTGGCCTGTCTCTCCATCTGCACGACCGTAGCCGACTGGACGCATAAGTACTCGTCTCACTTTAGCGGGAGTCTTGAGGTGGTCCACTTTCCCCCGGGTGCACAATTCGGCTTAATTCCAATTTGACATGGCGTCCTGGTTAGTTTACTCCGGGGGTTTTCTGTGCAGTGTGCCTCAAGGTCTGGTCGGTTACGGTTCCTTTATCTTTGCCTTCTCCAGTGTGTTTGATCTGTAGAGAGAGGTGTGATTTTGATGGCATGTGTCCTAACCTGTTTACATCTTTCAGGTCACAGGGACTCCAAGACAGTGTGGGTGATGGGACACTCTTTTGTCCACTGGGCACTGAAAGCATGTGGCAGTTTGAATAACAGTATGCGAGTGAAAGCTCAGAAGGTGCGATGGTTGGGTGTGCGAGGCATGCTTTGGGGAGCGCTGCAGGGTTTGTTGTTAAGGTCAGTGCGTGACTTTGGAGTCCCTGAGGTGCTAATTTTGCACCTGGGCGGAAACAATCTAGGCCAATGCACTGCCTTAGAACTGCGGTCGATTATCATCAGAGACCTGCATATTGTGGCCCAGGCGCTCCCTTGCTGCCAACTGATTTGGTCCTCAATGATTCCTAGGCGAGTCTGGAGGAATGCTAGGTCAGGGCCCCGCTTGGATAGCGCACAGAGAAAGGTCAATGCTGCGGTGCAGCGATACCTGTTGGCTAATAGCGGTGGAGTCATCAGGCATGACTCCATCGTCTATAAGCGGGGTTCCCTGTATAGGCCGGACGGTGTCCATCTGAGTCCTGAGGGAATGGCCATATTCCTGGACGATTTGTTTAGAGGTTTTAGTTGATGTGTTGTTGTTTAGTAAGTGCTGAGCGTTTAGGGTGGCGGTGCTGCAGCCTAAGGCTTGGCTTGTAGCGGTAAAGAACGGTCCTTGTTCAAATGGAAGTGTTATGAGGATAGTGGGGTGCGCTCTCCCGTCAATGATACGCTTGTAGCCCATGCCCCTTGGACAGGGGTGGGATACACCACTTGCCCGAGTGGGTAGTGTGGGAGAGTTGAACACCAATGATGTGTGAATGGTGTGATGTCATCTTACCCCTCTTTTCTCTATGACCGTTCTTTAGGGCCGCCACCCTCTTCTATAGATTAATATAAATAGTTGTCAATTAATAAATTTGACATTCATTATTTAAAATGCCAGCACTTGAGTCTGTCTCTTTATTTGTAGTGTTAAGTTAGATAAGATTAGATAAGTTATTAAAGTGTTATGGCATAAAGATTGCCGATGGTACGTTTAGGAAAACCGATGGCTGAATAAGCTGGAGGTAACATAAACTACCGAAGGAGTCTGAGATGCCTGCACTTTGGTTGTGGTTTATGTTAAGGCTATGATGCTGCAGCAATAGCCAATTAGGGAGTAGGGATGAGTTTTCTGTAGTAGGAATAACCAGAGAGTCAGGTGATCTGCTCTCTGGTCCGGTTTTCCCCACCCTCCCTCCCTATTTTTCTATCCTTTTCTTGGCGGCGGTAAAGAACGGTCCTTGTTCAAATGGAAGTGTTATGAGGATAGTGGGGTGCGCTCTCCCGTCAATGATATGCTTGTAGCCCATGCCCCTTGGACAGGGGTGGGATACACCACTTGCCCGAGTGGGTAGCGTGGGAGAGTTGAACACCAATGATGTGTGAATGGTGTCATCTTACCCCTCTTTTCTCTATGACCGTTCTTTAGGGCCGCCACCCTCTTCTATAGATTAATATAAATAGTTGTCAATTAATAAATTTGACATTCATTATTTGAAATGCCAGCACTTGTGTCTGTCTCTTTATTTGTAGTGTTAAGTTAGATAAGATTAGATAAGTTATTAAAGTGTTATGGCATAAAGATTGCCAATGGTACGTTTAATGCTTTAACAACTGAAACACAATATGAAGTGCTCACAAGGTGGTACCACTGTCCCTATTTATTAGCAAAACTTTACCCGGGGTTCTCAAATCTTTGCAGGACATGTGGAAAACAGGTAGGCGCGCTATTACATATTAGGTGGGACTGCACTATCATCAAACCTTATTGGAATTTGGTTATACACACCGCAAGTACTATCCTACAAAAAGACCTTCCCTTTAGTCCTAGTTTTTGGTTACACAAACTTATACACAAACCCTATTCTACATACAAAAAGACCCTTCTACCTTACCTGCTCAGTGCATCGAAAGCACTGATTCCTGTACATTGGAAATCTAGCACTCCTTCTTCCATGCTAGAGTAGTGCAGTTAAATAGAAAATGACATGGTTATGGAAGACATCTTCACTAGAATCCAAACGACAAACTTTCACCACGACTTGGTTGCCCTGGCTGACCTTCAAGGAGTCAGATCAGTATAAAGCCTTACTTTAATTAATTAATGTATTATAGGTACTTCACATTAATTACTTTTTCCTTTTGATTATATCTTTAGTGGTTGGTCGGCCGCAGCTCCTACTTCTCTTCCCTTCTCTTTCTTGCTTCTCTGTTTCTTTCCTTTGCCAGGCTTTGCTCTATCTTCCACATTTGGCAAACCTCAAGATATTTGTATTTACAGTTTACCTAGACTTTTAGGTATTAGACTGTGTAAGTTTTACTCATACTATTCCTTATTCGATTTGTTGAAATATGTGAATTTACCTAAATGTCATTTTTAATCATCTGTTCACTATGCACTTACAGTCCTCAATGTGTTTCTATTTTTCCTTTGTAAACCAAATAAAAACTATATTTGCAAAAAAAAATGTCGATCTTCCCATTGTTGACCTATTTTATGTGTCGACCTTCAGTGGCCAACCCAATGCATGTGGACCTCATATTGGTTGACCAAAATGACCCATACCAGAAAGACAGACCCTCAGGGAGTGCCAGGCAGACAGAGAAACAGACAGTAGGAAGGTCAAAGCGAGCATAATGTTAATTTAACTTTCCAATCTATTTTGTATTATTATGTTATTGTTCAAAGTAAAAACAGCAGAACACAAATTTCTGTAGTTCTTACCGGAACGCCTTACAAAATGTGACTGCTTCAAATATAAATAAAATATAATTAACTTTTAGTTTTCCAGTCCTTTAAAATACTGGTATATCTGCAGATGCAAGGCTGGATTTACTGGAAAAACTGTGAGCAAATAATTGACTTCTACAGACTGCTCACTATCAACTGTCCAAATGAAAGATCGTTTCTCAAAATAATTGCAAGGTTTGGTGTACATAATCTAATATATGACAAACTAATTCAGTGATTTTAAATGTAAAAGCAGCAGCCAGCCATATTCTCAAGCTAATTTATCAATGAAACAGAATAAAGCACAAATCAGAATATTAATGTTTTTTGTTAGTAACTACAGTGAAACCAACATCAGACGTATTAGAGTTTCTATAAAATGCTGAAAACTACCAATGCTTAAGCTGAAATACTGTACATTATATATTTATGTACTGTAAAATACACTGTAATTTAGTAATTAGAACAAAGTGAGAACATTTTTTAATTTCTTTTACACACCATTTTTACACATTTTATGAAGATCTAATTCATCATTTTTATTCCTTAATAGCTATTTTTTTTTTACCTTGCTGTTTTAAGAATAAAGATATTTATAGTTATTCTCTATTTCCGTCACATAACATATTTTCCTACAGGACTTTCTAAATGTGATGATTCAATGTAAAACACCATAACAAATACAGTATGTATATAGTTGTATAAAACTAATATATTATTATTATCACTTTTAGAATAATAAGCGGCAGCTTAAAGATAAAAGATATAGGTCCAGATATAATAACCTGCAGGTTACATGCACATTTTAATTATTGCTGTTTTAAATCTAATGTCTAAATACAATAGCTACTGTATAACACTGAAGTTGTTCTGGAGCATGCAATTCACAAAAGCTTACATATAGTAGGTTCTAAGATGATGAAACTAGCGATATTTCCCTGGTAAATTTAAAGTAGAAATCACTTGAAAGGCTGGATTTTAATATTTGAGGCAAAATCACTGAAATCACATCAATTACATAATCTCAGAACCTCCAGGTTATTACATTTGGACCATGTTAGATAATGTTAATTATAAAGTACCTATCAAAGAAAGATCTTGTATAAATTATAAACCTACTTTTAATCTGCAGTTCAACTACAACACAAAAACATGTTTACTTCACAGGTGAGGTCTTGTGTACATACTGTAGATGCATTCTGCCTCTATCTGTGATCTGCTGCTGTATCCATACGTGGCCATCGTAGTAACCAGCAGATTACTCAAGATGGCTGGTGTTATATGATGTAGGGCAAGTGAAGCTGGATGTAGTCACCGGTCTTAGCATGCAGAGAAAAAAAAGTCAACACTACACCATTTTCTGAAGTGCAGGCCATAATTGCCCCTTCTCTACTCCCAAACAGACATCAGACACCGATATGCCCATGCTCAATACAGATTCTGCATATGCACAGACCAATAACCATTGAATATGTACGCAAATCATTGGGGTGAATAGTCTTGTGCAATAAGTTTCTAGATGCACAAAAAGTATTATCTTTACAAAGTGAACATTACATTAAATCAAAGTATTTGCTATAGGAGTTTATGCAAATTTGAATAAGATAGGTCTTCTACATACTGGATGACAGTTCCCACTGCATCTTCTGGTTACTAAAAATTAATCCCATGCATTTTGCACTTTATTTGTGGGAACACAGGGAGCCAAGTCTTTACTGTATAGAAGATAAATAACTTTGTGTAAGCATTCATGAGCCAGATAATCTATCACTTTCCTGGACTTGTGCGCAGACGCATTGTCATAATGGAAAAGGGCACCATGAGTTTAAGTTCTTGGACAGTGCCTGGAAATGGATTCCACCACTAGTGGCAGACATTGGTTGGTGAATCAATCACCAATGATGGTGTGCTGCTGCTGAAATTGTATGATAGCTACATAACCAGGCCACTAAAAGAGCGACCATCTGCTTGGCCATGTTGTGATCATGACTGAACTGATGTGGTGGTGCACCTCCAATTTGGGTCCACTGAGTTAACTGTTGTTTGGTGTCAGAGCCAAAAACGTAAATCCAGGAATCATGCTTGCCAGGTTTAGTGGCGGTCACTCAAACTCTCTCAAGTAAGCTGACGGGGTTTCCTTATTCTCTCAAGTACGCTGACGGGGTACACAGTGTACATAAACCTTGATCAGACCATGATTTCATGGAATATCAATCATAGGGATACCAATGAGATTCCTATCTATTTCTTTAACTGGGCCTTGGTCATCCTGGTGTTCACCTCAACTAGGTCCTGCACAACAGCAACATTGTCTTCAGTAATGGTGGATACAGGTCAACCACAATGCTCCTCATCTTCTTGATACTTACTCCCACACTGCAGGTAGAAACTCCACAACTCTCATAGTATCCTAGGCCGCTCTTATAGTCATAAAAGATCATGGTTCTTTAGTGGCCTCTACTAAGCTCCATAACAAGTTTTTGAAGAAATTGAATATGCTTGTGTGTAGTGCTGTCTACAGTGTATACTGCATGTGCTGTGCACTGATATTTCACAGGAATTTCAGTCAGAGATTACAGTTCACAACCGAGCAGATTGTGTCTGCTCTACTAATGCACTGCACATCGGAAAACTTAATGCACACCTCTGCATACTGTATGCAACTCTGAATTACTGTAGGTCAGAAGCTACTACACTACTAGTTTAAATAACACAAATGAATTTTTTTTTTTATATTTTGTTGAAAAGAAATCATGCATAGTGGAACACATGGAAATACCCAGTTTATTGCTTAAGGTAATGGAGAATTCTACAGGATGTATAAGAAGGTCAAGGATTTTTTTGTAGTCTTATAAACAATGCAAATAATTCACAGATGTTAAATCAATATCATTCTTTTCTTTTCCATTATTCGCTTATCTCTAAAGCAATTTGCACTTTAAAGAAACCTCCACAGTGCATATTTTAATATCAAATGTGGAAATATGAAACTGATGCTAATGTTTAACCTACTTTTACTGATGACTAAAAAGTTTGCACAGTTTTAATTTTCCGCCAAAATAAACAGTTTAAAACATTTAAAAATGAGTCAAGAATTTGTTGACATGCAAAATTATGGAGAAAAATTGTGCAAATTGAGGGCCTTTATTAAGAGATAGAGAAGGGGGATACATGCGCTAGAATCAATGTATATAAAGAAGTAAAAAAAAAATCTTTTATATAAAAAAAAATATTTTTATTTTATATATATATATGTATATTGCACTGGCCAGTGGCAATCAATTAGTTAAAATAGCAATTAGATATAAAAATTATAGGTAAATACAAAACACATTTAAGGGCTGCACATTTTAAAACATAAGGTAATCATATCTAGGCAGACTTGTTTTGATACTCCAAAGCAGTTCTTATTAGCTGATGTCTGGCCAGACAGAAATAAGCAAAAAATGAAAAAAAAATTTAAAATGAAAAAAAAAAACGGAGTAAAGGATAAAAAAATAAAATAAAAATATTAATAGTCAATAGTAGTCTATGGGTCCCAAACTGCTACTGTCCTGCTGCTATATTTGAGGCAGTCATCGACTTGAAAATAAACCAGTACTTGCTTTTTGGATTATTCGACAGGCAGGTGGGGGATCCGGTTCTAGGGCTCCAGAAAGTGTAGAGGGGGTGTTTTAGAAAGCTGTATGACACGTTTCTCCGCCTCCTGTGTAGGTATCAGTGGCTTCATCAGATATCTTTATTAAGAGATGGATGTACCGTAGTAAAGACAGGCACTGCTGTGTGATCATAAGCTAATGCTGCAGGAGGCATCCTGTGTAAATAGATGCCTACGCATACTTTTGTGATCCGCTGCCATGTCAAAACTTCTAAAACATCAGCCCTCTGAGTATCCTTCAACTTACACAGGATGGTCAGTGGTTTCACACATCCAGGGACAGGAAATTTGAACCATTAGATGCAGGCACTGCCCTTGCCACAATATGGGAGTAACACATCTCTGTATTCATTTATGATACATCTCTAGACTGTAAGCTTCTTTGAGCATGGCACTCTCTTCTTGCTTTTCAAATACAGCTTTCTTACTCACCTACTGTACAATCTATACCCACATCACCTGTGATCATTCATCTCTGCCAATGATAGCCTGCACCTGTTCTGAGAAAATATGGTAATGCCACAGCAGCTGTAATTTGTACAGAGATATACACTGGCTGCATCTGTAATATGCCACTTATGTACAAAGACATACCATCTGCAACATCAGTTCCACAATGGTCATACCATTATACTTAGATATCGTAAGTTTGCTCAGAATGTCCATCAGAACTTAGCCACTGGGCTTAGTTGAACTACATACAGATGCAGTCACTGTTGTGGCATGCTCACATTTGACTCGCCACCTCCCATTACGTCCTAAAAACATACAATGATGGTCAATTACTATGCATCTAAATTGCTTAACTGTACAAAAACTATGTATTCATTAAAAAGTCATAAAAAAGTAAAGCCGCACATTAAAGCGTTAAGGACAATTGGTGAAATATGCAAACTTTCACGGACAAATAGAGTATGAGGAGAATGTTTTGTTTACCAGATTAAAAACGATGCTCACTCCTACCTTTCATGTAAGCTTTGTAGCTATCAAACATAAATGTCATGTTCAATACACCTTAAATCATTTATGGCTTGAATTAGTTATGAGTGGGGGGAAATCTAAGACTGTTTTATTACATGTTTTACTTTTGAGCAGGATTGTTTATGGGACCAAGGTGATTATTCAGTGGGAGCAGGTTCTTCCTGTGTGATTTGAAAGATAATAATACAGTAAGTGACAATTATCATCATGGATTATTAATGTCTCTATGAGAAGAATACTTGGGAAAGATAACGTCGGATTAACACTGGGAAAGATCGGCGTATAATGATGGGCTTTATTTAAGTTGGACAATATCATTGCACTGTATTGTAATGCAGGGATGTTAGTAGCTTCATTATAATGCTAAGATATTTCTGTGCTGAATTTTAATTCTAGGGTATTGCAACAATTTGATTGTGATTATGATAGATGAAGTCTGAGTTTGTAATGCTGAGATAATACTAATCAACACTAAAATTATATGCACATGTGTGTGTTAGACTCAATGGCGTCTCCTACTTATTTGTAGCAGCAGGGCTGCCATTACCATGCTTCGGGCACACTATTATTACTATACTATATGCTCACTTGGATAGTAAGGTATGAAAAACCACCTTTTTAAGAAAAACAACACAAAAACTAATGTCAACCTCTTTCATGTCAGTCACAGTGAAGCCATTGCAGTTGTGGACTGCATCTGGCTTCACTAAAAATTAGTGATGTGGCAGATTTTACCAGAGGTGGGGCTGCAATCCTGCTCCTCATAAGTAAAATTTTAGACTCATAATTACTGCACTTCAGATTATATTACTAAAAATAAATGTAATAATATTGGGTACTCTTTACCTAGCACGGCGCCCACGATTTTGATCGTGGGCATCGCAGGTAAAAAAATCGTGGGCATCGCGGGCATTGAATGCACTAAAAATCGGATGCGACGCGACCGACGCGATGCCCACGATTTCCCATAGGGAACAATGTTAAATGGCTCAATTGACCCGATTTTCATGTTCAATGCCTCAATTGACCCGATTTTTCCATAGGAAACAATGTTAAATGGCCCACAGAGGCCAAATAGCCACCCTGAAGTGTGAAATGGCCCCCATAATTGTTAACGCCACCCCACGATCAACGTCAACCCAAAGCGTGGCGAGCGCAGCAAGCCCGCGAGGGGCAGCGGTACGCGTCCTACAACCTTTTCATACCCCCACTATTCACGTCGGCGTGGAGTTGAGAATAGAATAGTGTGGCGAGCGCAGCGAGCCACCGAGCCCGAAGCGTGGCGAGCGGACGCGGATACCTTCACACTATTCTATTCTCAACTCCACGCCGACGTGGATAGTGGGGGTATGAAAAGGTCGTAGGACGCGTACCGCCGCCCCTCGTGGGCTCGCTGCGCTCGCCACGCTTCGGGTTCACGTTGATCGTGGGGTGGCGTCAACAACTTCAGGGTGCCTATTTGGCCTCTGTGGGCCATTTAACATTGTTTCCTATGGAAAAATCGGGTCAATTGAGGCATTGAACAGGAAAATCGGGTCAATTGAGACATTTAACATTGTTCCCTATGGGAAATCGCGGGCAGCGCGTCGGTCGCGTCGCACCCGATTTTTTAGTGCATTCAATGCCCGCGATGGCCGCTGTGATAAGTAAAGAGTACCTAATATTGTTATGTAAGCGAAAATATATTATACCATATCTGCACTATATATATATATACCGTATATGCACTATAATTGTAGGATTTTATGGTGCTTTCAGTTGCAGAGAATTTATACAATATGGAATGTTACAAACCTTTACAATTCTGCACTAAATAAGATATTTTTTCTACAACCCAAAGTATTCATTGCGGATGATTTGATCATTTACACCAGGGGTCTTCAACCTTTAAGACAGTGTGGGCCACATTAAAAAATTCAACGAAGCCCGAGGGCCACTAAGCTCTACTGTGGAATTTATCACAGCCCTCCATAGATAGACATCACAGCCCCCATAAAGCACAGCCCTTTATAGATAGACAGCCGCATAGATAGTTGGCACAGCTGCCCATACACATACACACACACACACACACACACACACCCCAGTAGTCAGCACCAGGGCTGTTTCCAGTGCGAACAGAAAAATAATGTGGGCCCCACCCCCATACATAATTTAATATTGATGAAATTGCACGCAAAGTAGGGGCTTGCTCCCAAAAAAGGGGTGTGGTCTAATTATAAGGAGTGTGAACTAGCAGGAATACAATTAACTGACACCCCACTTATGCAACCTGCATGACCAGACATTGGTTACCGTAGCAATGGTTGTTGTCCTTCCACGCTTAAGTTGGCTGACTGAAGGCCGCACAGTGACATATAAACATGAAGGCCCACACAGTGACCTAGTATGCCTCATAAATCAAGCCCAAACAATGACAGGCTACTTAAATCAATGTACACTGTTTATCCATAATGCCCATTACACATTGTGCCACACACCGTAATGCCCATTGTACATTGTGCCCCACAGTGTAATACTCATTACACATTAATCCACACAACATGATGCCCATTGCACATTATGCCTCACACCATGATGCCCATTGCACTATAATGCCCCCAATACTCCTGCTTATACATATGATGCCCCCAGCAGTGCCTCTCACAAAATGCCACTAGTAGTGTCCCTAATAAAATGCCACCAGTAGTGTCCCTCACAAAATGCCCCAGTACTGCCCCCCCCCCCCCATAGTCAGCACAGCATTGCCCAGCCTGCCAGCCCTCCCATATTTAGCACCACACAGCCAGATAGCCCCCCCCCCATATATTCAGCACCACATTTCACTGCTAGCCCACCCCCTCCCCCCACAGACAGCACCACATTTCAGACAGCCCCGCATTTCAGACAGCCCCTGTCCCCCTCCCCTTGAGAACCTGCCTTAATGTGCTGCACTGTACGGCAGATGCAGGAGAGCTCCGTCAGAGGGCTGACGGTGATGGTGAAGGCGGCTGTCACTACCGCTTAACAGTTAAAGGACAGAGGCGGGCCAGGTACGCGGCTTCCATAAATATACAATGTGCATGTCCGCGCACGGTCCGCCCCCAGCCACTGCACATCTAACTTCCGCCGCATCCCACAGCAAAGTGGACTAATGCGGAAGGATTTTTTTTTTTTACAGGGCTGGCAGCAGGCGGCGGGCCACTCACTACAAGTCAGTGGGCCACTCGTGGCCCGCGGGCCATGGGTTGAAGACCCCTGATTTACACTCTATTTACTGTAGGTAAGTTTTACAATAGTAAAGCACCATCTAATCACAAAGATAAGGCAAAGGGGGTTATTCAGACCTGATCACTTCTGTGCAAATTACGGTAATACTATAATGGGTCATAGTATGCATGATGCCAAACAGCAACGAAAATACACAAACCTGCCACAGTTTGATAGACCTGGAAGTCGGCAATTGTAGGTGGTAATCGAATGCTTTGGGGGAGTGTCAAGATATATGAAGATGCACACAGCTATTTTTAAGGAAGGTGTGCTATCTCAGCTCCGGCCTCCATCAGCCAGTCCCAGTCATAGAGTTGTGGAATGGTCAGGGTTACTCAAAGACTGCACACACTAGAAAAATGTTAGATACTGCAGAGCAGGAACCACCCACTCCTGACCACATTTAATGTGTAACTCTGTGTGGACATTGAAATTTAAGTGTTCATATTAAAATTCAGTTATCCAGCCATCCAATCCTAGACCCGACAGCTGCGGCCGCATATACATACAGTATATGTATGTATAGATTGTCTTTGCAATGCAAATAAAACTAGCTGTGAGGACCAATGCTATGGGCTGAGGTGCTAATAATTAGCAGCTGTATGAAAGTTCATTCTCCGTGTACCCCAGGAAATGGCATCCTTACCCCCATTTTGCAACAAGATATAAAAACACAGACAGACAGATACATGTAGATAGTGAATGGTGCTCTAAAGCAGTGGTCAGAGAAATCGGTCCTCATTACCCCATGCAGTGCATGTTTTGCAGGTCTCCTCACAGAATCACAAGTGAAATAATTACCTCCACCTGTGGTCCGTATAAAATGTATGTGAGTAATTAGTACACATGTGCACCTGCTGGGTTACCAGCAAAACATGCACTGTGTGGGGTAATGAGGACCGAGTTCCCTGACCACTGCTCTAAAGGAAAGTGTCTGCCTACTAAGCACATCAAACTGATTAATGACAGCAATTAATTACAGAGCCTACGCTTACAAACCATTGTTTGTTTTTTAAACATATAATTACAATCCAATTTAAATTAAATTGCAGATTTTAAATTAACAATGTTTATTTGTAATGTTTTCATACAAAAAAGAAATTGTAAAAAAAAGTGCAATAACCAATACATACAGAAAACAGTATTCTGTTCTATATCATTTTATATGAAATATTAAACCTAAAAGTATATATTCATAGTACAAAACCCTAAACAAAACAAAATGTACAAAATATTTTTGTAGGGGTTTCACAGTTCCCTTGTGCAGTCTTCAATTAAACAAAAAAATGTATATATATATATATATATATATATATATATATATATATATATATATATATATATATATATATTGCTGTGTACACATGGGGGCGATAGGGGCTATAATCGCTGGGAATATGGTCGCAGGTGACCATATTGCCAGTGATTGGGAGTGTGCCCCGGCGATAAATCGCCGGGTGCGCGCTCCCGTTTTCTGCCCCATTGTAATCACTGGTCGCAGGAGCTTGCTCCTGCGACCAGCTAATTACCTCTGCGGCACCCCCAGCAGAGGTTCCTTTTCATCAGCGACCATCTCTGGTCGCTAGATGAAAAGGAGACACTGAGCAATATATTGCTCAGCAATATATTGCTAGCAATATATCCCTCCCCCCCCTGTGTGTACGCACCTTAAATATATATATATATATATATATATATATATGAATGAGAGAGAGTAAAAGTGATATTAAGCACCGTACACACGGGGGAAGCATACCTCCCAACATGACCCTCTCCAGGAGGGACAGAATGCTCTGTTTCTGGACTTTCCTCTTAATTAATGACTGCTATCACCTTTAAACAGGTTAATGGACAGGAAAGGCATTTCACCACAGGTGATGGTAATCATAAATTAAGAGGAAAGCCCAGAAACAGAGCAATGTGTCCCTCCTGGAGAGGGTCATGTTGGGAGGTATGGGGAAGTATATTGCTCAGTCTCTCCTTTTCATCAGCGACCAGAGATGGTCGCTGATGACAAGAAACCTCTGCCGGGGGGAGCTGCAGAGGTAATCAACAATTATAATGGGGCTGAAAACGGGAGCGCGCACCCGGCAATTTATCGCTGGGGCACACTCCCATCACTGGCAATATGGTCGCCAGCGACCATATTCCCAGTGATATCAGCCCCTATCGCTGCCGTGTGTACACGGCTTAATAGTCAACAATAGATTTGGAAGATTATTAGATATTTATAATTTTGTATAAAGAAAATATAAAGCTTATGTTAATGACTGGGACCATTTAACAATGGCAATATCGGTAAGGTTTCAATACTTTGCAAGTAAAATACAGCTGCATCCATGCATAATCAGGATGTGAAAATAAGTTACTCAAGCAAGCATTGGGATGTAATAAAGTCTAAATTTGCTGGAGGTTGCAGGATGCCAGCCAGTCTCCGACTTTTTTAAAGTTGCAATCATTTACAAGGTATGGTTTCATCTTGTAAAGGATTGCCTCTTTAAAAATGTTCTAGTTCATCCGGCATCCATCGTCTCTGCTGAAGCCAGATTTTAATACATCCCACCGATAATGTCAGAATATCACCATTCCATTTCCCACAAATAAAAAATATATATATTTTTGAAGCTCCCTATTATTAAAAATATATACTGACTATTTGTATGGCTGCAGAAATACCTGTGTGCTAACTGCCAGCCTAAGAACTACACTTGATGGAAGGGGTGGGAGGGAGAACAGCAAAATAATATATAATATATGATAAAAATGGTCTCAAAATGTTCTTAGCTGCCAATAGTCAAATAAAAGAGCGCAGAACAGCTACTTCTGTGGTCAGCGAATTGACTTTAGTGGACAGCTAATTTTCCCTACTGTCAATCATCTTTGGGCTTTGGATGTGTTAGATGCTGTGTTGGTGCCTGGATTAAGGTGATTAACAATGACAAAGAATAGGGTGGGTAATAGAATCTTTATTCAATCATTTTTCTTTATTTACCATATTTGCATGTTTTATATCATTTTCCCTGGTGCTCCATAGGTGCAGAGTCAGACTTGGACACCAGAGGAAGGACCAGACACACAGGATAAACAATAACCATGTGCAACTGGCATGGGACCACTGCGGCAGATGTGACACTGGTGCCACAGTACTAGAGATGAAAAACTGAGCACTGGGTACCGAGCCACAAAAGTGATAGCAGTACGGTCCTTGGTAGCATCTAAATATAATACAGGGGGACAAATACAGTACCTGGTAGTGTCTAAATATAATACAGGAAGACCGTGGACCAGCATGGCTACAAATTTATAGACAGGCAGGGCTGGTATACGGAAGTGACCTCTAATAAAGACACAGTACTTGAAAGCAAATAGGCAGACCGGCTGCTCTAAAAGCAGAGTAGCCACTAATAGCAATACAAACAAATAGGTAGAGGGACTGGACTGGAGAGTAGTGTCAGTAGCAGGCGTACTGACACATTAGAACAGGTATATAAACACAGAAGCTCAATAAGAGCAAGTGCCTAAAGGACACAAAAACACAGAAGTATGTACACAAGATAAACAGATGCTCAGTATGAACAGGCACAGACTGGGCAAGGTAGATCATACAGAACTGAAGCAAAAGCTCTATTAGAGCAGGTGCAGGTGGGAACATACAGAAATATGTAGGAGTATTACAACAGTATACAGGAACAGGCTCTTGCAGAGCAACAGCAAGCTCAGAAAAGTTCAAGGTGTGCAAGCATAACAGTATTTTTCATAATTTGTCAGAGTTTCACAGGCTAGTCATGATCTGTACAGAAATAAGTTTTGGACTGAGTATAACCAGCATGGAGACCACAACAGGCTGGGTTATAAAGGGAACAATACCCAATCAAAACAGCTAGAAAGGATAAGCACCCTTAATGAGGAGAGTCAATGCATGTGGGCAGCCTGACAAAAAGGCAGAGTGCTAATGGCCTAAATATGTCACAGGTGTAGACTGCACACAGACCTCATTCAGGAGACAGGCTGCAGTTACAAAGACCCACCAGAGGTGGCTTGTAACACTTCTGTGGTCCTCCTCTATTACGGAGTGACTGTGTGTTAATTAAAATTTAGAATTAAAAGTAAGTTTGTGTTAATTTAGTGTAAATTAAATAATTTTAAGCATTTAAATTATAATTTATGTCAAGAAGAAAAAGAAGATATTAAAATCTAAGCCTGTGAACTGAATATATATTTTCTAATACCTTTTTTAAAACCCTTTGAGTGCCAGGTTAGTTTGTCAAAATAAGTGAAACAAAGCAAAGATTTTTATTCATCATACTGACCTGTAATGTTCACCTTTTATAGGAAATATAATTTAACACAATATTTTTTATTTTAATTTATGTAACAAATCTGAACTACACTGGCAGTTTTTGCAGATATTTTGAACATCTCACAGATATACTGGCACTAAAAGGGTTCATTAAAAAACCCTTTAATAAACTATACACATTTTACAAAATACTGTAATTTTGCCTTCACATTCAAATCAAGGTATATTATCGTCAGCATTAGTAGTAATAAGGGGTAACTTGAAGTTTATGATACCTCCTCTATTTACTGTATTGGATATAGGATTGGAGTGGGCAATATTGTGGTTTAAAAGTGTAAAATCCTCAGGGATGCACCTCAAAACATTCAGCAGCACATCCCAGGAGAGGACGTGCGTTGCAAGATTGCTGATGTAGAAAACCTGGACCAGTCCATGCACTCCCTACCGCAAAAATTCTCACCTTCAATGACCCCATTAGTTATCAGTGGTATTTCTTCATTAAAACTGATTTGTGAGGGCCAAAACAAACCAAGCACTTCAGCCACAAATGTGTTTATAACTTACAGTATGCTAATATGTTTGCTTTGTTAAGCTGTGCATGTGTTTTTTAGTATCCAACATATACAGAAGGTCTGTGGTATGCCTCAAATACAATTCCATCTTGCACCGCCTATCTTCTCTGCATATGCTTTGCGCCAATATTTCATAGTGGTGCTATAAACTGATGTGTGTTTGTAAAAAAAACAGGGAAGGCACACATCTCCTCTGGTGAATAAGCAATTATTGTGCAAAAGTTAAGGATTTCACTGGTTGCCAAGTGCAAAAAGCACATGCAGGACAAAATAATCAGGTAAGGTGTTTTCTATATTTTGTTAAATGCTACATGTGCCAAATCATCACAGCACATTTGATTTACTGTTTGCCTTCTCTAAAAAAAATAGTGAATTAAAAATAAATATAATAACTAAGTATTTGAGCTCAAAGGTACAGGTACAGTATAGTTTTTAATAAATTAAAGAAATTAAAAAAAATATGAATACCTAAAGGTAAAGCTAAAATAAAAATTAAAAGTGGTAATTTCAGATTAAAATATATATTTTTTAGGGATGTATTTACATTGTAGGAAATAATCCTTGTGTTTCACACTTTAGTTTTTTAGGTAGGCATTGCTTTTGGTTATTATCTTGCAGATTAAAATTAAGAACATTTATTCAAACAACGTTCCTTTGTGATAAAAATGACATTTACACAAATTATGAGCAGTAGCCTTAGTCTATTTTAATGTTGACCTTAAAATTATAATTGTTACATTAAATTTACCCTTTAGTAAGAAATGGCTTTTAGTGTAATCCCTAAGTATTACTGAAACAGTGTCCAGAACTTTACCAATTACAAAGATTTGACATTTGTAAAAAGCTATATTTTTATCACTATTTACTTATGAAATAAACAAAGGTTGGGATGTTTCTGCTTATTTAGCCACTGTATGTAACTTGGCAAACTGTCTTTTTATATTGTTTAAAACTATGTTTACTATATATTTTAAGATAGTATTTCGTGAAGAAAATTTATTTATGTATCTACCTTACAACTTCTGTAGATAAGATGCCTGAGTTCCATTTAGGTAAGAGATTGTGTATTTATGTAGATTAAGCCAGGTAAAGCATTGATTGATTGATTAATTGATTGATTGATTGACTGATTCTACTAAACTTCAGATCTACTGTAAATAAATGTAAAATTGAACTAAATATTGCAAAAAAATAGATACTGTAATAAAAATAAATCAGTCATTTAAGAAAGTAGAAAATGGTAGACAAAAGGAGTGAAATGTAATAGGATGAGAGATTCAGAAAGTGAGAGATTTGGTAAGAAATCTCCAGGTGTTTTTTAAAGCGGCAATCATTTACTCTGCACAGCCAGTTTGATTTTGAAGTGTAAATGATTACACTTCAAAATAAAACTGGCTGTGCAGAGTAAATGATTGCCGGTTTAAAAAAAACCTGGAGATTTCTTACCAAATCTCTCACTTTCTGAATCTCTCATCCTATTACATTTCACCCAAGGTGTTGATAAAGAAGTGGGTCTTGAGAGCTGAGTTGAAGTTTTGTAGAGTGGTAGAGAGTCTGAAAGGTTGAGTGAACATTCAATGTTTTTGTAAAAATAAATTGTTGCTCTATTATTTTTAAACCTGTATCAAATGATGTTGGAATGCTCATATGTGAAAGCGCTCTATTTATTGTCAGGAAATTTTGGTTAGACAACAGGTAATACAGCACCTGGAACGTATAGAGGAGCTGAGGAAAGGAAACCATTCTAAACAAATGACATCTACCCAAATAGGATAGAGGCAGATGTTTCCACCTCTCAAAACCAGACTTCATTTGAGTTATAAAGTGTGTGGAGTTTGTAGAGTAGAAGTCGTATATTTGACTAGGAAAACATAGCCCTAGGTACACTAGTAGTTTTTGAGCCCACTTAAATGGAAACAGAGGGGACCATCCCATTTTATCATCAGGGTATATCGCTAAGGCTTCAGACTTGTCAAAGTTTATCAAGAAACCAGATATCTAATGGAAGTCTGATTTTTTTTTTCAGAAGACCCTTTATAACTACCTTTGGATTAATAATATGCAGTAAAAGATCATCAGCAAATGCTGAGACCTTAAAGTCAGTGGTATTCATTTCCAAGTTGTGTTCTGGAAGAAGGTACGAATCAGTGGGTCTAAGGCCAAGTTAAAAAAAAGTGGGGAGAGTGGGCACCCCTGACGAGTTCCCCTGGATCCTTAGCAAGGCGAATTCACACCATTAATCATGAGATGTACCGTGGGATTAGAATATAGCATCTGAATAAGGTTTAAAAATCCCTCACCAAACTGTTCTATCTGAAGTACTCGAAGAATATGTGACCAGGAAACTCTATCAAAGGCTTTTTTGGCATCACAGCTAACAATGATAGTTTCCTTACTGGAAAACTGGTGGGTTCTATATAAGGCGGCAGCCAACATACAGTACGGATATTTTGCATGGAAGGTTTGGTGTAATATCCTAAAAATAATAAATTGCCTAGGTAGAATAAATTACTAGAATATACTTGCTAGCAAATTTCGAATCATGATTCAATAAAGAGATGGGCTGGTAGGACTGCACCTTTTTGTGGGAACCTCTCCTGGTTAAGGAAAAAAAATTCTAGCATCAGTAAACCCATGTGGGGAGTTAAGGTGAGGAATCACCAATTCTTGTGTCATCTGGTAAAATTCAGTGCTAAATCTATCGGGATCCCGGGATTTACCTTTGACTAGAGATTTTATAATAGGGGTTAATTCTAATGGAGCAATAGCAGCCATAAGAGAGTCTCTTTCTTCTGGAGTGAGTATCAGCAATTCCGCCAACTGGAGAAAGTTCTGTACCTCCATGGGGAGATCTGCCGGGCAGTGTAAAGAGTTTGATAAAACTCCTGTAAGGCCTGTGAAATTTTAAGAGGATCTGCTACAGATGAGCCAGAAGGTGTGTCAATACACAAAATTTGGGAGGGAGCCAAGTGGGAGAGGACTAAGTAAGCAAAGAGTCTTCCCGATTTATTACATCCCCAATAATATTTATAATATTTATTGCATTCAATATTCTAAGTGATTTGGGCCTTTTCCATGTACAAAGAATCATACATTTGTTTAGCAGCTCTGTATGATTGTCTTGCCTCATCAGAATCCTGTATAAGTAAGGCCTTATATGTTTCAGCTAGTGGCTGACTATGGTCATTTAGAAGGGCAGTTATTTTCAACTGGCCTCTAATAACTGGTTTAGCAGCTGACCAGGAACAAGTTTATATCATGTACATGTTCTATATGATCATCTATAGTATGTACAGTATGTCTGGACAGCTCTTTGTAAATGAGTGTGGAAATCAGTAGAGTTAATAAGGTAAGATGGGAATCTCAAGTTATAGGATGTCAATATTAGGTTTGCTAGAGAAAAGGTGAACCAAATCGGGGCATGGTCAGAGATTGCTATAAGGTTTAAAAGTGATTTTGAAATGATTCAATAGTCTATCCTCGAGGAGGTATGATGGGGATGGGAGTAAAATGTATATTCCCTGGATATCGGGTGTTGGCACCTCCAGGGGTTACAGTCATGGCCGTCATTGAGAAAAGTTAAAGGGAAACTATAAATTCTCTCTGTCCCATTCCCCAGACCCAGATGAAGTATCAAGGCCCCTAGATTGGACATGATTAAAATCACACCCCATAATTATTTCCCCTTCGGCCCATGATTGTAATATTGCACATGGTGATATATAGAACAGTTTGTAGTGTCTTGTTGGGGCATATGTAGCATATGTAGCAGCCAAAGTATAAGCAATGTGACACAATGAAAGTTTTATAATGATGAAATGGTCTTCATCATCAGGCCAGACATCTTTGATGTAAGGAAGATTTTTATAGAACAAAATCAGAACACCCCTAGGTTTCGAGGGAAAAGACACAGTCTTGAATTTAACCAGAGTCTCTCAACACATTAGGGTTGCGTATGTCCCAATGTGTTAGCTGCAGAAACAAAATGTCTGGTTTAAGACATTTAAATGTCTAAGACTCCTACAACTCTTAATAGGGGAGTTCAGCCCCTCTACGTTTCTGGAAATTAATTTCAGCGGGGATTGTACTCTAGTTGAGTCAGTAAGTGTAGTGGTCATGTCTATCCAATACCGACCCTAGACCACACAGCCGCAATAAAAAAAATTCTTAAAGCCCCTTGAACCATCCCAGCGAGCAGGTGAGAGGATGAAAGGAGAGATATAATGTACCTGTAAGCAGAACACAAAGCTCAAATAGCAAAAACAAAGAAAAACATGACATTTTTTAATACATTTCTGAACCAATTTAAGCAGTACTAGACACTGCCCAATAACAATGAACACAGCCCCATGCCATGAAGGGATACGACCAACCAGAGTGTATATTTAACAATGTAGCTATAACCAGTAGCTGGAGAACAACCATGAATGCCATCATAGCTAACATAGACAAACACGACAAGAACAATAATAATAATAATAACCATAAGCAACCATGTAGCAAGTAGCACAGCACACCATGATATTGTATAGAACACTGTGCCAGTAATCACAATATTAAACTGAGAATCATAGATTTTGTAAATAAAAATAAAAACAAGAAAATTAATTCTCAAATATAACTGGAATGTTGAAAAGTTTAAAGGATATGGCAACAGTTGTGAATTTGTTTATTCAGTCTTTATCAGGGAGGTAAAGTTAGCAGGCAAACAGTCAATGAAGTTCTGTGCTGCCTGAGGAGTATCCAAGAAGTATGGCTGACCATCGTGTAGGACCCGGAGCCTGGCCGGGTATAGCAGGGCAAATTTGCGGCCCAGTTCAAAACGCCTCTTACAGGTGGGGGCAATTCTCTCCATCTAGAGGCAACCAAGAAGGAGAGATCATGAAACAATAACAGCCTGTTACATGACCTTTGCATAATTAAGAATCTGTTCTGGGTCTAGGTCTGTCACGGAACGCCTGCCTATCGGGACCAACATGGTGCATGCGTTCCACCATAAGTTTTTTGCGTTAACCAATCCTTGACTATAAACATAAGGTTGGTGTTCTTGACAGATTCTGGGAGGCAAATTATGTGGACATTATGTAGAAGTTCTGGTTTTCCAAGTCCTTCATTTTGACGTGAATGGATGTGACCATTTTTTCCTGTGCAGTAATGGTGGTCTAAGATGCAGAGAAATCATCAGTGGTGTGCGGTGGGGTGAGGCAGGTGAGCACAGCCTTTCTTGTCATACTAGCGTATATATGCCAGCGTTTTGAATTTATAAAGTATGTCAAAAATACAAAGAATATATAAAAACATTCTTATTTATATAATTCTAATCATTTTTATAGTCAAAACGCTGGAGTAAAAAGTCTATGGCAGGTGAAGCAGTGTCTCATCTGGCTACATTTTCTGCAAAACTCAATGAATCTCCAGCAGTGTATACTGCTGAAATAGTGTATAATACTGGCATGTACCCCTGGGCTCATATATTGTGTGCAAATCTGGCTCTGGTACACTTGAGCCATTTACCTCACCGCACGTCTCTGTAAATCAACAACTAAATCCAAGATCCGCTGCTTCGCCTCAGACAATCTTTAAGTATGTTGAGATAATTGGGTCAGGGCTGAGTCAATGGAGTCTTTTAAAGGAGACAAGTTTTGGTCCAATAAAGACACCAATATAGCATATTTCTTGAGTTGATACATGGGCATTGGATGGAAAGGGTAGAGGGGTAGGTTCTCCATCCAGTGGGTCAGCTCCAGGTCTTTGAGTCAGATAGTTAGAGGGGGAAGCAGGAGATGTGGTTTTTCCATGGCCTTTGTTCTGTTGTCTGCCCTTTCTGGGTTCTTTGCGACCAAGCCATAAATGTATCCATAGCAATAAATAGGGTAGAAAGGCAGCAATATAAAAGGGTAAATAGAATCTCTCTTGTTGCAATGCAGGTAAAAGATGTGAAGTAGGTGAAAGGCACACCTTACAGTGTTATAATGCACGGCTCCTCTGACCAGCAGCAGGAAACCATGCAAACATGCAGGCTATATAGTTTTAAACTGCAACGATGGTGCAGTAATGGAAGTGTCCTCAATGGCACCATCACATGTAATAAACACAGACAATAGATGGAGGGGTCAGAGGCAGGCCCAGTAGAGTACTTTCCAAGAGGCACCTAATGGGAGATGGCAGCTGTGTCTGCAGAGATGGAAGGGAAGCTGCCGAGGGCCCAGCAAGCCGCTGTTGCAGGTGAGGAAGCAGGGCTGGGTAATAGTGTCCACATGGCTCCAGCAGCCAGGGAGATGCAGCATACACTGGGGGAGTGTGGCTGTGAGGCATCACACTCTAAGGCAGCATGGTCGTGACCAGGCAAGATTTGCGCCCTTTCCCGCCCCGAACTCCAGACTGCAGTCCCAGTACTGCGAGCAGGCTGCAACACTGACCTGGCATCGCAGACTAAAAAAAGGTATCTCCTGCCTCCCGGGGGGTTTCCCAGAATAGGTTCTGGCCAAACTAGGTACCGATGCTCCAGTGGTATAAAACAACAGGTTACTGAATGGCGCTCAGCAATTTCAAGCCTTCACAAGTAGCCCATCAGGCCATGCCCCAGTAAAGTATGTTTAAACATATTTGTTTGTAACATTACAAATCAACATCAAAAACATGTCCACCTTTTACATGTCAGCAAAATGTTGGTATTGACATTTTTTCAGGCTTTTGACATGAACTTTTTAAGGTGTTGAACTATGGCCTGTTGGCAGATAGTGGTCGACATAATGGTTTACAAAGTCACAACCTCATCCCTTTCAAAGTTTGATCACAGTTTTTTTATGCCAATGTATGTTTTGTTTACCAATTGTGTAGCTTTCTATGGACAAAAGCCAAATGACAATTACAATACTAGTGCAGTGCTTAAACAGAATTAATGATAATTTTAGGTCCACATTTAGTAAGATGGGCTTCCTATTTGTCATGGGATGTTGCAGTGGGCAATCAATCATAATGTTTTATATAGCCAACACACTCTCTTTAAACCCGAACTACAAATAAAAACAACATTAGCTTAAATCATTTCTGCATTAATATAAAAAAAATTTAAAAACACATATTACAAATAACATTTGCCATTGCATTATAATAGTACAATACTTATATGGCCTTGGTGTATCGGAATGAATGACTCCAGTGAGCGACACCACATCATCTGGAATCAAAACCTTCAGCGGCACCTCATAGTCGGTGTCGGTGGCCATAAAGGGAGCAGTACCTGTCCCCGGGCAGACTTGGCCTCCATGCACATTTTGCTTTTCACACAGCGCTTAATGTCATAAAAGTGCTTATGACATGTTTCAAAAGTCCGTGTGACCGAGCCCTCTGCCTTGACTGCGGTCACAGCCCTCTGCCAGAGCACACTCGTGCATCAGGAAGTGACCTTTACAGATTGACGGCAAAAAAGCTCAGAGCTCAGTGACCAGAGCCATGTCTTCAAATGAGTAAGTGAACATGACATTGCACCCTTTTTTGGTAGTGCACTTGAAGTCTAATGCTGAGAAGCCTGCCATGGAGCCACAATGCTCTCCTCACCACTATCAACTGGCTTCTACACTAAAAGTTCAACCTCCCCAACCTGTACTAGCCTCTGAGTCAAACAACTCTACACAAACAGCACTGAAAAAAACACATACAAACAAATAACACAGTCCTCACCTTCCCACACACACCTCACAAGCACACAGAAACAATGACAGATGACTGTTAATAAATAGATAAACAACAAACACAGAAAATTAGACAAACTTTAAACTATACAAGACTATACAAATAAACAAGATAACTACCAAACACAATACCACTCACAGAACTCACAAAAAAATAGTACTTTGACCCTTATTCTAGTATGCTCGCAAAGGCAAATTCCTTCTCAAATGGACAAAATGATGTGCACTGCAGGTCTAGCAGATTTTACTTGTGTAGAGAGAATTAGATTTGGGTGAGTAATTTTGTTTTCGTTCAGGGAAAATTCTGGCTGCTTTATTTTTACACTGCAATATAGATCTCACTTTGAAGTTAAACCCCACCCAATCTAATTTTCTCTGAACATGTTACTTCACCTGCAGTGCACATGGTTTTGTTCATTTAACAAGGAATTTGCCTTTGCGACTGAACCAGGATAAGTGCATAACTCACCTATCACCTCTACAGCTCTAACACACCTCACTCTCTCCTGCCCTAACTAAACCCACAAGGAACATTGGGGATTGGTGGCTATATATATGCTTGGCAGTGCCGGTGCAGGGCACTGGAGCCCCAGAGGGAGTGGTAAATGCGGTGCTCCGCTCCGTCAGGGGAGGGATTAAAGCGGACACCGGGGGGTTAATGCGGCCGCCACTATGCTCCGTTCCATCGGTGGGGGTTTGATGGATGGAGATGCAGTGTTTTGGTGGAGGAAGATGCGGGTACGGGAGGGGGGGGTGGGGGCGGTTAGAGCTCCACGGGGGTCAGTGCGGGCTCCAGGGGTGGGGGTAGGCTCACTCACCTGCTTCCTCCTGTTCTCCTCGGTGTCGGGACCCTTCCTCCTGCTGCTGCTGTTCCTCCAGGCAGCTCATTACTGCCCTCCAGTGGCCGGCACCCTAGGCAAATGCCTAGAGCTGCCTAGTGGTGGTGCTGGCCCTGATGCTTGGGTACAGACACTTCATGTCTACTTTAAACCAATCACAAATAGACATGTAAGAAACAAATGACATTGTTGGAGTTTCAAAAATAGGTATGTATACGAAACAATGCAAAATACTTAGAAAATACTCAAAAGTAAAGTAATTTACAAATTAAAAAATTACGAATGGTAACAAATAATAACGAATGACTAGAACATTGGAAAATATCAATTGCGGGAAATTGGTAGCTTTGTAAATAATATGTAAACAGTTGTAAATTTTAAACAGGCAGTACGATCAAAGTCATTCCAGATCATTCGCACACAAAAACGAATGACTTCAAATGAAATACAGCATGTTAGTAAATGTGTGCATTTTTGTGTATCTGATCACCCTCAGTGATTTTTACATTTCTGCTGTTAGAAATGTAAAAATATATCAATTTATGTAATTGTATGCTGCTATACGGACCCTACTCTGCCTCTGTTGACCTTTCCTAAAAGATGTCTGGCACCTGCAAAAAACTAGGGCTTCGCCTTTAATAGCCACATTTGTAGGGGCAAATTAGGTCCATCACAACTCCGGTGCCACCTGGTCTTGTGTATGGACAAAGTACCGGAGATATTTAAGAAAATAGTCAAAAGGTGAAACTCACTAAAAGGGACCTAACTGGAATATAAACTAGCTAATGGCACACTGACAACAACAGACAAACCAGGGAGCAAAATGCTGATACAATCTAGTTGTTGCATACCATGGGTAACCTCGTTGCATAGATAAGAAAATGAAACCACACAAAAGCACAGCAAAAGCACACAATGTTTTGGAAAAATATATATATCGATGTGTAGATCGGCACTCCACTTTTTTTCATAAGTCCTGTGAGTGCCTCCGTCACCCCCTCTGCTATATATATATATATATATATATATATATATATATATATATATATATATATAGCGATCCTGGGTGTCCGGCACAGCCTCCTAGGGTTTGTTACTGCATGGGTGCCCGCAAATAGAGATAAGTAGATAATAATATATATATATATATATATATATATATATATATATATATATATGAGATAGAAAATAATTCAGAGTGCGCCTCTATTTCCACAATACAATTAAGAGTCATTTTTCAATAAATTACAATGTAAAATTCAATATATAAAAAAACAACTTTTATTCAAAAGTGTCTTCTGCAAGGTGTAGGTATCCCAATGCGTTTCGTCAAAATCTTGACTTCCTCAGGGGCATTATAGCAGATTTGTACAGACAAATTTCACACGAAAGCAAAATTCTTGGGTAGGATTCCTGCAATTATGAGACCAGAATTCCCAAATGAAGAACAAACTCGCAATCCCCTGATGGTCTGGTGTAGCGATAAGTACTGGCAATTCAATGTATCCCAAATCAAGTCAGTTGGTTTTAAGGGGAATTGATTACCCCAAATTTCCACAAAACAGGGTAACAGGAAGAACCAGGCAAACAGGTGCTCAACCGGATGTGGATACCAGGATTCCAAAATGCTGCATTCGTCAAGATTTTGACGAAACGCGTTGGGATACCTACACCTTGCAGAAAACACTTTTGAATAAAAGTTGTTTTTTATATATTGAATTTTACATTGTAATTTATTGAAAAATTACTCTTAATTGTATTGTGGAAATAGAGGCACACTCTGAATTCTTTTCTATCTCATTTCTACATCTTTGGGTCCTGTCTAACAGAGGATCCCTCAGAGTTGCTGCCACTAGCAAATTGAAGCGCGGTTGGGGTATCTTTTCTTTGATATATATATATATATACAGTTCCTTGTTTGCCGGCACTCCCCGTCAAATATATATCAGCTTGGGTGCACTCCCATCCATAAGTATACAAAGTCCAATAACGGAGGCACACAGGAGGTAAATTGCAAAAACTTGTATATTCAGCAAATGATCAAGCGCTTTCGGGGCTCTCCCCCTTCCTCAGGATCACAGCCCTTAACAGTGCAGACAAGTGAACAACACGAACAGTGCACACATGCAGTACATTAAATACTTTCATACTTACCCGATTCCCGCGCTCAGCTCCGGACCTCGCCGCTCCGATACCCGGAAGTCGCATCTCCAACTCCAATGTGGCGCCGGAAGTACAGGCTAGAACACCTTCCGTGCGCTCCACCACAATACTTCCGCGTTCCACCTGTTGCTAGGTGATGTATGCTTCAGTGGTGTACCCGGAACTGGCTCCCTCCGTATGCTGACGCTGAATCTGGGGAAATATAAACAAATACCATAAACAAACAGACATATTCACATATAAAACTACAATGTTGCAAGTTGATAATTTTACTCTAAATCAGAACAGTACTCTAGAACATAAACCTAACACAGGCTCAAAATGGATGCGAGAAGGGACAGCTAGACATACTTATGCCAGGCTGTTCCAATTTATTTTATCATTTAGGCCACCTGGTTTAATGGTGCCTAATCTAAGGATCCATTGGGTCTCGTTAATGAGCAACTTCTTCGCCCTATCTCCTCCCCGTAGAGAGGCTGGCACTTGGTCAATCATATAATAACGCAGGGACTCCAGCGAGTGTCCTGCTTCCATAAAGTGGCGAGGAACCGGCTGGTCCACCTCCCTGCCCGTTAAGGTAAGGTCGATGGAAGATCTATGGCCCCCCATCCTCTCCTTAAATTTTCGTGTGGTTTGACCCACGTATCTAAGGCCGCATGGGCAGTGGATGAACAGGTGAGGACCGATCTAATATCATACATTTTTTTACAGTGGGGGTGTTGGAACTCTTTGCAACTGATAAGAAATTTACAGGTAATACATGTGCCACAACTGTAGCAACCCGGGGGTTTCACGTAAACATTAGGATGAATGACAGGTTTGTAATTGGTCACATCAGCATGGACCAAGCGGTCCCTCAAGTTCTTACCCCTCGTATATGCTAAAAGTGGTTTATACTCCCTTAGCCCAGTTAGATCGGTATCCGTCTTAACTATTGGCCAAAGGGCCCTTGAGGCTCTCTGAGCCATGGGGCTGGATAAAGAAAACTCCTGCACCCATGGGATCCTCTTAGCACTTTCTTTCTTTTTGGGGGCCCAGAGCAATTCGGGGTCCATGTCAAGGATTTGTTGTTTTTGTAATAGTAATGTTTTCCGTTCATACCCTCTCTCCTCAAATTTATAGATCATTAAGTCCAATTCACCCGGGAGTTGATCCCTGTTGCTGGTCAACCGTGCTACCCGAAGCATCTGGGATAACGGCAGTCCACGCTTCAAGGATGGGGGGTGATGGCTTGTAGATCTCAGGAGAGTATTCCTATCAGTAGCCTTGGAATATCTACTGGTATGTATAATACCCGCCTCCACTTTCACTGTGACATCCAAAAAATTAGCCTCAAATTCACTGTGACTATAAGTAAATTTAATGAAGGGGCTAGTAGCATTAACCCCTTCCATCAACTTAAGGAACCTGTCAGCGCCCCCGGTCCAGATCAGGAACACATCGTCGATGTACCGTAAGTACATCGCGATGTGTCCCCTCACCTCCGGGTCACTGAAGAACAGGTCCCTTTCTTGTGCAAACATGTATACATTCGCATAAGAGGGGGCCACAGAAGATCCCATGGCACACCCTCTTAATTGAATGTAGAACTTCCCATTAAAAAGGAAGTAGTTGCGACTCAGGGTCAACTCCAATAAGGAGAGGAACAACTTATGATTGAATACTTCACAGTCCAAGTGTTTGGATAAAAAGTCTTCCATGGACCGCAGCCCTCCTTCATGTGGTATAGAAGTGTAAAGGCTGCAGACATCCAGGCAGCACAGCAAAGTTCCAGGTGGCAAGGTACCAATGTCCTTTAGCCTTCGAAGAAATGTACTGGTATCCTTCAGGAAGGTATCCTCCAACGGCAGGAGGGGCTGTAACATACTGTCCAATAATTGTGAAGCTGGCTGAAGCAACGACCCGCGGGCAGATATTATTGGACGCCCAGGAGGTTTTGCAGGGTTTTTGTGCAGTTTTGGCAACGTGTATAAGACTGGGACCACTGGATGTCCAACC
This sequence comes from Crinia signifera, assembly GCF_055691185.1. Taxonomy (NCBI): domain Eukaryota; kingdom Metazoa; phylum Chordata; class Amphibia; order Anura; family Myobatrachidae; genus Crinia; species Crinia signifera. Next base: position 202,780,509 of record NC_139219.1, read on the forward strand.
TTGAGGATCTTGACCACTTTCTCAGGTAAATATTTCTCCTTCAGTGCTGTATCAAGCAGAGCAAACAACTCTCTTTGGAACCCAACTGTCGGGTCTCTGGGAAGTAATCTGTACACTTCGGGATCAGATAGTTGTCCCATGATCTCTGAAATATAATCCTCAATGTTCATAACCACCGTTGCACCTCCTTTGTCGGCCGGACGTATTACTATCGACCTGACTTTTTATTACACAGCACCTCTTTGGTCGGCTATTTCAAGGAACATAAGATTCCCCGTGGGTTCCGAGTGCGCAACGTGCCCACAATTGGCAGGCACAATCCAGAGTTTGTTAGGAGATGGGTGGCCATCTTAAACAAATGTGCCTTCGACCTAATGATACTTGTCGTGGAGGAGGCCAACAGAGAACTTAACATTACTAGACACAAGATCTCATCATTCCGACAGGAACATCAGAGTGTTTTGGAGGCTGAGAGCAATACGAGTTGGTTGACGAAATTGGAGAACCAATGTGAGACCTATAGACGGGAATTATTAAAATTCAAAAAAAGTAAGAAATTTACTGTTGACACAGACTACGAGGAGAATAAAGTCTACCCCTGGTTGCTGGGGGGAGACCGTCAATCCTATGACAACTCGGCACCACAGAGACGCCGAAGGCCATGGCAAAGAAAAAATGCACAACAAAATCGCAATAAATCCAGTAGCGATAGTGACTTCCAGGTATCTGATGGGGATGAAGTTGCAAGGAACTCCGCGATCCCTTTAGGGACACGAGCAGAAAGTTCCAGAGGCCCTATAACTACTCTGCCACCCGTCGTGGGAAACAGAACCAGAGAAGTCAGAAAAGCAGCCACCATAGCGGCGACAAAGCTGAAGGTGTGATCTTTAATTTATCCAACCGCATTCTTACAGCGGTGGAACTGGATGTGCTGAACCGTGGTCTTAGTTTTGTCCCTACAAATTGTCACAATGAATACAATTGGAAAATAAACCTACATAAATTTTCAAGACAATTGAGGAGAAAAGAATTTTTTCAGAATAAACCTTCGGTGTCACATGTCACAGTATTTGACAATTTCCTACAAAAAACATCTCGCTCCAATTTCGACCCACCGTCTCAGAATAGCTCCATTAAAACCTACACTAGGTTAATGGATGATTCCATGAACCGTTTTTTGGCCACACCTTATACCATTAGGCCAAATATGTCTAAAGCTGAGATTGAAGCGCTGAACCAACTGAGCCAAGACAGGTCGATAGTAATACGTCCGGCCGACAAAGGAGGTGCAACGGTGGTTATGAACATTGAGGATTATATTTCAGAGATCATGGGACAACTATCTGATCCCGAAGTGTACAGATTACTTCCCAGAGACCCGACAGTTGGGTTCCAAAGAGAGTTGTTTGCTCTGCTTGATACAGCACTGAAGGAGAAATATTTACCTGAGAAAGTGGTCAAGATCCTCAAAGTTGGACATCCAGTGGTCCCAGTCTTATACACGTTGCCAAAACTGCACAAAAACCCTGCAAAACCTCCTGGGCATCCAATAATATCTGCCCGCGGGTTGTTGCTTCAGCCAGCTTCACAATTATTGGACAGTATGTTACAGCCCCTCCTGCCGTTGGAGGATACCTTCCTGAAGGATACCAGTACATTTCTTCGAAGGCTAAAGGACATTGGTACCTTGCCACCTGGAACTTTGCTGTGCTGCCTGGATGTCTGCAGCCTTTACACTTCTATACCACATGAAGGAGGGCTGCGGTCCATGGAAGACTTTTTATCCAAACACTTGGACTGTGAAGTATTCAATCATAAGTTGTTCCTCTCCTTATTGGAGTTGACCCTGAGTCGCAACTACTTCCTTTTTAATGGGAAGTTCTACATTCAATTAAGAGGGTGTGCCATGGGATCTTCTGTGGCCCCCTCTTATGCGAATGTATACATGTTTGCACAAGAAAGGGACCTGTTCTTCAGTGACCCGGAGGTGAGGGGACACATCGCGATGTACTTACGGTACATCGACGATGTGTTCCTGATCTGGACCGGGGGCGCTGACAGGTTCCTTAAGTTGATGGAAGGGGTTAATGCTACTAGCCCCTTTATTAAATTTACTTATAGTCACAGTGAATTTGAGGCTAATTTTTTGGATGTCACAGTGAAAGTGGAGGCGGGTATTATACATACCAGTAGATATTCCAAGGCTACTGATAGGAATACTCTCCTGAGATCTACAAGCCATCACCCCCCATCCTTGAAGCGTGGACTGCCGTTATCCCAGATGCTTCGGGTAGCACGGTTGACCAGCAACAGGGATCAACTCCCGGGTGAATTGGACTTAATGATCTATAAATTTGAGGAGAGAGGGTATGAATGGAAAACATTACTATTACAAAAACAACAAATCCTTGACATGGACCCCGAATTGCTCTGGGCCCCCAAAAAGAAAGAAAGTGCTAAGAGGATCCCATGGGTGCAGGAGTTTTCTTTATCCAGCCCCATGGCTCAGAGAGCCTCAAGGGCCCTTTGGCCAATAGTTAAGACGGATACCGATCTAACTGGGCTAAGGGAGTATAAACCACGTTTAGCATATACGAGGGGTAAGAACTTGAGGGACCGCTTGGTCCATGCTGATGTGACCAATTACAAACCTGTCATTCATCCTAATGTTTACGTGAAACCCCCGGGTTGCTACAGTTGTGGCACATGTATTACCTGTAAATTTCTTATCAGTTGCAAAGAGTTCCAACACCCCCACTGTAAAAAAATGTATGATATTAGATCGGTCCTCACCTGTTCATCCACTCACGTGGTCTATATTATAGTGTGCCCATGCGGCCTTAGATACGTGGGTCAAACCACACGAAAATTTAAGGAGAGGATGGGGGGCCATAGATCTTCCATCGACCTTACCTTAACGGGCAGGGAGGTGGACCAGCCGGTTCCTCGCCACTTTAAGAAAGCAGGACACTCGCTGGAGTCCCTGCGTTATTATATGATTGACCAAGTGCCAGCCTCTCTACGGGGAGGAGATAGGGCGAAGAAGTTGCTCATTAAAGAGACCCAATGGATCCTTAGATTAGGCACCATTAAACCAGGTGGCCTAAATGATAAAATAAATTGGAACAGCCTGGCATAAGTATGTCTAGCTGTCCCTTCTCGCATCCATTTTGAGCCTGTGTTAGGTTTATGTTCTAGAGTACTGTTCTGATTTAGAGCAAAATTATCAACTTGCAACATTGTAGTTTTATATGTGAATATGTCTGTTTGTTTATGGTATTTGTTTATATTTCCCCAGATTCAGCGTCAGCATACGGAGGGAGCCAGTTCCGGGTACACCACTGAAGCATACATCACCTAGCAACAGGTGGAACGCGGAAGTATTGTGGTGGAGCGCACGGAAGGTGTTCTAGCCTGTACTTCCGGCGCCACATTGGAGTTGGAGATGCGACTTCCGGGTATCGGAGCGGCGAGGTCCGGAGCTGAGCGCGGGAATCGGGTAAGTATGAAGGTATTTAATGTACTGCATGTGTGCACTGTTCGTGTTGTTCACTTGTCTGCACTGTTAAGGGCTGTGATCCTGAGGAAGGGGGAGAGCCCCGAAAGCGCTTGATCATTTGCTGAATATACAAGTTTTTGCAATTTACCTCCTGTGTGCCTCCGTTATTGGACTTTGTATATATATATATATATATATATATATATATATATATATATATATATATATATATATATATATATATATATATATATATATAGTCCTTAGTGTAAAGTAAGATGCACTCACCGGTCTTCCCAGTTTTGCAAGAAGGTATTTAATACATACCACAAAAGTTCACATGACAGTGGGTTATGGTCGACGTTTCGGTCTACTGGCGAGACCTTTTTCAAGACCTGCCTCTCCTGCCCTCCTCAGTGTGCAACTACCATACAATAATGGATGCCTTATATGCCCAAAGACACACCCCCTAATTCCATATTCAGACAATCTACTAACACATCACACCTGGTACATCCAGATGCACATGCATACATCAGCTAACATTGCCTCCAGTAACCAAAGCGAAAAAGCATCAAATATCATAAGCAGACTGCAATTCTTACCTACAGCGCTGTATCCACAAATACACTCAGTACATCGCAAAACACAGGACAGGATGTCCTGCCAGCGTGCGTGTCACCGCCTCGCTGCGTTCCAAGGGCAGGAAATGACACTCTCATATCAAGCCTGCGTGTCATTCACATTCTGTATGTCGCGCGAAATGATTATGCGCTCCACCTCCAGGAGGCTTGCGTGTCAAGCCTCACTGTGCTTTCCAATAGCAGGAAGCTCCCCGAGTGCCTGTCAAACTAATTTACATGCGCTGCTGTCCACCCAGCCTGCGTGTCATTCACATTCTGTAAGTCGCGCGCAATGACTATGCGCTCCACCCCCAGGAGGCTTGCGTGTCAAGCCTCACTGTGCTTTCCAATAGCAGGAAGCTCCCGTGTAATGCTAATTTACATGCGCTGCTGTCCACCGCTGCTTACCAGTAAAAGTGTACATATAGCGCTTGAAAAAAGATACAAGTAGCGCTGAATAGACCAGATATGAGGTGCAAATAAAAAACAACAATGATATCAAAAAAGTACATAGGTGTCTGAGGGAATACCAGGCGTAAATTGTTTAATGTGATGGACGCCTGGTATTCCCTCAGACACCTATGTACTTTTTTGATATCATTGTTGTTTTTTATTTGCACCTCATATCTGGTCTATTCAGCGCTACTTGCATCTTTTTTCAAGCGCTATATGTACACTTTTACTGGTAAGCAGCGGTGGACAGCAGCGCATGTAAATTAGCATTACACGGGAGCTTCCTGCTATTGGAAAGCACAGTGAGGCTTGACACGCAAGCCTCCTGGGGGTGGAGCGCATAATCATTTCGCGCGACATACAGAATGTGAATGACACGCAGGCTTGATATGAGAGTGTCATTTCCTGCCCTTGGAACGCAGCGAGGCGGTGACACGCACGCTGGCAGGACATCCTGTCCTGTGTTTTGCGATGTACTGAGTGTATTTGTGGATACAGCGCTGTAGGTAAGAATTGCAGTCTGCTTATGATATTTGATGCTTTTTCGCTCTGGTTACTGGAGGCAATGTTAGCTGATGTATGCATGTGCATCTGGATGTACCAGGTGTGATGTGTTAGTAGATTGTCTGAATATGGAATTAGGGGGTGTGTCTTTGGGCATATAAGGCATCCATTATTTTATGGTAGTTGCACACTGAGGAGGGCAGGAGAGGCAGGTCTTGAAAAAGGTCTCGCCAGTAGACCGAAACGTCGACCATAACCCACTGTCATGTGAACTTTTGTGGTACAGATGGGTCTGTTCCCATCCTTGCTGGCGGGTCGCCAGAACGTACGCGCTGGCGACCCGCCAGCAGCCTCGCCAGCGAGGAGACTGAGACGCGCGTGCGTCTCACGCGCACGCGCGTCTCAGTCTCCGTCGCTAGCGCGACGGAAACCCTGTCCGTCTCCGCCTCAGGGAGACGGACGGGGTTAGGGGGGGGTTAGGGGGGATGCGGGCAGGCGGCGGGGACCCCGGGTTACCGCCGGCAAGCCGGCGGGGACCCGGGGAAACATATGGAAGCGCCGTCGGAAGGGGACGCGCGCGCCTCTCGTGCGCGCGCGTCCCCTTCTCACGATCGCCATGGCGCTGGCGGGGGATGGCGGCTGGCGACGCCAGCGCCATCCCCTGCCAAGATGGGAACAGACCCATCTGTATGTATTAAATACCTTCTTGCAAAACTGAGAAGACCGGTGAGTGCATCTTACTTTACACTAAGGACTGTGTTTGCTGGAATATCTGCTGGTATTCCCTCTGGATTTGGACACCCCGGCAGTTTACATTGTGGAGGAGTAGTGCTGTCCTATTTGGATGAATTATATATATATATATATATATATATATATATATATATATCGTATATCCTTGATAACGGGTGTCAGCCCGAAACACCGTCGGATAATAAAGACCTTTTTTTTTTTTTGCATCATACAAGACTGAAGAGTGCCGCCCTCATTCCCCCGCTACATATTGGACTGAATATCCTGGGGAAGGCACCGCAGCACCACTCTATTGAGAAAGCGAGTGCCGGACCATATATCCTGACATATATATATATATATATATATATATATATCTCATCCTAAAAAAGCTCAGCTTCTGCAGTGCCTTCTTGAAACAATAGTTTAGAGCAATTCTTTGAACAAAAAGAGGCACTCTAGATGTCTTTGTAAAGGTGAAAAATCTTTAGTGGAACAAAGCCAACGTTTCGGGGTCTGCTAACCCCTTTGTCTCCACTTTGTCTCCCTAGAAGAAGGCTAATAAGGCCGAAACGCATTGGATTTATATCCATTAGACATTTGAACTATTCCACACCAGAGAGGAGAACATTTAACCATCCCGCAATTTTCTGCGGTGCTGCAGCAAACCAGAAGCGCAAACTGGCAAGCTGCAAACAGAACGGAGACGGAGTGGAAGCTAAGACAGCCGGACGCAGTTACTGTGAGGACGGGTAAGTAGGAGGCAGTCCAGTGTGACGAGAGGCAGGAGGACTCCCAGGCAAGGAGGTCGGTACGCGGCGCACGAGTGACCAAAGGTGACTCAGGCGGCGCGGTCCACATCCTTGAAACAGGCAGTCACCAAAGGACCGAGGTGCTGTGCGTTGTGTCTCCACACACGCACAGCAAACATCGGTGGGTGCACTAGCTCACCTGGCTTACCTACATGCACCATCCACAGCTCCTCCGAAAACCAACACATTCTTAACATCTAAAGGGGTACCTGAAGATTTGTTCAAGTACATCTAAGTTAGCGGGACGCCGCGCTCAGTACCATTCCGAGACTGCCAATTTACCATCTGCAACCCACCATCCTCCGTTGTTATTAACAACATAAGGTTGTATCTCATCTCTGACGTGAAATTTACTTTTCAAAACAACAGCTCCGCAAGAGCGTACACACTGCCCAACCAGGACAGATCACCAATCTGACTCCTTGGGAGTTTGTGCACACATTGGCAACTGTTGCTTATTTAAACTATATCCGCTTGTGCTGCAACATTGCTTGCAGTCTATGTATATATGTATTTAAGTTTATGATTTACCTTTCATTTTGTATTTTAGCTTTAAATCTTGCATGTGTATGTCAATTCGCACCTTGAAGTGTGTTTTTTCAATTCAATAACAGACTGTTATTCTGATCACACACACCTTAATACTTAGGCAGAGCGCAGCACTACAAAACCCAAATACCCTTTGTCAAGGAGCAGAGGATCTCAGGGTTGCACTTACTGATATGAGCAATTGCTTCCTTTAGAGAGGCTACCCAAAAAGAGATATTGAGGAAGCCTGCACAAGACTTGACTCACTTGATCACTTGAATGTGCTGAAAGGAACCAAAAACAAGCCCATCTCAGAGGATCTCAAGCAGAATTTCTGCAGTACATTTACCTTAGCCTCCAACCACATCAGACACACACAATTAATGAACACTGGCATCTGCTCTCTACTGATCCTACATTGTCAATGGATATAAAAAATCCTCCCAGATTTGCTTACTGAAGGGGGCCGAACCTCAAAGACCTTCTGGTAAAGAATGAACATCCCTCAATCTCTAAAGCAGAAACAGGTTGACTGACACTCAAATGTGGCATTTTGAAATGTGCAGGGTGCCCCAATTGCCAATATCTATTGACTGGCAAAACCTTCACTAACCTCCAAGATGGCAAAATATGGTTAAACACCATTTAGACTGCAACTCTAAATTTGTCATCTACATACTACAATGTCCCTGCAAGTTACTGTATGTTGGCAAGACATCCAGGATGCTAAAGGAGTGGATTGGACAACACCGCTCATCAATCAAAAAATGTTCACTCTCTTATGACACTGGACCTGAAAAATCTCCCGGTGGCAAGACACTTTAGAGAACAGAAACAACACATTGGGCAACTTAAATGCTTTATTATGGACCATATTGCTCCATTATGCAGAGGCAGGGACAGAGGCAAACTTCTTCTACAGTGGGAGTTGTCCTGGATTCATCGCCTTGTGATGCTGACACCATTGGGCCTTAATTAGGATTACAAAATGGGATGCTTCCTATAAATCTGGTATGGCCAAAGCACCTTTGCAAACACGGTGACCTTTTGAGGGCACACTCTTATGACAATCTTGTACATTCTTACCTTACCTAAAACACATTAGCCACTGCTATTCGTGGACTGTAACATGAGGACTGAGTCCGTAGCACACAACACTGTTTGTCATTGTGTTGACCCGCAGAATCACCATACATTTGTTTGACACCACCGTGTGTCCAAGATTTGATTGTATCATTGAGGTTTGATTGTAACACTGTTGGGTGTTTATTAACTGATACACTGCTAAGGATCTACATTACGGGTCCACCTTAGTAATCTGCTCATGTATGCATATTGATATGGCTTGGTATTGTATAACACTTACTCTAAGTATCCTACTTATGATGTTTTACCATTTGCAAACCCTTGCAGTAATGACTTAGCTATGGTGTCTTCATAGGTCTGACACCACATACCTGTCTGATGATACATATCACAACCACCCTCAACCTCACATCTGTCACCCTCTACCACTACCGCACTATGCTTTAAGAATTCAGCAATGTGGAGGTCTGTGATAACTACACAGAGGTGACTGTGGGAAGCAAGTGTTCCCGTCCTCCTGCACCACGGCACATATGGCAACAGGAAGCAAGCAACCGACTTGCTTCGCCATTTCTGTATGTAATCAATGCCCACATCCTCCTTGCCACTACACCAAATGTACGTATTTTGCTTTGATGTGTCTATTTCTTTTTCTTTCTTCTTTTGTTATTATGTTTATCTCCACTATCCGTAGGACTTATTACTTTGGTAGTTCAATATATACATACACGGGGACTCTGCGGTTTCTATTCCAGTTAGTTTATCAACAAGCACATCAATTATTTTCCTATTTAGGGGTGTACACCGATGTTCTGACACTGGTTGATTTTAACCAATCAGTGTCTACATGCACTGTTTGAAACATTTTTGGCACAATTCTACCCTGTCTTCTTAAATGCAGGAACTGCCTGTCAGTCTTAGCCCCTGAGAAAAACTGTGTTGAACAGTTGAAATGACGTGTCTCGGTCAGATGGGGCGCCTCCCCGCCAGATTCTGGTGCTGGCGCAGCGCCAGCAATAAAGAGACCCGCTCCATCTGTATTCCGCGTCGCTCGCCACACTTCGGACTCGGTGGCTTGCTGCACTCGCCACACTATGTAAAGTCAACTCCACGCCGACGTGGAGAGTGGGGGTATGAAAAAGTCGGAGGATGCGTTCCGCCGCCCCTTGCGGGGCTTGCCACGCTTCGGGGTGACGTGGAGAGTACTGCTGTTTTAGGTGTTTTACCATACTGAGATCTCATCTCATCTCACATCTTACGCCACAAAAAAGGGCCATGTGATGCGATTTCACTCAGGGTGCAGTGAATAAATTAACTAAATTAACTACTGAGCATACGTAGTAAATCTGGGAGCCCTGCTAGGAAACAAGTACCGAAAATTCTAAGGGAGATCCAGATGAAGTATCTATCTATCTATCTATCTATTGCTGTTATATTCCTTACTGGAACAATCTACCAAGATGTAGAGGCTTGTGGTTTTATATATTCCTTACTGGACTGCTATTATACATAATATATAATAATGATATAATTAATGGTTAAATAATTTAATCAATTAATTTGTTTCTGCTAAACATTTGTCTAACCCTTTTTTTAAATATATCAACTGAGTCTGCCATTGCAACCTTTTCTGGCATTATTTCCATATCTTAACTGCCCTTACTGTAAATAATTGAGGGGTAGATTTATTAAGCTTGGTGAAGTGATAAACTGTCTGTGTTTTATCACCGGCCAATCAGCTCCTACCTGTGAAGTTACAGGCTTGATTTGAAATATGACAGGTAGGAGCTAATTGGCCAGTGACAAAAAACAGACAGTTTATCACTTCACTGAGCTTAATAAATATATCCCTAAATCCTTTGCAGTGAGTGAAACTTCCTCTGCTCTGTGTACAGTCCTCAAAATAAGGTCACCAGGCAGTTCTCTGTATTGACTCTTGTTGTATTTGTGTATGTTAATCATATCCCCTCTTAAATTACTATTTTCTAATCTAAACATATCTAACCTGACTCTATTACTCTAACCTTTAAGAAATGTAGTTGCCCTTCTCTGAACCCTTTCTAGTTCAAAAATATATTTTTTCTGGATTGGTGCCCAGAATTGTAAACTAGATTCTAGATGGGGCTACACCAATTATTTATGTAGTAGCAATATTACGCTGTCATCCTTAGCTTCTATGCCTCTTTTTATGCAATATAATATTGTGTTGCCTTAGCTGTTGCTCTTTGACATAGAGCACTAAAGCTTAGTCTATTGTCAATGTGCTTCCCCAAGTCATTCACCAGTAATGATTCCTCTACCTCTACCCTATAGTAAAAGGTTAATGGTTTGCATTATATATAGTATGTGATTAACTAGACCTTAACAGACTGTGGTTATCTCTACCATCCCTTGTATATTTATTCTCTTCACATAATATATTGTATTGATTCAATTTGACTATTTAATACTGAATATGTATCCAAATAATATGGCTTTGCAATAACTTAGCAAGAAGAAGTAATTATTTTGTGTACCATCTAAATAAAGTTATTTGTTGGTATAACACTGGGGATAAGTTAGGATAATTCTCAAGGTTCTTATCCATATGATAAATTCTGCATTAAATAGAGTAAAATATATAACTCCCAATAAGTTATGTCATCACAGTATTACATGTATAATATAATAGAATTACATTCTCCATTGCACAGAAATTTAGCAGTGTGCGAATGCACAAAATATTTTTTTGGGTACTTGTGTATTATCAGGGCTCTCATTACATAGTTTATGTATTGGTGTATTTAGAATACCAATACAGCACTATGCTGGCTTCGTAAACTAAGTGGTTCTGGAGCCCTAAAAATACACGATGGTTAATATCCTCACTATCCACGTCATACCCCCAGTATCCACGCAGGCATGGAGCAGATTTTATAAAGTGTGGCGAGCGCAGCGAGCCACCAAGCCCGAAGCGTGGTGAGCGGACACGGATACGCTTCCCCTTCCACGCTTCAGGCCCGGTGGCTTGCTGCGCTCACCACACTTTATAAAATCAACTCCACAACGATGTGGATACTGGGGTATGACATGGATAGTGGGGGTAAAATGCAAAAGAAAGTTTTTTTAGATCAAATAATGCGCTTTAGAGCAGCCTGACCTGTACGGTAGGTGTGTCACCAAACACACCACACAGAGACCAACACAGAAAATACCGAAAGTTTCTCACGCGCTCCTTTTATGTCCCTCCTTCAAATGTATCACTGGGGGTTACTCATGTGACATAAAAGAAAAAGACAACAATATAGTGTAATATCTTCAAACAATTGGGAGTTATGTATATGAGACACTTTGAGATGGGAATAGTACCCTATCTAATTGTCCACCAAGAAAGTAGACAACATTCGCTTGTGATTTTTTAAATCTGGAACATAGATCCTCAAACAGGTCCTCCTGGTTTTATCCACGATCATCCAGCATGTGGAAACGTTAAGCAAGATATCTCCAAATGGTGAAATACTGTTTTTAATGCAAAACAAATTTTTAAAACAATACACTGTACACAAAATGTGGGTATAAGCGATGGACTCTCACCAGAAATGGATGTCTACTTGTGCAAAAGCAGACTTATACAGCATGGATGGTAAAAAGCTCAGGCGTCCCTGGATGCTGGTAGATGTTAAAATCCTGGTGGTCTGTCCAAAACTCATTAGTCCCCTCCACCAACACGTTTCAGATTTGCTGTCCTTTATCAAGGGGGTAAAATGGCTGGTCTATACTTACCCTCCTCCAGCCCGGGCACCACGTGGATCCCCGCTGACTCCCTGCGATCAACGGTGACTCCCAGGCAGTCGCATTCTGTCTCCCTGATCTGGCACTCGCAATTAGCGTAGTGCCGCTGGGGGAGCAGGGAAATCATGTGATGCACCGCCAGCGGCACTGCGATGAATAATGTACAGCGTCCACTGCGAGTGCAGGAGCAGGGTGACTGAATGTGACTGCCAGGGAGTCACCGTGGATCGCGGGTAGTCAGCGTGTATCGAGCGGATCGATGCGGTGTCCGGGCCAGATGGTAAGTATAAACCACACCACCCTGTTGCCTCCTGTACTATCAGGGCACTGGCTACGCTGACAACATAGCTTAGCCTACGTTAAAAACGTAGCATAGCCGGGCACCCTGACAATACACAAGTATCTTTTTTTTTGCTCTAATGACATGTAAATTTGCTGTTAAATACAAGTCTTATAACAGAGTGCTGCAATAAAATTTTGTGACAGACTTCTCCTACTGCACTGAGGATTACACACTGTAAAATATAATTCAAGTTCAAATTCAAGTTACCAAATCTGGACAAATTCTGTACTATGTGTTTCTAACATTTCGGTGTATTTCTTTCCAGTTTAACAAAGATGCAAAAAAAAAAATCCAATATAACACACATTGTACTCTGACAATTATAATTAGCCAGTAAAAAACTAATTTTAACTAATATGACAAGGAAAAATGGCTCCAAATGTCAAGACACCTTCTATTTCAAAATGATTAAATTAAAGCTGTTTGTAATAGAGTTCCCATGGTGCTGCTTTATCTCAGGTAACTTGACATTTAGCTAGTGACTTTTCAAAATCTTTTAATAATGTATAGATAATCCAGTGTAAATTTGTAATATAACTGGTTAATAGTAATTCTATAGTTTATCTCAGCAGATTAATTTAGAATGGATAATATACAGTATAGCAACAAATGTACTACTTGTGGAAGGTGACTTGTACATACCTACACCATGTAATCTGGTAATTGACAAATGTTAGAAACTTCCAGTTTCTTGCTTATTTAAATGAGTTTTAAATAAGCAAGAAAGTGGAAGTTTCTTCATCACAACAACAAAAAAATCAGACCCTATTGTAGTTTGTAAACTTGATGGTACTCTGGTGAAGATCTGGAAATGTGGGAGAGCTGAAAATGCCTTATTGTGTTTTGTATTGTAAAGAACGTGTACTTAACCCTTTGAGTGCCAACATCTCAGCGAAAGATGCACAAAATATCTGCTACAAATGTCAGCATCGCTCACATTTGTTATATAAATTCAAATAACAAATGTTGCGTAGAAAAAGACTACATTTCCTATATAAGGTAAATATTTCATGCCATTAAGATGAATAAAAATGTTTCCTTGGCAAATTTCATAACTAGTTTGCCAAATTCCCTTTGAACTTAAAGAGTTAATAAATTAATAAATAGAAACATAAAACATCTTATCTGGAATTTGTGTGCTCAAGTGATTGAATGGCCATACTGTATGTTTCTCTTCAGGCAGGGCTGTAGAAGTAAAAAAAAGAAAAACATACTGTAGTGTGTACTTTTTTAAAAGCCAATAAAGGCTTTATGCTAACAGTATATACATCATTATTTAGAAGTATAGGTTGGGTATCCTTTATCCAAAATGCTCAGGAACAGAAGAATTTTGGATAATGGATTATTCTGTATTTCAGGAATATTTTTATATTTCAATGATGTATCTTGAGGTATCTTGCATTTATGTTGTAAAAACACATCAAACATATGAAATACACACATATATATTTGATTTGTGCATGAAAAAAGGTTTCAAATAATGAAACAAAGTATTTATACAATCTCAGACACTGAATTTGAATGCTAAGCAATAATTTTCTTATACATATTGCGTGCCAGTTACATACTGTATCAGGTCTCAGAAGTGCCAGTTACATATCATATCCCCACTAGTGCTTTTAGCAAAAAAGTACTTTCTGAAAAAAAAGAAAGAAAAAGAAAGAAAAAGAGAAGAAAGAGAGAAGAAAAAAAAGAAGGAGAAGGAGGAGAAGAAGAAGGAGCAGAAGGAGCAGAAAAAGAAGTTCTTGGTTGCATATATTCGCAAACATATGATTAAGCTGCCAGGCCCTGTCAAAACTTGCCTGATGGTGGCAGCCCATTATGCTACACAACTTCATGACTTATCCCACTTGGGGTCATATAGTTGCTTAATTTATTTTGAAGCAAAAGCTTCAAAAGCTAGTCTAATACCGTTTGTGTTTGTGTATGTGTGAGAAATAGGTGTAGTTTCACTCTCTGCCTGCAGATGGCAGTACTTCGGAAATTCATGGACACTAGATATATAGATAGATGATTTTGATGGCCAACTCACCTAGACTCCCACCTAGAGCATCCAAATGGAACTAGAATGGCCAGCATGCCCTCCAAATGCCCCCAAATTATTCTAAACAAAAATTAAAATGTTCTCCAAGCACACTAAAATGTATCAGCAATAAGATATGACTGCTCCTGTACATCATAAAAGAAATTACATTTACAGAATACTTGTATGTGCTACTATAGTGAGTTGTTACGAGCTACCATTGGAAGGTAATGGAACTTCCTCCCTACAGCTTTGATGTGGCACTGAGTGATATTCTTCTCCTCGAACCATAGACAAAGCAACTGGGTTGAAGGCAGCTCACAATATATGATGGAGCTCAACAAGTTGTCACGTCCTGCCTTTAGGCATATGACCCTGATTTATTTTATACAGTGACAGATGCCTTGGTGTATCATTGTAATAAATGATTACACAAATATGGAGACTTTTGTATGTGAAAAGGCTATATTATTGATTATATGTATATGTATCAGCTGAAAAAATGTACCCAATGAAAGGTGTTGTAACTTTATTTATTGATTTTCAAAAGCAACATCTTTTGGAAGAACATAAACATTACACTCAACAGCAACTCCATATACCTCACTAAATAATGCTGTGCAATGCTTTGCCACGCTGCGACATAACATGCCACATGCCATCGCACAGCACGCACCCCTTACCCACGTCACAGCCTCATGAGAATGCCATGCCACCCCGTTCCTGAAAATTACTTAACAGTGCTTGTGAAAAGTATCTGAATCAATGATTAGCTGCAAAACTAATAGCACTTACCATTGAATGATTTTTCCAGCGTGTGCAACATCTGTGTAGCCCAAGACTTACTCAGCAGTTGAGGTACAATCAGTCAGATAGGGGCAGGAGCTGAGATCAGCCTTCCCTTAAAATGCCTGGGCACACCTATGTTTTCCCTGACACTCCCAGAAAACCACCTGTACCACCCTCTAATGTCAGCTTTCAAATCAACATACATATAGCAAGTGATTTAAAAAGTTGCAGGATTTTATCACAGGCGCATGTGAATGACCGTCGTTCGATAATTGCCTGGCCGGTGAATATTCAGCCATGCGATCAGGTCTGAATTAGGCCCATAGACTAAAAGCAATGTGCTATAAAGAAAATAAGTTATTTGATTTCATATGAATTTATTTGAAATAATTTTTGTGCGAATAAAACGTTAACATTCAATTACTGTCGGAATAAGCAGAGGTTTATTTTAAAGCTGTGGTTTGCCAACGTGTTAAAATACTTGTGTAGCAAGTCATTTCCAAAACTTGAAAGTCATCTCCTTTCTTATTTAAAAAAATATTTTCTCTATTTTAATGCAAAGGATCAACAGTGGCATCAAGTGGCAGCAACAGTTAATCAACTAATGTCCTAGAGATATCCTTGGGGATATATTCCAGCATTAATTGCATTTCAAGACAATGACCTGAATGTATTTCAGTGCATGGTCACATAGCTGGTTGTTTAATGGTGTAATAATATACTTTATATATAACCTTTAGTCATTTCAAAGGTATATTACTTTACTGCTTCTTAATTATTGAATTTTCATTAAAGAGATTATAAGCGTCTGAGTTTCCAGAACATCTGTTATGTTTTTAATGTTGGGGTGGAACAGAATAATCTATGAAGAAAGGAATGTACTGTATTTGTATGCACTGTAGTTTGAAAGTCCATGAAAATTTAAATACAGGGTTTGTGATGTCAGCTTCAGCCTGGATGTGCTTGTGTTTCATTGCAGCACCGAGTAAGTCTCCTGCTATGATACGTCTGCAATGACTTGTAACCTATGTAAAAATCATTTGATGGTGAGCCTGTTACGAAGGTTTTCAGACATATTCGCACGGGTTCGAATGGATGTGCACCCTAGTAGCATAACTACTGTAATGCAGCCCCAGCTGCTGCTTGGGGGAGCAAGCGGCAGTGGGGTCTGTGTGGGCGCAGGCACCCGCTTCACACATTGATATGCTGCTGCCTGCCGTAGCCCACTGGTTGAGCACCGGAGGCGAGTCAGCCGAGGCATGGGTGCAGCCATGGCAGAGATGACGATTCCCCCCACTGATTCAATTGACTGTACACAGAGCTGGCTATTGGCTACTGTGTACAGGATGGGCAGGCGGGCAGATGGGCATGCTAGGGCAGCCCGGGATGCATCGGAGCCAAGAAAAGCAGCAGTGTCTGCTGGTCTCTCTTCCTCTATCCTGCTTCACCTTCTCCATTATGTGTGTGACGTCATCCCGTTACATGCTGGGGAAACACGCTGGAGAGTTTTAATCAAAACTCCAGCAATACAAATCACAAAAGAGAAAATGTAAATCACAGTACTATAGATATAAATATAAATATACCATCTACCTATAGCACAATAATAACATTAAATAAGTAAACTTCATCATTACCCCCCACTCTGTATAACCTAACCCCAACCTAGACATACCTGGATCTCTAATCTCCTCTAATTATACTAACGCAACTACCCCCCCCCCCCCCATCCCACAAAAGGATGATATATCATATAATATACCAGGGCAATAAACTAATTACCTTAATTAGGCCAGACGAGAGCTGTCCCACCAGAAGCGGACACAGCAGGTCTTCTGCAGACAAATATTTAAAATCGTATTATAAGGACAAATAGGAATTGGTAACATGAAACAACAGCTAAGTGTTTCCTAGCACGGCGCCTAGGAATTTCATCTTATGGCATCTTATGCGATCGCATTGCATGCCATATAACCGCATACGATGCATGCAAAGCGATAGTATATGATTTTTTATTGTACAACCACCCTGATATGTCCTTAAATGCCCCCCCATTGTCAACGCCACCCCCAGGATCAACGCCAACCCGAAGCATGGCGAGCGCAGCGATCCTGCGAGGGGCGGCGGTACGCGTCCTCCGACCTTTTCATACCCCCACTATCCACGTCGATGTGGAGTTCAACTTAGATAGTGTAGCAAGCGCAGTGAGCCACCGAGCCCGAAGCGTGGCGAGCGCAGCGAGCCCCGTGAGGGGACGCATATTACTTTACATGAATTGCGAGTCCACTCGCCACGCTTCGGGCTCGGTGGCTCAGCAATAGAAATATAGAACATCAGTCCGGACAATTATCAGCATCCTGACAGGGTATAAAAATAATACCAGTCCTTTCCCAAAGTATTTCAGGGTAGGCAATAAAATTGTCTGCATAGACAGAGAGCAATGGGTGTAGTTTGAGGATATTTGGGGAAATCACGGTGGCATCACAGCAGCCAGACATGACTCAGCAATAGTCCTTTAGTGTAGGAAAAATCAATGATGGGATCAAATCCAGAGTGAACACAGTCTTAAGATCCATAAGAAGAGTAGGGCTACAGATGGTAAATATATCATCCTAAACTCCATCAACATGTGTCTTATTAGCATGAGAGAGGGATAGCGTATCCAAATGTACAATATCAGGATAAGCAGATGTTGTGATATAGCCACCAATATGCTCAGTATTCCAAACCCCTCTGCCATTTAACATAGAAAAAAATAGAGAGCATATGTAGGTATCTGTGGAGCTGGAGGAGTTGAAGGAATTTCAGGCTTAAAACAAATAGAGTGTCCGAAACACAGTCATCACAGTGCCCTGAGGTACATAAGGGTGAAGGCAAGTCAAATGATAGAACTGCAACATTTGAATGAATTACCAGGTTACAATAGACAGGCCCAGCATCTGCAATGCCTCCATCACTTGGCTCTGGACTAGAAATACAGGAAAGTGCATCCCTTTGAATGACAGTACATCCAGCTCATGAAGGAGCCTTTGAGTGGAGGCAAGGATAGCCTGTAGTAATTGTTGCAAAGAAGTGGCCATAGTCCAGATAGGATCCCAAGGAGAATACAGCACAGTATAGGAGGAATCAAACCAAACAATATAAGGTAACCAGCAACAAGATGGCAGTGGCTAGCACACCACCAAGCATATAAACATATATGAGGTAGCAGGAGTGAACAGGAGAGCTGACAGGGCATCCAGTACATAGCTCCAAGTACTTCTGCACTGCCTCTATGGAAAGATGGTGAAGAAGGAGGGTCCAAGAAGTATGCGGTCACACTGAGACACACTGGGTTAGTTCCAAGGAAGCCACCAGGAGGGACCAGCCTGGGGCCCAAGACAGCACAAACCGAGCCTAGTCTCCGCTCTGGTCAGGCGACAGAAAGGAACAACTGCTCTGTGCATCTCGCGGCACCAGCTGAGTTAGTCGGGAGTACTGCACCATGGGCCCCTGCTAGGAAGATCACTGGGTCACATGGAGGCCAAGCACAGAGTAGAAAGCTCTGCCAGACTGCAGCAGGAGACCAGGAGAGGTTACCAAGCTCTGTAATTTAACCGAGAGGAGATTGTTCTGCCTCAAAGGATAAAGAAGCATGATTTTAGGTGGGATAGCCGGCAGACATGTCTCGCTCCTAATCACTCCAGGCTATGCCCCTTCACACACAGATATATTTGAAGTAATGGGAATACTGTATATGCCTCTGTATCATTGGTGAAGAATGAAGTTTCCTCAGTTATGTACAGTACGTCATGTGTCATTTGGCTGTAATCACAGGTTAGATGTTTTCAACATATGTGTGTAGAAAGGGAAAACAAGAACAAACAATTTTGTAAACAGCATTAAGATTCCATCTGATACTGTGTTCTGTTTCTAATTGTAGGTTATAACCAGGGCTATATTTCAGCAGGCTCGAGCAGGAACTGAGGCCTTTATTCTAGTTCACTCTTTCTGACAAAATATTTCTTAGATGGACAAAACCATGTGCACTGCAGGTGAGGCAGGTGTAAAACCCCACCCAAATCTAATTATCTCTGCACAAGTAACACCTGCCTCACCTGCAATGCACATGGTTTTTTCCATCTAAGAAATATTTTGTCAGAAAGAGTGAACTAGAATAAGGGCCTCACTTCCTGCTGGAGCCTGCTGAAAAATAGCCCTGGTTATAACAATGCATACCCTACACACATCAGCAACCAACAGAAATCACACATCAAAGTTTATTTGAAATTCGGAGGGTTGACATACATATACTCACAATGCACACACCGGTTTCACTCCTGTGAAGGTTTCACTCCTTAATAGAGTATTCTCATCCATATACAGTAATTTTTTTTTTCCATATTTCTTTATTTGGTTTTCAAGTTTGCAAAATACACATACACAATACATAAAGTTACAAAAAGACATATAAAATAGCCATTTGGGTACTTGTTTCCTAGCACGGCCACAAATCTTGGCCATCGGGGGTAATTTTAGTGGCCTGCGACGCGACCGACGCGATGCCCCCGATTTTTCCATTGAAATGCATTGAAAACAGTGAAAAATCGGGTCGGTCGCGTCGTGTGCGCCTAAAAATGCTTAAATGGTCCACCAGCGATGGCCGCGATTTCCCCATAGGGAACAATGTTAAATGCCTCAATTTACCCGCGATGACCCCGATTTCCCATAGGAAACAATGTTAAATGGGTCAATTTACCCAAATCAGCATAGGGAACAATGGTAAATGGGCCAGAAACCCTCCAAAAAACCCTGAGCATTGAAATGTCACCCCAAAAGTAGTTGACGCCACCCCGCGATCAATGTGAACCCGAAGCGTGGCGAGCGCAGCGAGCCCGCGAGGGGCGGCGGTACGCGTCCTCCGACCTTTTCATACCCTACTATCCACGTCGGCGTGGAGTTGAGAATAGAATAGTGTGGCGAGCGCAGCGAGCCACCGAGCCTGAAGCGTGGTGAGCGCAGCGAGCCCCGCGAGGGGATGCGGATACCTTCACAGGTAAACGCGTCCCTTCGCGGGCTTCACAGGTGTCTGTGTCGCCATGGACACCTGGGAAGCACGCGAGGGGACGCGTATAACTGTGAAGGTATCCGAGTCCGCTCGCCACGCTTCGGGCTCGGTGGCTCGCTGCGCTCGCCACACTATTCTATTCTCAACTCCACGCCGACGTGGATAGTAGGGTATGAAAAGGTCGGAGGACGCGTACCGCCGCCCCTCGCGGGCTCGCTGCGCTCGCCACGCTTCGGGTTCACGTTGATCGTGGGGTGGCGTATAGTACTTTTGGGGGGACATTTTTATGTTCAGGGGTGTTTTTGGACCATTTACCATTGTTCTCTATGATAATTTGGGTAAATTGATCCATTTCACATTGTTTCCTATGGGAAATCGGGGTCATCGCGGGTAAATTGAGGCATTTAACATTGTTCTCTATGGGGAAATCGCGGGCATCGCGTCTGGCCCATCGCACCCGATTTTTTAGTGGCCGCGATGCCCGCGATGGCCCCGATTTTACCCCCGATGACCACGATTATGATCGTTGTGGCCGTGCTAGGAAACAAGTACCGCCATTTGTTATACAGGGCAGTTCATACCTATGTCATATACATACAAGACAAAACAAACATACAACATTTGGTGTATTATTATCCTAACATGCTATATCTAGGCCCGCTGTTTCGCCTTGGCCAAGCCTACCCATTTAACTTCACTGGTATCGATAAGATCCTCCCCCCCTCTGGTTCTTAACCTTAAATCCCTATACTGTGTATCGCGCCCCTATTTGAGTGCATATGACCCAACAACTGAATCTAATCTATTATTTATCTCAAGTGACTTTATTATGCATTACTTTATTATTACTCCGATTGTTATATATATCAATCTATAATGACGTTTTCGACTTTGTGTATTCTTAGTGAGTTTATCAATTAGTTTTATCAATTAGTGTCCGAACCTCTTTTAAAATAAGGGGAATGATACCATTTCTCCCAGATTAAGTGAAATCTACCAATATTATTTCTAGAAAGGAAAACATCCCTCTCGTGTTCAAAAGTGTTATTGACCAAGTTAACCCATTCCTTAATATCAGGTGCATTTTTGCCATCCAAGATCTAGCAATACAGACCTTGGCAAGTGAGTCTAGATTAATGGCCAGCTGCCTTGATTCAGGCGACAACCCCGACCTGGACCAAACTCCCAATAACAATGCCTTGGGGCATATTTCCAGTCGAGGAATTCCAATATTTACCAAAATATCCGCAAATTCCTTCCAGAATTTTTGTAGAAATCTACATTGCCAGACTAAATGCCAAAAATCACATCCCCCGATTTTACATTTTGGACAAGAGTCAACTTTATCCCCTGCAAACTTTTTAATTTTATTAGGCGATAAGTATGTGCGGTGCAAAATATTAAATTGGATCTGCTGGATCCTTAGTGAAGTAGTTGATAGATTGGGTATAGCAAGTACCTTGTCCCAATCTTCGGGCGTTAGGTCAGAAATATCCCTGGTCCATTTTGTCCTAAGATCATGCAGGCCATGAGTTAGCAATAAAGATGAAATATACTTGTAACATTTAGATACACCTTTTGATGGGCCCATTTTCCTAATGAATATTTTTAATGGGTGGTCGTTTATATTACAGGAAGAATCCTATAAATATTCCTCGGTAGTGCTTCTGAGCTGCAGAAAGCGAAAAAACATACTGTTCGGTATTTCGAATTCAGCTTGCAATTGGGCAAATGATTTAACCCCGTTTTGAGCGACTACATGTCCTAATGTTCTTATTCCAAATTCTGACCAGGCTGCCATACCTTGATGTTTTTTAAGATTTTTAAAGAAGTTTAGAGAATAAAAATTTGTCTCAGGGTCGGTGTCTGTGTAGCCAATTTCCTTAGAGATCCACTTCCAAATTATAATTGCTTGGTTAAGAATCGGGGGGTACCTCCTACAGCATCTATTCGTCAGAATAGCTTGTATTGGAGAATGACCAGGAATGGTCTTTTTAATTAAGTTTGTTAATTCTGTCGATTGACATGGATCTTTAAGCCACTCTCTCAGATGTACTAACTGCGCTGCTAGATAGTATATTTGAAAGTTTGGGAGGGCAAGACCTCCGAGATCTCCTGGTCTCATGAGTGTGGCTAATTTAACTCTCTGGTTTTTATTTCTCCATATAAAGGAAGTTACTATCCCATTTAGCTTTCTAAATATCGTATCAGGAATATATACGGGGGAAAGTTGAAAAAGATAAAGTAGCTTCGGCAAAACCAGCATTTTAATAATGTTTACCATTTCCTATCACTGTTAATGGCAGTTTGAGCCAGTTCTTGCATTTAGTTCTAATTGAATCTATTACTGATAGAATATTATGTGTTACGAACTCAGATGCATCTTTAGAAATAACTACTCCCAAATATTCAAATTTTTCTGCCCTAGGTATATCTATTGCCTCATATATTCTACCCGTCATACCAGTGGATTTTTCATCATTCAATAAGTGGCATTTACTGCTATTAATTGTTAACCCTGAATATAACCCAAATTCATGAAGAGTTTCTAATACCAAAGGAAGATCTTGCTTGTAGTTGGCCATTCCCACCAATAGATCATCCGCATATAGCGAGACAAGGCTACCCACCCCTCCACCCGACCGCCCCTGACCTAGTATATTTCTCAGTTTACACGCCACTGGCTCTATGGCCAGAGCAAACAGCGTGGGGGAGAGTGGGCAGCCCTGTCTCGTCCCGCGGTATATAGGGAATGGATCCGAAACAAATCCATTAATAGTGATTCGGGCACATGGGTTGTTATAAATCATCAGAATCCTTTTAATAAAGCATTCTCCAAAGCCAAAAGCCTCTAGAGTGGTCCTCAGATATTGCCATTCAAGAGAGTCAAATGCCTTGTTGGTGTCAAAGGAGGCCAAGGCCGTCTCCAAGCCCATACTTTTCCCTATCTGTAAATAAGTAAACACTCTACGCACATTTATAGCAGTCGATTTCCCCTTCCTGAATCCCGTCTGGTCAACATGGACGATTTTATCAATTACCTCTCTAAGTCTATTGGACAGAATTGATGCATATACCTTGGCATCGACCGTGAGTAGGGAGATGGGTCTATAGGAGTCTGCCCTTAATGGGTCTTTACCCTTTTTAAGAATGACTGTTATGACTGCCTCCGTCATGGAGTGCGATAGCTGATCCTCTTTTTCCATTTCGTGGAAAAAATAAAGAAGCCTGACAGAAAGAGTATCGCTAAACATCTTGTAAATTTCCACTGGTAAGCCGTCAATTCCTGAGGCTTTACCAGATGATATATTTTTTATTGCCCCTTGCACCTCTCTCAGCATGATTGGTAGCTCCAGGGCTTCCCTATCTTGACAAGACAGAACAGGCAAATCGATGGCCCCCAGATAGCTAGAGCTATTATTGTTCTCAGCTGTTAATTTGGAGCGATAAATTTCCCTATAGTGATCAACGAACACCTCAGTAATTTTTGATGTTTCACTAATTGTTTCCCCGCTGGGAGAACAAATTTTAGTGATTATTCTAGAGGGTTCATCGGTTTTCACCATGTAGGCCATCAACCTGCCTGAGAAACGACAAGAAAAATGGGGGTAAACCCGCGCTTCCTATTGGGATCTTAAACTTAAAAATGATGTTTTTCCTTTATATAAATGTCCTTTTCTTCAGAATATTCAGTCCATAACGTAATACCTCAAAGATAAAACAAACAAAATTTCATGGTGTAGATTTCCCAATACAATTTAAAAGAATGAGATTTTCTAAAAGGCTGTGCCCGTACCATATTTTGGCTTATCACCAGGCCAAGGATTAGCACGTAGAAAGGGGGTCACTTCCAACAATTCAAGGATGTACGCATTAAAATTCCTCCTGATTGTCCCTCAAAAACACAAATGTGTGGGGAACAAGGCTCATAGTGTAAAAAGTATATTTTATTCACACACAAACATTTGAACAAGGAACATATAATTAAAAATGGGGGTCAGATGATACAACCCGGGTGGACCTCCTCATAAACGCCTCAATAGTAGTCCCGATGCCAAGCTCCAGATAGGGATCCCAGGTACCTCCAAACCACCAACGCGTTTCGACTTCTAAGTCTTCCTCAGGGACAAGACCCTTCAAATAATAAAAAAAAAACAGATTTTTGGACACCAAAAAAAGAATAGAAAAATGTATTTTAAAAGTGCACATTACAATTCACCTAATAAAGATCTCGAATGCAAAATGACGAAACTCTGTGAAAATCACGGTGAAAACAGTTCTCCATTCTAGCATTGAATACACTCTTGGCAAGTCAAAACCCCATTGAAATACACCAGTGAATTGCAGTGACTATAAAACGGAGAACTGGCCAGCATTCACTGTTCACTTTCGGTTAAAACATTCACTGTTTCACTGTAGGAAAAAGCCCTGTTCACCGAAAAAAGCTGTGAATCAAGAGCATTGAATACTGGTCAATGTGTTATCGTATTGTATAAACATATTGATTGTTTTTGTTTTGCTTTTCTACACCACACTGTATGTTAAAAACATCTAACTCTAGCCAAAAGACACAAGGCATATGTCACTGAGGATCCAATTTGTTCTCCACCAATGATACAGGGATATATATTTCTATTACTTTAAATGTATCCATTTGACCAAGGAGGGAGCACCTAGTGGTTTACACCATCCTTCTTTTATATTGTTGTCATATTGAGTCAAAAGGGTTACACACTAGGACGATTTTTTGGCCGATTGTCCGATTTCCGACCGTTCGTCCAATATATCGGCCGATTTTTACCAATAATCATCAGTAATCACCCGATTTTTGCTGATTATCAGTAAAAATCGGCCAATATATCGGACGATCGGTCGGAAATCGGACAATCTGCAAAAAAATCGTTCTAGTGTGTGGGGGCCTTTAGACTCCAGCATTATCTCTACAGGCAAATCTTTCCTGAAGTACTGCAATATTCATTGAATCTTTTCAATTCATGGATTTGAGCACACTTTACCCTATAATCCAGTGGTCCCCCCAGGCACACTCATAGTCTGGGTTTGAGGGTATCTATGCTTGAGCACAACTAGGTGAATCATAATGAATGAGTTACTAATTAAGTTACCTCTGCTTAAGCATGGATACCCTAAACACAAGGACCATTAGGGTGCCTTAAGGACCGAGTTTGGGAACCACTCTTCAAATTGGTATTTTTATATTTTGTTTATATCAATGAAGAAATACATACAGTACTGTATGAAAAAAGGTCATTGATTATAACTCAATTAATTCTGCATAACATATATAAGTTTTCTATACTGTATTGTAACTTGAATTTCATATTCTTAGTTTGTCACTCTTTTGTATTTTCAAGCATGGAGATACAGATTTCAAGCTAGGAATTATTCATTTCCATATAGAATGCAATTACAGTACTCGGGTTTTGTGTTTGGTAACAATTATGTCCTTGATCCAAACATTAAAAAACATAAAAGTCTAAGAAATGATGTTCTACAAGAGTATTTTGTTGAATGACTGTGACCTGGAATAACTGAGATCCAGCCAATCCCAATCACTTTCCCAAGCTGGTTGCTTGTGCTTGACTAGCAGCTAAGGGAACTCTCTGTCTTTTCAGGTCACACTACGTCAGCAATGGATGTTCATTTTCATCAGCTTTCATAAGATTGTTTTTTATTCCACAAATTGGATTAAAAAGACAGAAGAATGTCTCATTATTCTCATAGATAGAAGAATGTTTCATTATACTCAAAAATGTCTTATTATACTGTGATGAAGAATGAAAACTGAATGTTTTATTGTATCTGGGTATATGTATAATTCAGTTAAACCCCGAGCATACACTGACAGCCAATGATTATGATTCTGAATACACCAACATAACCTATCAAGTCAAGGTTGCCCATGCATTCTCTATAAATTTTGACTAGTAGTTTATCAATAACTGAGCAAAAATCACTCTTTATTCTGTGGTATTCTTGCAGGATCTTTTTATTACATAAATTATATCCTTAGGTTATATTTACTAAATTGATGGTTTTTAGAAGTGTATATGTTGCCCATAGCAACTAATGTGATTCTACGTAATATTTATCTAGCACCTTCTAGAAGATAATAGCTAGAATCTGATGAGTTGCTATGGGCAACATCTCGAGATCTAATAACCCGCACTTTAGTCTATATACTCCTTAGTCAGTCTGTAGCACTTTTAATGCCCACAGCAGGTGTTCTTGTTTTCTAAAGTAGAGACTGTATTATGTACTCTTGATCAATATTAGACAGCCTGTATTATAGAAATATAGAAACATAGAATTTGACGGCAGATAAGAACCACTTGGCCCATCTAGTCTGCCCATTTTTTAAAACATGTTACCTCAACTCATATTTGATCATTCTTTTTTTGTAAGGATATCAATATGCTTATCCCAAGCATGTTTACATTGTGCTACTGTATTTACCTCTACCACCTCTGATGGTAGGCTATTCCACTTATCTACTACTTTTCTGTGAAATAATTATTCCTCAAATTTCCCCTGATTCTTCCTCCCTCTAGTTTCAGTGCATGTCCTCGTGTTCTGTTGCTCCTTTTCCTGTGAAGAATGTCTCCCACCTGTACTTTGTTAAAATCCTTGATATATTTGAAAGTTTCTATCATGTCCCCCCTTACCCTTCTCTGCTCCAAAGTATACATAGTAAGATCTTTTAGTCTTTCCTGGTACGTTTTTTGATGTAGGCCATGCACCATTTTAGTTGTCCTTCTTTGTACAGTCTCTAATGTATTTATATCCTTCTGGAGACATGGCCTCCAGAACTGAACACAGTACTCTAGATGAGGTTGTACCAATTACCTATACAGTGGCATTATTATTTCTTTCTTTCTACTGCTGATACCTCTCCCTATGCAAGATCATGATTAAGTTCAAATACTGATGTGAATGTTCAAATATTCTCTGTAAAGCGATGCAGAATATGTATGCGCTATATAAGAAACTGTTAATAAATAAATAATTAAGAGGGGGCTCAATGGGTAGTAACCCAAGGTCCTCTCTCTCTCTCTCTCTCTGAAAGGGACCCCATCATCCATTGCAGATCAGATTGTTGTGTGGCATAATGTGTAATGGGCATTACTGTGTGTTGCATTATGTGTAATGGGCATTACTGTACATGGCATTATGTGTAATAGGCATTACAGTGTACATTATTGCAATGCTTTCGGCACACACTGTCCCTGTTTCTAGTATGTGTGTGTGTCACCTTCTATTTACAGTAGGGTGCATTGATACCCAGTAGGCGGTAATAGACAGGCCCAGTAGGCGGTGATGGACACGTCCAGTAGGCGGTGATGGACATGCCCCTCCAATGGTCCACCCCTAAGAAAATGTTCTGCGCATGCCTATGCTTTAGACATTAAACTGGGTATACACAAGACAGTATGTGGTGCACGCAAAACATAGGAAAAGTTCATCAAGAAGAAGGCTAGCAAAAAATAGGCCACTCAATCCTTGCCTTATATTACTACTTTTATGAAAAAAATGACATTTGCATTTGAATTTGAAAGTTTCACACTAAGGTTTGTGCCAACAACACCCAGACATAGTTTAGCCGCAGAAAACAGATGCATTATTTTTCCATTTCACAAATTGGTTCAGCATTCCTTCTTTCCCCTGCCTCCAGCTATTGTAATCTGGAGAAAGATAACATTTCTTTAAATGAGTTAATGTGTCACAGCATTTAACAATCACACAAAGTTATAGTGCATGTCAAGATAAATATGTTATGCAAATGGATTCTACTGAGGAAAGATTTATATTATTCATTTACTTGAAGGCAGGGTTGGCTACTATATAATCCTTGAATGCTTTCTTTTAAAATTTATAACAAACATGAAAGAAATGTTCAATTGCAAGCTACAGTTCCAAACTATGTGTCACTTCTCCCGTGAGTATGTAAGCTGTATAATATACAGTAAATATATAGTACAGTACAGTGTTGTTTCTTTACAATGTAACAGATCATTAAAAACAGTCATTTTAAAATACCTTTGAAGAATTGAAATGTCATCATTAACTTTTTGGCATGGTCTAAAGTTTTTAACAACTGATTCTATCTAGGGACCTTGAACATTCTATTCATTGGGCCTTCAACTTTTTGATCAAAGAGTATAAGATGCAAATGACACAGGATTTCATGTATTTCAGTCTGCCTTACGTTCACTGGTACCTAAGAACGATGTGAGTAGTATTCATTTGGTACATTCACAATATTGAATTACATAATTAAATAATAAACAGTGTGCAAAAGCAGCAGAGGTATAAATGCATTCCTGTAACCCAGATGCAAGTTGCATATTGGTGACCCTCCTTAAAAAAGGTAAATAAGCCATCTGAAGCATGCAGAATAAGCATGTACATTATGGGCCTGATTCAGCCCACCTTCCGGGCTTCAAATTTAGCTGCTTGCAGGGTGATTAACACCCTATGGGCATTTAGGGGTGTGCCACTGACGATTCTGGGCATCCCCCAGAAAACACAGGTATTCAGCGACCATTGGGAGGGAGGGATGCTGATGTACTCTAGACTTGCATTGATATCCACCCTGTAAACACAACTGTGTATGCATTCACAGCTGTGCAGAGGGGTGGAGGCAGTGCGTTCAGCCAGATGCGGAACTAGTAAGTGGTTGGGCCCAGTTGCAACAATATGATATGGGCCCCAATCCTCAATCTCAATGTAGAGGCTCTTCATGTTTGACCACAGAAAAAGCATCTCTTATTATTTAGTATTTATTTATGTAAGATTTGACAGAAGACTATTTTTCATTGTACATGAATAAGTACTGATGCCCTATGTAGAGGGTGTGCTGTGTCTATAAGTAATGTGTCAGATGGCACAGTGGATTCTGTGATTTCATTGCTTACTGCATTAAGAGACAAAGTACCATGTTGTATCTGAGAGAGGAGAGTGCCCTAATCTCATCCTCTCTAGGGGTCAAAAAGCCTTTTAGTCACTTGGCACAAACATGTGTTATGCTCCCCTCCATCCTGTTAGGAAGGGCATGTACCAGTCCTCCGTTGTGGACCCCTTGCTGTCCTGATTGCCTCCTGCGAAGTAGGCTTCACCAATAACAGCCACATTCGAAGAGGTAGATTTGTTCCACCTCAACCCCGATGTCGCATGGTCTTATAGAATACAAGGCTGCTACAGAAGTCAGGGTACCGCAACAGAAACTGGTTAAGGTACATGCACCTTCAGTACCGAGTAATAAATGTAACAATACACCAGATAGAACCATAACTAATAATATCAAAAGAGACAGAGTAAATGCAACAACACAATAAGATGGTTCCTAGGTAATCAGGCAATAATAAATGCAACAATGCATGAAGATGTTAAAAATAAACAATATATAATATAGGACATATTCTCCATACAGATACACTCTAACAGGGATCAGCTGAAATACTGAAGATGGAAAAAACAGCACTGGAACTGCTGGAATACACAGGACTATAACAGGACTATGACAAGACTTTAACCAAACTCAGACAAGGCTTAAACAAATCTGGCACACAGGACACTGGATACAAGGTGCTGGGACTGGGAACACTCTGGAACAGGAACCCTGACAAACAGAACTCCACTAAGAACTATAACCGATAGGGTCTGCATGCTGGAAGCATAGCTAAATAACCTAGCATGCAGCCACACCCAAAGACCAGGGTATGCACAAACACCACGGGATGCTAAGACAGTGACGGGAGACTTTCCATTTGATACCTGGTATTTATCAAGCCTGTGCGGTGGTGCACCCAGCTGCTTCCCCGGGACCACCAACTGCTAAGCACCAAGCCCACCGCACCACCTTTGTTTGGTGAGATCTATACCTTATCTGTCCCCGTTTTTTGTGTATACATTCATTGTATATGTATTGCATTTGCACTTTTGTTAAAAATTGGCACTGGCACTTTTTACTGTTTTTTAAATTGTTTTTTAATTGTGTGTACAATAAAAAATTTTCTGGTCATTATATTCCCTTCACGGGTCCAGATTCTTTTTAAACATATCAGCTAAAACACTCTTGCGCCAGTACTCTGCAGACCATAAAAATCCTTTGCTGTATGCACAAACACCAGGCAAGGTGGATCAGCAAGACCCGGAGCACTGATCCAGTGAACAAATACAAATCCAACACAGAACATATAAACTGCAGAGTTACACTGACCCGCTGGAGGCGGATCATAACACATCCCAGTGGATTGCAGTCACCCTTTATCTATATCACCACCGTATAATATGACCAGTGGTCGAAGTAAAAATTTTGAAGTAGGATTTGGAAAAGTGAAGGCTGTAGTGATGCACATGCCGAAAGTGCTACATAAAAGGTTGTGTTGCCACTTAAAATGGGTGTGTCCTTGAGTGTGGTGTACCGCACATATACCCCTTATACACATTATGCAACACAGTAGTAGATCCCATTATACTTGCCCTTTACACATTATGCCAAATGGAATGAGCCAAAATTCCCATTATGCCATACAGAATAATCTAAAAATTAAACAGAGTAAGCCAATTTAGAAACATAGAATTTGACAGCAGATGAGAACCACTTGGCCCATCTAGTCTGCCCCACATTACAGAATGTCACATGGGTTGAGCCAAAATTCACATGTAATGTGTCAAAATTCACACAGAATAAGTCAAAGTTCATGTTATGCCACAGGGATTGAGACAAAATTCACACGGAATGAGTAAAAATTCACATTATGCCAAAATTAATAAGCAAAAATTCATATTGTTTGAGCCAAAAATCACGTTATGCCACACTGTTTGACCCAAAATTCATACAGAAAAAGTCAAAATTCACATTATGCCACATGGGTTGAGCCAAAATTCACATTAAAGTATGCAACATGTATTGAGAGAAAATTCAAATTATGCTAAACGGATTGAGACAAAATTAATGTAAAGTGGGGATGTAGGGACAGAGAGGATGTGGGGACATAGACAGAGGGGATGTGGGACAGAGGCAGTGGGGACAGAGGCAGAGGGGATGGAAGGAACGAGGCAGACAGGACAGAGATGGCAGGCATGTGGGGACAGAGACAGCGGGGACATAGGGACAGAGGCAGATGTGATCCAGGGACTGAGATTGCAGGGACAGAGGCAGATGGGATGGAGGGACAGAGGCAGATGTGATCCAGGGACTGAGATTGCAGGGACAGAGGCAGAGGGGATGGGGGGGCAGAGGAGGTGGGGACATAGATGGCAGGGATGTGGGGACAGATAGAGGGGACGTGGGGACAGAGGTGGAGGGGATGTGGGGACTGAGATGGCGGGAAGAGAGGCAGAGGGTATGCGGGGACAGTGGCAGAAGTGACAAAGGCAGTGGGGACATAGATGGCAGGGATGGGGGGGTAGAGATGTAGGGGATGCGACGACAGTGATGCAGGGGACAGAGATGGAGTCAGGGCTATGCACTAGGCTACCTTTCCAGTAGGGTGCTCTGTCACACTGCAGGTATGTGAAGGGAGCAATATAGGAGAGAATGCAGATTGAATAATGGTAATAAGGAAAATAAGTATTCAAAACTTTATTTTCTTCAGTGTTTACTAGATAGAATTAAATTGTAGGAATTTTACATATAAATGCTAAAGTACCGTTATTTAATACTTGGTTGACGGTGAAAGAAGTCCAAAAGCAAATAAGCACAATTGAAATAAATAAAACTCCAGGGCCAGATGAAATACAAGTTCTTATCAAGCTAAACTCAGAAATACAGCTACTGTAGGTCATTATATTTCATTTTTACAGATTCAATTTCATCAGCCCCAGTAATAAGGGACTGTTGTATGGCAGATGTTAGATCATTGTTTTAAAAGAGAATTAAAACACAATCAAGGAATTATAGCCCACTGAGTCAACCTCTGTTTTCTTAAATAGGTAGACCAACAATTTTTATGGGAAGCAATCAAGCAGGAAATGGCTAGTCCATTGTTGTGTTTTGACATTCTTAGAAGGTGGTACAAATTTAATTGCTGAAGTACAACACAGTAAGGTGGTTATCCTTTCCACCATGTTATCATTAATTTAATGGTCATCCCAAGGAATTTTATGGGCTAATAATAAAACCTGAATTTTGAAGGGGCCTGGTCCTGCTGTATGATCTCCTCCACTGTGGTTGCCATTGCAATATATTATATCTAAGAGCAACAAAAATATGGACACCTTAATCCCAATATATTGAACAACCCTTTTTAGAGTTTCTTTTAGTTACTAAGCCTAACTTAAATCAACCTGAGGTGCAAAGGTGCAATGGGAATGGTTAATACCTCTTCATTGATATCACTTATCTACACCTAAGCCCTATCATCACAACTCTGATAGTTTTGGGTGGTGGCCTGACCACATATTACTTTTGATAGTCTTGGGTAGCGGCCTGACACATTATTTTTTGACAAATTAAATTTATAAGCATCTCAGCATTATTAGGTTCCTTATAATGGTAAGACAGATCAACATTTGCAGGTACATTAGCATTGCTAGTTATATCAGCATTAATAGGCACAGAATCATCATTAGATAAATCATAATTCTTATGCACATTAAGCCAGTCTATGAGACCCCCTCCTCATGTGTTTCCTGAATTTAAGGGACTTTGCCTGAGACAGAAAGAAATCTGAGGAGAAGAACAATATCTCCCTTTTTATCAGACAAGACAAGAGCAAATGTAAAACAAATCACAACCAATAAGCATATGTGCTGGTAGCCAAATGCCAACACACAGATTATTTAAGAGACCATAGCTGTAGGATAGGCCTGCACATCGCAATGCACAACACAGATATGAACTATCTTATGGGGAAACAAACACTTTAAAGGAAAACAAGTACTTATGTATGAAGGTAGTGGTGGAGTCAGAGTCTACCAAACCCTTGACTGGTCTGTTTGCCTTGTGTACAAGTATCTTTATCAAACAAGAGATAGGGCAGGATTCAGCGCTAAGCTCCACAAAACAAACAGTCTACTGTGAAGACCTACATTTCTGATGTGGCCACATAATGAACACACCTGCAGTTGTCGTGGAAGGAAAATAACAAACTAATGATTTATGAGATGTAAGCACTATTGCCTTACATTAGAGTGTTTTGGGGGCATAAATCCTCTTGACACATAAAAAAGACTGTGGATCTGGACTTTCTCCAAAAAGCCTTTATATGAGAAAACTGGTGCCTGTCAGAATCTAATGCTGGGTACACACCAAAACGATTTGCATGCGATTTACATACAATTTGCATACGATTTGGATCCAGATTGATGGGATTGTGCCAAAATCGTTTTGGTGTGTACCCAGCATAAGCCTGGTGATAACTTGGGATAACCTTTGCAGAGGTAGGTGGGTAGACTCCAGCCTAGTTAAGCAAGATAGGTTATCAATATTTTCACTTGGCAGCAAAGCATTCTCCTCTAAACAGATATTGGACTCCAAAATTCTCAGCTTGATGAACTCCGACCCACCATACTTATTGACAGGAAGAATTACAGTAAACTGTTCCATCACCAGCTCTACTAACTCAGAACTTAGTCTGTTAATGGTGAGGCCAGATCATTTCTGTTCCAGGACACAAGGATCATATGACACAGATCTAAACCTCCTAGATTTATGGTAAGACACAAGATAGGGGGCAAATTGTTTTTAGATGGCAGCCTTCACTTAGTAATAAACCTTTGCATCCTGGGACACATATGCAACTTGATTCTCTCCAGTTAATAGAGAGGAAATCTGTTTTGACTAGAAATCTTTGGACCATGCTTGAGAAAGTAGCAATTATTTCACACTTTGGCCTTTATTCAGATCTGATCGCAGTACAAATTTGTTTGGAAAATGGGCAAAACCATATGCACTGCAGCTGGGGCAGATGTAACGTGCAGAGAGAGTTAGATTTGTGTGAGTTATTTTGTTTCTGTGCAGGGTTAATACTGGCTGCATTATTTTTACACTGCAATTTGGATTTCAGTTTCAACACACCCCACCCAAGTTTAACTCTCTCTCTGCACATGTTACATCTGCCTCACCTGCAGTGCACATGGTTTTGCTTATTTTGAAAACAAATTTGTACTGCAATAAGATCTGAATAAGGGCCTTTGTGAGGAAGGCCGCAACATCATCCATGAACTGAATTTTGGAAAGTTCTGGAGCCATCACAGCTGTTCCCTGGCTAATCTAATTATGAGCAGCACTATCCTTCTGAAAAACATGTTGCTATATCTGTAACTAGTCTGTTGCATCATACTGTAGTTTCCAGGGTGGTTTCTTTAGCACCCTTGGAACAGGACACACCTGAACCCTCTTCTGACACTATAACTATAGTGGGTAAATTCAGGTGACTGCCTTGGACTGAAGTGCTTTAAAACATATAAGGTGTGAGAATCATAAAGTGAAAGATTTTGGGAGAGTTTTTCCATTTTTTTAAAGTGGCCATCAATTACATGGCAAAATCAGACTGATCATAAAAATCTCTCACTTTCTGATTCTCTCAACCTATTACATTTAGCCCTATATATATATATATATATAGCTGCAAACCTTTATACTGCAAAATGATGTTGATTTCGTGATTTAATTGATTGCCTCTAAAAAAATTGGGAAAACTCTACCAAAATCTCTCACTTTCTGATTCTCAGACCATATTGCATTTGGTCCATAGGCTTTTACTCCCCCCCCCCCCCCCAAAAAAAAAAAAAATTACAGCCAGGACAATAGATTCTTACACATTAGTTCTAACAGGAGTTCATACAGAAAATCAGGATTATAGTAATGTAACTTCACAGGACAACAACAATATTATATAAAAAAATACAGTAAACTGTATAGAGCGCTATCAAGGCTGTTTATCTCAATATGAGCTGCTGCAACAGGGGTTAGTCAGACCCCTTAATAAAAATGCAGAAGAAAGAAGGGGGGTGTGCAGTGCTCTTTCAATGATGCAAACAAATTATAATGCACAACACATTTATTATGAAAAATGACAATAAAAACACATGATATAAGTAATTTGAAAGGAGAATAATAGCATGTAGACCTGTCTGTGGATAAATAACCTGCTCTGGTCACTCAGAAAGTCCCGGCACTTGTTGGAGAAAGAAGATAGGGAGTCCAAATTGTATTCCTTTTTTATGGCTGCTGGAGGTGTCCCAGTCCTGTGAAGGGACTGGGTGGCTTGAGGGATCCTCTCTAAGATGCGGCTGTATTGATGAAGGAAATGGTGCTCCACTTGTAAAACTTCATATAGTTCTCTGGAGGTGTCCCAGTCCGTGAGGACCAAGATGGAATAGGGATCCTCTCTAAAGTGCAAAGGTGCTTGAGGTATAAATTCCCATGATGGGGATGTAAGTGCAAGTCCAGATGATTAGGCAGGGTGATATTGACAGATCACAGACAGGTCCCTGGAAACACACCAACGCGTTTCGCTGTCACTTCAAGGACAGCTTTTTCAAGGTGACTGCCATAGATCCAGGTCCAGGTATAAATACCCTCCTTAATTGGTATCAATTAACCTCTTTGGAGGGAAAAGTACTAACACATGCAATATACAGGTTTAAAAATGTGCAAATATGCAAAAGAAACTCAGAGACAGACTTTAACTTGATGACTTATATAATAAATACAGCATTATTGTAATATTTACCATAGAAAGCATAATTTAATGCTCTAAACAAACGGCAATTTGACCTGTGAACTCAAAATGTTTGGTTCACTTCCAGGTCACGGTGCAACAGAATAAATAAACAAACATATCAGATCAATCTATAGACTCACAACACGTCTTCATTAGATTAGGCTGTTAGTACATTTGGAAAGGTTGTGACACGTCAGGGATCAACTGTTTAATGTAAAAATACCTTATATTATGCTCTCTCATTCAGCCGATCGTGATTACCGGCTGTGGAACGCATACATGATGTTGAGTATGCTGACTAGTACATCCTTGCGGCGTCACTTCCGCTCAATGACCCGCAAATGCGGAAGTATCGGTCCGCTCAGAAATACCCGAAAAATACGGGGATCAAGTGAGCGGTACTCTGTGGGGTGCATGTGGGGGTTTTGGCCTCCCCTGCTGGACCGCAGGTCGAGGTAAAAAAACAAGCCCCCCATTCACTCAGAGTTTCTACAATTGCAGTGTCCAGAACTGGATGTGTCGACATCACTTCCTGTAAGTGAGCCGCACACCAAGTTACTGCCAGCTTGTAAGGTGTACAGGGGTCCGTCAGTTAATTCTGTCCTGAGGGGGCACACACTCAGGGATTTGGTTCCCAATATATATATGGGACAAATATGCCACTGAACAGTCATTTATACATGATAGAAAGTAAAGAAAAAATATAATAAGTAAATAAAGAAGTATAATGAATGGAGGAATTATATGATAATCATAGCCATTCTAGTGGAGATACCTGTACACAAATATTACTATAGTCATGAATTAAGATCACAATCATATAGTAGCACTAATTACCAGATCAATGTAGTTTGATTGAATGTTGTACGAGGATAAAAAAAACAAATGAAAAAAGAAGAAAAAAGAAAAAATAATAAATAAATTAAATAAAAATAAAAAATGAAATAAATATAAAAATATATATATAAAGAAATATGCCTCAATGAATTATAATACCACGTTCAATTCTAATGATTCATTGAGGCCGTTGGGGAAGAGGCAATCTAATTTAAAGATCCAATCGATCTCTTGCCGGCAGAGTGTTTTGAACCTATCTCCTCCCCGTTTAGTGACCCCTATGTGTTCCAAACAGACTACTGATAGGTAATTGGGGTTGCTGGCATGGCATTCAATGTGATGGCGTGAGACACTGTGGAGTATGTTCTTCTTAATGATATTCCTCCTATGTTCTAAAAGGCTTACTCGGAGGGGCCTTGTGGTTCTCCCCAGATATTTGAGGCCACATCCACATGTCTTTCTGAGTGACCAGAGCAGGTTATTTATCCACAGACAGGTCTACGTGCTATTATTCTCCTTTCAAATTACTTATATCATGTGTTTTTATTGTCATTTTTTATAATAAATGTGTTGTGCATTATAATTTGTTTGCATCATTGAAAGAGCGCTGCACACCCCCCTTCTTTCTTCAACAATATTATATGTCGTATATGAAAAAAAAACACATAAACAAAGGAGCACGCTCTCCTATATCTGCCCCTGAATGACACACACAAGCAGGATTATAAAACTTTACTTTTCTTTATTGAAGAAAAGCTCTATAAAAAATACTTTACATTTCAGGGGATATTGTTCTTGGTTTGATAGAGATGTTAATTGTTTTACTGAATGATAACCTTAAGAACTCCCCCAAAAGCCACAGATGTTTCATCCTTGGACATCATCTCATTTTTTTGTTCTCTACTATCAGTGGCATATGCTAAGAAAAAAAAACTGTATTTTTATTCTGCATCATGTGGAGAATTTTGTATAAAACTTGTGGAGAATTTTCAAATGGTATTATTATTTAAATATGTGACTAAAATTTACATTATCACTCCATGGTTCACGCTGTTTGATATAATATTGTATTACTGTATGTTATACCTAGTGGAATAAAAAAAAATTTAATTGAGTCATTCCATAAAAGACTGTTTTTTTTTCTCGTTTTTTTTCATTTTAAATTATCTTTATTTGTTCCATGTCCTTCATCTACAAGGTTCCTTATTGTCTTTAAATAAAAGAGAAACACGTTACAGCCAAATCATGAATACGGATTTCCTTAATCCAAAAAAGCATATTTATACTACATAGCATCTTCTGTATATTGCAAATGATACATTTATATTCTGAAATAAAATACCCACAAACTGCACAGTAAATACAATTTTAAATACTTTGACAGCTATTTTTGTAAATTTAGGAGTATGTTTATTTAAGTGTGCGTTTGTAGAAGTGAGAGATTTTGCCAGTAGCAACCAGATTTTAGTTATCTTCTAGAACCTTAATGGCTAACCTTGACACTCCAGCTGTTGTTGAACTACACATCCCAGCAATCTCTGCATCAGACTAAGCATGGCCAAATAGCAAAACTGAAGCAGAGCATGATTGGATGTGTAGTTTAACGACTGCTGGAGTGTCAAGGTTAGCCATCAAGGTTCTAGAAGGTGCTAGATGAATAAGGATAATCTGGTTGCTATGGGCAACATATCTCACTTCTAAAAACTCACACTTTAGTGTTCCCCATAAGGTGCATACACACGGGGGGAGATATATTACTCAGCCATATATTGCTAGCAATATATGGCTGAGCTATATATTGCTCAGTTTCTCCTTTTCATCAGCGACCAGAGATGGTCGCTGATGAGAAGGAACCTCTGCCGGGGGAGCCGCAGAGGTAATCAGCTGGTCGCAGGAACAAGCTCCTGCGACCAGTGATTAGAACGGGGCTGAAAATGGGAGCGCGCACCCGGCGATTTATCGCCGGGGCACACTCCAATCACTGGCAATATGGTCGCCAGCGACCATATTTCCAGCGATTTGAGCCCCTCTCGCGCCCGTGTGTACACAGCTTTAGTAAAGCATTGAAAACACAGTCAATTAACAAAGTAATATAAACATCTTAATGAACCTTTGGTAAAGAAACATTGTTTTGTAATTGCATAAATATTCTTGGGGACATTTAATTGGATGACAGATTCAGAAAGTGAGAGATTTGGTAAAAAGCGCCAATTATTTACACTCATTTACACTGAAAAAAACTGTTAGATTTTGCAGTATACATGATTGCTGCTTTTAAAAAAAACTGGAGATTTCTTACCAAATCTCTCACTTTCTGACTCTCTCATCGTATTAAATTTCACCCCCTATGTCAATACATTGACAGTTGTATGTGCTATTTTCTGCTATCTGAATGTACATGATGCAAAAACAACATACTGTATACAGTAGTACACACTTTAATGATTCATTTACTAAACAGTTTGTTATGTGAAATTCATATTTGAAAAACACGCACTCTACACTGGTCAGCCAGTTCAGTGCCATGATGATGACATCACACTGACACTGACTAACATCACTGGCCATATCCAGTCAAGTAACAATCACCAGTCATATACTGTATATACTGTATAGAAAAAGTACAACACACAAAAAAAAATTATTGAACAAATTAGTCTTCAGGTATACAGTACAAAACAAATTTGTCATATATAAAGTATATATAATAATAATAATAATAATAATAATAATAATAATAATAATAAGATTTAGCTTTGTTTCTGTGTGACAGAATTTGTAACATAGCACAATGCATAGTCCAAAATCATACTACTGTATATGCAGTAATACTATGTTTCTTTGCAAATTTTCTTCTTCTCAGCAAAGAGAACATTTTCTGGAGTATCTTTTTGGAAGATCAAAACGAAGATCAAATAAGTGACACTCTATTAGCATTAAGTAATTTGTAAGGATTAATTGCCATATTGTTTCGATATTCAGTAGATGGCTCCGATGGCTCTGAACAGTGATTCTCATCAGAAACTCTGCTGACTCCATTCTAGATTAAAGGTGGTTTTGACATTTTTTTTATACATTAATATGAAAGCTTTCCAAATTGATTAGCCCAATAGTTGGAAAAATTATTTGTATCACATTTATTTTAAAGCTTTATTGAGTTGTTTGTCTTATGTTGATGTAATGCACATATTGTCAAAGATCATCCTCCACAGCCTATGGCTGCGGGGTCATTTTTATTTTTAACAATTTTTGTTTGTGGATTTTAGGCAAAATGTTATTTTTTTTTTTTTTCGTGATATTGCAGATCTGTAAACATTGAAAGACTAGGATTTTGTTCCCATTTATAGCCTTTTTTTCATTATAGTACCCCAGATGGTATATGGTCGTTAGGGTGACACTATAAAGGTTGACCATTGAATGTTGACAGACCTTAGATTGACCTTAGATTGACACATGAAAAAAGGTCAACATGCCAAAGGACAACAGGGTCAAAACGTAACTTTTTGACTGTTGACCTTCCCAATGTCAACTTAATGCTTGTGTCAACCTTTTGGCCATGTCAACCTTAGGCATGTAGACCTTTTTCATGTGTCAGCCTAAGGCCTGTCATCCTTCAGTGGTTGACCCAATGTATTTCGACCTTAATTTGGTTGAACTAATGACCCATACCCCCACCTCAATCCCAGATATCTTTCCTTTTTAACCGCAGGGCCTTAATTATATCAACCCAATGGGTCATTTATATATTGTGTAGTAGAGGAGATGCATTGAAAACGATTGCACAATTTTCTGTATTCTCATTATACATAATATTTTCTTTATACTGATTTTACCTCCAAATACATATAATGATATTTTGGAATTTATACATGTTTATACCCCAGTCTTCCTTTGCTTATTTAATTGTCCGAGTTTTATTTGCCCAAAAATATTTGGTGTTTTTTTTTTTTTACATCAATAGTGTTTTTCGAAATTTTGTTCCATTAACCACGGAAGGGGAAACGGTACAGAAAATAAAATAGGAAGTGGGGGGGGGGGAGAGTCCGAACACAATAAATCAAAACAACATTATACAATTTAGTCAACCATACACAAATCAGATAGTAGAACCCTGTTTTACAACAGCAAAGATATACATATACAGGCAATAAAGTAAGCATCGCTTAATAGTCAGCTGGGTTAGTCTGGTCTAAGCATATTATCAAGGCCTTCTTGTCTGTCGTTTGGGATACTTATTCACGAACAGTGCTATGGAATAAAACTGGTACTCCATGTCTCTTAAAAGGGCCATTGGAAAAGTAACCTGTGGGATATCATGAGTTATGGAAAGACGTGGGGCTTGTGCTGAAAAATGGGTCTCCTGTAGGCCAACAACTCCGGTCTTCTCCCTATGAAACATTTCCAATGCTTGACATCTCTTGCTCGGGGAGTTAAGGCCATGGACATTCAAAGAATAAAATGAAACCATAACTTAATCTTATGTCATAAGAAAACAGTTTATAAACGGACTCCCAGAGGAAGGGGGAGGGTGTGACAAGGACATGGAGACAAGGGGCATTTGGTGGGTTTTTGAACTGGGATGGGCATCTTCTGCCTGTTAATTATAAACATGTACAGTTAATATATGTTTGATAACATCAAGCATCTGATGGACATCACTGACACAAACATGGTGTTGCCTTGGAATTCCTTCCTGGATAGCAGGGGTTTTTGATCCAAGCCTTACAGCATCAGAAAGGTAATGTTTCAATCAGTAATTTTTTGAGACCTAATCATTGCTCCTTATTTGACTTGGTGTTGTACCATGCATATTTTGCTTGGATTAATATCCTCTTTATTATTTATATTAAGTGATGGTCAAAACATATCTGGAAGCAGCCCAAAATTCTGCCTTACTTTGGCGCCACACATGGTTTACCCATAAATGGAAAATGCATTGACACTGGACTTTAGTTTTGCCTGTTTAATACATAAAGTTGAAGACACAGCCAGAAGCATTTGTTCTTCATAACTGGATTCCAAATCACTTGCATAATCACAGCTCACTATTAGCCAGGTTGGAAACTAGAAAAGCATGGAATAATCAGAATGGGGTATTTATCTATATGCACTGTTCCTGACAGATTCTCTGAACACTTCTTTACTATTATATGTTGATAGTATTTTAGTGTTAGATCATGTAGGTGTCACCCGAACCATAATGGCCTCTGAGCCTCCTTCTTTCCCTTCATGGGTGATCTTGATAAGTGAGCACTTTATCTGTCATAAATGGAAATGTCCTCTGAAATTTGAGAGCATTTAGGCCCTAGAGATGCACATGCTTGTCTATTCATTATTGTTTTTTTAAGTTATTTTGGCACTTTCACATATTGTACCTATAATACATAATGTAAATGTGTTTATGATTATATATTGCATATTATTATATTGATTTTTTTACAGTGCTTTGTTATATTCAGTGTGTATTGGTATTTGTATGTATTATTAATCAAACTAACTAGTAAGCTTGATTTCTCTTAACATATAACCAGTTATCTCCCTTCTTATGTATTATATTTTTCTTTTGTTTGTGTTTCTATTTCGGAAAATACTTTTATAAAAATACTTGGTACTTATTTCCTAGCACGGCGCCCACGATCTAGATTGTATGTGTCGTGCTGATATCTCAAGCATTGCATGCATCTTATGTGTTTGTGCAGCATAAGATGCATGCGATGATACAATCGACGTAATCGACGAGATTTTTACATTGGAATCCATGTGAAATGGTCCCTGAGACCCAATTTAACATTTATTCCAATGTAAAAAGCCCCCAAAACCCCAATTTTAATTGCTAACCCCCCCCCCCCCCTCCCTCATGGGTGAAATGGCCCTCCCATTGTTAACGCCACCCAACTATTGACGCCAACCTGAAGCGTGGCGAGCGGCGGCGGTACGCGTCCCCCGACCTTTTCATACCCCCACTATCCATGTCGGAGTGGAGTTAATTTTATATAGCGTGGCGAGCGCAGGGAGCCACCGAGCCTAAAGCGTGGCGAGCGAAGCGAGCCCCATGAGGGGGCGCGTAATACATGTGAAGTAGTCCGCGTCTGCTCGCCACGCTTCGGGCTTGGCGGCTCACTGCGCTTGCCACACTATATAAAATAAACTCCACGCCGACGTGGATAGTAGGGGTATGAAAAGGTCGGAGGACGTGTAGCGCCACCCCTCGCGGGCTCGCCACTCTTCGGGTTGGCGTCGATAGTGCTGGTGGCGTTAACAATAGTTATTGGGTGCTCACAATTTTTATCTTATAGCATCTTATGGATCTCATGGATCTTATGCATCTTATGGATGCATAAGATCCATGAGATGCATAAGATGAGATCCATACAATTAAAAATGTGTTTCAATTGTATTGATTGTATGCCTTAAGTAATGGAGCCCACACACGCACCGATCCCGGCGTGCGTTGTGGGCTTAACTAGCACACATAGCATCGCATCGTATGCCTTGTGCATACGATGTGCATGCGATGCGATGCTATGCTAGAAAAATCTAGTACAAAAAGTATGTGCAGCACATACTTTTTGTACTGTACGATGAGGTGCCGCGGGAGCGCACACCCCATCGTACGGCATCGCA
Source organism: Crinia signifera (assembly GCF_055691185.1). NCBI lineage: Eukaryota > Metazoa > Chordata > Amphibia > Anura > Myobatrachidae > Crinia > Crinia signifera. Next base: position 202,823,872 of record NC_139219.1, read on the forward strand.
CCGCCCGCATCGGTGCGTGTGTGGGCTCCTTAAGGCATACAATCTATGCGATGGGCGCCGTGCTAGGAAATAAGTACCAAATACTTTATTTAAAAAAAGGTTAATCCAATTGAAATAAATACATTTTACAGTGCAAGAATGGAGAATAGACATGCCCCTTGAGAAATGATGGATGGACTATAGAGAAGCAGTAGGCTTTTTTCAATGCACATCTAGAGCACTTCATAAATACTATCCAACAAACTCTAAAGGCCCATACACACTGGGTGACTATGAGCTGAAAGCAGGTCATTTTACTGGTTTGAGGCACGTTTAGTTCAAAAGCCACCCGTGTGTATGGGGCAGCGATGATCGATGAGCGCTGATGCCACTCCACATCATCACTGGCCCAGTCGTTCATCTGCTGGTATTACCAGTAAATGAGCGATTAGTTGTACAGCTTTCCATAGCGGACCAAAATCACTCAGTGTGTATGCACTTAGCATTTTTCAGCCCACCGATTTTCCCCATCTTCGGTCAGCATGCAAACTGGGCAAAATCGCCCAGTCTGTATGGACCTTAAGCATTCTTTATCTTTTCTTTTTCTTTTTGTTTATGTGCTGTACTATATATTTCAATGTTTATGTGCTTTACAACATATGCTGCTTGCTGTTTTAATAATTATGCATAATTGTTAAGCATGTAAAGAGAATTTGTTTCTGTTTTTCCAACTAAGATTTGTCCTTATGCTTTGTGTTACGTTATCCTTTTAATATATTGTGGCTAAGTATTAGACTGCAAGCAGTTGTTTCATTTATCCTCTCACGCTAAATTACACATCTGTACATCTGTGAAAAGTTATAGACTGAAGGAGGTAATTGACAGTGAAATGTCTTCAGCAATATTCATGCTAGCTTATGCAACAGATGTTGTTTTACAGTTTTCAAGTATTCTGTCTGCATAAATAAATGATGACACATCTTAAATACAAAGGATGATGCTGAACCATCGTCTGTACTTTCTTGTCATTAATGTGATAAATATTAAGTTTGTAGATATTAAACAAGAACTTAATTGTACTGAAATATTATGTGAATCAAACAGAATATACAATGTCACTGATGCAATCTTTTTCTTTGCCATTCTAGAAACTGCCATTCTGCATTACGGGTGTTATTCAGTAAACGTTTTGCTAGAACGTAAAACTGCAACTTCTTGCTATTGCATGCTGGGCTAACCAGACCAACCAGCATGCAATGTAATGGCCAGTGATGCAATCGCAATTCAATTTTGATCACATCGTTGAACTAAAAACATCTGCACAGCCTGGCTATTAAAGTAGGCTCACCTGTGACATCTTTCTCTTCACAGTGGCGTGGTGTGACATCACACAGCAGCCACGAAAACAGTCCCGAAACACCTGCATAGTCCGGACCTCTCCCCAAAACACCTCATTAAATTTTGTACGGAAAGTTTAACAATTGTCCCTTATCTATGATAATTATATGATACCACACTGAGGGCCTTATTTTGGTTCACTCTTTCTGACAAAATCCTTCTTAAGGTGCCCATACACATACCAATTACCCTGTACTTTTTGTGCTAAAATAGCATCGTTGTGCATATGTTGTGCATGGGATGCGATGCTATTTTAGCACAAAAAGTACCGGGTAATTGGTACGTGTATGGGCACCTTTAGATGGACAAAACCATTTGCACTGCAGGGGAGCATATGCAAAATGTGCAGAGAGTTAGATTTGGGTGGGGTTTTATTTCAAAGTGAGATCTATATTGAAGTGTAAAAATAAAGCAGTCAGTATTTACCCTGCACAGAAACAAAATTACTCACCCAAATCTAATTCTCTCTGCACATGTTACATCTGCCCCCCTGCAGTGCACATGGTTTTGTCCATCTAAGAAGTATTTTGTCAGAAAGAGTGAACCAAAATAAGGCCCTGAGTGATGGCATTGTCTCTTGTCCAGCTTTTCTTTAGTTACATAATCTAGTATGATTGTAAGATGTACAGTAAGTGCCTTTTATATTATCAGTAGTCAAAGAGAGATCAGATATGCATTAACAATCACACAACATTATGAGTAATGTGAAATCTGAGACAACATATGGATGGATGTGCCACAAGCTCAGAGCTTAAATCCCATGAATAAAGAAATTCCATGTTTATAAAATATCTTAAAGTGCCCAGTCTTAGAAAGTTGCAGAGGAAAACTTTTCTCTTCTGTAAAATCACCTTTTATTTAGCCCTTAATAACAGCATTTTTATTATTTCTGTACCTGTGTTTAATCGTAAAAAAATTCCTGTTGTTTATACCAAAAGACATTGCAAGCATCTTAAATCCAGTAGAAATGTCATCTAATCTTCATTTTTGACAACAGCTTTGTTGGAAATGTTTTTCCATATCTCAACTACGAATAACTAAAATTACTTTACATTGCTTACTGCTAAAGACTTGGCCTATTCGGGACACAATATTATTTTTATTAGGATAACTCTGGTTTACATCTTTGATAGAAAAATGTATTGTAACTGATTATGTGATGTTTGGAGCCCATATTTACTAATGAGGTAATACATAAATACTTGTGTCAGCCTTCCCTTGTGTACTTGTGTGTTACAGAATATGCAAGCCCTGAGAAGACAACTTTCAATGTCCATGGATAGAGTAAATATTCTGCACATCATCACCATCCTGTGGCAGACACTGTGCTCATTCTCAGCCCTAGCAAAACACTACTCTGTGGCTGCAATACTGCATCTGAAGAAGCAGCTACTTACAGTACATTGATATGACCGCAACACTTTGATAATACACACAGGAAATTGTCTTTATTATTACATTTTTTACATTTTATTTATAGGGCACCACAAGTGTTTGCAGCACCGTACAATAATCGCTTAAGAGCACAACTATCTGAATCAGGTTTTTCTCGTACAGATCAATGATTCTGATAAACAAAATAAAAGATCCTCTTATCGAGTGAACAAAACGTTTCATCATGCTGTTGACTTAATCAGTGACAAAAAGGCTACATCAGTTGTATAGGATGACCACACAATATTTTTATATGGAATGGGATTCCTCAGAAGGATATGGTGGTCCTACACACAATAGTAATTTGGATAATATTGGTAAGTGGGACTGGTAACAGTTTGAGAGATGTCCGACCTTCAGTAGATCTTCAAAGTTTAAAGGGGATTATATTGTTCAGATTGGTGAAGCTGGGCGCTAAGAGGTTCCTCAGCAATCAGCAATAATATAGAGGTCCAGTGAGGAAGGTGTGCACACTTCAACTCCTAAGGCAGTATTGCATTGTGTGGTCATCCTATACAACTGTTGTACCCTTTTCAATTTCATTATCATTTATTGGCTCAGTATATTACTGTATATACCGGTCACTCTAAAGTTATAAACATAAAATCCTTTTTTTCCTTAGTCCATTTGTTGTCCTGGTTGCAGAAGAAAGGCTTGGAGTATTATATACATATTCACATTTGCTATCAAATTGCTGATCATAATAATATTTTAACAGTTATAAAGGAGAATTTGCATTAGCTAGAAAACAGCGGGTTTCTATATGGGACAGAAGTTGATTTGTTTTTATCGGGGGAAATGTTGCATTTATATTTTATTGTCTAAAATGTGGTTGTTTATTATGCTGGTGGGTGAGATACCCCCTGCTCAGATACTGCACATTAATTACAGTACATATGTCACTACTTACAGTACACAGACATGTAAGATTCTGTATGCACAGTATACAAATTATACTCATTGCACAAAGTTATGCTAAAATGACTACAGCCATTCAAATATAGTAATTACAGTACGTATGCATTATTTACTGTAGATCATTACTTAATTATCGCTCTAAATTTACTATATACATCACACACATAGTAATTGCATATGTAACATCTAAGCACTTCATTTGTTAAGGTCCCCATACACTGCGATTTTGGATCGATTCCACGCGATTTCAGCATTTGTGCCGATAAATTGCTTGAAATCGGCCCAAAATATGTGTTTGACATTTGGTCCGATCAGATGGTCAGACGTGCAGCATGTACGATCACGTCCGACCTCCTGCAGCGGGCGGGCAGCGACAGCTCTTAAATGAGTGGCCGACGGGTGCAGCGGAGGGGGCCCGTGACAAACCAGTCCAGCCACGGCGGTGATTAGAAGAGTGGGGCAGGCGGCAGATTGGGTCCAACTTGTCCTTAGTTGGCCTAATGTATGGGGGGCCATTAAACTGTAGCATAATAAAGGTTGGGTCACAAACATAAGGGACACTATCTGTAACCTCAGCAACAATGAATAACTATTATCTTATACTAAAATATAACTGATTATGTGTAAAAGTACTCTAAATTCCCTTATGAATTTATAAATACAGGGTAAGGCTATACCTAAGAAATCAGCTAGTAATTTAAGATATTGTAGATAATCAAATTGAAAATATTATACAAAAATCAGAATTCTGTGCAACAGAGAGGGCCATACAGTATAAGCAAATATAATTTAACATTAATTTAAATATTTTGTAGTTGGTCGTGGGTTTTTATTAACATTCATAATGAATTTGTTAACGTTCATTAGAAAATAGCAATTCATGCTAACATCTGCACTGTTCACATACATTAAAAGCATCATTAGTTGTTGGCAATAAACATGTTCTCAAGAGAACAGTCATTGTTAAATAGATACAGAATTTCTACAAAGGAGGCATTATTTGAACACTTGCTACAAAGTTTGGGAGAATATAGGTTGTGTCATGCCAATTAGCTGTTATTATTCTGAGATCTTAAGCAGTAGTTTTATAATAGAATAGCATAATTTCCCACAATATAATTATTAAAAAGATACCTCTTAAATATTACTATGTACATGGTTTTTGTTTTGAAACATTAACCATTTAAGAAATAAAACATCATTAATGTAACTTAAATGTTTCTTTTGGGACAAATAAATACCTACTTTGAAAGTAACATCTATCAAATGGGCTTATTCTTTTTTCCAAATTAAAAAATGGTACTTTTTCAGTTTCACGGCCGTAGCATGGCTGCGTACCAAAAAAAACTAATAATACCTCCATTTGCAAATAGCTAAGTAGTTGATTGTCATTTTACATTATGTGAATTTTATATACAGCTAAATTGCAGGCAAAATCAATAGAGAATTTGTAATGGGAATCAAGTTGTTAATATTTATATGGGTGGTTATAGCAACGACCTTTGGGATTCTGACAGTCATTAGTCTGATGCCGGAATGGTATCTGGACTCATGATAGATTGACTCTAGGTAGACAGTCATAAGGTCGATCACTATTGGTCGACAGTCAAAACGTCCATAAGTTCCAAAGGCCGATAGTCAAAAGGTTGAGAGGGTCTAAAGTTCAACAGTCAAAAGATTCTAATGGTCCAAAGGTCGACACGGTCCAAAAGTCGGCAGCCAAAATGTTGGCATGGTCAAAATGTCGGTATGGAAAAAAGATTGTCATGGAACAGGTCGACATGCAGTTTTTTACAAAATTTTCAGTCGACAAGAAAAAACAGTGACTAATAGTCACACAAAAGCGCTGGTATGACTCTGGTGGTGGTTTATTAATATACTGTACTTTGGGTAAGCTGTAGCCCCCTATCAGAGGAATGGTGTAACTCTGTACTTGGGACAAAACTATGGGGTGGTGTTCAGCTATGAGCCAACATCGCTGGGTGGCGCTGCTTCACTCAAAGAATATACCAAACAATAAGGTAAAAAGTATTATCACTTTAATAATAAAAAAATATATAATACATATTACATATACTGTACATAGTGCACTTGTTAAATATAGACACACAAGACATACAACACTTAACACATATGACAAGGCTGAGTTAGATAATGTTCTGATATATACAGTACTGAGGCTTATGTGGTTATTGCTGCTTATTGCTTAGTCAATAGCAGAGGCATTAATATCAATAGTTACCAGTCCCATTCGTTTATAATGCAGAGCTCCTTAGTGGATAAATAGTGGACCTGTTTCATTTATCAGAGCATGTGATCATTTTCCTCCTTGAGGCAGAGTCGACCCTTAGCAAGGGGACAAGCTCCAGGTGCTAGTGTCCATATTATTTATAGCATGTACTGTATGGCTCTTGTGAAGGGACCGTTTCCTGATATAAGAATAAAAGTAACTGGACTGGCAATAACCGTGCTGTATAGGGCTCCAAAACGTGTTTCTCCGCCTTAAAGTTACTCTGCGGCTTCCTCAGCTGGATCAGTAAGTGCACGTAATATGTATTAATTTTATATTTTTTTATTATTTAAGTGATAATACTTTTTACCTTATTGTTTGGTATGTTCTTTAAGTGAAGCAGCGCCACCCAGCGGTGTTGGCTTATAGCAGAACACCACCCAGTGTTTTTTTCAGCTGACAGGCTGTATTTCATACCCTACAATCCACTACAGCGTGGAGGGATAATATATTAGTGTGCCAAGTGCAGCGAGGCACCGAGCCCGAAGCATGGTGGGTGTATCTTTTGACCTTGTCGACCTTTTGGCTATTGACTTTTTGGCCTTTTCGACCTTTTCACTGTCAATCCTTTGACCCTGTCGACCTTTTGACTGTTGACCTTTGGACCCTGTCAACCTTTTCACTCTCGACTTTTGGACCCTGTCGACCTTTTGACTGGAAGGAAAACTTTACTTACGCGACTCATTAAAAAAAAATTCTGCTAAATGAAAACCTGATACAATGACAGAAAAAAAGTTAAATATTAAAGTCATGTGTGGATTTCCTGAACTGAGCAGTTTGCAAAATTGGAGTTATAAAATATATAATGTGTTCCAGGATCCGGCACTCCCAATAAACAAATAGTGGCCCTGGTGCCTTTCAATAGAACTTAGATAGAGGCAGCACTCAAAGAAATGGGGACTTGGTACACTGGAAATAATGCTGAGACCACAGCTAGCTCAAGTGCTAACAGTTTCTGAAGTAAGACAGATACAGCACTTACCTATAAAGACTTCCCAAACCCTGTGCTTACACAAACACACAGCAGGTCCAGATACTTGTGGGAGCAGCAGGTCCCAAAAGTATCTGTGTACGTCTTGACAAAGGGCACTGCGATGCCCAAAACGTTGACTTATCTTCTGTGATTGATGTTGGACTAAAGTTTACCTTTTTATCTATATCTACTAAAAGCCTGGTGAGTGCTCTCTAAAAAACTTCCAAAGACTGTGTATGGCTTCCCATGAAGGTGGATCAGGAGCCTGAGAATTTATGCACCCCAGCAGATGGTGAATTTTGGTGTGTGTGCCGTCCTAACAGAACTATATATATTTATACATAGTTATATTATATTTATACATTTCTTTAAACCCTCATAAAAACATTGACCAGCACTCAGGTTAAGTTGCAAAAAGGTGAATTATATCGAAGATACTGCATGGTGTCAATCAAATACAACAAGGCTGGCCCAACAGCCATTTCAACAGGAGTCCTTACAGTTTTCATTGTTTCATTATACATAGTGCTGAAGTCATGGGTTTGATTCCCACCATGGCCATAACTGTGAGGAGTTTGTATATTCTCCCCATGCTTGCGTGGGTTTTTTCAAGGTACTCCGCATTCCTCCCACAATCCAAAAATATACTAGTAGGTTAATTGGCTTCCAACAAAATGAACCCAAGAGTGAATGTTTGTGAATGTACATGTGGTCGGAAATATAAGTTAGTAAAATTATATCTCACACTTTTGTTGGATTTTTTAATATGTCACTACTCCGGAGGCTTATGGTTGAGTTTTTCCCTCTGCTTTTACTTTCTTAGCCTGGAGCACCCTCTACCACCAGTAATCACATAACAGAGCAATGTGCCTGCCACTGAACCTAGAAGTGGCAATACACCGCTGCTCAGAGTGATATCTAACACCACGGGACCCGGAAGGGGCAAAAACGCTAATTCACTTGGTGCACAGGACTTCGGCTACATCTACACAACCAGGGGTATGTGTGCACACTATATATTTTAGGTAAGTGAGCACTTTACGTTCACTCTACTGTTTACCAACACTTTTCCTTTGGCAGCTCATATCCTGAAGAAATGGCCATGGTGGCCATACAACGTTGATATCTGGCGCAATATGTATGTATGCTGATTTGATTCGATTCACCTTTATACTAAAGCCGTGGAGTGCCGTCTGATTTGTATATTTATAGAATTGTGGAATCCAGCACTCTGGATAATTATGCAATAATTGGGGTATCTTCCTAATAGTAGGATATAGAGGAGATGTTCATTTTGCAATGAAGGCAGGAAGGGGCATTTACCAAGTGGAATTAAGGGTGAGATTTAATAGGATGAGAGATTCAGAAAGTGAGAGATTTGGTGAGAAATCTCCAGTTTTTTTTAAAGAGGCAATCATTTACATTTCAAAATCAAACTGGTTTAGCAGTGTAAATGATTGCCGCTTTAAAAAAACTGGAGATTTCTTACCAAATCTCTCACTTTCTGAATCTCTCCTCCTATTAAATCTCACCCTAAGTGTCATTCAAATTATACGTGCATAAGAACCTGATGCACGTAAAAATTTGAATAACACTTCATCCCACTTAGTGAGTGCTGCCTCCTGTCTTCATTACAAAGATAAATAGATAGATTTACTGTATTTATACATATATAATAGCCATAGCCTTGCACTATGACACAAAAAGAACCAGATGCTGGAGTGCCATTCAGGAATATTGCTATAAAACTATACTTCAAATACAAATTCAAAGAAATCCTCCAAGAGGGAAATAAATAGACCCCCCCCCCCCCATTTTAGATTCCATTGTCTGCAGTTTCTGTCAACCGCAACTATGTTAAATAAATGTTGAATTTTGTTGCAACTATATGGAAGCCTGGTGAGTGCCATTTATTTTGGGATTCCTTTCATTTTGTACATATATAGATATGATTACTAAAAAATGACTGCTGTTTTTGAACCCTTGGGCAGCTGGCTGTACAGTGTGGATTTGGAGGTGTGAGCTGAGCCTTCTGAGAGGGCACCATGGTACTACTTACCTTATGGAAGAAATATATATCTTGACATGTGTGGGTGGTGCACATCTTTGTAAAGTGAGAGGCAGATCATAAAGACACAACCACTGATCATCCAACCAATAATATCCAATTAATAAAGTCTCCTGAATATTCTGAATAAGTAAGATAGTGTGAGATGCAGAAGTTGTAGAACATTTCCGATACTCCCTATAGCTCCCAATCCGATTCCAGCCAAGAAAGAAAAAAAAATTTTGGGCCTGATGCATTAAACTACAAAAAGCAATAAAATGGAGAGTGATAAACAAGCAATCAATTAGCTCCTGTCTGACATTTTTCAAACACAATCTGTGTCAGGGCAGTTAGGAGCAGATTGGAGGCTGTTTGTCAATTTTATCACTTTTTGAAGCTTAGAACATCTGGCTTTTTAAGAGAAAAATTTACTAAAGTGGGGCTTGTGTGAGAGTTAGATGCAATAGCATGCACGAAGGGGGCGCTGTTGGCAAAACTTGTTAATTATCTGTTTTAACTACTTTCTTTTGTAGTTTCCCTATTGAAGCCATCATCGCCTGTCCCATCCCTTCTGTAGCTAATACCTATAAAACATTCATAAACTTAACTTGAGAACTCCTTTTTTTAGTCAGTCACACTGTCCATTAGTCCTGGTTCCAATGGCCAGAGATAATTGGACGGAAACAGTGCTACTCGTAATAGACCCAGTAATCAACAGATCATTTTTTTCCTGTTTTTCTATTTCATTTTGTAGTATACTGTATTGTAAACCACGCACACAATTTAGGTGACTCTTGGGGTGAATGAAAGACATTTCTGCTAGAAAACATTTTAGTTTCCTGCTTGTCATATATTTAAGAATATTTTTTATGTTTTTTTTGCCAATTTAATTGTCCTGTAGGTAATGCTATATTTAACTATTATAAAATGTTCTAAAACATTTTCACTAAAGTGGTTTAGAAAATAGTAATTGCTGAAAGCACATGAAGGTTCTGAGGATATCGTAACAATGATTAATATCAGTGTGACAAAAATATGCTAACGCTTTACCAGAAATTATGGTCATGAGCTGTATATTTACAATATATTCTAGAAACTTTTGATAGATAACACACTTCACTAATGACATTACTTATAGGTTGTTATAGATGAGGAGCAATGCAATTAGTGAACAACTGCCAAAATCCACAAATACAGTTATCAAAATTGAAAATAACTGAAGCAATGCTAAAAGCTCATTAAAAATAATATATATGTGTACCCAATCAATTAATGGATGAATCAACATAAATTGATGCTCATCTACTTTGACAAATACTTGACAATCAAAATGCATCAGCTGGATTTGTGTATTCACAGTAATGACAGTTTTCAGAGGCTTTATTGCAACCAATACTTTGGAGAATGTATAAGCGATGGTCCAGAACCTGCAGTCTCTCTCTTAATGCTACTATAATTTGTGTATTTTGGAATGCAGATATACAGTACTATTTTGTTATCTGCTCTCCACTTTTTGTTGTATAAGTATAATTTTAAGATTTTATTTTAATCTGGATTATACTATGGTGTGGTGATATTGTATTGAAGAGACACCTGCCTTACATAAGGCAAAACCTCTGATATTAAAAATGTTTTACAAAAATGTTTTCGTAGTATAACATATACATTAAACCTTCATCCGTAATGACTGGAGTTTTTGTAGTTGTTGGAACAAACCTTAATAGAACATTTTATAGTATATTTTTTCTGGTATTTTATAGTTTTATTAAGTCAATAGAAGGGCAGACATTGAGCGAGAGAGAGGGATAGATAGGGTGGATGCTATAGGTGTGCGAAAGAGGGTAGGGCACTGAGGAAGATAATGGAGGCCATTGAGGGAGAGGGGGACACTGAGGGAGAGAGGATTGAAAGCTGAGGGAGAGGGACACTGAGTGAGAGAGAGGGATTCTAAGGGAGAAAATGAAGGATGCTGAGGAAGAGTGGGTTACTAGCAGAAAAAGAGGTGACATTAAAGGAGAGAAGAGCAGAACAGACTGGGAGAAAAATTCGAAGGGAGAATGCTAAGGGAGAGAGCATGTTGTGATAAGAGTTGGGATGCTTGGAGTAGGAGAAGGATACTGGAAAGAGAAAGGCAGGGGATGAGGGACACAGGGATAGAGTGAGGGCACTGAGGGAGGACACAAATGGAGAGAGGGGATCTTAAGTTAGAGAGGGAGGAGATTTTGGAATAGTGAAGGGGGACAATGAGGTAGAGAAGATAGGATGCTAAAGGAGATAGTGTGGTAAAAAAATAGAGGAGGGACTGGGAATGATTATGGGAAAAGTGAGAATCCTAAAGGAGAGAAGACAAGAGCATTTAGAGAGAGAGAGAATGGAATGCTGAGATAATGTGATTCTGAATGTTAGAATTAGCAGTAATGGAGAGAGAACATGCTGAGGAAGACAATGAGGGATAAGTAGTATTACTATGATGCATTAACTTATTTGACATCAAAGTCAATGAGGAGGCAAGATGTCTCCAGAACAGAGGCAGCAAGCTACCAGCACAGGGGCAGGAGATAACCAGAGAGGGGGTCCAGGAATGAAGGCAGAAGGTTGCCAGAGCAAAACAGTTAGTCCTGAAGTGAAAACGAAGAGGAGGTTATAAACAAAGAAGAGATAAGTGCTGTGTACAAAATACAGTGTAGTACAAGATTGGAAGGTGATCTAGACAGGTTGCTGTGCAGTGGGGGAGAAAGGTAAATGATGCTGGTGTTTGTGCAATGGGTAAAGGTGATTGGGAGCAGCAGCTAGGTTGTCTGGAAAATGTGAACTGTTGGTAGCTCTCGAGGACTAGGGTTGGCTACCACTGGACTATCCATATTAATATTCCACTTGAACCAGCTCCCTCATCAACATCTTCTTGGATCCCCCTACTACTGGACTGCTCTATCAAGGCACACCAAAACCAGCTAAATCTTTGGAGACCCACCTGTATATCCACAGGATACATGATACAAACATCCTCTGGAAAAAGCCTTGGGACTTCAGCAGGTATATGGACACCCACATTACCAATCATATGGATTACAAAATGGGAGACCAAGTTAAATCAATCTAAAAGGGATCTTTAATAGGAACAAGTGGTAACCATCAACTATTCCTCTGTCCTCAGCAATAATTTTATTTGTGCATATTTTAATTGTCGTGAGTATATACTGTTTAATAATAAATCTTTATTTATTTTAATGTGATACCCAATTGATCAATGTGTGTTAATTGATAGGTAAAGCGCTCCACCATCTTCTTCCTTTTTCTTTGTGAAAAGGTGATTTTGACTGTCCCAGTGTGGTGGCATAAAAAATAATTAGCGCTGGCTGCTGTGTTGGGGAAAATAGTAATTGGGAATAACTGCTTTGTGGTCTAGAGGAGACAAAGGCAATTTGTGACCATCTAACAAAACTTGGGCATGTCTCCTAATTTTGATTTCCTGGCTGGTGAAAACACTAGCCATTCTGCGTAACCTGAGGGTTACTCATTTGGCTAATAAGCTTGCAGATGATCTGATGCTGCATATCCGTACACAGAAGAGGATCACAGAAGCACGCAGGTGGTGTCTATTTACTCATGACACATTTTTAAGCATTATACCCCTTTCACACCAGCTTAAATTCCCGGGTTGGGCCTGGGAACAACCTGCAACTAGCCATGGTGTGAAAGGTTCCTGGGCCAAATCCCCTGGAACAATTTGCCAGAATTTCAACCCTGCTAGTTAGCAGGGTTGCTCCCGGACAATTCCCAGGTTACTGGCTGGGGTTAAAGGATCTTAACCGGCAGCCCGGCTTTATGGGCTGAAAGAGAGTGCTGTTGCGTCACTGCCTGGGGACAGAGGCTTGACTGCTGCCTGGGGACCCCCTCCTACTGCAGCCCGCCACTGGGGAAAGCTGCCAGGTCACTGCCTGCCTGGGAATGCCGGGTCACTGCCGGCTTGCTGTGTTCACTCCCTCCTGCCACTGAGGGAAGACACCGGGTCACTGTTTGCCTGGGACGGAGCTGCTGTGTGCCCCCTTTCCGCATTTGCCTTCAGGTTATGTAACATGGATGGGGGGTTCTCTCCCCCTCACATCAGAAAATGCAGGCACTAGGCTGGTGTGAAAGGGGCCAACCCCCCGGGAATGTCCCTGCATGATCCAGGGACCATATTCCCAGGTAAGTCCCTGCATTTTCTGGTGTAAAAGGGGTATAAGTATATGTAAAGACCTATGTCCAAGGCAACTGTATACACTGTTTTGACCTCTGAATTAGGATTTTTGCATCACTGTTATGTTACTTCAAGGAGTACATTGAATTGATGAATTTAATACATTTAACCTGTAATACATTAATGTGTATGCTTTACCATTGCGTTCGCCGCAGGAGCTCATATTCGCCGGTCAGGGGCAGCGAGCCCCTGACTCGTTGAATACCGGTGCCGGCGAGGCTCCGGAACGTGGAGAATGTGCAGCGAATCCTAAACAGGATTCGCTGCACCTTGCCGGTATTCACATTGAATACCGCCTTAAGTCTCTCTGCTCATGGTACACCTTCCCCACATGTAGTGCAGCATGGGTTTGCTGAGTTGCTTGCTTTTTTTGCTTTGCTTGCTAATCAGAATCAGGTTCAATCTCCTTATTCTCCCCAACTGCTTTCTCTCCATTGTGTGCTCCCAGGGATAGTGTGAAAAGTTAGCATGTACATGTAGCTGTGCTTACTTGCAGAAACTAACTTCAATATTTGTATTTACATATTTATATCAAGTACAGAAGATACATATGCTTACAGGTAGCTTTGTGCCTATGCAAGCTGTGAGACCACTTACAGAGTTGTGCTTTTCTGATTTTTAGAAAATACTGATTATATTCTGATGCTAATCGAATACGTACATGGCTGATATGAGCTTATAGAGTTTATGATGGGCTGCTATTCCAAAAGAAGAAGAGGCCTTGGATAGTAGTCATATATTCAGAGTAGCAATCTCTAAACTTGTTATATAATAACATATTTATTTAGAAATGTGGCTGCAAAAATGTTGACTTTTCTATATACATTCTAAATACATCCACCAAATTATGTTACGCAGATAATTTTCATTGGACTTTTTTCAGTTTGTCCACTCACACTTGTGTTTGTAGTTCAGTATGAGCCATTTTAATAATGTATCCTTAAGTTAGTTTGCTAATATATCATAAATGTACCATACAACATAAAAATGTGCACGTATCATTTTTAACAAATATTCGGTACTTGTGTATTATAACGGCGCCCATCGAATCGCATACCACTAAATAGGGTATGCGATGCGATTTTCGTGTGAAAAAGCCAAAATGTACAATTAAATATCGCATCGCATGCCAGCAAATGGCATGTAATGTGATAACATGCGATTTTTAATTGTACAAGCACCCTGATGGGTGCATACAATGTTAAATACCCCCAGAATGTTAAATGCCCCCCCATTGTCAACGCGACCCCCACTATCAAGGACAACCTGAAACGTGGCGAGCGCAGCGAGCCCTTGAGGGGTGGCGGTATGCGTCCTCCGACCTTTTCATACCCCCACTATCCACGTCGGCGTGGAGTTGATTCTAGATAGTGTGGCGAGCGTATCCGAGTGTATCCGATGTGGATAGTGGGGGTATCAAAAGGTCAGAGGACGCGTACCGCCGCCGCTCGCCACACTTAGGGTTGCCATTGATAGTGGGGGTGGCGTTGACAATGGGGGTGCATTTAACATTGTAAGCACCCATCAGGGTGCTTGTACAATTAAAAGTCGCATTGCATGCATCGCATGTCGCTATATTGCATGCAATGCATGCGATGTACTATGATCAACATCAGCAAGTACCAAATATTCTGCTACAAGATGTTTACCATTATAATAATTTATATTGCACCATGACCAAGTATACTATAACAATATATTGCAACTAAAATATTCAGATTAATACAATGAGGAATTGAATAAATCATACAATTTATAACTGAACTGTTTGTATTTTAACAAATATTTTTTACCCAAGGATATATCAAGTAATGAAGAAAGTAAATGACCTTGAATTTTTGCAAATGCTATATCTTTTGAATGTAGGGCATTTTACTCCTCTGCTTTATTAATGGATAGTGTGACCTTTTCATACTCTAAACTTGAGTGGCTGTAGGCAGAGGATTTAATTTTACACAAATCTCATTTAGCAATTTGTAATTAGTAGGCCACCATGTAATGACTCAATTTATGCATGCACAAATGATGAAGCAGAACAATTGCTTTTTGGTGAGCTAAGAGACAATTATCCAAGGTTTCAACTACAATCACTCTGTATATATGCATTTTCTAAGTTTAAATATATGCAACATTACTTTTGCTTCATTTGAACTCTATAACACCTAAAGACCAGAATAATAGAATATTATTACTTAATATTTATGTAAAATTATACCAAATCATGCATTAAACAATATTTTTTATAAACACTGAGAGCTTTCAGTGCTGCAAGTTTCTGGGAACAACCTGGCAAACAATCACACAAAGTAAATGTAAAAGGTCAAATATTGAGAAAAGACTGGAAATGAACAGTTCATTTTCTATATTTTCCTTTATAATCAACTTATACGTACGTATAAATATTATTTTAAAGAAACAGATATGGAGCTATTAGTATATAAATTGTAATTTGCTCCAAACATAAAATTAATATTTTATATTATATTATTTTAATATAATATAAAGACTGTTCCCTGGTCAAAGTGACAATCAAATGTGATTTCTCTATTGGATTTGGTCTTTTGCAGCTATTTTGTGACTCAGAACTACCATCTGTATAATATATATATATATATATATATATATATATATATATATATATATATCTATATCTATATATAGATATAGATATATATATATATAGATATATATATATAATGCTTGCAGAGAGAAACGCACACCAATCCTTAAGCTGTCGAGTGCCAGGTCAAAAACAATAATATATTCATATATCACTGTACCCAGCAGAGCATCAATGATAGGACCGGCACCTCAATTGAATGAAAAAATATTGCAAGTTTATTTCATGGATAAAAGGCCATATTACCTCCTCCACGGGCAGCACGCATATAGGCAGACATATAAGCAGACCTGTTACATGGACATGGACCAATCAATGCAGCTTTAAATGGCCGTGGAGATGATTCACCCTCAAAAGGGTGAATCATCTCCACGGCCATTTAAAGCTGCATTGATTGGTCCATGTCCATGTAACAGGTCTGCTTATATGTCTGCCTATATGCGTGCTGCCCGTGGAGGAGGTAATATGGCCTTTTATCCATGAAATAAACTTGCAATATTTTTTCATTCAATTGAGGTGCCGGTCCTATCATTGATGCTCTGCTGGGTACAGTGATATATGGATATATATATATATATATATATATCTATATCTATATCTATATGTATATAGAAACCAATGTGGTCCAGCACAGCCACTTGACACAATGTTGCTCGGCGGGTGCCCACACGTTGCCACAGCATAGATACAGACCAAGAAAGAATGCAGCACTCCAGCCTTTCGATATGTAAACTTTTAAGTGAAACAGCACAAGATATAGCAACGTTTCAACACATCAGGAGCCTGATGACGGCACTGATGTGTTGAAACGTTGCTATATCTTGTGCTGTTTCACTTAAAAATTACATATCGAAAGGCTGGAGTGCTGCATTCTTTCTTGGTCTATATATATATATATATATAGAGACAGCACTTACCCAACCTTGCAGAAGGGAAGAAGACAGACCAGCACTCGTTTTAAAGAAGTATTTGTATTAAAGAGTATTCACAGCATGGCAAACATCTTTACAAACATCAGACAGATGTTTGCCATGCTGTGAATACTCTTTAATACAAATACTTCTTTAAAACGAGTGCTGGTCTGTCTTCCCTTCTGCAAGGTTGGGTAAGTGCTGTCTCTATCATTTGCTGTGTCTGGACCCTGCACCACCGTTGCCATACGACTTTTGAGTGCCGTTTTGAAAACCTTGTTGTTATATATATATATATATATATATATATATATATATAGTATATATTAACATATAAAATATATGCGCCAGAAGATGGCTTCAGTGTCACATTGTGATACTGGGAATATTATCACAGAGATCTAACTGATTAATAAGAAAGTCTGCTTCTTATAGAGCGTACATGGCTCTCCCCAAAGATCCCCAAGTATTAAAACATGTTTTAAAGTTGGAATTGTTTTGTTTCTGTAATTGCATCAAAGTAATAAAATATTCATGCTCCAGTATTCATTCATATTTCTAATTGTTTTTATTATTTCATAATGTTCCTCAAATAGAAAGTCATTTGTTTCAATTTAAATATAAAAAAAAATGTCTTAGCGCTAATAGAAATATCTCTTAATTTATATTAGGACACTAATCAACATATGCAGTATGTGCAAAAATTTATAATAAAAAAATTAGGAATATAGCAACTATTTCCAAATATTGCATTAGTGAAAAATCCAATCTACTGTAACTACAAGACAAAAGCAACATGAAGTGAATAAGAAAGCAGCCAGATGTTCCAGAGGAATCCTGGCTGCTCATAGAAGTGTATTTTACTCATTTTATGTTGAATTTTGACTTTGCACCTAATGTTATATTACTAATGCAGTATTTTTTAAAGTATTAATGTCTTATATACAGACAAGACACTGTTCATCTTATCCGCATCTGCTAGTATTCGGGTCTGGTTTGTTGAGACAAGAAAACTCATAAGTGTGCTTGTGTGCCCACCTGAATAGCATGGTGCACATGCACCTGTGAATGTGTTGCCTGTGAATGTGAATAATCACACCTGCAATGCGTATGCATGTGGCACAGGAAAACGGTAACATGAACAGTGTCATATCCACATTATCAATTTACTTTCTGTAAATAGTGAAAACATGTGTAATTTAAATATTTAATTTGACCATAACAAAAATATATTTGTACTAGATTTTATATATAAATAAATGTTATTTGAACCTGTTCTCACTGGTCCCAATTTGGCCCTGTCCCAAATGTGTGGGTCTGCTCATCCGAGCGCCTTCTGCAAATTTTACAATCACTGGGTGTTTGTTACCTGATAGACAGGCAGGTGGCATTCCAGGGTGCGTACCCAGCAATTCAATGGCATGCCCAAAAAAATGGTGGGTACTCCCATAGAATCACTGGGCAGGCCCATCGGATAGCAGGCGAATGGCATCACATGACATTAGCACCCATCCCCAATTCATTAGAAAGTGTTCATCTAAAATGTAAGTCCTGGTTGGAGTGGATAGCAGTGTGTACAAAGCATACATCCTTAAAGTGTTAAATAGTCAGCAAAGCAGGCAGTCTGGCACAGTATATAAAGCCTCCTAAGTTTGCCCTAAAAGGGGAAGTGCAGGGCAATATGGAGGAATTACTAAAAAAGTTTGCTAAAATGGCTGCTGCACAACAAACCCAGATGCAGATGTTGCGTGAGGGGCAACAAGCCCAGGTCCGAATGTTACATGCAGGGCAACAGGATCTGGCTGCTAAACAACAAGCTAAATTCCAGATGTTACTTGCAGGGCAAGAGGATCTGGCTGCTAACAGCAAACTCAGATTCAAATGTTGTATGAAGAGCTAAAGGCAATGAAAAAAAGTGAGCCATAGCGGGAGAAGCGACAGAAGCTCACCCAAGCTGATAACATAGAGGCATTCCTTTGCTAATATGAGTACACAGCCATGCATTTGGGATGGCCTGCAGAAGAAAGGTCTGACAGCTACCTGATTAACAACAGAGGCACAGCGTGCATATGTGGATATGACTGCAGCGGAAGTCCGCTCCTATCCTGGCCTAAAAAAGGCAATACTGGACAAGATTTGAGTGATGGGGCCCAGCAAAGCCCGAAGAATTTCCAGAATTCAATGGTTGCAGCATGATAAAAATTCTGCAGTTCAATTTGTAGAGATAGTTGCACTGAACCAGGCAATGCGGGTGTTAGATCACTCAGTGCAGCAATGGACCCTTCAGACAGATTCTCAGACATTTGAGGAGCTGACAGTGGTCATTGAGTGTCACTTGACTCTGGGAAAGCTGAATAAAACCAGGTCAGGATTTGTGTCAGTACCAAAGCCCAGAACTTAGGTCCCAGTGGTTAAACCAAAGGCACTGCATCCCATGGTGTGCTTCAAATGTGGTGAGCCTGGTCATGTGTGGTGGGGACTGCCAAAAACAGGGAGAGCCTATGGATTGTACTTCAGGCAAAGCAGCTTGGCTGATTGTCAGCATGGCTGCTGCAGGGATATCCTAAGCGGAGTCCACCCTGTTCCGGGTACTGGTGCAGTTAAAAGGCCAGGAGATCTGGGCACTGGTGGATACTGGTAGTTAGCTCATCATTGTCACCTCCAACATGGTTCGTCCAGGAGCTAACAAGGTCCTGCCACCTGTCTGGGTGTTGTTTATCCATGGTGATGTTGACAAGTGTCCATGTGTGTACTTACCCCTGACTATACATGACTGACCATTAAAGACAGTAGCTGCGATGACCTCCAGACCACCTTAGCCATTAATTATGGGCCATGACTTTCCATTGATGCAGGAGCTGGTTACCTGGCACCGTCTGCCACCGAGGCAACTCAGGGCTCAGAGACTACCTGGGCTTGGCATCTGGGAAAGCTACCAAAGATACTGAAGCACCCCAGGAGACCTGAAGGCCAATGGAACCCTGTTTTTGAGAAGATATTATTACATGACTTTGGGCGAGACCAACGTGAGGATACTGTAGCAATCTGGTTCATGCCTTTAAGACTGTTAAAGTGGTAATTGGTTGGGTGATTGCTGATTTACAATAAGAGGGTGTGCCATATTTTGGGCTAAAGAATAGAGACATAGAAACATAGAATTTGATGGCAGATAAGAACCACTTGGCCCATCTTGTCTGCCTCTTTTTTAAACATGTAATAAAACCATACTTGATCCTTATTTTTTTTGTAAGGATATCAATATGCCTATCCCAAGCCTGTTTACATTTTTCTATGGTATTTGCCTCTACCACCTCTGATGGGAGGCTATTCCACTTATATACTACTCTTTCTGTGAAGTAATTCTTCCTCTAATTTCCGCTGAATCTTCCTCCCTCTATTTTCAGGAAATGTCCTCGTGTTCTGTTGCTCCTCTTCCTGTGAAGAATGTCTCTCACCTGTACCTTGTTGAAACTTTTGATATATTTGAACGTTTCTGTCATGTCCCCAGGGCCGATGCTAGGCACCGGAGCACCCCAGGTGGGAGGGGTGCCCCAGCGCTCAACTGCTGGGGGGGTGTGCGTGACGTGTCCGCCCGGCCGCCGGGGGGGGGGGGGTGTTTTTCACACAGTGTGTCTGCCCGGCCGTGGGGGGACGGGGGTGGTGTCCCCACGGTGTGGCTACCCGGCAACCGGGGGGCAGGGGGTGCGTGCAGTGTGTCTGCCGGGCAGGGCGGAAGGTGTGTCTGCGATGTGGCTACCCGGCTGCTGGGGGGGGGAAGGGGTGCGCGATGTGGCCGCTGTGCTGCCGGGGGGGAGAGGGAGGGAGTGTTCACTTACCGAACACCTGCTCCTGCTCCTTCCTCCGGCTCTCTGTCCTGCTCCTCTGCTGATGCGGTGGTAGAGCTTTCCAGCTCACTACTGCCCTCCAGTGGCCGGCGCCCTAGGCAAATGCCTAGACCTGCCTAGTGGTGGTGCCGGCCCTGCATGTCCCCCTTTCCCTTCTATGCTTTCAAGTATACATATTAAGATCTTTTAGTCTTTCTTGGTACGTTTTGTGATGTAAGCAATGCACCATTTTAGATGCCCTTCTTTGTACAGTCTCTAATGTATTTAAATCCTTCTGGAGATATAGACTCCAGTACTGAACACAGTACTCTAGATGAGGTCGTACCAATGACCTATACAGTGGCATTATAACTCCTTTCTTTCTACTGTTGATACCTCTCCCTATTAAACCAAGCATCTGACTTGCCTTCTTCATTGCTTTGTTACATTGCCTACCTGACTTTAAGTCCCCTGACTTCATGACACCTAGATCACCATCTTCCTCAGTAGTTTCCATTATAGTGCCATTTATGCTATATTTAGTCTTTGGATTTGTGAAACCTACTGTAAGTGCATGATTTTGACATTTTTGGCATTAAACTGTAGTTACCACACTATTGATCTGTTATATCGTGTTACTACTTTACAGGGGAGAATAGTGGATCAGCTATTAGTTCCCCAAAAGCATGTGCGGTTGGTATTGTAAGCCGCACATACAAATTTGTCAAGAGGCCATTTAGGGGAGGAGAAAACTCTCCAACATATTCAGTTAAGGTTAGAGGTATTGTCAGGAGTGTCCAGTGTTCCAGCAGTCGGCCCCTCAGACATATTTTAGCCTTTTTAGTGGATCTGATAAGGCCAGTGGAAAAATCTGCTTTAGGGCACCAATACCGACTAGTGATAGTTGAGTATGCAACCAGGTACCCGGAGGCTATACCCCTATGTAATATGAAATATGGCAATATTGACGGAGAGCTACTAAACAAGTATACCCATTTAGGAATACCGAAAAAGGTCTTAACGGACCAAGGTACGCCATTTGTTTCCAATGTTATGAAAGATTTATGCCAATTGATAAAGGTAGACAGGATTACCACCTCAGTCTACCACCTGCAAACAGATGGCCCAGAGGAAATGTTTAACCAGACCCTTAAACAAGTGATAAAGAGGGCAGTGTCTCAAGTCAAATGAGACTGGGATTTGCTATTACCCTATTTAATGTTTGCATTTAGAGAGGTACCCCAATCCTCTACAGAGAGTTTAGACTCTTTGCGCTCCTCTATGGGAGACAGCTCAGAGATTCTAATGAAATATTGTTTGGAAGAACAACACTGTTCAGTTTTTTGTCCCAATTGTACGGCCATCTAAGGCAGATTGTGCTACTCCTGAATGAACCTATGGAAAGGGCTCAGCAGCATCAGAAGAAAAGTTATAATGTCACCAGAGTCAACCAGTAAAGTTATGTTGTCAGCACAGTCAATTGGTCCTTTAAACTGGGAGACAAGGGCCTTGTGCCCACCACAGAGAGTAAGATGTATGCTCAATGACAGTGCCCATATCAGATCATAGATCATAGAAGCAGTGGGCCGGGCAATTACAAGATTTAACAGGAGGGTAGAAGGAGGGAGGTCCAAGTCTACTATGTAAACCTGCTAAAACCGTGGACGGAAAATGCCAGTCAGCCCTTTTTGGTAGTTAAAAAGGTTCCAGAATGCCAGGTACCCATTGAAGTCATGATTAGTCCTGAACAGAAACAGGAAGTGGTGAACTTGGTGAAGCGGTACCAATAAGTGCTTTCTGTCATTACAGAATAGACACAGATCATCCAACATGATGTTACAACTTTACCTGGGGTGGTCATTAAACAAAGACCATATTGCATACCCGAGGCAAAACAGGCAGCAGTAAAGCAAGAGGTGTAAAAGATGCTACGTCTAGGGTTTATAGAGGAGTCAATGAGTGAGTGGAATAATCCTAATGTCTTCGTACCTAAGCTTTTGGGTTATTTAAGATTCTGTAATGACTTCTGTAAATTAAATCAAGTGTCTTAATTTCACTCATACCCTATTCCCCAGGTTGATGAGTTTGTAGAAAATGTAACCTAGAGTCAGTACCTTTCCACTCTTGATTCAATAAAAGGTTATTGGCAGATTCCCTTGACAGAAGTTGCTAATGCAAAACAGCCTCCTCTATCCAAGAGAGCTTATTTCAGTACAAAGTGCTACCAGAGAGCTATGAATAAGATGCAGAAGCCCCACTTTTTTCATTTTTAAAAAGCTTTAGTAAATTTACCCTTCAATCTCCAGCACCAATGGGAAATGCTTGGGCTTCAGTTGCTTCCTTGTTCCTTCCTAAGAGGGTAAGGTTCTGCATCTATGGTAGGAGGCAGAAGGAGGAAAGGAGGAAAGGATGGATAAGCCCAGGGTACTATATTGGTCAGACATGTGCATAAAAGGTGCCAATTAGCCATTGACATAATTTGAAATGCATCTCTGCAGACACTGTGCCCCTTTACAGAATTGCAATACATTGCAGTAATAAGAAAATCAGCAAAACATATAAATAATTTAATTACTTTGGGCCATTTATTAATTGCAACTTAAATGCTATTAACTGTAGCATCTTTTATGTTGAAAAAAGTCATGAGACACAGATGGCATAAAAATTTCCATTAAACTTTTAATAATGTTTGATTTTATGTGCATATAACAGTGTTTTTAAGTAGAATGGCACTATAAAAGATGCTCTAAAAGATTGTTTATTGAAGGAAATGTGTAATTCCTAAGCACTGGGTTAGGGAAAGTCTTGATGAATGTTAGCTAGACGCATTTATATGCTTGATTGTTCAGCCAAATGCATTGACAATACTTTGTTTACAGAAAAAAATATACTATTGATTTTTACAGGTACTTAACTAAAATGTAAGCATTAATCTCCACCTATTGATGAGGATGATGATGATTATTATGTATTTTTTTTGCTAAACAAAATATTAGTTTTGCATTTGATTAAACAAAGACATTTCAGTAACTGTCTGACATTAGTGACTGAATGAGACATCATACAGTATGTATTAGTGTTTAACAACTTTATACTTATCTCTCCATGAGCTGTTATCAGTTGATAAGATGATACTCTGCACATTATCCACAGCAAGTGGGGTGCTAGCATATGCCAAACATTTAAGTTAAATATTCTCCATCTGTAACACTTTATGGTTCAGGTTGATAGATCTATAGAATTTAGAAAGACAGTCAATAGGTGGACACCAAAAGATCAACATACAGTACAGTCGGTTCAACAGGATCAAAAGATGAAAAAGGTAGACGCATGAAAGGGTAAACATGAGGAGTAGTTCAAAAAAATTGAGGGGACTTTTCATACGTTATCATCCACTTGCACAACAATTAAAAAATGGTAAAGTATGCTGAGTGAATCAAGGTACCAGACCTGAAGCATGGTGATTGAAGTGGCCAATATGAAGGTACTCATTACACTAATTTGGGTCCATGTTAACAGGTGTCAATATTCACGGCAAAAAAAAAGTTGAATAACTTACATCGACCTTTTAATGCGTCTACATTTTTCATGCCAAACTTGTGACCAGTACGATCTTTTGACCATTTTAATCTTGTGGACCATTTTACCCTGTTGAGCTATTGCATATTGACATTTTGGTATTGAATTATTGACTGTCTATCTAAACACTGTCTATCTAATAATCCACACCCACCACTCTAATGTGCATTATTTAATGATGAGATGTAATTGGAAGCCTTTTCTGATCTTTATTAGGAGGACATCATAGTCAAACATATCTTAAGAATTCCAGCTACACCTGACAGTCAAAAAGTCAATGACCTGATTGAAAAATGGGTACTTGATTTTAGATAGTGTGGCGAGCACAGCGAGCCACCGAGCCCGAAGCGTGGCGAGCGCACGCGGATGACTTTACATGTATTCTGCGTCCGCTTGTTGCGCTTGCCACACTATCTAAGATCAACTCCACTCCGACGTGTATAGTGGGGGTATGGAAAGGTAGGAGGACGCGTACCGCCGGCCCTCGCGGGCTCGCTGCACTTGCCACGCTTCGGGTTGTCGTTGATAGTGGGGGTCGCGTTTACAATGGGGGGGGGGGCATTTAACATTCTGGGGGCATTTAACATTGTATGCACCCATCAGGGTACTTGTACAATAAAAAATCGCATGCGATCGCATCGCATACCATTTACTGGCATGCGATAAAATGCGATATTTGTTTGTACATTTTGGCCTTTTCACGCGAAAATCGCATCGCAAACATCGCATACCTTATTTAGTGGTATGCGATGCGATGGGCGCCGTGATAATACATAAGTACCGAAAAATGTAGATAAAAAATAATATTACATCTTGAGGAAATCCTGGAAATTGTAGTAGAACCATATACTTTCTATAGCTGCATTGTTCATTCATTTTCTCACTCACTTTGGGCCTGATTCATGCCTGTTCACTAGGCTGTATATACTTGAAGCTTAGCAAAAAGGTAAATGCTGCCCACCACCCTGCCAAATGCTCACCCCCTATGCCCTATCCCCTCACTAGCATGCAACAGGATTGTTAGGAAGGATGTGCACAGGCACCTTGTTGCAGGCACCCTGCTGTCCTGTTTTCCACCTGTGAACTAAGGCTTCACCTATAACAGCCACGTTCGTGGGGGGAGATAAGTTTTGCCCCCACCCCAGTGCCGCCAGGTCTTTATTGGTGACAAGGCTGCAACAGGAGGCAAAGTGCCACAAGATGAAGACTAGCAGGCCTGAAAGCACACATCTTCTAGCTGACAAATGCAACAATGCACAAAGGTGTTACCAGGGATACTATCCCACAATACAAATATATGTAACAATATACAAGATTGTAACATAGTAAAGAATTACACAGGGGAATGCAACAATGCAAAAGATGACAACAGAATAATAACCAAGGACGAAAGCAAATATCTCCTGACTTATCTGAATTTGGAATATTAGACCAGAATAGGAGATATGCACTGCAACGGACTGGGAACTGGACTGCTGTAGCAGGTACCAGGAACACGCATACTGAGGGACCAAGCAATGCTTGGGTTCAGGATGCTATAATCAGCATCCTTACAAGAGGGTTTATATTTGAATTACCCTGCCTACACTTGGCTGAAGTTTGGGGCATTTTAAGTCAATATTTACTTTTCCTGTGACGTCACCCGTCTGCCCCATGCAGGCATTGACAGGGAAACACCAAGTGTTTCTATGAGGATGCCAATAAAATACTGGGTGAAATACTGCTTCTGCAACCCAGCCCACCCACCTGACCTCCCATTACTGTGTAAATGCCTCTGCAAGAGTGATGCTCACCAAAGGCATATACACAAGAGGTTTTCACATGCATATATTCACACATGCTCATTTTCAGACCCCCCAACATCAAATACAGGGCCAAATTCAGACCTGAATTCAGGTCTGAATCAGCCTCTTTGTTTGATATCTTTTAACAGCATTTAATTGATTTTAAAATTTGAAGATCACAGTTTATTTTCTATGGAGCTATGCCTTATTTCAGTTTCAAAATTGTGTACATTGAAGATTTGTGTATAGTTGTTTGCTTGTAGCATAAACAGACAATAAAAGAAATTTATGGAAATGTTGCAACATATTTTACAAAACATAAACAATTCTGTACTCTGGTTTTATCCAAATATGAATTCTGATGTAGGGATAACAGAAATGTACACTAAATTGTAAAATAATGATAAAATACCAAGCATGAGGACTGCATTAAGTATGCATAAGGAATTATGTTGACAATAAAAATAAAATTTTCCAATAACAATATTGTTTTTTCTTGCTGTAGTATTTGTCCCAGGACCAGCTTATTTAAAGTGTGCCATTATTTACGAGCACATAAACAATCTTAAACCAGACATTTTAACAAACAAGTAATACTTTTCCCTCTGCTCAACAGCAACTCCTTTTTATCATACCCAAGAGAGTTGAAAGTAGAGAAGACTATTATTAAGTAAAAAGATTTAGAGATTAGGTTAAATAATTCTTAAATATTTATTCCTAATTGAATTCAAAGAGAAAAACAATGATAATATGTTTAACACTAAATGTTCATTTCAGCACAACATATGTTTTTTGATGTATTTTAATTACATTGTTTACCTTTCAAGGATGATATTATCATAATTAGGTTTTCCAAGTCAAATACTTTTTTCAACAAATCAAGTACATTTTCTAAACAAACAAATATATACTGTACATCAGTAGTGACCTATACGCACCTATATCAAGGCCACCATTTTCGTGACCTGTAACTAATATGTATACTAATAACACACATTTAAAAATTCCAATGCAATATTTATTTAAACATTGCGGTTTTCTTACACCGATGGTATATCATCAATTACAATGAATCTATCCCGTTACCTAATCATGGTTGAAAAAAGGTCAGATGAAAGCAATGCGTTTCGACTCTTGGGAGTCTTCTCCAGGGCTATGTCTCAATATGATTAAAAGGGGATAATGAGCTCTATTTTTGAATGTAGTCTCAATAAAAGATGTAGTGAATATCACAAATTAATAAGAAAAGGTCTGTCCCTTCAGCTTAGTATTAGTCCAATGAGCTCAGGAGCAACACTTTTCAAGGTAAACCAGAGGTTCCTGTATATGAGCAGTGTGAATGACAGATGGTGCCAAGCTTACACTTGTTGTAAGAGTTCAGACAATGTGGTACTGTACATTTGAGCAGTGTGAACAGAAGGTGGTGATGAGGAACATCTGTTGTTGTGGAGAGTAAAGGCCCCATACACTAGTTCAACAAGTCAGCCATACACTAGTTCGACAAGTCAGACCTGATTCCCCTTGAATGTCCCCAGTATCACACTTGCTTTGTTTGTGAACATGGAGTCCATACATGTCTGTTGCGGTGACTGGAGGCTATGTGAGACTAGCTGTTCTGGGAAACTGGGTATGTAATGGAAGCAAAAGTGCAATCCCTGAATAGAATTCAAACTCCAGTCTCAACAGAGGAGGAGAGCCATATCCTGACCACTGGAACACCAGGGACTTTGTTGGTGATGACAGACTGGAATATGAAGAACTTTCTTTACTTTGTAGGGTCATGAATGCTGAATCAGAGCTGGTAGTCCAGAGGTTAAATTGCACTACTATGGTTTCAAGATTCAATGTAGCAGAGGAAAGTGCAGCTGAATCATATAGGTGGTGGTTAAAGTAACAGCCGAGAAAGTCTCAGTTTAAAAGTAACTGCCCGAAAATAAATTCTCTTTGTTGGAGCACACTGTGCCCCAACAAAGAGAGTTTATTTATGTCCATTCCTTCTTCATGGTAAACAAACTCTAAGGGAGCACCGCCGGACACCACTATGCAACCACTATAATAGTGGTCCATAATAGTGGTCCATAGTGCTCACCACGCTTCGGGCTCGGTGGCTTGCTGCACCCGCCACACTATCTAAGATCAACTCCGCGCCGACGTGGATAGTGGGGGTATGAAAAGGTCGGAGGACGCGCACCGCCGCCGCTCGCCACGCTTCGGGTTGGCGTTCATAGTGGGGGTGATTTGGGGGTGCATTTAACATTGTAAGCACCCATTAGGGTGCTTATACAATTAAAAATCGTATAGGGGGGCCAAAATCGAATCGCATCGCATGCGGCTATATGGCATGCGATGCGATACAATGCATAAGATGCCATACGATTGAAAATCTTGGGCGCTGTGCTAGGAAACAAGTACCAATATCATTATTAAGTACAGATGATGGGTTAAATAATAATTTTTACTTTAAAATGCAAAGAATCAAATAACAGAAGTTAAAATTTGTTTGGATTTTTATTGGCTAATTTATATAACTGTATAGAGGAAAAATATTTTGTGATGGCTATAACCTCCAGATAAACTGTGGCTTTTGTCACGCCAAACAATATCTCACCGTGTGACAGGCCACATGTGACTCGGCCAAGACAAGCATCTTTCTTGCTCAAAATGTGCATCTTATTTACACATATAAACAATTGGAAGCAAGACAATGCACTGATCATTCACATGATCAACACCCAATTGTGTGACAGTATTTTGAAGCACTAACATAAAAAAATATATATTTTGTTTCATGGAATCAACATCATATGAAAAAGAGAAAGAGAAATCTATAAAGTAAAATATTGTGCAAACTGTAACCTACAGTATGAGAATTCAAATATTGCACTTTTTTAATGGGCATTTGATGGGCCTCTTTAAAATGTAAAATATTAGCAAATGGAAGCACTCACAATAGTAGCTCTTAGTATACTGTATAGTATACCGTATATACATATTTAAATGCAATACATGAATAGAAAGAAGCATTTATAAAATTTAATGATTCACCTAAGTCCAGACCCCAGCTGGCACCATTGCTGTTTGAAAGACCACAGCCTTGTTTGCGGCATGGTTTGTTGTGACAACAAGGACTACTATCACACAGCATTGCATTTGAGGGATCCTTACTATTAGTAGTGTACTGTACCTGCATAAGGATTTTCATTTCTATCTGTGTCTGTTTCAATCGGTGTCAATGGTGACCACTGTATGACTCCTCCCAACTTTTTACACATCCTTCCACCATCATTTAAACTCCGGAGGTACATACAGGAACAGCTGCTTGTACCTATGAACAATTTTCTGTATGACTGTATAACTATGGGCTAGATGCACCAAGCTTCAAAAAGTGATAAAGTGGAGAGAGGGAAACAATCAGCCAAACAGCTCCTAACTGTTGTTACAGGCTGGATTTAAAAAATGACAGGTAGTAGTTTATTGGCTGGATGTTTATCACTCTCCACTTTATCACTTTTGAAGCTTGGTGCACCTTGCCCTATGTACGCACAAATATCTTGGGTGATTATTCTTTCCTTTTATACAGTTACCTGATTTTATTCATTGAGATTGTGTGCATTATTAAATCTATGCAATTCTTTCTATTTATGTGTTTTATTTTTACATATTTATATAATGTAGGAACTGATATTGTGATGCTAATACTTACAGTATCTTGAGAAAAGTTAAAATATTGTAACTGCTGACGCTGATTTATTTTGGAGTGCCGCTCCACCGCCGATATACTTACTTTGTTTGGGAAGGCATTCAGCCATTATTGTATGCAGATTGGGAGTGCCGTTCCTTTGTATGTATGTATGTATATATATATATATATATATATATATATATATATATATATATGAAAAAGTACCCCTTCAATGCGCTATAAATTTATAGGTTGAAATGGGCAGCAACTAGGGAAGTCCCCTCTGTTAGTAGGGGATAAGGAAAGAAAATGGAACAAAGAAATTATCCCAGTGCGCCCTACGTAAGAGTGTCCTCCACCAGACCAATGATAGAATACAGTAATGATTCTGTAACAGGAATATTTAATACAAATTATTTAAAAATTACAATAAAACATAATTTTCATCTGTATATTCATTTCAGTCAGTTAATGGAAAGTTTGATCTGTTTGGCACATGCGCAGTTGTATTGAAATCCAAGCCTCGATCTCATATACGTTTGTACTTCCTTGTAAACTTTGCATATATGTGCAGCTAAGCCTCGTTTATAGAACCTGCTGTTACATCTGCACCTTGTGGTTTTCGACATAATAGGAAAATATATATATCGTAAAACATCATTTTTGAACAGGTTTAAAAGCTAGCAATTATTCAATATGTCGCCATTATTGTTTAAAAGAAAACAATAATATTAAATATAATAGAATAATAATAATAAAAAATCAAAATCAAAACAATATATATAACATATCTGATCAGGCATAATACCTGCCGATAATAAAAAATACATATATATATATAGAAATAGAGATCATACCCTCATAGGAGAGGTGAATTTAATGAGCATATGCGTCTGCATATTTAATTGATAGGACATATATACATATATACATAGACGGGTGTATGTCTAGTCTTATAATGGGTCAAATTTCACATATAGACACATAGTATGCCTCTCAAGGAAACATTCACCCGTTCATGGAGGTTTATGAGACATAGTATCATAGCACATCTAATCTAATTATACGGTGTGTTTAGAGAGTCGAGGAATGAATATTCAGCAAATAAGGACATATAGATATCAATATTAATATATACAATTTTTATTGTTTATTCATTATTTTGTTTTTGTTTTTTTGTATTTTTGTAACAGAATTAGACCTTAAAAAAACCTTTATTTATTTTTGCTTGTTGTTAATCCGGTTTGTTCTAAGGGTCTGTATTGGTGCATAATACATTAGACCATATATTTTTTTCTATCAAGATAAACCGGAAAATGGGAATGGAAGGAAAGAGGGAAGGGGAAGGGGTGAGGGAAAAAAGGGGGGAAAGGGAAGGAAAGGGGAGCGGAGCTAGGGGAGAGAGAAGGCGAGCATATAATGAAAACAATGGGGGGTACATTGGAAATAATGGTGCCACTTTGCATGATCAAAAACGGGGGATGGTACTAGATAAAGGGGAAGGAGGTACAGTTAGTCAATTAACACTACTATTTTATCAAGAAGGAATATTATTGTTTTTTTGAAGAGTAGCACTTGACATAGGGAGATTTTTAACCATAGAGACATTTTCAGGGGGACATCTATATACACAACCAGACAAAACTTATAATTTTGGAGATCTTATATGCAGATGATGGTTTTATTAGCCTTTCTACATTCAAGAAACTTCAGATGTTATTTAGTTCAATGGAGTCATTAAGGCCATTGGGGACCATTGTCCCTAACTGGAATATCCAGTAAGCTTCCCTTCTGCACAAACGTCCAAATCGATCTCCCCCTCTTTCTGTAGGTTTGATGTGCTCTATTGCTCTAATCCGTACATCTTTGATAGATTTCTGCTGGCAATATGATACATGTTTTGATAGGGGATGGGTTCTGATCCCTGCTAGGATGTTCCGCCTATGTTCCATGTATCGAGTATGCAGACTCCTCGTGGTGCGCCCCACATATTGGAGGCCGCACCCGCAATCTATCAAATATACAACGTATGTGGTTTTACAGCTCATAAAATCTTTTATTTTATACAAAGTTTGATTAGAGAAGGATGTGAATTCTATGCTTTTTTGGTTACCATACAGGCATGTTTGACATTTGCTGTTCCCGCATTTATGAAACCCCACGGGAAGGTTTGATAACCAATTTTTGTTTTCCATTTCACTTGTCTGTGAATTTTTGTTTTTATTTTTATTTCCCTTTTTACTGTCAAAGTGGCTTTTTACTAACTTTGATTTCAAGTTTTCCCCTTTTCTGAAAATGACTTTATTTTTTGTCCCCAGCGCATCTTTTAACAATTCGTCCTGTTTCAGAATAAACATGTTATTATTAATTATTTTTTGAATTTTATGAGCACAGTTATTGTACTGCGTTATAAATGCTATATTTCTGTCCTCTGTACCTATTACCTTTTGTTTCTTCTTGGGGGTCGTAATTTTGAGGAGATTTGTTCTTTCTATCTTTGCAACTTCTTTGTGGGCTTGAGTGACTAAACTTTGTGGGTAACCTTGGTCTATAAATGACTGTATTGTGTTTTCTGACTGTTTTTGAAAGGATGCTTCTGATGAACAATTTCTTTTTATTCTGACTAGCTGGCTTTTTGGAATGTTTGTCTTCCAGCTTTTTGCATGAGCACTATCAAATTTAAGGTACCGATTTTGATCGACTGCTTTTATGTATGTTTCTGTTTCTATCCTGTTATTCCGGATGGAGAGCGCAATATCCAAAAAGTTTATAGTAGACGTGCTGTGAGTGGACGTGAAGTGGAGGCCAAAATTATTTTTATTTAAATTATTCGCCATTGTTATGTATGTCGGAACGTATGCTTAGAAGAGATACTTATTTAAAGGGAAATCCCAATAAGGGAGCAACTGCTACCATAAAAGAATGCCCAGATATGCATAAATTATTCAATAATCTAGAAAACCTGTGCATGTCCGAGACTCGTCATTGGTGGGACCAGATCACCCTCCAGAAGTATCTGGACGGTGATCTGATTCCAAGAGGTTTGAGAATTTTAAAATCATCCACATTCCAGGATGATCAGGAGTTCACAAATAAATGGAATGAAAATCTTGACACCTGCTCAAAAAACCTGATGAGGCTACTAATTAGCCAAAGGGAAAAACGAGTCTTGGAGATGCAGGGTGAAATAGAGAAGGTTTATGAACAACTAAAAAGTTTTGAAAAAACTCAGGACTATAGAGAAAGAGACAATAGAGTGAATCAAAATATCAAAAAATTTGAGGAGGATTTGATATATAATAAAGAATCAAAAATGGACAGAGACTTAAATGATTATGAAAAAGGTGAGGTCCATAATTTCAATAGAAACCAAAACAAAAGAGATTATTCAACACAGAGAGATAGGTCTAGAAATGAAAGACCCCAGAAACAAAATAGAGGCAGGGATTTTGAAAATAATAGGGGTGACCAGACATATGGGAGATATACTCCAAACAATAGACGTAATAATAGATACAACAGTTATAAAAGAGAAAGGGGAAACTACAACTATCAAAATAGAAATGATTATCAGACATACCCAAATAAAAATAAAAATAACCATCAGACATATAATAATCCAGAAAGGTATGATTTTAGAGGCACAAACCGTTATGAAGTACTGCAAGATTACCAGTCCCCAAGCCAAAGACTGATGGGGAGACAAAAAAGAATAGATAGCGTACAAACGGAAATTGAGGATGATTGGAATCAATCACCCCAACCAAATCCCCATCATCATTTTTTAGAGCAGCGCCACAAAGACGTAAGACCCAAAATATTACCTGTAAAAAGAATAAGATCAAAAGACGACGGGGAACCAGGGGAGGAAAACGAAAACAGACAACAAAAAAAACAGTGCATCAGGTAACATCTAATAACAAAGGAGTCTTCAATCTGTCACGAAAAAAATTGACAGATGAAGAAATATCTATTTTAGAAAAAGGACTAAACTTTGCGCCTGTTTCAAGGCCAAATATGTTTAAACTATTTGTGGACCTCAACCGTTTCACTCGCACACTAAGCAGGAAACGTTATTTTGCAATTAAGGCATTAAAAAGTAAAGATCAGGATACCACCCCAATACTTCTGGATAGTGAGGACCGAAATGCTCTTGAGATGCTTGAATCATTAGAAAGAGAATCTAGCCGGGAACAAAACCCGGAAGATTCATCTTTTCTATCAGTAAAAGTTTATGACTATGAAAGGATGTCTAAATTTAAGAAGAAATCAGATTTCTACCCACTTCAATATAAAGGGCCATATATAGAGAGCTTCCATAAAACCACACTTGAACAGTTTAACACCATGTGTAAAAATCAGAAACAAAACGAACGCAGGACAACCTAAAACCTAAAGAACGCAGGGCACTCAAATTATTGTATACCGACCACCAAATCACAATAAAAATGGCCGATAAGGGCGGAGGCGTAGTTGTGCTTAATACGGACGACTACGTCAAAGAATGTTATAGACAATTACAAGATCTGAGATTCTATAAACGCCTAGAAGGCAACCCCACGGTGGGGTATCAGAAAGAAATGAGAGATATGCTTGACCTGGCCCTGGTGGGGGGCGCAATATCCAAAGAAGTTTTTAATTTTCTCTTTCACACCCATCCCATCACTCCAACATTTTATTATTTACCAAAAATTCACAAATCACTTATTTCACCTCCCGGTCGTCCAATAATTTCAGGTGTAGGGTCCCTCACGAATAATTTGTCACAATTTGTTGACCACTACCTACAGGGTCACGTAGAGGGCCTGAGATCTTACATCAGAGACACTAAACATTTTCTTAACAAAATAAAAGATATCGAATGGAAAGAGAGTTACCATCTACTCACATGCGATGTCGAGGCCCTCTATTCAAACATCCCCCAGAAACAAGGGGTGGAGGTGATTAAACAGTTTTTGGAAACAGATGTGGAGATCTCAGACCCCCTACGTGACCTCATTTCACAAGCCATTACTTTCATTTTAGAACACAATTATTTTTTGTTTGATTCACATTATTATTTACAGACACGGGGGACTGCCATGGGGACTGGATTCACTCCGAGCTTCGCGAACCTATACATGGGTGCCTTCGAGGAGGAGCATGTGTGGGGAAACGAGCTCGGGGGGAGTCTGGTCCTCTATGGCAGGTATATTGATGATTTGTTTATTATTTGGGATGGGGACATAGAATCACTTAACCAGTTCACGAATAATTTAAATAAAAATAATTTTGGCCTCCACTTCACGTCCACTCACAGCACGTCTACTATAAACTTTTTGGATATTGCGCTCTCCATCCGGAATAACAGGATAGAAACAGAAACATACATAAAAGCAGTCGATCAAAATCGGTACCTTAAATTTGATAGTGCTCATGCAAAAAGCTGGAAGACAAACATTCCAAAAAGCCAGCTAGTCAGAATAAAAAGAAATTGTTCATCAGAAGCATCCTTTCAAAAACAGTCAGAAAACACAATACAGTCATTTATAGACCAAGGTTACCCACAAAGTTTAGTCACTCAAGCCCACAAAGAAGTTGCAAAGATAGAAAGAACAAATCTCCTCAAAATTACGACCCCCAAGAAGAAACAAAAGGTAATAGGTACAGAGGACAGAAATATAGCATTTATAACGCAGTACAATAACTGTGCTCATAAAATTCAAAAAATAATTAATAATAACATGTTTATTCTGAAACAGGACGAATTGTTAAAAGATGCGCTGGGGACAAAAAATAAAGTCATTTTCAGAAAAGGGGAAAACTTGAAATCAAAGTTAGTAAAAAGCCACTTTGACAGTAAAAAGGGAAATAAAAATAAAAACAAAAATTCACAGACAAGTGAAATGGAAAACAAAAATTGGTTATCAAACCTTCCCGAGGGGTTTCATAAATGCGGGAACAGCAAATGTCAAACATGCCTGTATGGTAACCAAAAAAGCATAGAATTCACATCCTTCTCTAATCAAACTTTGTATAAAATAAAAGATTTTATGAGCTGTAAAACCACATACGTTGTATATTTGATAGATTGCGGGTGCGGCCTCCAATATGTGGGGCGCACCACGAGGAGTCTGCATACTCGATACATGGAACATAGGCGGAACATCCTAGCAGGGATCAGAACCCATCCCCTATCAAAACATGTATCATATTGCCAGCAGCAATCTATCAAAGATGTACGGATTAGAGCAATAGAGCACATCAAACCTACAGAAAGAGGGGGAGATCGATTTGGACGTTTGTGCAGAAGGGAAGCTTACTGGATATTCCAGTTAGGGACAATGGTCCCCAATGGCCTTAATGACTCCATTGAACTAAATAACATCTGAAGTTTCTTGAATGTAGAAAGGCTAATAAAACCATCATCTGCATATAAGATCTCCAAAATTATAAGTTTTGTCTGGTTGTGTATATAGATGTCCCCCTGAAAATGTCTCTATGGTTAAAAATCTCCCTATGTCAAGTGCTACTCTTCAAAAAAACAATAATATTCCTTCTTGATAAAATAGTAGTGTTAATTGACTAACTGTACCTCCTTCCCCTTTATCTAGTACCATCCCCCGTTTTTGATCATGCAAAGTGGCACCATTATTTCCAATGTACCCCCCATTGTTTTCATTATATGCTCGCCTTCTCTCTCCCCTAGCTCCGCTCCCCTTTCCTTCCCTTTCCCCCCTTTTTTCCCTCACCCCTTCCCCTTCCCTCTTTCCTTCCATTCCCATTTTCCGGTTTATCTTGATAGAAAAAAATATATGGTCTAATGTATTATGCACCAATACAGACCCTTAGAACAAACCGGATTAACAACAAGCAAAAATAAATAAAGGTTTTTTAAGGTCTAATTCTGTTACAAAAATACAAAAAAACAAAAACAAAATAATGAATAAACAATAAAAATTGTATATATTAATATTAATATCTATATGTCCTTATTTGCTGAATATTCATTCCTCGACTCTCTAAACACACCGTATAATTAGATTAGATGTGCTATGATACTATGTCTCATAAACCTCCATGAACGGGTGAATGTTTCCTTGAGAGGCATACTATGTGTCTATATGTGAAATTTGACCCATTATAAGACTAGACATACACCCGTCTATATATATATGTATATATGTCCTATCAATTAAATATGCAGACGCATATGCTCATTAAATTCACCTCTCCTATGAGGGTATGATCTCTATTTCTATATATATATATGTATCTCTTTGGTGTATTTTTTATTATCGGCAGGTATTATGCCTGATCAGATATGTTATATATATTGTTTTGATTTTGATTTTTTATTATTATTATTCTATTATATTTAATATTATTGTTTTCTTTTAAACAATAATGGCGACATATTGAATAATTGCTAGCTTTTAAACCTGTTCAAAAATGATGTTTTACGATATATATATTTTCCTATTATGTCGAAAACCACAAGGTGCAGATGTAACAGCAGGTTCTATAAACGAGGCTTAGCTGCACATATATGCAAAGTTTACAAGGAAGTACAAACGTATATGAGATCGAGGCTTGGATTTCAATACAACTGCGCATGTGCCAAACAGATCAAATTGATGTTGAAAAATAAAAACGCCCATATGGGCGGCGCCCGCCCCGATAAATACAAGCAAGGGGGCACTTACAAGCCATCTGAGGAAGCCGCTGATACTCCAAGAGGCGGGGAAACGCGTCACAGGAAAATTCTATCTTGTCAATTGACACTCTGAAAGCACCCTGCTGGGAGACCCGGAAGCCGGAGCAGCGTGTTCGAGACAAGGCTGACAGCGCAAACAGCCGTGAACCCTCTCCAGGCGTGGGCAACAGAATCAACTCCCCTAACAGTGGATTACAAACGGAGCATAAGTATACCTTTTCTGCATCCATTCATTTACAAAGCTTTTTAACATCTTTAAGCTTCTATGTGGCTCTAATGACTGAGTTATAACGTTTGGCTGGAAATTAACCCTTGCCTGTGCTTAAAAGAAGTATGTCTGCCTAAAACGCTATCTAAGCCTTTGATACCAGACTAACATTGCTTTGCACAAAAGACTGCCAGTAACTAATCTTATGTCTGCTCTAACTGCTGATAAAGCTTTGCAATAATATATGTGCTTTATATGGGACATAAATAATACCGCACAACCTCTGCTGGGCTGTGCAAATTGCACCTAGCATATCTGGAGATGCTATAAAATCGTTACTTATGCACCAATAGGTTTTCTTAACCTTACAAATCACCGGCCGGTGTTTTCAGTTTTATAATTAATTGTTGATTGTGATTATTGTTAAATAAATTTGTACTTTTTTATAAGACTGTGTGTCTTCGGTGTCCTTTAGCGCCGCCTACTTTCTTTCTATTGATATCCTTTTAAGGAGGGGTTGAGTATCCCCCCTAGACGGCAGCAAGGACACAGCATTTTTCCAGCGCTCTGCTATTTATTCTCTTTTCAGTTAATGGAAAACCCAACGCGTTTCGTCGACCCAGCGACTTCCTCAGGGGTTAATTTATCTGAGTGGTGGAGAGAAACTATATTACACACTACACGGGTACTAAGTGGTATAAGTCTAATGGATTTGGACTGTACATACCCAAAAATGGCTCAGGAGTGTATACAGAGCCTTCAGGATTCTGACTTCATATACAATGGATGAGTCCTTATAAGGACTTTGATCCTATATAATGTAGTGTGGTTTTTCTAAAACATAAAATATGTCACCGTTTAAATAAATGAAAAAGATCCGGAGGAGAGCAAGTGTTTTAGAGTTACAAATTGGATTAGTGGAATCAGTACATACCAATTTCCAGATGGTGCCTTTTTAGTGCAAAAAGGATAGGGGAAAGGATTCAAGATGAATCAAGTGAATCCACTGGTTCCTACAAATATTTAAGCTCTATGCGTTCCATTGCTTTAACAGGGAGCGATGTGGATATCGGAAGTGTCACTCTGGCCATATCGCTAAACCATTTATGTTTAATCACTTTGGAACGCTCTATGCGTTCCACTGCTATAACAGGAAATAAGGTTACCGGAAATGACGTTCCGGAACGCAGATTGACACGCACAGCGGTGATAAGTTTAATTCACCGTTAGCGATTACTTACACTTCGGACAACATACTCCCAACCCTGGTCCATATACCACACACTGCTGAGGAGTTCATATGTGGCTCAATTTGCCACATTACGAGAGTAAACGGAGTTACTCTCCCACCCACACCGGATGTTACGCCAGGGTGTTTTCCCTATATATATCCGATGCCAGCACAGTGATCATTACCTGCAGTTTGGTCCAGTGCTAGGCGGTTGTGAAATTCATGCAAGGTATGTGGAAGCTGGCTTCCCTCTTCATATTGTATTATGGATTGTAAACAATATCTTTTGTATTTTACATTTGAATCTGTCTATAACTGTGGTTAATTTTGAATGCTAGAACAGTTTCTTATACTTAATCAATATGGAAAGTCTTTCTGCTGTATGCCTAATTGCTCTGCTGAATTATCCCTGGGTTGATTTTTTGCACTATGTTATAGAGGCTAAATTTATCCCTGTCATATTATTTACATATATTCTGCTGGAACCACTGTTATGATAATGATAATGATAATTATAGACCAGCTAGACCTCAATTGGGGACTGCTTTATTATGATGGGCTAATCTGAACCCGAATTATAGTCTAAAATTAATTAAGGTGTAACCTAAACCATTCACAATTATACTATCCTACTATAAATAATCTATGATATCTATTACTATAAATTCTCTATTATATATTTAAACATACACTTAAATATTTGTAGGAACCAGTGGATTCACTTGATTCATCTTGAATCCTTTCCCCTATCCTTTTTGCACTAAAAAGGCACCATCTGGAAATTGGTATGTACTGATTCCACTAATCCAATTTGTAACTCTAAAACACTTGCTCTCCTCCGGATCTTTTTCATTTATTTAAACGGTGACATATTTTATGTTTTAGAAAAACCACACTACATTATATAGGATCAAAGTCCTTATAAGGACTCATCCATTGTATATGAAGTCAGAATCCTGAAGGCTCTGTATACACTCCTGAGCCATTTTTGGGTATGTACAGTCCAAATCCATTAGACTTATACCACTTAGTACCCGTGTAGTGTGTAATATAGTTTCTCTCCACCACTCAGATAAATTAACCCCTGAGGAAGTCGCTGGGTCGACGAAACGCGTTGGGTTTTCCATTAACTGACTGAAATGAATATACAGATGAAAATTATGTTTTATTGTAATTTTTAAATCATTTGTATTAAATATTCCTGTTACAGAATCATTACTGTATTCTATCATTGGTCTGGTGGAGGACACTCTTACGTAGGGCGCACTGGGATAATTTCTTTGTTCCATATATATATATATATATATATATATATATATATATATATCAGTGGCGCCGGAACGGGGGGGGCGAGGGGGCAGCTTGCCCCCCCCCAAAATTACTGAGGCGCCAGTATCATCCGCCCGGCCGCCTATATTTCATACCAGGCGCCGGGGATGGCTGCTGCTGCTGCTGCCGCCGGGGAGATGTGCATAAGACGCGCCAGCCAATCACTGCCGGCGCATCCCCTCCACATACACTGTGATTGGCGGGCGCGTCTTCTACACATCTCCCCGGCGGCAGCAGCAGCAGCCATCCACGGCGCCTGGTATGTAATATAGGAGGGCGGGCGGATGATGATACCAGAGGCGTAGCCATCACGCCCGCTCAGGTGCCCAAGTCAGTGCGGCTCCCCCGCCGGCTGCCCGCTGCCCCCAGGAGACGTGGTATATTCAACAGTCACTCACATCTCCCGCTGGACCGCGCTAGCCAATAGGCGCTCGCGGTCCAGTAGCCACCAGTTGATTGCCTGCTGGACCGCAAGCGCCTATTGGCTAGCGCGGTCCAGCGGGAGATGTGAGTGACTTTTGAATAGCAGCACTGTGCACAGCAGGGAGCCGGGAGCCGGCAACCCCGGCGACAGGGGGGAGGGGGTGCGCGGAAAGCACCGCTGCTGCTTTGCCGACTGTGGGTGGGGTGGGGTGCACTAATCTCTGCACTATCCTCGCCCACCCACCCACCCACCCTGCTGTGCACTATCCTCGCCCACCCACCCACCCATGCACTATCCTCACCCACCCACCCTGCTGTGCACTATCCTCACCCACCTGTGCACTATCCTCACCCACCTACCCTGCTGTGCACTATCCTCACCCACCCTGCTGTGCACTATCCTCACCCACCCACCCTGCTGTGCACTCTATCCTCACCCACCCACCCTGCTGTGCACTCTATCCTCACCCACCCTGCTGTGCACTCTATCCTCACCCACCCACCCTGCTGTGCACTCTATCCTCGCTCACCCACCCACCCTGCTGTGCACTATCACTCCCACCCTCCCTGCTCTGCACTATCATTTACTCACACCTTCCCGCCCTGCGAGCAAATTTCAGTCCCCCTTGGCAACGAGCAATTTCAGTCCCCCTTGGCATCGAGCATGAAGCCCATGGCATCGAGCATGAAGCCCCTGGCACCGAGCATGTAGGTAAGTGGCACTTATGTGTTAAATGTGTAATGGACATTACGATTTGTTAAATAGTGTGCGATGGGCATTGCGGTGTGTTAGTATGCGACGGGCATTACGGTGTGTTCTATAGTATGCAATTGGCATCATGTGTGGCCTTATGTGTAATTGTCATTATGGCATGTGGCTTTATGTGTAATTGGTATTACAAAGTTTGCTAAAATGTGCAATGGGCATTACGGTGCCGCTGCCCTGTGTATAATGCCCATGCGTAAATGCCGCTGCCTTGTGTATAATGCCCACGCATATATGCCGCTGCCCTGTGTATAATGCCCATGCATATATGCCGCTGCCAGTGTGTATAGTGCCCGGGGGTAACATATAGCAATTTAGGGGGCGCCAAAATGAGATTATATCTTGCCCCCCCCAACCTAAAAACGTTCCAGCGCCTCTGATATATATATATATATATATATATAGTCCTGGGGTTGCTCGGCACTCTGGACGAAAGGGGTTAATAACCGTGGTGCCCTCAATGGATTGGTAGAAGGGTTCTATTCCCCGGAGTCTTGTGAAGGACCCGGAAGAAAACTGAAGCGGCACTCCAACGGAATTTTTAGACATAAATCACCATTTATTGAAAGTGACAAGTGGCGTTATACAGGCTCCATCGACGTTTCAAGGCATGTAAGCCTTTTCCTCAGGATGCGCCCTACAGTGTATAAAGTGCCAGTGTGGGTATTAAACAGAGCAAGATTGCCCTCATACCTTATATGTAGCCTTCGGTTAACGTGAAGCCTCCACGCTGCTCCGGCGTCGGCGGGTGCTGCTTCCGGGTTCCCGGGTTCAGCCCACAGATGACGTGCAGCCGTCGCCTAGGAGACCTAGGTAAACAGCTTCTCCGGTCTCAGCCTGGAGCGCGTCTCGGCTGTGGGGAAAATATAAATAAGACCAACATAAGCAAACTGTTGGATACGTGTATAACTACAAATCAAAACAAGAATGTGAGGCTACTAGTGTAAATGTGACGTGATATAATTAATAAATGCGGTTCCGCTGTGTGAATTAATTCATTAATGGTATAAAAATAACATTTGTCTCTGCCTTCTCACTGTATGTACAAATGGCACCATTGGGAATAATCTATACGTATAGTATGTTAAACTATATTGTGATGCATCTGGATGATAATACATCATAAAAAATATCGTAAAAAATACAGCTTATACACAAACAAGGGATTGAAAAGGGCTTCAGCTGTTTCAGATAAACGAATTCCAGGCTATCATTTCATTGAGGCCCCCAGGGGCCAAAGTTCCCAGTTTAAAAATCCACTGTGATTCTCGCTGGGACAACATCTTCTGTCTATCACCACCTCTGGGGCGTAACGGAATATGGTCAATGATTTTACATTTTAAATCCGACAATTTGTGTCCTTCGGCTTTAAAATGTCGGGCCACTGGTTGATTGACACTTTTTCCTTCCAAACATGCAGAGATTGCTGACCGATGGAGAGCCATTCGGGCTCTTAAATGAACTATGGTCTGTCCCACATAATATTTGCCACATGGGCAAATTATGATATATATTATGTATGGGGTCTTGCAATGCATGACATGTTTGATTGCAAAGGATTGTCCTGTAGAGGGATGCAAGAAAGTAGGACCTGCTATAACATGCCTGCACGTTGTGCAGGACGGGCATTTATAGCAGCCCGGTTTTTTAGTTTGGATGTTGAATAATGTAGGACCTTGCTCTTGAGTGATATTGGTCTTTACTAGGAGGTCCCTTAAATTTCTGCTCCTCTTAAAACTTGGCATGATGTTCTTGTTTTTGAACCCTGGTAGTGATTTGTCCAATGTAACCAAAGGCCATACTGCCTTGAGTGCTCTGGGGAGAACCCTAGTGGCCGGACCATATGTCGACACAAACGGAATTTTGTCGGCTGCTCTGGAAGGCTTATTCTGTAGAACTGCCGCCCGGGTCAATTCTAGCACTTGTCTCTTCTGTTTGGTCAATTCAGCATAATTGTATCCTCTAGCTGTGAACTTTGAAATCATGGTATTCAACTCAATCTCAAGCTTGCTTTTATCGCTGTTGATCCGAGCTGCTCTCAGCATTTGAGACTTGGGGAGGCTGCGTTTTAAAGATGGAGGATGGTTGCTACTATATTTCAAAAAGGTGTTGCGGTCTGTGTCCTTGTGATAGACT
Source organism: Crinia signifera (assembly GCF_055691185.1). Taxonomy (NCBI): domain Eukaryota; kingdom Metazoa; phylum Chordata; class Amphibia; order Anura; family Myobatrachidae; genus Crinia; species Crinia signifera. The sequence goes on from NC_139219.1 coordinate 202,867,340, forward strand.
GAGGTAATGAGCTGATGCTCTATCCTTTCGATGATCACATCAAGATAATGGACTGTATGGCTGTCCATGTTGTAAGTGAACTTTATTGGGTGATCATAACTGTTGATGTTTTCTATCACAGTAGTGAGGGCCTCCTTACCCCCAGACCACACGATGAGCAAGTCATCAATGTAGCGTGTGTACATGATGATGTTTTCACTGATTGCTATGTCTGTAAAGAAAAAGTTCTGTTCCTGCTCAAACATGTACACATTTGCTAACGAGGGGGAAACATTCGACCCCATTGAGCAGCCGGTGAGTTGAAGATAAAATGACCCATTATGTAAAAAATAATTCCTTGTAAGGGTTAATTCTAAAAGTTCCAGGAATAATGATACATCTAGTGCTGAAAAATTGACTCTATGTAAAAACATCCTCATAGATGAAAGTGCTTGTGCGTGCGGTATAACCGTGTAGAGGTTTTTTACATCTAAAGTGCATAAAGTGATTTCTTGAGGTAGATCTTGGATTTCCATGAGTTTCAATAACAGTTGTGTCGTATCCTTGAGGAACGTCTTCTGCATCATTATAAAAGGTTGAATTAAACAGTCCAGGAATTGTGATATTGGTTGGAAAAGCGACCCCCGGGCAGAAATGATGGGTCTGCCTGGGGGGTTCACCGGGTCCTTGTGAACTTTTGGTATCGTGTATATTACTGGACTGATAGGGTGGTCCTGGGTTAGAGTCTTAAAGACTTTTTTGCTGATATGTCCCTGTTGTTGTGCTTGAACTAACACTTTGTCCAGTTCTTTCTTGAACAATATAGAAGGGTCTCCAGGTAATTTCCGATACGTGGCCGTATCAGCCAGTAATGTGTTCAGATTTTTGATGTATATATCTGTATCCTGTAGTACAATCGCCCCGCCTTTATCAGCGGGGCGTATAGTCACTTTAGAATTTTTTGCCAAGTCTTTTAGGGCTTTAGACTCCCCTTTGTTCATGTTGGACCACTTTTTAGGTGCGTTAGCATCAAACCGCTGGACTGATTGATCTATCATGTTAATGAAAGTTTTTATGGATGCATTTGTAGACGGCGGATCAAAGGTTGAATGACCATGCTTCCTGATGAAATCTTCATGCATATCTTGCTGTTTGTTGGTGGTGTTTTGAAAAAATTCTTTGACTCTCAGGGATCGACCCAATCTGTGTAGATCTACGCTCCAATCAAAGGTGTTATGTTGATTCGAAGGCACAAACGAAAGTCCCTTGTTTAAAACTGATTCTTCCTCTTTGGTTAACACGTGTGTCGATAAATTAAATATTAAATTCTCCTTTTGTTTGTTATGGGAGGTTTTTTGGATCCTGCTTGATTGGCCGCCCCGTCTGGTGTATCGGGTACTTTGCCTCCGGTTCTGGCCCGGGTTTGTCGGCCTAAAGGGATCCTCGCCGTAGAGGGCCCCTCGTCGGAATCATCGACTGCAAAGTCGCTGTCGCTGGTGTAACGGCTGTGGTCTTTTTGTTGTCTCTCTCTCCAGGAACCTCTAGCATTGTTCCTGGTTCTGCCACGAGAAGGTTCCAAGCCACTCAACCATCTGTAAACTCTCCCGTCCTCATAATCCATCTGTACTGTATCCCACTTTTTCTTTTTAAATTTTTCCAGGTCTGTTTTATATTGAAGAAGTTGACCCTCCAGTTTCTCCCACATGGGGGTTAGTTTCTTGTCCTGTAGAGTGGATCTGTTGTCTTCACGGATAGATGCAATCTTAGCTTTGGTGTTATGGAGGGTATGTCCGGATTCCTCTATGACCAGGACCATCAGGTCCTGGCTACATTTATTTAATATAGATATCCACTTTAGACAGAACTGTGGGTTATTTCTCCCGATGGTCGGGATGTTGTTAACTCTAAATCCCCTCGGGATGCGGCGGGCTCTATAGTAGTCAGATAATGTAGATCCATGCAACTGGAAGTCAATTTCTTTCTTATGTAGTTTAAACAGTGTGTTATAGATGTCCTCTGGAGATTGGGATGCTTGTAGTGGTGATGACTCTTCTTTAAATAGGACGGATTGGACATACTCCTGAGAGTACGAGAAGGTTTCATCGATGTGCTTTTGTATTTCCACAAATGAGATGGCTTCTTGAAGGGGGTTATCCATGATTGTGGACAAATGCAGCGAATTCCGCTCACAAAAGTGACAAGTGATAAAGTGAGGGAGTGCTAAAGTGCTTGTGCAAGACGGGAAGTGCAAACTCGTACTTAATAACCACACACTGATGGTAATGGTAGATACACAGTTCATAGAAGGTATACTGTATCTTGTAGTTCCGATGCCTTAGCACGTAGGAGAAAGAGCAAGCAATTTCTCACAATTTGTAGTCCTGGGGTTGCTCGGCACTCTGGACGAAAGGGGTTAATAACCGTGGTGCCCTCAATGGATTGGTAGAAGGGTTCTATTCCCCGGAGTCTTGTGAAGGACCCGGAAGAAAACTGAAGCGGCACTCCAACGGAATTTTTAGACATAAATCACCATTTATTGAAAGTGACAAGTGGCGTTATACAGGCTCCATCGACGTTTCAAGGCATGTAAGCCTTTTCCTCAGGATGCGCCCTACAGTGTATAAAGTGCCAGTGTGGGTATTAAACAGAGCAAGATTGCCCTCATACCTTATATGTAGCCTTCGGTTAACGTGAAGCCTCCACGCTGCTCCGGCGTCGGCGGGTGCTGCTTCCGGGTTCCCGGGTTCAGCCCACAGATGACGTGCAGCCGTCGCCTAGGAGACCTAGGTAAACAGCTTCTCCGGTCTCAGCCTGGAGCGCGTCTCGGCTGTGGGGAAAATATAAATAAGACCAACATAAGCAAACTGTTGGATACGTGTATAACTACAAATCAAAACAAGAATGTGAGGCTACTAGTGTAAATGTGACGTGATATAATTAATAAATGCGGTTCCGCTGTGTGAATTAATTCATTAATGGTATAAAAATAACATTTGTCTCTGCCTTCTCACTGTATGTACAAATGGCACCATTGGGAATAATCTATACGTATAGTATGTTAAACTATATTGTGATGCATCTGGATGATAATACATCATAAAAAATATCGTAAAAAATACAGCTTATACACAGACAAGGGATTGAAAAGGGCTTCAGCTGTTTCAGATAAACGAATTCCAGGCTATCATTTCATTGAGGCCCCCAGGGGCCAAAGTTCCCAGTTTAAAAATCCACTGTGATTCTCGCTGGGACAACATCTTCTGTCTATCACCACCTCTGGGGGGTAACGGAATATGGTCAATGATTTTACATTTTAAATCCGACAATTTGTGTCCTTCGGCTTTAAAATGTCGGGCCACTGGTTGATTGACACTTTTTCCTTCCAAACATGCAGAGATTGCTGACCGATGGAGAGCCATTCGGGCTCTTAAATGAACTATGGTCTGTCCCACATAATATTTGCCACATGGGCAAATTATGATATATATTATGTATGGGGTCTTGCAATGCATGACATGTTTGATTGCAAAGGATTGTCCTGTAGAGGGATGCAAGAAAGTAGGACCTGCTATAACATGCCTGCACGTTGTGCAGGACGGGCATTTATAGCAGCCCGGTTTTTTAGTTTGGATGTTGAATAATGTAGGACCTTGCTCTTGAGTGATATTGGTCTTTACTAGGAGGTCCCTTAAATTTCTGCTCCTCTTAAAACTTGGCATGATGTTCTTGTTTTTGAACCCTGGTAGTGATTTGTCCAATGTAACCAAAGGCCATACTGCCTTGAGTGCTCTGGGGAGAACCCTAGTGGCCGGACCATATGTCGACACAAACGGAATTTTGTCGGCTGCTCTGGAAGGCTTATTCTGTAGAACTGCCGCCCGGGTCAATTCTAGCACTTGTCTCTTCTGTTTGGTCAATTCAGCATAATTGTATCCTCTAGCTGTGAACTTTGAAATCATGGTATTCAACTCAATCTCAAGCTTGCTTTTATCGCTGTTGATCCGAGCTGCTCTCAGCATTTGAGACTTGGGGAGGCTGCGTTTTAAAGATGGAGGATGGTTGCTACTATATTTCAAAAAGGTGTTGCGGTCTGTGTCCTTGTGATAGACTGAGGTAATGAGCTGATGCTCTATCCTTTCGATGGTCACATCAAGATAATGGACTGTATGGCTGTCCATGTTGTAAGTGAACTTTATTGGGTGATCATAACTGTTGATGTTTTCTATCACAGTAGTGAGGGCCTCCTTACCCCCAGACCACACGATGAGCAAGTCATCAATGTAGCGTGTGTACATGATGATGTTTTCGCTGATTGCTATGTCTGTAAAGAAAAAGTTCTGTTCCTGCTCAAACATGTACACATTTGCTAACGAGGGGGAAACATTCGACCCCATTGAGCAGCCGGTGAGTTGAAGATAAAATGACCCATTATGTAAAAAATAATTCCTTGTAAGGGTTAATTCTAAAAGTTCCAGGAATAATGATACATCTAGTGCTGAAAAATTGACTCTATGTAAAAACATCCTCATAGATGAAAGTGCTTGTGCGTGCGGTATAACCGTGTAGAGGTTTTTTACATCTAAAGTGCATAAAGTGATTTCTTGAGGTAGATCTTGGATTTCCATGAGTTTCAATAACAGTTGTGTCGTATCCTTGAGGAACGTCTTCTGCATCATTATAAAAGGTTGAATTAAACAGTCCAGGAATTGTGATATTGGTTGGAAAAGCGACCCCCGGGCAGAAATGATGGGTCTGCCCGGGGGGTTCACCGGGTCCTTGTGAACTTTTGGTATCGTGTATATTACTGGACTGATAGGGTGGTCCTGGGTTAGAGTCTTAAAGACTTTTTTGCTGATATGTCCCTGTTGTTGTGCTTGAACTAACACTTTGTCCAGTTCTTTCTTGAACAATATAGAAGGGTCTCCAGGTAATTTCCGATAATTTGTAGTTATACACGTATCCAACAGTTTGCTTATGTTGGTCTTATTTATATTTTCCCCACAGCCGAGACGCGCTCCAGGCTGAGACCGGAGAAGCTGTTTACCTAGGTCTCCTAGGCGACGGCTGCACGTCATCTGTGGGCTGAACCCGGGAACCCGGAAGCAGCACCCGCCGACGCCGGAGCAGCGTGGAGGCTTCACGTTAACCGAAGGCTACATATAAGGTATGAGGGCAATCTTGCTCTGTTTAATACCCACACTGGCACTTTATACACTGTAGGGCGCATCCTGAGGAAAAGGCTTACATGCCTTGAAACGTCGATGGAGCCTGTATAACGCCACTTGTCACTTTCAATAAATGGTGATTTATGTCTAAAAATTCCGTTGGAGTGCCGCTTCAGTTTTCTTCCGGGTCCTTCACAAGACTCCGGGGAATAGAACCCTTCTACCAATCCATTGAGGGCACCACGGTTATTAACCCCTTTCGTCCAGAGTGCCGAGCAACCCCAGGACTACAAATTGTGAGAAATTGCTTGCTCTTTCTCCTACGTGCTAAGGCATCGGAACTACAAGATACAGTATACCTTCTATGAACTGTGTATCTACCATTACCATCAGTGTGTGGTTATTAAGTACGAGTTTGCACTTCCCGTCTTGCACAAGCACTTTAGCACTCCCTCACTTTATCACTTGTCACTTTTGTGAGCGGAATTCGCTGCATTTGTCCACAATCATGGATAACCCCCTTCAAGAAGCCATCTCATTTGTGGAAATACAAAAGCACATCGATGAAACCTTCTCGTACTCTCAGGAGTATGTCCAATCCGTCCTATTTAAAGAAGAGTCATCACCACTACAAGCATCCCAATCTCCAGAGGACATCTATAACACACTGTTTAAACTACATAAGAAAGAAATTGACTTCCAGTTGCATGGATCTACATTATCTGACTACTATAGAGCCCGCCGCATCCCGAGGGGATTTAGAGTTAACAACATCCCGACCATCGGGAGAAATAACCCACAGTTCTGTCTAAAGTGGATATCTATATTAAATAAATGTAGCCAGGACCTGATGGTCCTGGTCATAGAGGAATCCGGACATACCCTCCATAACACCAAAGCTAAGATTGCATCTATCCGTGAAGACAACAGATCCACTCTACAGGACAAGAAACTAACCCCCATGTGGGAGAAACTGGAGGGTCAACTTCTTCAATATAAAACAGACCTGGAAAAATTTAAAAAGAAAAAGTGGGATACAGTACAGATGGATTATGAGGACGGGAGAGTTTACAGATGGTTGAGTGGCTTGGAACCTTCTCGTGGCAGAACCAGGAACAATGCTAGAGGTTCCTGGAGAGAGAGACAACAAAAAGACCACAGCCGTTACACCAGCGACAGCGACTTTGCAGTCGATGATTCCGACGAGGGGCCCTCTACGGCGAGGATCCCTTTAGGCCGACAAACCCGGGCCAGAACCGGAGGCAAAGTACCCGATACACCAGACGGGGCGGCCAATCAAGCAGGATCCAAAAAACCTCCCATAACAAACAAAAGGAGAATTTAATATTTAATTTATCGACACACGTGTTAACCAAAGAGGAAGAATCAGTTTTAAACAAGGGACTTTCGTTTGTGCCTTCGAATCAACATAACACCTTTGATTGGAGCGTAGATCTACACAGATTGGGTCGATCCCTGAGAGTCAAAGAATTTTTTCAAAACACCACCAACAAACAGCAAGATATGCATGAAGATTTCATCAGGAAGCATGGTCATTCAACCTTTGATCCGCCGTCTACAAATGCATCCATAAAAACTTTCATTAACATGATAGATCAATCAGTCCAGCGGTTTGATGCTAACGCACCTAAAAAGTGGTCCAACATGAACAAAGGGGAGTCTAAAGCCCTAAAAGACTTGGCAAAAAATTCTAAAGTGACTATACGCCCGCTGATAAAGGCGGGGCGATTGTACTACAGGATACAGATATATACATCAAAAATCTGAACACATTACTGGCTGATACGGCCACGTATCGGAAATTACCTGGAGACCCTTCTATATTGTTCAAGAAAGAACTGGACAAAGTGTTAGTTCAAGCACAACAACAGGGACATATCAGCAAAAAAGTCTTTAAGACTCTAACCCAGGACCACCCTATCAGTCCAGTAATATACACGATACCAAAAGTTCACAAGGACCCGGTGAACCCCCCGGGCAGACCCATCATTTCTGCCCGGGGGTCGCTTTTCCAACCAATATCACAATTCCTGGACTGTTTAATTCAACCTTTTATAATGATGCAGAAGACGTTCCTCAAGGATACGACACAACTGTTATTGAAACTCATGGAAATCCAAGATCTACCTCAAGAAATCACTTTATGCACTTTAGATGTAAAAAACCTCTACACGGTTATACCGCACGCACAAGCACTTTCATCTATGAGGATGTTTTTACATAGAGTCAATTTTTCAGCACTAGATGTATCATTATTCCTGGAACTTTTAGAATTAACCCTTACAAGGAATTATTTTTTACATAATGGGTCATTTTATCTTCAACTCACCGGCTGCTCAATGGGGTCGAATGTTTCCCCCTCGTTAGCAAATGTGTACATGTTTGAGCAGGAACAGAACTTTTTCTTTACAGACATAGCAATCAGCGAAAACATCATCATGTACACACGCTACATTGATGACTTGCTCATCGTGTGGTCTGGGGGTAAGGAGGCCCTCACTACTGTGATAGAAAACATCAACAGTTATGATCACCCAATAAAGTTCACTTACAACATGGACAGCCATACAGTCCATTATCTTGATGTGACCATCGAAAGGATAGAGCATCAGCTCATTACCTCAGTCTATCACAAGGACACAGACCGCAACACCTTTTTGAAATATAGTAGCAACCATCCTCCATCTTTAAAACGCAGCCTCCCCAAGTCTCAAATGCTGAGAGCAGCTCGGATCAACAGCGATAAAAGCAAGCTTGAGATTGAGTTGAATACCATGATTTCAAAGTTCACAGCTAGAGGATACAATTATGCTGAATTGACCAAACAGAAGAGACAAGTGCTAGAATTGACCCGGGCGGCAGTTCTACAGAATAAGCCTTCCAGAGCAGCCGACAAAATTCCGTTTGTGTCGACATATGGTCCGGCCACTAGGGTTCTCCCCAGAGCACTCAAGGCAGTATGGCCTTTGGTTACATTGGACAAATCACTACCAGGGTTCAAAAACAAGAACATCATGCCAAGTTTTAAGAGGAGCAGAAATTTAAGGGACCTCCTAGTAAAGACCAATATCACTCAAGAGCAAGGTCCTACATTATTCAACATCCAAACTAAAAAACCGGGCTGCTATAAATGCCCGTCCTGCACAACGTGCAGGCATGTTATAGCAGGTCCTACTTTCTTGCATCCCTCTACAGGACAATCCTTTGCAATCAAACATGTCATGCATTGCAAGACCCCATACATAATATATATCATAATTTGCCCATGTGGCAAATATTATGTGGGACAGACCATAGTTCATTTAAGAGCCCGAATGGCTCTCCATCGGTCAGCAATCTCTGCATGTTTGGAAGGAAAAAGTGTCAATCAACCAGTGGCCCGACATTTTAAAGCCGAAGGACACAAATTGTCGGATTTAAAATGTAAAATCATTGACCATATTCCGTTACCCCCCAGAGGTGGTGATAGACAGAAGATGTTGTCCCAGCGAGAATCACAGTGGATTTTTAAACTGGGAACTTTGGCCCCTGGGGGCCTCAATGAAATGATAGCCTGGAATTCGTTTATCTGAAACAGCTGAAGCCCTTTTCAATCCCTTGTTTGTGTATAAGCTGTATTTTTTACGATATTTTTTATGATGTATTATCATCCAGATGCATCACAATATAGTTTAACATACTATACGTATAGATTATTCCCAATGGTGCCATTTGTACATACAGTGAGAAGGCAGAGACAAATGTTATTTTTATACCATTAATGAATTAATTCACACAGCGGAACTGCATTTATTAATTATATCACGTCACATTTACACTAGTAGCCTCACATTCTTGTTTTGATTTGTAGTTATACACGTATCCAACAGTTTGCTTATGTTGGTCTTATTTATATTTTCCCCACAGCCGAGACGCGCTCCAGGCTGAGACCGGAGAAGCTGTTTACCTAGGTCTCCTAGGCGACGGCTGCAAGTCATCTGTGGGCTGAACCCGGGAACCCGGAAGCAGCACCCGCCGACGCCGGAGCAGCGTGGAGGCTTCACGTTAACCGAAGGCTACATATAAGGTATGAGGGCAATCTTGCTCTGTTTAATACCCACACTGGCACTTTATACACTGTAGGGCGCATCCTGAGGAAAAGGCTTACATGCCTTGAAACGTCGATGGAGCCTGTATAACGCCACTTGTCACTTTCAATAAATGGTGATTTATGTCTAAAAATTCCGTTGGAGTGCCGCTTCAGTTTTCTTCCGGGTCCTTCACAAGACTCCGGGGAATAGAACCCTTCTATATATATATATATATATATATATATATATATATATATATAGTACTTGTTTCCTAGCACAGCCACAATCGCGGGCATCGTGTACCTTAAAGTTAAGGTACACGATGCCCGCGATGGACCCGACTTCCTTTGAAATCAGATCCATTTTGCCGGCAAAGGCGAAATCGCTGGCATCGCGTCGGTCGCGACCATTAACATTGCCCCCGACGCGACCGACGCGATTTTTCCATAGGCTTTAATGTTAAAATAATTTTTAACATTGAAATCGGGAGTTTTTATAATTGAAATTATAATGGCACAAGATGAGATGGACTTGATTTAGTCCATCTCACATAGGAAACAATGTGAAATGGGCCAATATGACCCATTTCACATTATATATGGCCCCGTCGTCACCCCACGATTGACGCGAACCCGAAGCGTGGCGTGCGCGTCCTCTGACCTTTTTTATTCCCCTACTATCCACGTCGGCTTGGAGTTGAGAATATAAAGTGTGGCGAGCGCAGCGAGCCACTGAGCCCGAAGCGTGGCGAGTGGCCGCGTATACCTGTGAAGTTATACGCGTCCCCTCGCCGCGGTCGCATCGCAAATCGGTGTGGCGTGCTAGGAAACAAGTACTATATATATATATATATATATATATATATATATATATATATATAGAAGATATTGCACTAGCTTCACTTAATTAATAAACGACCGTGCTCGGGTCAGTGATAAATACAGCAATTGATCCCACAGCGATGGGAAGACCAACGCCAGTCCAGTAAAGTAGACAAATATACGTCTATTGTCACGGCGGACACATGTTAGATCAAGCATGAATTTATGTCAGCATAAACACCCAACAGGCTGTACTTAGCATTTCTAAGGCTGATTCTCCTCCTATATATATATATATATATATATATATATATATATATATATATATATATATATATATATATATATATATATTTATATATATAGAACAGAGGTGTGGCACTCATAGCAGAAATAAAGAAGCAATAAACACGTTTATTGCTTCTTTATTTCTGCTTTGAGTGCCGCACCTCTGTTCTATATACCATTTACTCCTGTGAGTGCACCGGCTATTTGAAATACGTTATTGGGAGTGCCAGACCCCTGCTATATAAATATATATATATATATATTTATCATTATACTGTACGCTTCTAAGGCATTCATCTAAATTATTGGATTTATCACAAATTCAATAGATCAATGTAACACGTTTTGAATATCAATTCTCTGCTAACTGCACATTATAAATAAGTCTGTTTCCCTGCTAATATACAGTAAATGGATCAGACAAAGTTTACATTTAGTTTAAGATAAGAAAATATGTATTTAGATTTTTGTACTGAATTATTTTCCATGGTAAAAGTGCTGACTTGCTTGTGTATTTTCTTTACCATGCACTTTATTTGATTTACAGTAATACACATTTGACATATTTAAGGCTATGAAGGCCTCTTGAGAATATGAATCATATTGCATTCAAGTCCCATTGGGGAATGTAGAAGGTACCTGTCCTGTACCTTGTGATACAGAAGCATTAATCACAGAATTTTTATGCTGTAGCCTCTGTTTTGCTTTCTATGCTCTTTTTTGGAATTTACTTTGATCGTTAAATTTGATACAAAAGTATTAACCAAATAATAAACTGATCATATGTCTTCTATCGGTTTATATATTGTAATTGTATTTTGCATGTATATAGCATAACCATGATTTTCCAAACAATCTACATATGAACAAGTTAAATACAAAATAAGAACATACTGTAGCATTATCTAGTGTAAGTTCCTAAGTACAGTTTCTGTACTTGCTGACAATGTAATGTAGCAGTCATGACATTTTAGTAGGCCATCTTTGACGTGTTTCTCTCTTATCTGAGTCTGTCCTACAAAGAATGTAGGTGACTGCACAGCAAACAATCCATTTGGTAACACTACCTACAGCTATAGAAAAATCCTCTGTAAAACATTTTGACATGACATGCTCCAGAATTTTAGTGACTTATTTTTCTTTTTTATTGAAATAAAAAATAGCTAAAATGTGCATGTTTCTTAAGGAGTAATAAACTATTAAGTGTGCAAATGCATTTTTTTCAGTGTGTCCAATGTCCTGATTTTAGAAGCATACATTATATTGTCCAGTTCAGTCTTGTTACAAAAGTCTTGTACAGCATGATGAAGGTTATATCATACAAACACTGGTGGTGTAATGGTTAGCATTACTGCCTATCAGCACGGAGTTCATGGGTTTCATTCCTACCATGGCCCAAACTGTGTGGAGTATGTATATTCTACCTGTACTTGTGTGGGTTTCCTCCTAGTACATCGGTTTACTCTCACAATCCAAAATATACTGGTAGGTAATTTGGCTCCAAACTAAATTAATCTTAGAATGAATGTGTGTGCATGTACATTTGGTAGGGATAATAGATTGTAAGCTACACTAGGGCAGGGATTGATGTGAATGTTCATATATTCTCTGAACAGTGTTGCAGAATATGTGTGCGCTATATAATTAACTAGTAATAAATAAATACAGTATACTTGAATTTTTGTGGGCTACATCAGAATTGGAAGGGGAATAGTAGATTGCTGGGCATTGTAAGGCTTGTATTTTCTATTTGATGGTACATAAAAGAGGCTATGACCTAAGCATTCTCTTTGTGCTGTACTTTGACAGCTACTGTAGCTCCATCTGCCATTCCATAATCTTCCATTTAGTCCATCAATGGATGATTATTAGTATAGAATCTGACTTTTTCAGTAAGAAGGCCTACTCTGTGAAAATTACCTATACAAATATGTAGAACACTTTTCTACTCCCACATCTTTAGCATATATGGTATTCTCCCTCTCCTCCCCCACTAGTTACCATCAGTGCACAAGAACTTGCCTCCTACTTTAAGGACAAGATTGCTAACATCCAAAATGAAATGGTATGCTCTTCCACAACCTCCAACCCACTTCCTTCCCCACCTGAACCCTCTGACACTTTCTCTTAATTTGAGCCCACACATGAAAAGGACATTTCTACACTCTTCTTATCCTACTCTACTACCTCTCCTCTTGATCCTATACCTGCACAAGTCATTAAAACTCTATATCCTGTACTTGTCCCAAACTTAACTAAAATCTGCAATCTCTCTCTTGCTACTGTTACTTTTCCTTCTCTGCTCAAACTTGCAGTGATTACTTCCATTCTGAAAAAACACAATTCTGACCCTAACTTTCTTTTTAACTACCATTCTATCTCTCAGCTCCCATACCTCTCCAAGCTACTGGAGAGACTTGTCTACTTTCACACACTTTCTTACCTCTCACACCCTGTTACACCCACTTCGGTCTGGCTTTTTTTCCCAACACTCCATGGAGACAGCACTGACTAAAGTGGTGAATGATCTGGTAACCTGCAAGTCTAAAGGCCATTACTCACTACTTATTCTTCTAGATCTTTTTGCTGCGTTTGACACTGTTGATCATACTCTTCTCATACAAACACTGCACTCCTTAGGTCTTAATGGTACAGCCCTTTTCTGGTTCACATATTACCTATCTGATCAGTCTTTTTAGTGTTCACTTCTCTGACTCTACATCCTCTTCACTACCTCTGTCATTCGGAGTTTCGCAAGGCTCAGTCTTAGGTCCTCTGCTTTTCTCAATCTATACCTCATCTCTTGGCAAACTCATCAGCTCTTTCGGATTTCAGTATCATATATATGCGGATGATACTTAAATCTATCTATCAACCCTAGAGTTGTCACCAGTGGTTTTGGCCCAAGTCTCTGAATGCCTCTCCTCCATCTAATCTTGGATGGGTTCTCGCCACCTCAAACTCAATATTTCCTAAACTGAATTACTTATATTCCCACCAGCCAAGAACAGTTACCATCCTCAGATCTCCATCACTGATGACTACTCGACCATCTACTCTACCCCACAAGCTCGTTGCCTAGGGGTCATCCTTGACTATGAACTGTCCTTTGTTCCCCACATTCAATCTGTCTCAAAATCTTGTTACATGCATCTAAAACACATAAACTAAAATACGACCCTATCTCACACAAGACACTACTAAGTCTCTTATCCATTCACTCATTATATCCCGCATTGATTATTGCAATAGTCTCCTAACTGGTCTTCCCAAGAATAGACTCTCCCCACTGCAATCCATTTTAAATGCTGCTGCTTGGCTGATCTCCCTAGCTAGATGCTTATAGTCTGCTGATCCGCTCTGCCAGTCCCTCCATTGGTTGCCTATATTTTACCATATTCAATATAAAACTTCTACTCGCATATAAAGCTATTAACCATACTGCACCAGCTTATATCTCTTTACTTATCACAAAATATCTTCCATCTAAACCACTCCACTCTGCACAAGATCTGCATCTCTCTTCTGCATGGATCACCAGCTCCCATTCACTATTACAGGACTTTCATCGGGCTGCTCCCACACTATGGAATGTCCTTCCACGCATAATAAGAATCTCCATTAACCTCCAAACTTTCAAGAGCTCCCAGAAAACTCACCTCTTCAGGTAAGCCTATCATATTGAAGTTCCATATGCATAACCCTCTGAGGCACTTATGTATTATATTGCTTCCCTTCTGAACCTACAAGCTATGATATTACTGGTGCCTGTCCTTGTGTTTCCCTATAGTTTGTAAGCTTGCAGCAGGGCCCTCTTACCTCCAAGTCTGTCTGTTGTTACCCAGTTTGTTTTAGCTCTGTTTACAATTGTAAAGAGCAACGGAATCTGCTGAGCTATATAAGAATCTGTAAATAAATAAATATATATTAATGGTATACACAAACACAAAGAGTTGGCGCTGCCAGTATTTAAGTATTATGTATTATGTGCCCGTTATTGTAAATTATGTGTTTGCAATAATTATGCTTACAATGGTGCCTCTATGAGTGACAAGAATATATGATTTTAATGATGTGTACAAAATAATGTCACAATAAAATTTGCAAAACAAGTAAAAGTAAGTATAAAGTGGGTTAGTCTAATATGACATTGGTCCTTCATGGGTGAGTCAGTATTTTGGTGTGCCCGCAAACAACTTATCCCCCTGGGTATTTCTACTGGTGCCAGCTGTCCACTACAAGTCTTCAATGGGGCGGGGCAGCAGCAACCAGGCTGAACACAAATGTGTGCTGTCACCAGGATCTGGTGCAGCCCCGGAGTCCTGTGTCCTCTACTCCAATGTTGCAGGAGGAGGAGTGGAAGATGTGTGGAGGTAGCTCGATGTGTGCCCAGCGCTCCCCTCCCGGACCCTATCTGCCGCCGGGTTCATCGCCAGATGATGACGTCACTTGGTGTCCCTTGCAAGCCTTGATGCGGGCGCCGATCTCAATTCAGTGTGGCAAGTCTCTCCAATGCGTTTCGACTCAGCTGAGCCTTTGTCAAGGTTACCAGATGGATGCAAATGCTTTCCAAAGTACCTCAACTGTCCACAAATTTTATTTTGACATTATTTTGTACACATCATTAAAATCATATATTCTTGTCACTCATAGAGGCACCATTGTTAACACATAATTTACAATAACTGACACATAATACATAATACTTAAATATTGGCAGCGCCAACTCTTTGTGTTCGTGTATACCATTAATTAGAGGATTGGGGACATCCTCTTAGTTGAGCAGCGCATATTTAGCATTATATGTAGGTGAGCGTAGTAGAACCCCTCTTTGTCTAAAATAAATTTTAATGTTTACTGTCAAGGCAAGTTATCTTAAGTCATGTAAAGGTCTTCCTTTCTTTAGGTCAACTGATCAAGATGGATGGTTTGAATTACAGGCTTTGGCCTGTGGGTCAAAAGGGCCCTGGATAGAAGCCGGTGCCCCCCTATAATTTCTGTGTTTTTTTAATGGACTGATGCAGTGGCTGAGCTCCGACTCCTTTCTTCAGTCACTGATGAGGTCAGGTCTCTCCATTCAGCACGTCACAGCACTCAGGGAGGAAGGGATAGTCAACAAATTTGTTGCCACTTTACAAGAGTATTACAAAAAGTGGAGAAATTCATCCGGCGCAGTTCTAAATTCTTTTGGTGACCTTGAAAATACCCCTTTCACTTTTTAAAAGGAAACAATGTTCTTCAAATGCAGTCTATTCCAGTCACCCCATAGATGATATGTCTGACCTTTAATAAGGCCCTATGTTCGTAAGAAAGGTTTATTTTATGACTGGCGACCAATCAGCAATTCTTCCCTGGTATTTTACCCGTCAACATATACACCTTTTTATAAAGTACTGACCTCCAACATAGGCCCTATTTTCATGAAAGGGTATCTTTTACTCTTGCCCGATCAGAAGAATCATCACAAGAATATTTTCAAATATTGCATCCGCAACTCCAGGCCCCTTGGGGCTTCAACTTACCACCAGCAGAGGCCCTATGTGCACCAAAAGGTTTCTTTTTGTTCTTCCCCACAGGGTAAAAAATTCTTAGGAGGCATCATCCATAAAAATATTTAAATCCACAGCAAAAGACCAAAAATACAAAAAGGCATCTGTGGGGTGACCGGAATAGACTGCATTTGAAGAACATTGTTTAGTTTTAAGAGGCGAAAGAGTTTTTTTCAAGGTCACCAAAAGAATTTAGAACTGCGCCGGATGAAGTTCTCCACTTTTTGTAAATCTGTGTATAGGGTGTGGTAAACCCAGGAGGATTTCATCGGGCTGCGGATCAGCGGGTGCATTTCCCCCTATATCTTTCTTTTGTATCAACTTTACAAGAGTAATCAAACACTTGTTTAGTGGTAAGCAGTTTGCAGATGGCCCCTTAATCCTAGCGTGACTCCTGTGACCCTGCAAACAGAGAGAATGTAGAGTGTGGTTCCAGCTGCAGCACCCAGCATGGTAAGTTATTATTATGGATATAATGTCCAGTGTGAAGGATATAAGGGGAGAGGGAGACCTTTCGTCCTGTGTCTTTGTGAGTGTGGGTTATCTGCAGGGGCACAGTGTTTGCAGTGTTTCCCCACACTTTATTTCTCAGGCAGTCACCTGGTAAAAATTCCACTTCCCCCTTGGATCTAAAACCCATGCGATTTGCCCGATTTCTTGGCCCAATGTGTTGGAGTTGGGCAAAATCACAGTAGTGTATGGCCATCTTAACTCCCTGTAAGTGCCTAACCCTAACCACCATAACCCCCAGCACAGCCCTAATTCCCCACACTAGCACTTCTCACATACCTATGCTATTGATGACCGCAGCTGGGATAATAAATGTTGGCATTCCAGCACAAAGTCTTCTGGTGGTAGTCAGAAACGCATCCCATGTGTCACAAGGTGCAATGGGTCAGGGGGGCCCAGATATATCAGTGTACCAGGCCTCAAGATTTCTGTTGCCGGCCCTGTTATTCCCCTCTTAATAATTGCATGGGAGCAATAAAAGTGACACTCCATGTCCTTCAATATCTTATTGAGCTCATTGCCTAGCATTTCTACATATCTACTCAGATTTAAACATTGATCCACTTGCAATTGAAATGTCTGCATGTTTCTTAAATCACAGTCAAATGAATTTAGCTTTATTTCAAACATGATTCAGATAGTTAAATAATGTCAATTAGGTTAATTACTGACATTAAATGAAAATGTGTCAATTGACACACGATGCAATTACATAGCTGTAACCTTATAAATGTATATGCATTGAGTTTGACACTCATTCTAAGTGTAATTTCATAGAACCTAGACTCCACGTTTCTGCTTATTAAAGAATTCAGGTCTACATTCACATACATTGCTGTATGCAATGCTCTTTGCATTATGCATATTTGGCAGATTACAGAGCACGTGTACAAATCTTATATTACCTGGTTATAACAGATATTCTGCAGTAAGTATCACTGTAAGGTGCATTATACATTACAGATGTGTAATTTCTTAAAGAATAGCTTATCAGGTCCCATGGGATACAGCCCTGTGCCAATGTCTTTTTTATTTACATAAATAAAATACAAAGAATCTCAAAACTACACCGCTATCTAGCTTGGTGTATATCACTTATCCTTAGCCCATCATTAACAGATGCACATCAAGCTTTACCTGCCATCAGCGTTCCATCTTGAGTTGTCAGATGCCGTGAGTACTGTAGATCAAACTTGTGGGAGTATTTTTTTATTTATTTTGTATGTATTTATTCAGTTTTCTTCACAATAAAAATGAAAAACCAAACATACAAGCGTGGTTGACTCTTATATCAGAATACACTATGCTTCCAAACAGTATATTAAGAAAGGTTTCACATAAAAGGATTACAGCTCCAGAAACAATGCAGAAACAGAGCATTGGTTGAGCCACATTTCAAGCAGATACCCGACTCAGAGGGGTATCTTGGATGTGATATTTGTTAGATAGATCTGAGAAGGACATCAAAATACCACGGGGATCAGACATCCTTTATAAAGGCTTAGAGGATTGCCACATAAAAAGATTAACAAAAAATTATACTTTGTGGGAGTATTTACAGATTCAGCATTGCATGATACTGCACAGCCACAAGGAAGAAGCAGTGCAATACTGTGCAGCTAATATGCTGAAGCAATGGGAGACAACTAATGTACATAGATGCCTCTTACCTGCTTCTGTGATCTACTGTTGCATCTTATCAGCAAAATGTTAGCTCTTGCCCCTACAGGATCTGGAGGATAGCGGGGACACTTTTATCAGCAGCCTAACAACCGGAGCTGGCGGAATCCTTTGATAAGGCCGCATACTTTGGACTGCACCAGTGGCCGGAGGGACCCACCAGAGTCTGGAAAGCTGAAAACGTCCGTACCCACCTCTGGAAAACCACTTGAGTATAACATTAACACCATGTGCACATAGGTGGGACTAATCCATTTGTGACTACCATATTAATCCTACTAACTTATAACAAAAGAGCCCAAAGTTGGAAACAAAGCTAATTGCATGCATGCACTAACTCTTATTGGGGAAGTTGCAGGGGATAAAGTTGAATACTAAAGGCTTTTAGAATCTGTTTTTTAGGCTGCATATTATTAAATGTTTTGTGTGTATATCTTTTTAATATATTAAATGTGATTTATACTTGTCTAAAGCGCTGTTTCCAGGTGTGTGTGTTTTCTTGCCCCTACATGCAGAATTCCCTGGGCGAAAGAAGGTGTTTGTGATATGAAGCCATGACCACTCCTATCAAGTCACACACCTAATTCAAGCTATGCCCACTTCTATGACTGGCCACACAGGGTGTCATCAGTGTAAGTGACACCAGTGTTATACCTAGTGCTTATTTGAACTGACATACATCCTTTAATTTAACAGATCACGGTCTTAATAGTCTACTACCTCTACTACTACTCATACTCAATTGCCTTGGATGATCCCAGGGATCTTGAAACACATTCAGAAATTGATATCTCATATGCCAAGTCCAGTGACGAGCTGCATTGCTCTAAATTGAAAATCCTTAGCCACACCCACCATTTCCTCAGGAGGTGGTGTGTTTTACATACCAAAAGAAGCCTATGCCAGTATTGTTGGCAAGCGGTTGGGATTTATAGCTGCATATGTTGCTTTGCTTATCTTTTGCCTGGGTCTATGGCCACACTTGGACGAAGCGGCAGACTGACTGCACTGGGTAACGGGACAAGAGCTCCGGCCATAATGCAGGCGGAAGTGACATCAACGCGTTTCATTTCCAAGGAAATCAGAAAGTGCACTGCACTGCGTGAGAGCACGTATCACATCACAAGCCCAAAATGTTCCTTGTGTGAGCACCTAGTATCTGTATCCAATAATTTAATTGAAGTTAAAAGATTCACATTGGTATGTATCTTTCTAAAAGTAAATGAATGAATACATTTGCTTAGAGGAATATATGATAAGTATTTATTTATCAATTTATGGAGTTTTAATTATGCACGCTCTACAACATTATAAAATAGCGATTTACTTTATACATAAGGCCATCATTTTTTTCCAAAGTAGTAAATCATGGCTCTAAAACATAAACTAACATATACTAAAAGAACAATTATAGCTACAGTATGACACAATAATTATCCAAACTACCGGTGCTCATACAAAGTTATTAAGAGTCATATAATCACAAAACTTACCAATTTTTTTTCTGCTTTTCTTGACATTAAAATTTAAAACATGTTGTGCTATATATTGTGACAAGCTGTATGTTATACAAAATTATTACAACCTTTAAAATGAAATATCCATTCTATTTTTAAAGCAAATCTTCAAAACTTGCCTTTTCCCATCTTATGCTTATTTATAATTTAATATGTCGTAGGAAAGTAATTGTTTTATAGATTACTAGTCTATGGTTCTTGTCTCCGCATGATACTTCCACATAAGTTAAATTAGGGCTCATTATTAAACTGTGTTTCCATTATTTGCTACAGCATTAAAAATAAAACCAGTGATTAATGAGTCCTGGTGGATTTCCTGTACTCATGCATCTTTCATAGCATGGCACAGTAACGGTGCAAGGTCTAATAAATAACCATCTTTATTTGGTGTCTTAGCAAATACAGTATATGCATCAGTTTAGGAAAGAATATTTTTAAATAAAAATGTAATTATGTAAAATGTAGTGGCTGTATGCCACTTTCACATTGCACTGCAATAATTGCATTTCCAAGCAAAAAGTGTATTGGTTGAGGTTTACTGGAGCAAGTCTTACATTGTACCCTGTATATAGAATTAATGTTCCATAGTGATTAGTTCGAAATGCACTATTATTCCATAAGCATTATAAGGAAGAGCTGATTTATATTACTACAAAAGGCCAATGCGGTGGAAGTAATGAAGTGATAATCCCCTGGGGTAAAATTCATGTGAAATACCTGTAATTACTGTAGAAGTGACATAATCTGAATAACAACAATCCAGCATGCAAGGGTGCCAAATATATTGTTTAATCCTGTGACAGTATAATTGAGAATTAGTAAAGAGAATCCTGTTAACTTTAATATAAACACGTGATAGATATTGTTCAAAATTATTTTAAAATTAATTATAAATGATATCACTTAAAAGGTTTTCCTTGCTTTCCAATATACAACAGACCAGAAATAGATTTATGGAAATGTTAAGGTGCTAATGCATCTCACTTTTATTTGTGTTTGCTTGATAAAGGAAAATATAAGTATAATGTATTTCATGAATTATTTTATTCATTTATTAAATAATTCCATAAATGGTTACACTTTAATGTAAATGTAGTCATTTGTTAAAAGTAGCTAAATATACTTGATGTATTAGTGAAGCAACTGTTAAAAGTTTGTAAGCAATCTTGTAATTAGAGAGTATGGCCCATGGATGCAATGAAGTTAATTGAACATTTTAGTAAAAAATAAAAGTCAAATAAAAAAAAAACATTTTGCAATAAAATAAAACAGAATAAATTGTGTATGTAATAAGTATCTAAAGTCAGAAATGCCAAGGGAGCATAAAAGATAATAGCTGTATTATTTAATGGGAGCCAGCTAGTAAAGGTGTACGTTTTGGTACCATAGCCCACATCCCTGTCCTATCACCTGGGAGGCTATTCCACCATCAGGAACATTGACCCTATTCCCTGAAAATACTTATATCAGGAAAGCACATGCTGTTGATCAGCCCAACCATGATCACATCAGTTTTCCTGCTGTTGCTGCTCTTAAATGTGGACTGGATCCCCCACATTACCTGTATGTGGAGGTATGCTGTCCTTGCCACACTCCTTGCTCCTTAGCTTCAACCACCCTGGTAAAGCTACACATATTCAAGGATAGCTCTCTAACTTACCTACCTCTAGTTAGGTCATACACCTGGATACACAGCCCTCCACAGCTTTCCAGAGGTCGCCCACCTTGCCCTCTTCCTCCTCCTCCTTGCTTTGTCATGCTTGGCAAGTTTTGTGGAACTGGCAGGAGGAGGAGCTGAGGAAGTGGTGTTGAGAGTATGGTGGAAACTTGGCGGCCATATGTAATGCTTTTTCATGTAAGAGAACCTGGATGAAGACTGCGGAGAGTTAAATAAGGGTTTGAAGATTTAATTAAGGTTTTTTTAGAGTACAGTTCAATTGTAATGATGGTAAAAATATTATATGAACAGCAAATAGTCTCTTGTGCGATAGCAAACAATATGTATGAATCAGATATTTGCAGACTGGCAAACTATGAGTTAATAACAGAATGGGCTAACTGAAGACTTGCAGACTATAGTTGAAATAGGAGAATGAAAAACACTAGAAGGCTTGTAAACTGAGACTTAAGGTGTGTACACATGGTCAGATGTGCCTTAAGATACGATCCGATCAGATCGGAAAAAGGATCGCAAGGCACATCCAATTTGCATACAATCTTGACTATATAGTGCAGATCTGCACTATATAGTCAAGGCAGCCAAGACTTTCTGGCTTGCGATACGTGAACTCGCATCGGGATCGGATCGGGATCGCAAGGCTACAGAGTAAGGTGCAGAGGGACAAACACAGGCTTTTCATGTGGTATGTATTTATGTGTATGTGTGTGTGTATATATATATATATATATATATAATCTATATATCCTCTGCAGTTACCCATTGACCAAGTTTATACTGCCTTTACTCTGTGTTTTGACAGTGTAATATTCTCCCATGCAGTTTGCGGCCAGTAATGACAAGTGCAAGGGGCCCCCCGAAGGCTTAATCTGGCACTGCTGGCATCCACCTATTGCATATTAGTGGTATGCCTGGAATTTTTCCGGGACAGCCATTCGGCAGCGCAGCTGAGCCTGGAAAATTTCTGAGCATATCATCCAAGGGGTTAAAGCAGCTAATAAAGCTTATGGCTCAATTACCTTAGAATGCAGTATACAAAATCAAAGTAGTGCTTATTGACAAAAGGGCCTGATCACTGATCACTGCCTGACTCCGGCAAAGGGCCAGATTTGGATCTGATCACACAGCAGCCGATTATCGATACACTGCATATGCATATGGTCCATGGTACGCACGCATGATGCCTGCTAGTAAAGGAATCCATATACTGTTCTTTTCCTTTGCTAGCAGTTTGCAAAGTGACAGGAGATACAAAAAAGGATGGGAAGGTGCTGAACTATATATTACAGTGCATGTATGGCAAAAAGGAATACACATTTATACAAAAAGATATTAGATCATTTATTTTTTTAAATAGTTTCAGATTAGTAACAGGTGGTCACCTAAAAACACAATATTGGATAACAGTATTCTTATTCCTGTATATTTTATAACATTTGTGCCTGCTGTTAGTTTTTTATTGACAGGAAGTAGGCATCTGGCGGTGTGAACTGGCTATTTAGTGAGAGTGCTAAAAAAATACAGGTGACACAGAAAAATGCTAAGCGTACCTTGGAAAACACAGGCATGCCAAATCGCTTTAGGGAGAGTGTGTGATGTCAGCTCCAGGTCGGATATGCCTGTATTCACCGCAGCTGCTGTTGAGTAAGTCTCTTGCTACGTCAAGCTTGCGATGACTGGTGTCCACAGGAAAAATCATTCGATGGTGACCCTGTAATGAAGGATTTTGGACATTTTTGCTCGGCTGCGAATTCTACGCTAGGCATACAAATCCATTCGCACAGCAAGCATTTTCATTTGTAAGGTGAGATTTCAGTCTAGTGGGTGGTATCTAGCTGACTAATTTTCTCAGCAGTGTACAGGAACAGGATCTGATGGGAGTTGTGGAACAAGTACCTAAGAATGCGGTATGCAATTCAAATGTAGCAAATTTTATAGTGTGTGTAAATTGACACAAAGAATGTAACATTAAGTTATTAAGTTTTTCTTTTTTTATTAGGTTTTCAACTGTTATAGTTGTCAGAATTTCCTTTCTTGCTTTTATTTTTGATGAAAAATTTTAAAGAATTGTAAAAAGACATTTGAATTCTTTTACTTTACTAGCTGAAGACCTTGAATACATTCAGAGAATATACAGTGTACAATCTGCACTAGCGGTTTATGATCAACTTTTAACAAACTGATGTTAAAGCACAAAAAAGTTGAAACATTCAAGGTTGAAAATAAGTAATATTTACCTTTTGTTAAGGTTTTGGATATTATGATACATTGCTATACTTACTCAAAACACCATTTTTATGTGTTCTAAACTGTATGAAACAGGAGCATCTGTCGCAAGCTTTAAAGAAGAGCTTTTGCCACATTAAAATTCAGTTGGAAAATCTATATCTAAAATCCTTTTAACAAAATACAAAGCAAATCATTTTTTTTTTAATGACATTAAACCTCCAAGCATTCTAACCAATATTACAATATAATTTTTTTTAAATTGGAGGGTCATTCCTTCTTTGAAGCTTATTTGTCATATATTTCCTTCAAATTTACTACTTTTTCCTCAATGTTATGAGGTATTATAGAAATAGTGTGCTCATTTCTTTTTGTCACCCAAAAAAAATATTTTGAATGTTAACCCCTTCAGTGGTAGGTTTTCTTTTAGGGAGCCCTCCCCAGTGGGCGAGTTTTTTATGGGGAGTGCTCCCTAAAAAAAAACACCACTGTCTCCCCTGGGTCCGGGCAGCGATGCTGAACTGTCAATCAGCCGATGCCTGGCCCTGCGCCCCGGCTCCCCGTCCCTACATGCTGCGACCCGGCTTGTCATAAGCCGGCGCCGCAGGCTGTAATGTCACAGCCGGGGTGAGCTGGGGGCGCGGCGGAGGGGAGGGAGCCGGGCAGAGCTGAAGCTGCCTGAGTTCAGCGATGAACTCAGCAGCGCTGCCCGGTGCTAATCACTGGCAATCCCAAGTATTTTCCGGGCTTGCCAGCCTGGTTATTAAGGCATAGCCAGGAAAATTCTTGGGATTGCCAGTGAAGGGGTTAATGATTAAGCATAATGATGAATAACCTTATTGTCAGGCAGTGGCTTGGGTAACAGTGCACTGAGTTACTGTTGGTAGCTGCAGTACTAAACAGGTGACCAGCCTGGTATAAACAAGTACAAAGGATTTGGTTGTACTGCGTTCAGCTCCTAAGCGTGCTATACGGTATTTTAAATAAATTGTGTCACTTAGGTGTTAAAGATTCAATGAGATGCGTGTAAGTGCAAAAATGGACTTTGATTTGATGAAAACACACTATATATCGTGGTTCTCAGCCAAAAATATATGTGTTTTAAGTAAAATACATGTCCAAACCAACAAATGTTGCTGGTGATGGGGAGAAAAAATGGGTTCCTGGAAAATTGGGACACGGTAGGGTGTTCCCAAATAGGGGTATTGGGTGCAGGGAAGAAAGTCAAGGGGTCAAAGCGGTGGGGCACAGGGGTCTGTTAACTGCAGGCACAGTCAAAAATGTGTCCACACACAGGGTGGTGGTGCAGGGGGCTGGCATCCCATCCCCCCGCAGTGCACCTCTCACCTGTGTAATGTCCAGGTATGTGGGTCCTGGTGTGTCCCGCGATGTCCTGGTCTCTTTGTTCCAGCCGCAGCTCGGTGACACAGCATGACAGCTGTACAGCGAGCCCGGCTCTACAGTGTCTGGCATGATGCAGCTTCCAGGTATCAGTACCGCGAGAGTACCTTAACCCAGCATCGCAATCAGTTGAAGGACTGTAGGCTCAACTCCCGGCTGGGAGGAGACTTTGGTATTGCTGCTGGTGTGTTGGATGTTCAAAATGCTGAATTATACCCAACGCATTTCAGCTCTAGGGGCCTTCTTCTAGGGAGTTTTTGCAGTGCACTTGTGTCTGAGTTCATATAACTGTGTGGGGCGGTCTTGCAGCTGATTAACTCAGTCTCCGATTGGTGCCATGGTCAGATGCGTGATTGGTGCAGGTGGCTGTCAATCACAGTATAGTAAATGGGTTGTCCCGCCTCTTGTCTGACGGGATTAGTAGCCCTGTTATTCAGTAGTAATTCAGTGATTACTATTGTGGCAGATTGTTGTAGTGTTATTTTGTACTATGGTGATTCGGTGTGTAGGACAGCCGATCCCACTATAGGGGTGAATTGCACCTTATTATGGAGATGAAATTGCATGTTGCAATTTCACTTAAATGTAAAAGACATAGGTGATATTGTATGGTGGGATAAACATCCAGTCCTATTTACTAAAGGTAGTGACCTCACTGTTCTTATTAGTCGTTGGTTGAACTGTTGGTGATTCTATGATAGGTGTCATAATGATATTAGTACGTCTTTGGTCTGATTGGTCACAGTCGGTGATTGTCATGTCATATGATCCTGAAAATTGGTAAATTTATTGGTCGGTTGGTTATATAGTACTGCGACACCCCATGTTTGTTTTAACATGCTGAATGTGCAGCATGTATCTAGGTGTGTTAGTTGCTGTGTTTGGTGTTTAGATCCCTGATGTGTGCATTGTTGAGTGCCCCTCCTTCACTGTATGTCCCTCAGCGTACCCCTCCTTCACTGTATGTCCCCCAGTGTGCCCCCATTCACTGTATGTCTCCCAGCCTGCCCCTATTCACTTTATGTCCCCCATTCTGCCCATTTCACTATATATTCCCATAAACTGCCCCTCCTTCACTGTATGCACCCCATTCACTGTATGCCCCCCACTCTGCCCCCATTCACTATGTCCCCCAGCCAGCCCACCCTTCTCTGAATGTACCACATACTGCCTCCCTTCACTGTATATTCCCCTGCAGGAGTCAGATGCTTGGGCTACCGCTGCTGCCCGTCTCCGCATATTACGGGAACAAGTTTCCCCTTTGCTGCTCCCCCCTCCCCACACACTGGTGTCACTGTGATCGCAGTGAAGGGTGATTGCAGCAGCAGGAGTTGGACACATACTCATTTGAAAGACGCCAAACAGGTCTCACAGTGGCAGCCGGCTCCCCCTCCTCAATGCAGACAGCAAGCCAGCAAGGTATAGGTGGGCTCGCTGGGGTCCCACGTCTAGAGTCCTGTGCTGTGCGTCCCATGTCAGCCTCCAGCCGCCCGCTTCTGGCTGGAGGCTGTGGGCTGCTTGAAGTGACATCACGGGCCACAATTGGCCCCCAGGCCAGACTTTGGACATGCCTGGTGTAATGGATGTCTGATCTCTGAAGGAAGCCGATATAACCTAATAAAACTGGGCCTGTTTAAGGGAATCCCATAAATTCCCAGATTGAGAAATAACGGAGCCTGTCTGACCAACCTGACATTGTACATAAACTGTTTGAAACACACACAACATGCCCGCACGTGTTTTAACACAATCTATTTGTCTTGTGTCTGTCTATCTGTGTTTTTTTAAATTTTTCGCTTGCTTCTAAATATAAATTAATAAAGGTTACAATTTATGTATACAATTTCTTTTTGGTGCACCACACCAGGACAAATCTTCGCTCTCCCTGTTTTCCCAGAAGGTAGTCAGACATTTGATATGTGGGTCCCAGAGGTTTCTGATACAATAGTAAGTGGTATATTAATGTCAATGGTTAATCTATAGGAAAAAGTACATGAATCACAATGCAGTCTATTAAATGAGTGTGCATGAGTAAGCGGCACCGCTAGCCGGCACGCGCTTTGCTTCCAGATTTTTCAAGGCCAAAGACTCCCCTTGGGTTGGTGTAACCAAGTTGCTTTCGGGGTGGCACACCCTAATATTTATTTAGCACTATTTATTTTTCACTAATATTATACTTTCTAGCACTCCACTTTTTAACCTCTAGCTTCTGCTTCTTTCTTATTAACACACTTATAGCTTAGTTTTTCACTTGTGTGCTGCCCTGGGGTGACTGACTTATGATGGCCTCTTTGGGGTTCCGCGCCCCAGATTCAAACTTAGTATTAGGGACCCACCAGAAATGAGGTCACCATGAAGCTGGTTGGTGGGCAAATACTTCTTGGCCAATGAATATACCAAGAACCTCTATCATTGATTGATTAATAATATGGAGTGTGTATCTGCACCATGTGTTTTTCTTTGTATCTCCCTTAGGATACAACAGATACAAATAAACATCATACACAGTACTTATTTACCTGAGAGGTTGTGTAAGATCTCTGTAAAAAACAAGGACAAATGTCCTTAATGTAATGAGTCAGGATGTATTTTTTGGCATCTGCTTTGGAAGTGTAAAGCAGTTCATGTAAATTGGAAGGGGATAGGAAAAATCATAGTAAACATGGGTGTTTCACATCAATGCTTTCAAGCATTAGCCTGTATCTTTGGGGTTTGGCCACATGAGTCTATGTCACTTGAGAAGAGGCAATTCACCATCAATCTTTGCTCCATCGCTAAGGTTATTATTGTTTGGACTTGGGTGGGGCAAAGGGGTCCGGATATTTGAGAATGGATTAATTTAGTAAATTACACTATAGAACATGAGAAATATACTAATCTATCAGCTCAGTTCTGCTATATGCCATATCTTCATGTCCACTGCATGGATAATTATTTGATTGCTGAAAAGAATAAAAATATTTTGAAAAAAAAAAAGTAAAACAAAAAAAATATATATCATAAAAATGAATGCATGTAACAGTATTCATATAAAGCACAAAGATAGATACTAATATCTGTATAGAGATTATGTATGTATGAGAAGCGCACATTCTTAAATCTTGATATCCATTTAAAAGAATTTATACTGTAAATACGGTATAAAATAAGAAATTAAAAAGCACAATTATTAAAAGCACTATATAGAACTGTGTTTATTTTAAGAAGCATAAGCTTTAGTGAGTTTGGTAAGTAATCAAGTATCATATATTGTTATTTGCGCCAAATATATGTATGTTATTTCAAAGTGTTCATAAAGAAAATGACATATAGAGTATATGGTACCACATGTGATTAACCATACAACTCAAATTCTATTTAACAGATTAAATATTCACCAGATTGTAAACTGAATGGCCCACTTAAAGTTTATATGCGGTGTAAGATTACTCAATGCCAGTGGATTTTGAAAAGGGTTGAAGAGTCACTGAAGATGGCTGCAGATGGGAAGTCCAAGACAGAGTAAGTAGAAAGGAAAGTGAGAATAAAAACAGCATTTTGGATATATTTCAATGGGGGAAAGGAAAGGGTGCAGCTAAGGATAAGGAGATCTAAATATTACAGGTAGGCGATAATGAGGGGTATAGTATATTTACAAAAAAATGACAATGATAATGTATTTTAATTTATTTCAGATTGATTTAAATCGATCTTAATCAATGCTGAGCTTCTATGGCTTAAACACACCTTTACTAACATTTAATTAATATAAAAAAAATATATATCTGTTAGTAAAGGTGTGTTTTAGCACTAGAAACCCAACATTGATTAAGAATGATTTTTTTTTTTTTTTATTAAGTATTTTTTATTGAGATTTTTGCAAAAGAAAAAGACAAAACAAAACTCCCAGAGCCAGTATGGGGAGTATCAGACACATATAGCAAGTATCACAATTGACACAGTCATAGACAATTAGGATAGCATGGTAGATACCAAAGTATTAAGGGTATTAACACTGTACTAAGAAGTGGTCATGGATTGAGCGACCGAAGGCGCCATTCTGAGTCACCCAACCCACCCCCAATGTTAGGAGAATAGCCATAGAAGTGACAGGATCGTACATCAGCATTACAATTGCTATTAAATATATATATATTGTCAATTAGAGAGAAAGATACAAGAAAGAAAACAAGGATATATACCATAATCGTGTCTGATCAGTCGGATAGAAGAATAAAAATAGAGTTAAATAAAATCAAACTTCCCAACACAAACCACCCCAGAACCCCCCACCCTGTATGGCCTAACCCAACCCTAGGCATACTTGGATCCCAATAAACTGCACCCTTCCCCAAACCTATATTAAACTACACTAACAAGAGGGATTAGATTAGTGGCCATCAGCTAGAAATTAAGCTAATCACGCCAAATAACTAACCTACCCCTCCCACCCCACCCACCCTTTCACCCGGCTATGTAAATATGGAAGGATATATAAAGGATAACTAACGGGGGTTAAGCTAATGGCCGTAATAAGGCCAGGATAAATTTTGGAGCCTAAACAATATGGGCCGCCAGGGGCTTCCGACTCGTAGTATATAGTAGGGCAGACCTAAGCCTCGTGGAACAAACAGGAGAGTAATCAAATATTGCCCTGTTACACAAAAGCATAAAACACAAATGTACCAGCAGAAAATTAAGGGAATACACATGGGTATATGAGATGTAGCAGACGGATCAGGTTCTCAGTAGCAACAAGTCCATATACGTATATTCGTATACTAATCTGGCCAACGTCCAGCATAAGTATAGGAGAAAGACAGAAAGTCAGTAGTGACCCATTTTACATGGGAAGAAGCAGGAGAGCAATCAGCACATGGTTTATCTTGCGCCCGAGGATATATACATGGATTTCGGAGGTAGGCAGAGAAAGACTCCTGGAAAAGGAAATCATCTTGAGCAGTCACACAAAAGGGGCCTGGAGCTTTCATAGGAGATGGTGGCCAGATACTCAGTGTAAGGATTTCAGGTATAGGGGTGTATCCATCCAGTGTACTGGATAGCCTCTGAGACGCCACCATTGTAGGAGATCTGGAGATAGCGTCCAGAGCATCTGAGGTTGCAGGTAGCATAGCATCAATCTTAGTGGATATCACAACCTGAGCAGGCCATGCATGTAGTATGGGGATTTCAGGTTCAGGAGAATATCCATCTTGCATGCTGGATAAATTTTGCATATTTGTAGTATTCAAGTCATTTGTAGGAGCCGTCATTATAGTATCAAGTTTAGTGATAAGTCTCTCAGCGGAGGCAGCGATAGCCTGAAGTATCTGCTGCACAAAGCAAGCAATCTGGAAGCTATTTAGCCAGCAATGCAGACTCTGCAGCACAGTATTAAGGGTGACAGCACCAACTGGTGGTGTAATACACAGGCAAAGTCCAGCACAATAATCAGACACCACTATAGGAGTAATTCAGGGCACATTGACGGTGGCTAGCACACCGCCAGAAACAGTAGGATGGTAGTGATGCAAATCATAGAAGCTGTATGTCAGGCCAGACCTGTGTGCAGATTCAGCCTCAGCAGCGTTATAGACATCCACTGCCACCAGGCAAAGTACCAAGCGCGATTCTAAGATGAGGGGAGATATAAGATGGCGCCCAACACCCTTCCGGCCACAACAGCAACTCAGTGGGCACCAGGTGTTTCCCTCCGTGCCGTTCAGCAGGAGTCTCCAGTTGGGCAGATGAGCGCTCCCCAGCAGGTGGTCGTACAGCGTCCACCACACCCGCCGCCTCACTCACCAGACAGCACCGCAGCGGAGGAGCAGGGAGGTGACAGGAAGCAGGATGGCGTCCAGCAACCCGGAGCGCAGCAGGCCGGCGCGGCACAGCAGCACACTGAGGGATCTGAGGAGACCAGCGGGCAGCACAAGTGACGCAGCACAGGCTCCAGAAGGTAGCGGGCGAGAGGCAAGTCACCGGGGTCCCTGGGGCAGGAGTATTAATAAGGATTTTTGCGGAGCTCACCCCAGTCGCGTCCTCTCACCTAGCAGGCCAAGCCACGCCCCCCGATTAAGAATGATTTTAAACAAAATATACCCCTGAGTGTGTGGATAAGGGTTGTTGTTCCATCAGGGGTGAGAAATGATGTTGCCAAAATGGAAATATAAAATTTGACTGAACTGTCCCATATGAAATATAAAATGTAACATTTATACCAGAAAAATAATAATTAAATCCTGGAACTTAGCATAATGCATAAACGCATCTATCCTCTAACATTTTCCCAATGTCATAAAAGTACAGTTAAAAAATTGCAATGAGTCTTCAAGTTGCTGTGACTTTGGTTTCTCTAAACTTCTGTAAAATGGAAATATTTTAGGATCTACTGCACAACAAACAAATGAAATATTCCTAAGGGAAATGCTAATTTTCAGGTACAAAGCAAAGGCACTAGCTATGAGAGTTTGGTATTCAAAAGTGATGGCACTTCTTATTTTAATATTATTTCAATCTCATTATACTACTTTTTCCATTTTTAAAATGTAAAGATTGAATTAACTGTTAATGTATTTTATTTGTAAGATATTCTATCTATAATGCAACCTCTGTACATCAATGCTTAATGTACATACTGTAAGTTTACATACTAACTCATAGAATGCAATTTTGACATTGATTTTTACTGCAAAATTATTTCTGTTATGTGTATCACTTTTAATGCACACCTCATTTCTACTGTAATGATGCACTGACACATTTGAACTATTAAAAAAAAATTAAGTGTAACGAATGTTGTATGTTGAATGTAAAGGAGCAAGGGGCCAGTACACCTTTACAGCTACATTAAGTGCCAAATGGAGCTGTACAAAATTGTTCATCTTAAATACAAGCTGAGCTGAACAAAACTGAAATATCTCATTTCACCTTACATCAATCTTTTTGAGCTGTGTTCACACGAAGAACATTTTAGCACACTGAAGTGTTACGAGATATATCCATTGTGTACGGTGTATAGCTATAAAATAATATTAAAATTTAAGTGAAAACACTGTATTACCTGTAGTATCTATTAAGAAAATGCCAGTGAGCATTTTCAAATAGCTTAATAACTTAATCTTTAGACTAATTAATTTAAAGTGTCAATATAAAGTCCTCTTATAGAACTTTTCAACCCCAGCATAGTTAAGTGTCTGCCAACATACACCAGGTGCAACATCTTTTGCTTTACTTCATTAAGAGAAGGGAAGATTTTGTGGTCCAATGAAGAATGATGACCTTCTTTACCACCTTAACTAAAATAAAGAGAAGAGGAAGCTTGGATTTTTTTTTGTCTATTCTGAGAATCCAATGTTTAAAATTGGCACATAAACAGGCAAGTGGGTTCAGTGTCAAATTAAGAGACATGAAATTCAAGAAATGTTTACCATAAATCCACATAGTGGTGTAAAATAGGCAACATGGCATCTTTGACAGGCGCATGACTCCAACACCATATGTTCATGTTGGGTTTACACAGAAAGACTAAAAAAATCTCAATATGTAAAGCTTTGGAAGAGAGAAGGGAAAGGGGGACATGTGTCAGGTTGTGGGGGAGCTGTGTTCCCGACATTGCCTGGAATTGGTCAGTGGACTGGGACAGATAACCAACTGATGGAGGCTTTTTGTAGTGGTGTATAAACAGCTAAATAATGAGGCACGAAGGGCACAGGGGAATGGGGAGTTGGCGAATACCCTGATGAGAGCGTGGAGTCTAATGAGCTGGTGGTGTTCACCAGGAGGACCCTCATGGGAGTATGGATTAGCAGCAACCAATGAGCAGGCAGAGGCCCCTCACCAGGGTCCCCCTATTCAACCTGGAGTCTGATAATGGTACTTGGACTGGCTGCCGCTGGTAATGGGTATTGGCTAAGTTCCAATGGTAATGGGTTATTGGGCTGTGTTCCAATGGCACTGGATATCGGGCTTGGTACCAATGGCAAAAGGTTAGCGGACTGGGTACTGATGGCAACTGGTTATCGGACCGAGTACTGCATACCCTCCAACATGACCCATTCCATTAGGTACAAAATGCCCTGTTTCTGGACTTCCCTGCCAGTGGCAGTTGCAGCTGTCAGGCTGCAGCACAGTCCAATATTCAAAAAGGGGAGCCACACTTAATGCCACTCCAAACATCACTGTCCTGGACTTACTGG
This sequence comes from Crinia signifera, assembly GCF_055691185.1. Lineage (NCBI taxonomy): Eukaryota > Metazoa > Chordata > Amphibia > Anura > Myobatrachidae > Crinia > Crinia signifera. The sequence goes on from NC_139219.1 coordinate 202,900,422, forward strand.
CAGTTGATGTGACCCCCCTCTTTGAATACTGGACTGTGCTAGAGTCCAAGCTCTGTAACTGCCACTGGCAGGGAAGTCCAGGAACAGAGCATTTTGTACCTAATGGAATGGGTCATGTTGGAGGGTATGGTACTGATGGCAACAGGTTATCAGATTAGGTACCGCAGGCAATAGGTTATCAGACTGGGTACCGATGGCAACAGGTATAAAGCTGTTCTGCTGAATACCCGACTGAGCACAAAGAGTATCAGATGGTAACGAAGGTGGAGAATCGCAGGAGTCTTATCTGGCAACAGGGAAGCCAGGCGCTTTAGCAGCAGAATTCTTATAGGAATGTAGGAAGCAGCCTGGAGCCTTGGGAGAACTCTCTGGAGCAAACAGGAGGTAACAAGTTGGAGTGTTATGGGAAACCTGATTATATCCCCCTTGATGCTTGATGATTGGGTACTGGTTGCAGCAGCAAATTGGAGAGAACCAGGAAGCGTCTGCACCTGGATTTACCTGTTTCACGTGATCACAATTGGACTTACCAGCGGTAGTGGATAGGTGAGTGCAGGTCACCTAATCTGAGGTGTCATGGCAGCATCCATGTCCAGGATGGTTTGGGGAAGACTCTGGGTGCCATGTCATTACAAGGGAACCTGACTCAACATCATGCCATCCCATTCTAACAGCTGCTCTGTGGTACAGCATGCACCAGTGGGCTGGTAAGTGGTGTGCACAGGCCCTGCATGTGCTCAGTGCACGATTCCTGACAACATGATAGAAAAATTAAAATGTATCAAGGTGTGTAACAAGAGGGAACATTTTTCAAATGAAAAGTATTAGAATAAGAAGACATGCGCTGAAACTGGAGGTAGGTACGTTCAGCTAAAATTTAAAGGATTATAACTTCCCAGAAAGGGTAGTCAACAAGCAGACTAGCCTCTTATCAGAGGCCATTCAGAGACAGTAGCACACGTTAAACATGCATGTGTTACACATAAGGATATCATTACAAAGAAATAAGGATCAAACAGGGTCTGAGGTAACAATATGGATAATGGTTCTTATCTTCCGCCAAATTCTATGTTTCTTTGTGTGCCCAGTATAAATTGCTTATGTGAATGTCTTGGAATCAAAATGTTTAACAAGATCTGCCATTCAGATTAAGGTAAAAAATTATTTTTTCCATGGATTAGATAAGAAAACCCATTGAGTAGCAGTATGATTATAAGTTAAATAAGGATATAAATATTTTACCCAGTAAGGGACTATATTAATAAGTTTTGGAAGTTAGAGATAAAAATGGGTTTGCCGGTCCCTGGATCGACAATGTCTAGGTCGACCACTAATGGTTGATAGTGACTAGGTTAACAATGACAAAGGGTTTACACAAGCTAAAGGTTGACACGAACACCAAAAACCATAAAAAACTTGTTGCGACCTTAAGAGTGACAACCATGTGCACGTCAACCTTTAGCTTGTGTTGACCTTGCTTATTCACTGTCGAGTGTCGAACTAGGTTATAGCTATCATTCTTAGGTGTAGAAATTTTCACTGCCAACCACCTAGTCACTATTGACCTAGATATTGTCTATCATCTATACCAGAACCATAAAAAGGTTTCCATGGTAAGTGAAACAACTGTAGTATTTTAGAGAATGACAATAATTATAAACCTGGATCAACAGGCATTACTCTACAAATTTCTCTCTTTGCACAGAAGGTAATTAATGTTAGACAGAAATGGATGAAAGAAGGTATTACCCCATAGTGGGAAATACAGAGAATTTAGATGAGTGCTTTTTAAACATTAGTGTCAGTTGCCCATAAAAAATAAGTGTCTTGTAAGATAATATCATCTAAAATACTTGGAGGAATATCATCCAATTTGGTACTGTATGTAAAAGAGAGATACAGGAGTCAAAAATGCTAAATCCATTGACTTAGCCATATAATGCTTTTGTTCATCAGCTAGTCGCTGACATTGTGGAAAAAAACACTGAAACGGAATAGGAAGTTCAATCTCGAAGGCCCAAACCACCTTTACCATGTGTAGTCTTCAATTATGGTAGTGCTATGAGATGCCTTTTGTTCTGCCACACATAATGCAATAGCAACATGTAAGGTATCTAACATGTCTTTAAGAAATACCATAACATAATTTTTTTTTTAAATTATACTTTTAATTACTGCTAAACAGTCCAGCAAGGGGAAGAGGGAGAGCCTTCCCTATTATCAAATTGACTGGAGATTTTAGATATAATAGGAGCAAAGTTGGCCTTATAAATTTGAGTCAGGTCAGAGGTGAAACATGGTTTATATTTATTAAAGTCTGAAGAACCCAGAGTAAGATTCATGTGGATTCTAAACCTACTTTAAATGTAATCATACAAAAAAATAAGGATTCATGCAGCTTTTTGTTGTTAAATTGCACTATGTTTAGAAACCACATTCCCAGTTTATACAGAGCAGATTCCCTCCTACTGTTACTTTATGTTTGCAGATATTAAGAACTGTGCAATTGAGGACATTACTTGTAGCTGGTTTAAAAGACATGTAGTGCATTAGCTCAATCTTAACAACCAGCAATTAAGACAAGCATGCCACCTAGATAGATAAAATAATATATCAAGGCAAAGCATAATGTAAGGAAAAGAAAAATGTGTTTTGAAAACCTCAAAAAATATAATATTTATGTAGTCTTTATAAAAAGCTGAAGGCTATAATTTGTTGAACCTTAAATATATAATTTTCTCTCATCATTTGTGCATTTTTATGTATCTTAATGGTTATAAATACACTATAGATCCAAATGCATTACATTTTAGGCAGCAAAGTTGGCATGCTGAGTAATCATGCATACTAATCCCAGCAAGTTACTGTTATTGTTGGTTTACTTACATCACTAATAACTAATATTAATGAGTTTTAGGAGTGGTAATTGTATAGGCATCTATGAGCCATGTGGTACCAGGTAATGAGAAAGAGTTAGAGGATTCAATGGCTGATTCTGAGTGGCACACACAGTAGCTTTATTTGCCAACAGCCACAGAAGCCTGATGTACTACAGTATTCTGATGTGACATTCCTGTCAGCACCGGGGTCTGCAGTATTCCTGGCTGTGACTGTGGTGGACCAATGGAGGGCACTGGGAACTGGAAGGAGGGTAGTTTGAGATATGAAGAGGTCATACACAGGGACATCAGGGAACAGCTGGACCAGAGGGTGTGCGGAGACCAGGAACAGGGGCGTGGAGTTGAACTAGTTAGCGGTATTCACCAGGGAGCCCCGCAAGGAGCTTTGGACTTGGCTGCATCTGACAAGCAGGTTGCAGCCCCCTGCCCTGGTGCCAAGGATGCTGGACAGGAAACTGAAGGATGTCTTGAGATGACCAGTCGGCCTGGGAGCTGGGTATACAGTAAGCAACCTGGGAGCCGTTAGGAGTAGTCAATGGCTTGGAAGCCGGAGATGACTGATGATGGCCTGGGAGCCGGTAGGAGTTGAGGATGGTCTGAGAGCCAGAGATAACTGTGGACGGCCTGAGTGCCGAAGATAACTGTGGACAGCCTGGGTGCTGGTTTGAGTTGTTGACAGCCTGGAAGCCAGAGATGATTGATGATGACCTGGGTGTTGTTAGGAGTAGTCGGCGGCCTGGGAGCCGATGATGGTGGTCAATGGCCTAGGAGCTGTAGGCAAGTGTTGACAGCCTGGGAGCCAGAGGAGTGTTGATGGCCTAGGAGCTGATGACAGTTGTTGGCCTGGGAGCCGGAGGAGTGTCGATGGCCTGGGAGCTGATGATGGTTGTTGGCCTGGGAGCCACGGATAGCTTGTTAATGGTCTGGGAGCTGGGGATAGCATATTGATGGCCTGGGAGCCACGGATAGCTTGTTGATGGCCTGTGAGCTAGAGATAGCTTGTGGACATGGGTGTGGACATGGACTGTAGATGGTCTGGGAGCCGGTGGGGTGTTGATGACCTGGGAGTCCACATGGGCTATGGATGGCCTGGGAGTTGACACGGGCTGTTGGATGACCTGGGAGTAGACACAGAAACCTGGGAGTCGACATGGCAGTTTACAACCTGGGAGTGGACAAAAGAGTTGACGGGCTGGAGATGTCAACATCCAGGACAGGAATGGTAACAGTTTTGTGTCAACACAACAGCTGGTGGTCGACCTGGGGTGTCGGCAGTCAGGACACCGGTACAATAACAAGAGATAGGCTTGGGAGTCAAGATGAGTAACTAGCCTAGGAGCTAGTTGGAATAGCTAGCCAGAACCAGCAGCAACCTCTGCTGTGGATGGCTGGGCACACTCTACCGCAGGGATGAAATACACAGGAGTGATTGGCAGGTGGAGAGATACCAAGTATGTTGGTATAAAAGTGAGGTGTGTGGATGTGTATGTAATAAAGTTTTACTTCTCTGTTTGTGTTTTCTTTTAACATTCTTTTTACAGGTAGACTACTAGTCCCAGCGGGCCCATTAATGCCCCACATGCTGGGACTTGTGGTTCTCCAAGTCCCAGCATGCAGGGGAGGTCTGCTGGTACTTGTAGTTCTCCTGTATAAAGCAATGTTAGGATTGAAAGATTTAACCCTATCAGGCCGGTGTCCACTGGCCAGGGATGCCGGTGACAGCCCCAGGCTTCAGCCCTGGACGGGTGAAGCCTGGGGGGTACCCCTTTATTGGGGGGTCCCCATTCCTCCAGGTACCCAGTCCAAGGCTGACCAGCCACAGTGCTCATGGTACGGCCGGGGGACCTTATGTAAAAAGTGTCCCCCAGCTGTGGGATGACAATGCGGGCTGTTGGAGCCCGGTGATGGTTTCAAAATACGGGGGACCCCCAGTTTTTTGTCCCCTGTATTTTTGGAAACAGGACTGGTCCAAGAGTCCGGGGCTTGTTTCAGAAATACGGGGGGGGACCCCTATGCTTTTTGTCCCTCGTATTTTTGGAACCAGGTCCGGCTCAATGAGCCCGGGGTTGGTTATGTACAGGAGGGGGGACCTCACGCCATTTTTTTTATTTTTTTAAAACTTTTACACATATTTTACCAAAGAACCACACACAGATCGCAATGATCTGTGCATGGTTCTGTCAAATTCGCCAGTCAGGATCAGGTCTATTTTTTTGTGATGCTTAGACCATTTTTTTGGGCGATTTCCAAATTCGCATCTTATTAAATATGCGAATTGTATATTTTGCAATGGGAAAACATCTGGATGTGAGTTCCAGAGATAAAAAAAAATTGTGGCAAATACCGCATTTTTTGTGCCTATTTTCTCATCTCATTAATTATGCAAATTCGGGAAAAAGTTAAAGATAAAAATTGCCAAAAACCCAACATCAATCGCTAATAAATGTCACCCCATGTTTCCCCGATAATGACACGGTCTTATTTTTTATTGGAACAAAAAACCCCATGGGTGAGATTTAATAGGATGAGAGATTCAGAAAGTGAGAGATTTGGTAAGAAATCTCCAGGTTTTTTTAAAGCGCTTTCAAAAAACTGTAGATTTCTATTAAATCTCACCCCATAGGGTTTATTTTCCGGGTAGGGCTTATTTTATTCCATTCCTGCTTTTATCCCACTCATGCTCCCCCTCACCTTATACTTTCACCACAACTCCCGCTTTCCTTCCACGATTTTCAGCCTTGCTCCCGCCTGTGTACCGTACAGATGCCGCTTGGTTGGTGCGTGGTGACATCATGCGCAATGCATCCCTGGCAATGTTAGGCTTCATCAGTACCAGGGCTGCTACCATACCACAGCAGCATCCATTTCTCCATTTAATGCAGGGAATAGGGAAAATGGGGATTTCGGTAGGGCTTATTTTCAGGGCAGGGTTTATTTTGGACCGTATTCCAAAGCTAAGCTAAGAACAAAGGAGGTTATTCTGGTTGGTACGGTCTGTTCCGAATTCTGACCGGAGCTGACCGAATGCCACGCTGTGCGGACATTGTAAGAACAAACGCCCACAGGTCCTCCGCATTCTGACAGACGCACTCTCTAAGAAGAAGGTGTGTTTTCGGACAACATCCAAACCGTGCGTGTGCGGTGGGTACACAAAGATTCTTACAGCATCAGAACGGACGGGAAGCTGCCCGTACGCACCGATGCAGGGTATGTCCGAAACTCATGACTCTTATCTGAACTCATACATCTGACACATGAATAATTGGTGTCAGAAAAATCATGTTTTCCACCAATTTAATAAATGTTCTTTTTACCCCCAAATGTGTGTTGTTATTGCTGAATGTAAAAGTGACATGTAAAATTATATTATTGGTACCAATTTCTGACCATTGCTTGCAGTGTAAATGTGGGTAAAATAGCAAACATGCAGTGGTGTTTTAGCTTATATTTATGTATTTAGTAATGGTCCATTTAGGCAGCAATGCTTCCAATTGAAGCAATGAAAAGAATGTAATTAATGACAAATGAGTAGAGGAGTGGATTGTATTGTGTTCAGCTGACAGTGCTTCAGGTGCGGGTGTACTAATTGGGCGAACCGAATGCCTAGCACATGAACAAGTAGTCTCCGCAAAGTGAAACTTGCTTATGAAGACCACATATTTCATGCGTGTTGGTTCGTTTGCAGTCGGTGTGCTGTCCAAATGCACGCCTACCACAGTTAGTGCACTCCCTCGTGTACACCCATATTTACACCCAGTTTTTCCCACTTTGAAACCATGCCCTTGTGTAAGTCCGAATGACGCCCATATTACGTCCATATTTCCAGAGTCAATTCGGTGGACATTTCTGTACGGTATTAGTGAGAACGAGTACGGAGACCATGCGTGGCACATGCGCATAGCGTTGCCTACGCATGCGCAGATGGCTTAAAAGCGCCCTCCGAAAGAATTCGGAACGGACCGCATTGACCAGAATAAGGCCTAAAGAAACAGGTTTAACAGAATATCCCAACCTTATAGCAAACGTCTTTTGAAGAAGCAGCAGCAGCACAATGGCCCTTATTCTGATCGGTGCGGCAGGATCCGATTATGCGGCCAGGACCGTGCGTGCGAAACCCTGCCTTCCATACGGATCGCCAACTCCGTCCGTACGCGGTAAGAAGCTGGCCGAACGGACCGCACGTGTATTTTTCACGGAATAGGCCTCCTCCATCTAAGGGAACCTCCCCCATCATTCGATGGTCGCGAGTGCTCCACCAGCTCCCACAACCTCAGACCACACGGACATTTTTCCGTGCAAAAGCAGGGATCTGGGCGGGCAGCTGACATCTGGCGATGTCATATGTCCGCCCCCTACACGTGCGTCACGACCGCATTACCATACGTACGCCCAGCGTTTGCATGGGAACGCCCATGAAACGCGGGCGTATGCATATGGTAATGAGCCCAAATAGCCCTTCACGCCCCTCTCCAACCCCTGTTCGGAGTGTTCACATATCATGCGGGATTTGGCCGTATGCCCCGCTCGCACATGCGCAGAGACGCCTCTGCACATGCGCAGAGACAAAACATCGGCAGGCCGAACGCACGCGGATATATCCGCACCGACCAGAATAAGGGCCAATATGACACTTTACTGACATATACAGTACATACAATCTATTTAATCTAACAGTAACTCATTGTTAGCACTTTAAAGAATTTTATATTATAAGTATATACACTTATCTGTGATTAAAAAAAAAAACATACAGTAGGTGCTTATGAATTTAATCTCATATTGCATGCATAGTAAGAGTAACATCAAGAAACTAGTTAACTAGTGACATCTTTTCTATTAGAAAGCAATAATCAAGAGTGGTGTAGAATTAATGTGCGAGTAGTATATGGTCTATTTTTATGGGATGTTCATCTTTAATTTTTGTCATTAATGTCATAGTCTAGTCATAATTCCTGGCCTAATGGTAGCTTTATCCTTCAGTGATCAGATAAATGAGCATTGCAGAATTATCCAGACACTTCATCATTTAGTTCTGTGATAAATAATTAAGATATTGGATCTTTCATCTACAGCAATAGCAACGTAAAAACAGTGATCGTTAACATCTCTAAGCAAGAAAATCTCAAAGTCTCTTCTCATATCTGAGAAGATTCAATATTCCTGTTACTGGGAAAAGAAGTAAAAGTTATGTCAATAAAGAAATTTTTCAAATAAATGAAATCAAATTTAAAAATAAAATATAAATGCATTCAATGCTGCTAGCAGCCTTAAAGATTGTTTAAAAATGAAATACAATTTACATTTACTCTGTATGTTTAATAATTTATTATGAAATACATATTTGATCATTTGTTATGTTATTTAAACTAAGAAAATTTAATATAATGATTTCTAATTTTTCAAAATAAATACAAGATTTATAAAATAAAATGTTGACGTCTTTCAAAATTTTCAATATGTAACTGGATATATTTAGACATAAATGGAATAGAAAGGCAATTGTGAATATGTTATTTTCCATTTTGATATCTATCTATATATATATATATATATATTGGGGCAGCATGGATGGTGTAATGGTTAGCATTACTTCCTCACAGCGTTAAGGTCATGGGGTCGATCCCCACCATGGCTCTAACTGTGTCTTGTCACAGACATATAAATAAATACACCCCAAACCATCTGAAATTTGTGGATATAGTAAGAGGAATGGCGATCGTGAGGTGTGCAGAGGAGCTGGTGAGTGTTGGAGAGTTTAAGGAGTTTTTTGCCTATTTCTATGAGTTGTATTGTGTGTGTTAATGGCCTGACGTTTATTTACAGTGGTTGTCTTTATAATTGTATGTTTAAAAACCCACTATTTATTATTATTATTATTATTATTATTATTATTATTATTATTATTATTATTATTAATAATTTGTAATTCATTCTGGGACTTATAGTTTTTACTACTGTACATTTGTGAATGTAGTGGATTTTCATTGGTGCTTTAATTTTGTTTAACATTAATGTAGTAGTGAACTCTTTCTGAAGCAAGTGTGTATTGTGTAAGATAAATACACAATAATAGGATTGTTTGTTGTGTTTGTGTCAAACATCCAACATATCTATGATTTCTACAACCTGCACAATTGTGAAGTGCACATGATGTCTATTTATGTAGATGAATTGTCTACCCCAGCTGTTTGTGTGCGCAATCTATTGCACCCAGAACATTGGGCAAACGTGCAATGCAATAGAAAGCTACTTTTATTGCATGCAATTGTGACTCTAGGCTGGGGAAGCATCTACATGAGGCTGTAAAACCTCCATCATCTGGTTGATGTAACGTGAGTGGGTGGACTGTGAGATACCTATCACTCTGCCAGTTACAGACTGAAAGCTGGCAGTAGCCAGGAATGGCAACACACCCAGGAATGTATGCAGGTCTGAGACAAAGTGTGAGCATGCTGTCTCAGGGTCTAGGGCCTGCAAAATGTTGTTTTGTTTGAGCTGGAACATCTGTATGACCTCATCATCGGCCAATGTGTTCAAGTTCAAGTGCCTCCTAAATAACTCGGCCTGCACAACCTACTGGTATCTTACAGTCTCCACCAGATCTCCTTCTTATTCGGGTAATGTGGCTTTCTGTTTTTCCCCAGCAATTGTTATCCCTACATTTGTGCCTTTTGCACCTAGGTGGAAATCCTCCATTGAATGACTTACTGCTGACAGCAGATATCACGCATGTAGCAGTTATAGGATGGCCTGCACTTGAGGAAAATAAAATATGTAAATTAATCATTTTAATGCCAATGGATACATAAACCTAGCTGTTTTCATTTTACTTTTCCAAGTCATGATTTTTCATTTGAAGTGGAACTTCAGCAAGATGCTAGTAAATCTTCATTTTTTTTTTGTCAATGATATTATCCATTGTGACAGTTTTCCTATGCTATTCTGAGAATATTGACTTCTCAGTTCCTGGTTCAATTCACAAAATGATCATGATGCTAGGAAAATAACTCTATTTCATTTCTGAAAAAACTACAGCAAACAAAATCTGTTAGTGTTGATGTTAACACTCCACCAACATTCGGTAGTTTAATGATGGGTATTTTTAACTATTTGATATAAATAAAAAATGTTGCTTTTGTCTGCCATGATTCTTTTGATGAAAACCAAAGCTAATTTACCCATCTAATACATTTCTCCTCCAATCATTGACTCTAAAGTCCAACTCAAAAATTGAGTATGTGCTGATGTAGTTCTGGTTGAGTTGATTTGTATATACAGGTTGAGTATCCCGTATCCGAGTATCCGTTATCCGAATTATTCAGAAAACCATACATTCCAGAAAGTGAAAAAAAATTTTTTTTTTTGCTAAAAACTCACTGGGGACATTTGTAACAGCACTACTGAGGACAGGATATGTAACTGGCACTATATATGTACAAGAAAATGATTGCTTGGCATTCAAATTCAATATCTGAGATAGTACACAAATTTTGTTTCATGTTTTGAAACCTTGTTTTTTGAACAAATAAAATATATTTGTGTGTATTTTATGTGGTAATAAAATATATTTGTGTGTATTTTATGTGTTTATACAGCATACATGCAAGATACTTCAAAATACATAATTGAAATATTAAAATATTCCGAAATACGGAATAATCCGTTATCCAAAATTCTTCTGGTCCCGAGCATTTTGGATACGGGATACTCAACCTGTACTGTCAATCAATATAACAAAAATTCCAAAACACTTTTAAAACATGTGGTTATATATGATTAGACTCATGTATATTTATGTTTTCTTTGGCAAATATTCCTTTAAGATTTGAAGTGATCATAATCAAGTATTTTGTTGTATGTATGGCTAGGGAAAAAATTGAGCATATAAAAAATATACATACATTTATTTCCTTGTTGTCAGCTTGTGGTGTTCCAGCTTAATTTGGTTACTATTAGTAAGAAAAGGTGCCAAAAATGCATTTCAGTACCACAAATCGTAATCACAAAAAAAAAAGAGGAAAGCAATATTTTGAGTAGAATTTTGCCGGACAACATGTTTTAATCTGTACTACAGAATATACAGTAAACATTCTCCTTTTTTTTTTTTTTTAAACTGATGCAAATAAATAAGATTTGGTTATTTTTTTGTGTACAGTAAGGAAAATTTAATTACAACCTCTATAGGAAATACTACAATTTCACTGCACGAAAATGTTTAATAAAAAGCAACCAGGGCCTGATTCAGCTCTGTTAGCAAAAAAGCAGACAAATCATCAAAACCATGTTGCACATAATGGGGCAGATGTATTAAGCGTGGAGAAGAGATAAACTAGAGATAAAGTGGAGATAAAGCACCAGCCAATCAACTCTCAACTGTCATTTTCAACACAGTTCATTGGCTGGTGCTTTATCTCCTTTCACTTTATCTCTGGTTTATCTCCAGTTTATCTCTTCTCCAGGCATAATACATCTGCCCACTGTATGTAGATTCGGGTGGGTTCGATATTTCTGTTCGGCGTAAATACTGGCTGGTTTTTATTTTTACAATTTTACTTTGAAATTGAACGCACCCCACCCAAATCTATTTCTTTCTGCATGTTAAATCTGCTCCACCTGTAGTGCAACATGGTTTTGCCAATTTATGGGTTTTTCTTTATTTGCTAACAAAGCTGAATAGGACCCTAACTTGAATAATAAATCACAATAGAAATACACGTATATAAGTGTGTGTGTTTTGGATCTTTAAAGTGCTGTAAATCACCGGTTTCTATTTTTGCAGAAAAGAGAATTCAGAACAAACCATGTGGCTTATACTGCTTCACACTGTGTGCTCAGAGACAATCATATCTTCTCATAATCTTGGAAGTTAACTTGTGCTACTTCTTGGGTTTTGATGAAATGATTACAGGTGAATCACATTTGCCACTGACACTGTAATAAAATGCCTGCTATAAAATGAATCATTACATTTCCATTTTATGCTCCCATCTTAATTTACCGCTTGAAATCTGCCACAGAGATTTAAAACATTCCCAATTGTACAGCAAAAGTGGAAGCTTAATTTGAAGTTAAGAAACAGCATTTGCAAAACTAACAGTGACAAAATAAATACCTTGTAATAAGACTGAAGAATGGAAAGTTAGCATTTTTTCAGAATAGCAACTCTGTTTTTGAATAATGGATGTGTGGGCTTTCAAAAGAAATATCATGAGATTGTTCCGTTTAAAAAAATATTGTATAGGTTTTTATTTTTTTCAATTGAATGTGCGCAGTGAAAAGAAAATCACTGTTCTTCCATATTTTTTGACAGCTGGCTAGATGTTCCCTTGACGACTACTCAGGTTAATCAAAGGTGTAAATAAGGATATGGCTTCAAATGTTTTAGAATCAGATAGTTTTCTTTATAAAATAAATTTTATACAGCATGGAACCTTCTCTTTTCTCTTTGTAATATCTCAAGTTCTTTTCCAGAATGACATTTTAATTTAATTACATTTCAAATATTTACCTGTTGCTATGCCTTTGCCACTGTTTAACTTATATGCATTCCTTTCTTTATAAGCTCATCTAGTGGTCAGCTTAACTGAGCTCTAAGGCTCCCTTAGCAAGCTTTTCAAATTAATCATGGGTAGGTCAAAAGGTAAGTCTACATCAGTGATGGCTAACATTGACACTCCAGCTTTTGTTGAACTATACATGCCAGCATGCCCTGCTATAGTTTTACTATTTGGCCATGCTAAAACTGATGCAGGACATGCTGGGATGTGTAGTTCAACAACAGCTGGAGTGTCAAGGTTAGCCATCACTGGTCTACATCTTTGTTTCCACATGTCTGCTACTAATACAGGTAGTGGCTAGAACCTATTAAGGGAATGTAGCCTCTGACATCATAAAGCTGTGTACACATGGGGGTGATATATTGCTCAGCAATATATTGCTGAACAATATTTTGCTGAGCAATATATTGTTTAGTGTCTCCTTTTCATCAGCGACCAGAGATGGTCGCTGATGAAAGGGAACCTCTACCGGGGGAGCCGCAGAGGGAATCAGCAAGCTCCTGTGACCAGCGATCATAAGGGGGTTAAAAACAGGAGCGCGCACCTGGTGATTTATCAACGGTGCACACTCCAATCGCTGGCAATACCGTCACTCAGTGCCCGTGTGTATGCACCTTAACACCATGTGAGTCATGGAACATACCATTTGACCTGAAATGGCAATGATATACAATTTATACCACTAAGTAATCTAGTGGCCAATGCGGCAGAGCAGAATGAGCCACTGAGCCCAAAGTGTGGCTAGAACTTGAGTACACTTGGGGTCCCATGTAATCCTTTAGGTACTAACCTTGCTCCTCCCCCTGCCATCACATTATGTGGTTCACATGGTCTGATTTGAATTTAAGAGCGCTACTATCTCTTATAATAAGCGAAATTGGGAGATATAGAATAAACAATAAATAAAAAAATATATAAAATAAAACATCATATATATATATATATATCTCAAAATGAAATAAAGTAATACAATAATTTTAATGACACAAATGTTTACAGCTTTTCTGGTGAATTAATTTTTTTGGGACAAAACTGCATTTTCACTACCTCTTTCCTTACAGGCAGCTACTATAGGAGATGCAGAGCTGCTTATCCTTGCATTAAGGTTTAAGGCTTGAGGCAGCCGGCTGTTGAAGCAATCAGCTGTATCAATGACTGACCACTGCGGGTGGAATGTCCGCTGTGCAGCACGGCATGTCAGGGTGATCTTTCCAAAGGGTGTGGCATATGGTCCCAACTGTCGGGATCCCGACAGTCATTAGCCTGACGTCGGGATCCCGACATTCATTAGCCTGACTGGACAGACTCAGACATCGGGGCAAGCACGCTGCGCTTGCCACGCTGTGGGCACGGTGGCTCGCTATGCTCGTTTCCAGCATCCAATTTAAGGGCTTGAGGAGTTACGCTGTTGAAGTGGTTAGTTGTGTAAAGGACTGACCACTGCGAGTGGAGTGTTCGTTGCCCTGCGTGGCATGTTAGAGATCTTCAGGGTGCCATCACCTGGTTCTTGCTTAATGTCTGTTGGGAATGTTCTTGGTCAGGGGTAGGCAGATTCTCCAAGTTGAAGAGTGTAGTTTATGTAACACTTTTTTCTCCCCCTGCCATCAAAGTTCATTTGTTATGTCCAATAGTTCAAATGGTCTGATTTTCTCTGAGGTTACATTTAACCTTTTCTCTGAGGTTACATTTAACATTTATTCTGTCTATCTCTGAAGGGGAGATAGACACAATCATCTGCTGAAAGCCATATACTGTATGTGTTGTAAAATGTATCACTGTGTTATATCAGTTGCATATTGTAATTGGATTCTACCCTTTTATATTCAGTTTTACCAATATATCCAGTGTTATCTTCTATTCTGCTTTAATTACTCTCTCTTTTTACTTGTTCGCCCCCTTCTTCTTGTGGGCTCCTTTTAACACATGTTACTGCAGTGCCACATCCTAGAAGGTTCATAACCCCCTTCAGTATCTGTCTGAGACAGATTGTGTGGTCTAAAATTAAAACTTTAGATAAGATCAGGAAAAAAGTAATTGGCCAGTTTCCCAATTTGTGTCTTCAATGGGAGGTTTCGTAGTTAGGCACCTGTTTTGGTGTGCATCTTTCCCCTTTAAGTGTTGCTGTTTTTGTGCTTTTTGGATTAATTTAGATTATAGGTCATGATTTATTGTTTTTTTGGTATGGGATGGCAGGGTTCAGTTTTTCAAACATCATGGTGGTATGAAGGTGCTACAAAACGGCAGTCATATGTGGCATTAGAGATCATTGTGGGGCACTTACCATTTTGAAGGATGGTAGGTGTGTTCTGGGTGCTTCTCTGCAGGAGTGTCTGTGCTGTGGCATAGTAACAGGAAATGAGCCCTTCACAGCACCAATTTTAATATATAGAAGGGAGGTGGTTTTTAGTCCTTTTATTTTTTTAAGAAATATAATTGCCTGGAGCTGATGTTGGTAGCATCTTTCTTGCCATCATCTACAATTTAAACCAGGTCATCCAATCAATAAATGCTGTGACCTATAATGGAAAGCAGTGATGTCTGTTATTTTTGGTTGATAAGTTAATTTAAGGTATACTATTAACATTTAATTACAGTAAATTAATGGACACCTTATATATTTCTAAATTATGACCTCTCAGGACAGTCATATAAAAAAGGGGAAGGTGCTTCTAATTAACTAATAATTTGAATTTGAGCAACTTGACATTTTTGTTTATTTTTGCAACTTGACATTTTTGTTTATCTCTTTTCTGAGAGGCAAGTATGGGATAAGTAGTTGAAGGTCACGCTGGTCCTTGTAGTGCCCTTTGTAGGATTACATATTTGCTAATGACATTTGACTGATTAATTTGTCTTTGTTCCTAACCATCAGGCTCTAGACAACAATCAGAGAGTGATCGTTAGTGTTCATTCCATCAATGTCACTAAGATCCCAGTTCCTTCCCCTCCTCTGTCCCATATTCCACTGTCATACAATTGAAAAATATGTAATATGCTGTATATTGCCTATATTTGGTCAGGAAATGACTGGCATTTGTTTCTATACTCCTTTACTTGCCCCATGTGTGTTAATATTGCTGATGTTCTCTTGTTTTTTCTGTCATCATCTGTTGGCTTAACAAGCTTTCACAAAAAAACATTGCTGAAAATATGGCATATCTGTATATGTGTAAATTAAGTGGAATATGTCCAATAATTTATGTGCAAATGATGTAATGTATTACTCCTGCAGTAAATTGATTGTTTTATTTAAAGCTATTTTTATTAATATTTTCAATGATGTTTCTTGTGCTAATTATGTTATTCTTTTCATTTAAAGAAATCTACAGAAAAAGCTAAAAACAAATACCTCCCCAATACACTAAATGGTTGTATTCTACACACTTGCTATTATGAATATAACAGATAATGTTTCTGCTGTTTTCTAAGCTTAGACTGTTAATGGTGTTTGTTGCTCAATTTTTATATAGCAGTTATAAAAATGTATAATAACTTACATGAGAAATAAAAGAAAATGTAGCTGTGGGAAGTGTACAAAATACAATTAGCTTAAAATTTAAGCAACCTTGAATTATTTTCACATCAATAATTATAACGGTGGCAATTTTCTGTATAATATTGTTATTTCAATAACAAAATGCACATCAGTGTCTCTTTAATAAATGAACATTGCAATATATACTGTATTCCCCTATAGTAAAATATACAAAACTGTATGTTAAATACACATATATTTTTTTTCTTTTTTTTGTAATTGAAGTTTTTTTATTCAATATTTAATTAATATATTAAATGTTTAATTTACCATCTTCCATTATGCATTTTTTCATTTGCCTTGCTTAGATTAATGAAATATTTACATGAATGTAAAAAAATAGTAAAACATTTTATTTGTTAAATTTGTCTTGTTGATTATATACAATTACATACAAGCATACATTATGAAAATAGTAATTACTGGAATAACTAATTTTATGTATTCATTTACAGTTCTTTTTTTTTTCATTGTGTTACCCTAAAAAAATGTTTTAAAGTGATTGCAAACTGAAGTTCTGATATAAAAAAAAGGAAATAAACACATTCCCACTTTCAAATAAATTTGGTTTTGAAGAGTAAATCTGTTCCTATTTCTTATCCATATATTGTACTGTTTACCTGGAAATTGCACATCCAGAGATGCTACAGGTGAAAGTACGGCAGGAATAGGGTATTTAAACATTTTGAATAAGCACATACACTAAAGAGCTTTGAGAAAAGGCTGAATATTGTTTGAAACGCATTGAAGTTCCCCATTGAGGTGACAACTGCAAAATACTTACAGTACCTGCAGGATTGATCCAGTTGCTGGCTGCCCAGGCTGCTGCTCTGTTGCATACAATCGCATTTGAACTCTTCTTTACCAAACAGTTCCACCACCTACAGTATGGTAGCAAGTTTTACAGTAACCACTTTTATCTGGGATACTTTGTGATTTGTGCCATCTGTTGTGATTTTTAAACTGATGTATTTTATGTTATAAGGTTTTGTGTATATTAAATTGTATTATGCAATGATATTATTTTTCTTTTGCATGGACCTATATTATAATGCTGGTCAAATATTGAACCATTATCACATGAATCCTATTACGACTGTGGAAATAAGACATACTTTTTGATATATATATATATATATATATCAAAAAGTATGTCTTATTTCCACAGTCGTAATAGGATATATATATGGACAACAGAAAGTATAGAGTGCGCT
Source organism: Crinia signifera (assembly GCF_055691185.1). Lineage (NCBI taxonomy): Eukaryota > Metazoa > Chordata > Amphibia > Anura > Myobatrachidae > Crinia > Crinia signifera. The sequence goes on from NC_139219.1 coordinate 202,917,628, forward strand.
TGTACCACCAAATGGAAATTACCACCAGTTTGTAATCATATACAATTCAATAACCCGATACAATGTATAATCATAAAACCAAGATGCTTTATTTCAGTTTCAAAGACCACATCTGGACATTGTATCCTTTTCGGAATAGCGAAATTAGTAACCCGACGCGTTTCGTCTTGAAAAAGACTTCATCAGGGGTTTTTACACAGAGGTTCAGCTGAAGAATGGGTAAAGTGCGTGTAGGTATCCGCAATATAAATTTCAACAGACAGCTCAATTTCTGATCAACGTGGAGTTTGCTGACTAAAAGCTGTCTGATGAAGTCTTTTTCAAGACGAAACGCGTCGGGTTACTGATTTCGCTATTCCGAAAAGGATACAATGTCCAGATGTGGTCTTTGAAACTGAAATAAAGCATCTTGGTTTTATGATTATACATTGTATCGGGTTATTGAATTGTATATGATTACAAACTGGTGGTAATTTCCATTTGGTGGTACAAGCGCACTCTATACTTTCTGTTGTCCATGTCTATTGCTGCCTCCCACTAACAGGGGGGGTTCTAGAGTAGCTGCTTCACTATTAGGGCGCACGTGGGGTCATTCTTCGGATATATATATATATATATACATATGCAAAGGGGGGTTAGGCCGGCACTCCGCTGAATACAGAAGGGCTGGGTGCCTTCCTGGGAGAAGACGATGTACTCCAATACAGCAGCTGGCAGGTGGGTGGCACTCCAAAGAACAAACGACTCAGAAGCCAATTAGGTTACCGACGTTTCAAATGTATTGTCACACCCTGACGAAAAATGTGACAATACATTTGAAACGTTGGTAACCTAATTGGCTTCTGAGTCGTTTGTTCTTTGGAGTGCCACCCACCTGCCAGCTGCTATATATATATATATATATATATATATATATATATATATATATATATATATATATATATATTATATATACTGTATATAAGGAAAGTAACACTATAGGAGGGAAGCAATGGTGAAGGGTGCTCATACTTTTTTGCTTTCACTAGATATTCTTTTTGTTTTTACTAGATGCTCTAACATGACTTATTTAAGATACAGGCTTGTAATTCTATGTTATAGTTTAGTAGTATGAATCTAGACTTATCAGCTGCATTTGCCTGTCCCAGAAGAAAATATTCCACAATACTTCTGTATTTTCTTCATTGCAATATACATTGGTCTATTCATCTGTACTACCAATTAGACTAGAAAATGATATTTACTCAATAAGCTTCAAACAGATTTCAGAAAATATTGTTGACTCTAGTTGAAATATATTTTATCACATGCCGCAGTTGATTAGTGCTGGCGCCGGCTAAATAGCAGATGCCGGACCGCCGTGATCAACGAGTGAGGAGTGCACACCACTAAGGCTAGATAACTTTAAGCTAAGCATTCAAAATAAATTCACTATCATTACAATTCTCGACACAGGATGTCTCCGCTCACGTGAAATGCCGACGCACGTGTCACAGTGAGCTTTCTCAAGGCCAACCGGGCAGGCGTCTGGAAGCCGTTGATATACCAAGCTCTAATAAATATTCATGAGGTCGGGGGTGTGTCCCCTAATCCTATTGGTCTGTAGCTCTTTTGGTCTCATTGGAATGACAGGAAAGGATTGTCGAAGATAGGTAAGTATCTATTTATTAGGAGACCATATGATATATGCACATATATCATTATATGGAGATATATATCGATATGCAATCCCACCGAGTGGTTCTCTGGTGCCGATTTCCAAAATTTCACATTTTCTTACATATTGTGCTGCAAACATAATAAAAATTACCAAAAGAGCTACAGACCAAGTTGTCTCGACTTAGTGGTGTGCACTCCTCACCCGTTGATCAGGGCGGTCCGGCATTTGCTAATTAGCTGACGCCAGCACTAATCAACTGCAGCATAGGACTGAGACACGCTGTGGGGTACATCATGCCCTGCACAGCGTGACATGCAGGCTTAGGGATACCGCAGTGGCAGACTTGAGCGGTCCTCTCACACAGGGGAGATAGGATGTTTCCTACCCCTGTTTATAAGTGAGCTCCAGAGGACCTCATATCGCAGCCTGCATTTAGTACATGCCATGTCTCATTACCACAGGGTGACAGGAGCGGCCATTAAGCTGCCCGCACCTGGTCGCCATGGTTACCAGCAATACATATAATTACTTACTGTGTCTGTTTGGAATTTATCTGTTAAATGCGGAGTGACAAATAGGGACACAGTTCCCCTTATAACACACATAATACAGATAATTATATTCCATTCAGCACAGCATTATCACTGAATACATTGTATCAAATGACAAAGTACTAAATTCATATCATGTATCAATGTTTATAGCAGGGATTCTTATATTCTACACACCATGCATTTGTTAACTCTGTATAACAAGAAATTATTGACACACCAACCCCCGCCACATCAGGATTGTCATATCCTTTTTAATTTGTCCCTTTACGTCCTATTTGTTATGTGTTTGCTTTTAGGAGTATTTTATTCTAATAAATTAATAAAAGTTGTATTTTATTATCTTCTCTTTGTGCACCGCCTATGGACATTCTTTTCTTTCCCTTTGAACTGACGTATCTTTTTGCGTCTGGTGGTAGCACACCTCTATAACATGTGGACCTGAGTCCTTCCATTAATTAAGAGGTTAATGAATCATTGATATTCAGCTTATTATTTTTTCAGTGCGATTGACATCTTTGTTCTTTTGTTACAAAACTAAAACACTCTCAGGTGTCTTAGCTTTAGCTGTGTTCTGGAGGGGAATATGGTGGGCAGCTGACATCCAGTGATGTCAGCTGCCTGCCCCCGGCACCCACGTCAATGGGTCCTTCCCATGGGAATGCCCAGTGTTTTCATGGGAACGCCCATGAAACGCTGGGCGTTTCCATGGCTGCATCCCCATCCCTCCTCCCAACACACACACACACCCCCGCTGCTCACATACGGCATATACACATGCGAAGAAATGGGCATGCGCAGTTGTAAAACATTGCGCATCCATGCGAGTTTGCATGGGTGCGCATGAACCAGAAAACTGTCCTAGGTATAGGGCAATGCCGACATTACACATAAATAAACTCCCATCATAGTTTGCAGCAATTTAAAGCTTCTTTCATCATCTATAAACAAGAAACAGGCTATGCTCATACATGTCAAAGAACTCAAATTTAAAGTGTTCTAGCGCAGAAGCCTAATAATCCAATGATTATTTCAAACAAAGATTGTGCTTAATTAATGAATTCTGAGCTTTAATATTGATTAGTAAAAAGTTTTTTAACATATAGATTATTTTGGATTAATTCAATTATCCTCAATTTTATTGATTATGGATATTTTATAATCAGTCTACTTGTTACAATGTAACATATTTGACAAAGTTATCTAGATATTATTTGATATCTATCTTTCTATTTATCTTTATGCGTGTGTAGTTGAAATAATATAGAATTAATCTGATATCCAGTTGATAAATATACAGTAAAAGATAGACAGTCAATAGTTTTATCCCGAAAGGTCAACAGTGTCAAAGTGTGGCCGGTAAAAGACAGGCAGTGCTTAAGGTTAACAGGTTCAAAAGCCTCTGAAAACATTTTTGTTTTCATTCTTTTAAATTGTTATATAATTTGCCATCCACATGGACTACAGTATAACTGGGAATAGCAACCAGTGCCAAGTGCAGTGGTAGTGGAGCAAGTTACTATGGCCTCAGCCTTTCCTTAAGACTGTGTGTTGTGTATGGCATATTGGCAATTTTACATTGTGAAATATTGTTTAGATTTCAGATACCATTTCTTAAACTTTGTGTTCGCTTGATCATGTTTAGTAATAGTTATAGTACTATCATGACTGGCAGCAGCAGCTACAGCACTCGTACTGGGCTCTATCAACTGATTCATATCGACTCACAGCACTCCTAGTAATGGTACCCTAATTATGTTATTTTTTTAACCCAGTTCCTGAACAACACACAACTGTTTTGTTTTCATTTTTGTATTTTACATTGTTTGTGAACACACAACCGTTAGATTTTTGTTCTATATTTATATAGTTCTTGGATACAAAACACAGTACCTGCCTGAGCCCACATTACCCCATAGAGCCCACAGACCTACATCTACATAAAGTAGATTTTCTATGCTTAGCAATGCTATGCACAGAGAAGTGCACTTTTGATACTCTCCATACCCAGCCTAGTTTATTCCATATTGTCTACACTTTCACATTTTGTGTCTCTTGTCTGCTTTTCTTTTTTCAAATTCTAATAACTATGAGTTTGTTGTGACTAATTTCATAGGTACCTTGCCCCGTGGCTTTTATGTAGATAAATAAGGGACCAGCTGTAGAGAGTCATAAAAGGAACACAGGGCCTTATTTTGGTTCACTCTTTGTGGCAAATTCCTTATTAGGTGGATACAACCATGTGAACCGCAGGTGGGGCAGATGTTACTTGTGCAGAGAGAGTTAGATTTGAGTGGGGTTTTACTTCTAAGTGAGATCTATATTGCAGTGTAAAAATAAAGCAACCAGTATTTACCCTGCACAGAAACAAAATAACTCATCCAAATCTAATTCTCTCTGCACATTTTACATCTGCCTCTCTGCAGTGCACATGGTTTTGTCCACCTAAAAATGAATTTGCTAGAAGGAGTGAACCAGAATAAGTCCCACAATGAGTAAATGATAAATTGAAGCTTCATTATCAGCAGGGAAGGGACCATCATATTGTAAATTTGTCGAATCCTAACAGAGTAGAAAAACGAATATTTCACATAAACAATGGGACAAGTGAAAGCACTCCTATAGAATAATGACACTCCTTATTAGTACCAGCTATTACGGGCTTGTTCTACGCAGAGCAGTACCAGCTAATACAGGGTTGCTGGGATGCAGAGCAGTACTAGCTACTACAGGATTGCTGGGATGCAGTGCATTAACAGCTATTACAGGATTGCTGGGATGCAGAACAGTACCAGCTATCACAGGACTAGATGCGGAAGCTGACACTGAAATGGCACCAGCGCAACATGAGCAACTGCTACATCACAGAGATGTAGAACTCACGAGTTAATGGCCACTGTAGAAGTAATATGAATAGGAAAGCCTCTTATCAGACTATTTCTACCATAATGATATCAAATATCCTGGTATCTTTATCTCTCCAGATCCATAACTGGAAATATCTATGCCCAAACCAGGCTCGTCCCCCCCCCCCCATAAAGCCAGTTAAGGCCCTACCAGCAAAGCTCACACGCACCACCGCTAACATGCTGGCGGGGGGCCCGTGGACCGTGTGCCAGAGCAAGTCACCTGCACTACCGCTGACTTGCTCCGGTGCCCGGAACCCTCCTCCCCTCCGTGGCCGTGCATCATGCTGCCCGCCCGTGGACCATGCGCTGTATGCCGGAGCAAGTCACCTGCACTACCGCTGACTTGCTGCGGCGCCAGCACCACCCCATCCCCGTAGAGTGACTTGCCGGTGGCTGGAGCAGGTGGCCGGCGAGGCGTCCCCCCCCCCCCCCCGCCTGGGGCACTGAGGTGCCTTGCACCGGCGCTGGCTACTGCTGTACTGGGGTCATGCTGCACAACGGGGCTCTCTGGCCATCCAGAAGCAGACATGAAGCTTTTAGCACTTGGTGAACTGCAGATACATAATGTCCCTTGGTGCCCTCATGGCTTGGTACTCTCTTTGTCTGCGATCCTCAATGCAGCCAAGTGCAGGTTGTTGTTTTTTGGCAGCAACAGCCGAATAAGCAGGTGGGCAGGAGTCTGAAAAGGCTACACTCCCTAAAAGGTACCAAGTCCTAGTATACACGGGCAGGAATCTATACTTTTCTTCCCCCAGGGGAGCCACCCCTTTCATCTCCATGCTGTTATTTCCAATGTGTTATATTGCTGGATGGTCCTGAAGCAGAAGTGAGGTGATCGCATTAACAATTATATATATATATTTTTTACACCTCACAGGAATGGGCTCGGTACTTGTTTCCTAGCACGGCGCCCATCGCATACCATACTTAGTGGTGTGCGATGCGATATTCCTGTTAAATTAACAGGAGTGCTTGTACAGTGAAATATCGCATAGCATTGCATGCCAGCAAATGGCATGCGATGCAATTTTTAATTGTACAAGCACCCTGATTGGTGCTTACAATGCTAAATGCACCCCCATTGTCAACGCCACCCACACTATCAACACCAACCCAAAGCGTGGCGAGTGCAGCTCGCCCGTGAGTGGTGGCGGTACGCATCCTCCGGCCTTTTCATACCCCCACTATCCACGTCGGCGTGGAGTTGTTTATAGATAGTGTGGCAAGCGCAGTGAGCCACCGAGCCCGAAGCTTGGCGAGCAAACGTGGAATACGAGCCTGAAGCGTGGCGAGCGGACGCGGAATACATATAAAGTAATCAGTGTGCGCTCGCCACGCTTCGGGCTCGGGCTCGCCACACTATCTAAAATCAGCTCCACACCGACGTATATAGTGGGGGTATGAAAAGATCGGAGGATGCTTACCGCCACCCTTCGCGGGCTTGCTGTGCTCGCCACGCTTTGGGTTGGCGTTGATAGTGGGGGTGGCGTTGACAATGGGGGTGCATTTAACATTGTAAGCACCCATCAGGCTGCTTGTACAATTAAAAATCGAATTGCAGTGCATGCCGCTATATTGCATGCAATGCGATGCGATTGTATACGATCAAAATCGGGGGCACCGTGCTAGGAAACAAGTACCATGGGCTCTTTCCAGAGCCCCTGTCCCTGTTGTTGTTTTTTTTAATACATGTGGCCAGTTCATAATGCCTTATTGCAATGAAGAACCGCAATTATAAATTATATATATTGGGTCTAAATCCCACTAAATAATATATGTGCCCGTAAGTACAGAAATATGAACAGTTTTGATTAAAATGTGTGATACTTAGCAACTCTTTCAATGGGTATAAATACAAAGTGAGTTTTACAGTAGCCTAGCTTTTTAAATATATTTAACATAACTTCATCTGATGTATTTTACAGTGCAGTGGTTGATTATAGTTATCTGTATTCAGTGCCTAAGAAACTCAAACTGTTACTAGAGTTATTCAGAATGATTCAATGGAGAATGCAGAAGAATCATTTTTGTCATGCATTGTCATGTCAATGCACAAATTAAGTTAAAGGATCAGTGTTTTAATACTCCATCTGACAAAAAATGTAATCAGTTTTTCAGTTTTTCCCATGATATAATATAGAAGCTAAAGCAATCATACTATCAATTAGGGCTTCTATGAGATGCAGAGTTGAAGAGGGAGTATGAACTTACATTTCTGTCAGGTGGGGGTCCTCATTTGTGTGTCTGTACTGCCACCAAGTGCTTAAAGCACATTACTGTCTTAAAGACAAATTATTTAAATACAAATATTCCAGTTAAAATAATATTTTACTCCAGTATTTAGGTCTTATTTAATTTAATTTATTTTATTTAAATTAAGGTATCTGCAAGATAGATAGATAGATAGGCGTAACTACCATAGGTGCAAGGGGTGCAGCTGCTATGGGGCCCAGAGCTGAAGGGGGCCCATCACTGGCGTAACTATAGCACCACAGCCCCCGCCACCGCGGGGGGCGCTGTGCATATGGGGGCGCCGGGGGCTGCGGTGCTATAGTTACACCTCCCCCCAATACCCCGCAGGCTTACCTATTTCGCTGGTCCCGGCGGCTCCGTTCTTCTGCTGAGGACCACCACAAAATGGCCGCCCCCATATAGCAGACAGTTCTCTGAAACTGTCTGCTGTATGGGGGCGGCCATTTTGTGGTGGTCCTCAGCAGAAGAACGGAGCCGCCGGGACCAGCGCGAAAGGTAAGGCTGCGGGGGATTGGGGGGGTTTTAATGGACGGCGGGGGGCACCCCCCCTAATGGCGGGGGGCGCCCAAAACGTAGCTACGCCGCTGGGGCTCATCTTTACTGTCTAATACCCCTTTTACACCAAAATCCCTGGTCGAAACCTGGTCTTTGAACACGGGGGTTTCCAGGGTTGGACCCAGCTTCATACCCAGTGGCGTAACAATAGCACCGCAGCCCCCGCGGTCGCGGGGAGGCGCAGTGTAAGTGCGGGTGCCGGGTGGCTGCGGTGCTATTGTAATGCCTGCCTGCCTGCTCCCCCGCCTCCCCCATATGCACCGCAGCTTTACCTGTCAGCGCTGCAGTGGTCCCGGCTCCCGTCCTGGCTTCATTCTGAGCCTATGGAGACGGACCATTATAAAATGTCCGCCCCCATATAGCGACAGTTCTCTGAAACTGTCTGCTGTATGGGGGCAGACATTTTGTGATGGTCCGTACTTCATATCAGAATGAAGCCAGGACGGGAGCAGGGACCACCGCAGCGCTGACAGGCATCCCAGCTCCCACGCACCGATGACAGCCCGGCTCCCACCCGCTGCCCGCATCGCTGACAGCCGGACTCTTATGTATGTAAGTATGGCTGGTGGGCGAGCGGGCTGGTGGGCGGGCGGGCGGGCGGCCGGGGGGGGGGGGGGGCGCAAAGAAACTTTTGGCGGGGGGGCTCAAGATTTGAAGTTACGCCACTGGTTTACACAGAACTTCAGCCTGGGTCGGACCTGGGTCTGCACCATTTATTCTGAACCTGGGTCAGCCCTGCTTTTCCCTATGGATGACATTAAAAATTTCAATTTTAGGACTGATAAACTGCTGGCCAACCTTCCCTCAATGATTTAAATAAAAGACATGAAAAGTTAGCATTGAAAAATGTTGGTTGGTTTATTTTGCAAAATATTTGTTCAAAGAGTTATATTCAGTGCTCAAGCACGCATAGCGGTATAAAAGTGTAACATCTCCCATGTGCTCCCCAGTCCCCTTCCCTGCAGCAGCAGACCATGTGCTCCCCCGGGATACGGTCAGTTGGTCGACCTAAAGCTGGTAGCCAGTCATTAGGTCGACACCACTAGGTCGACATACTGCAAGGACCACAGGGGTCTAGGTCGACATGGGACAAGAACGTACAGATAGCGCCGGCCTTATTATTGCCGCCTGGACGCCATGGCGGAGGTTCTGGCGCATCGATATTTTTATGGCGCTGGCGTCCGCCAAGCGACATGGTTGCTCGCCATGTAATACAATCTGCCACCACTGGGTGGCTAATGCTCCATCAAGATACAGTCGGAGTGATTCCTCCATTCGCCGTATTACTATACTGTATGAGAAGCTCGTGCGCGATTAGACGCTCATGCACGATGAGGTGCTCGTGGGAAATGATAAAGTACAGTACAGTACAGTAAAGTAAATTAAAATGAGACACTAGTGAACGTACAATACAGTACAAGTGAGCAAATGGAGGAGGTTTGTCCATCCAAGAAGGATTTTGTCAGAGAGTGAAGAAGAACAAGGGCCTCAGTACATGCTGGAGCCTGTTCAAAAATACTTTTCCGGTACAGATGGTGAGAGCCCTGGTGTTATACTGTACAATACTTACCAACCGCGCTCAGAGACTCCTCCTCCAGCTGGGTGGGGGCAGAGGTGGCCCTCTCCTCCTGGGTGGCGGCAGGGAGGCCTTCTGGAGCTGCGACATCCACTGGGACTGCGGAAAAGCACACAAAAAAACTACTGTGCTGTACAGTACTGTATATTCTCTAACACGAACATACTGTACTATAAAGTACAATGTGTTAAGGTACTGTATCAACACTACAGTACATACTGTACTGTGCAGTACATAACAGTACAGTACAGTACAGTACCTGCCAAAATGACCCATTCCAGGAGGGATGAAATGCTGTGGTCCTGTACAGTATCCCACATGTTTGAAAGTCAATATGCAATGTTCCGCTCTGTACTGTATACAGTATACTGTACTGTACTTACAGTGGCGGTGCTGTCTCTCCCGCAGCGTCATCCTGCTGATACCTGGAAAAATAAGAAATACAGTGCGTAAGGCATACTGTAATTACTGCAGATACAGTATTTGTAGGCCCCATATCAAAAGTTTGTAAGGGCCCACAATTTACTGTACAGTACTGTACAGTATGTCATGAAAACCAATGCTGTAGGAAATCACCCATGGCAACAAGCATGTACTGTACAGCATACAGTAGTTGCCTTCCCTCTTCAGCAGGAGACTCCCTGAAATACTGCACAGTACTGTAGCAGCAATCTCCATCTCTCTCTCATTAGTCCTACACATTATGCCATACTGTACACCAAAATACTGTACCTACTGTATTACAGTACAGTATGTACAGTATTTTACCACATTCCATAATGTCCATTACCCATTACTACACACACTATAATGCTCATTGCATATTAGGGGGTTAACATGCTCGTTGCCATGGGATGAACCTGGTCTTCCAGGTGTTGCACACTCTGGAAGGGATTAACATGCTCATTGCAAAGAATTTACTGTACAGTACATGATATGCCATGGATTCCGGGGGTTAACATGTTGACATCACCCCAACCATGGGCTGGAAACCAGGTCTGGTGGCTGCAGGAATGGGAATGTAAGAAGTGGGGTCCAGGCCCTGGAGTTGGAGAGCGGAACAATGCTCAGAAGGACCTGTCTAATACTGCTCCCCCCAAATCTGTATCAATACCACTGCTGAACAGCTGACTCTGGCGCTCTCAGACCCGGTCCAAAAAACCTCTCTGTCCAGGTCAGCGCCCCCCCCACACACAATACAGTATCTCCATGTACAGTACAGTAGTGTACTGTATGGAAGTACTGTAGACACACCCTTCAGGTGGAGAATGACACACCCCCTAATTCTAAATTCTAATTCTAATAGCAAGTTCTGTAAAATCTACCTGAACAGTTGTACAGCAATCAGCACATTAAAAAAAAATACAGGTACAGTATACTGTAAAATCCCCCATGGCAACAAGTAAAAAAATACTGTATACAATAGCACTCAACATTGTACAGGTATGTACAGTACTTACTTTGCCTGAGGGAGTCCAGCAGTTGAGGGTCCCGACGGACCAGGTCGGACCATCTCCTCTGGAGGCTCCTAACTGGCCTGTCTCTATGGAACCTCACCCTGATGGCTTGACGGGCCCCCTGGTAGGCCTCCACAATCTCCCGATTAGAGACCAGGAGCCTGTCCCGCCAAGCCACCAGGGTGAGGAGCTCCCCTCTGCCAAAGGGCCTTGCCCTCCTGACTCTGCCAGTGTCCGACATACTGAACAGGTCCAGGTACAGTACTAGCGATACTGATAATGGCGCCTACAGTATACTGCAATAGCGTGTGCGCCGTGCGTCCTGTGCGCCGTGCGTCCTATGCGCCGTGCGTCCTATGCGCCGTGCGTCCTGTGCGGAACAGCGTCCCATTCTGTGCGCCCGCCGCTGAGTAGTGGGTACAGTAGTTTATCAGTAGTTTATCAGTAGTTTTTATATACTGTAATACATTACTTATACAATATACTGTAAAATGTAATACTATACTGTAAATATAAATAATTATATTTTAATCACACAGTATATTGTCAATAATTATATCTTAGTTAAAACTGTAAAATTTGATACTATAATATTAAAGGTTTAACGCCGTAATCGAACACGGGTCTCCGGCGTGAAACACCATGCAGATAACCATTACACTACAGCCAAGAACTGTACAGTGTAATGACTACTATACTACCATGACTGATTCTACACCCAGCCTGTAGCTTAACAGTCAGGAGCTGATTGGACGGCATTTTCCACTTCTCCTCCCTTATCACCGCTTCATACTGTAAATCTACCCATCAGTAACTTACCGCACAATACTGTGAATGTAATGCTGCAAAACCATATTGTGACCAAGTTTCCAATATTGTGACCGCCTTTAGAACAATACTGTACTGTATACTGAGACGCATAGCGTCCGTGTCGTACAACCTTTAGAACTACAGTACGGTGTTTGATGTTACGCATTAGCGTCTGTGCGGCTACATCTCCTAACTGTCACTGCGTCTATAGACGCAGTGACAGTTAGAAGCCATGACGTACATGTACGTCATGTGTCGGGAAGTACCTCCCGGCCATGACGTACATGTACGACACTCTCTGTCCGCATCAGCATGATGCACTCTCGGCTGAAGAGACTGGATCACGCTCGTGCCAGCGGCATTAGAGAGGTGCTCATCGTATAATAAAGTTCATGTAATTCCTGCGCATCATGCACGCGCTGAAGCACAAATCTTACGCATGCGCAAATGAGGTTTTTAAAAGTGACATCTGGTGGTTGGTCTGTGATATTGCACTCGTCGTGAAGCGCCACGGCGATTCGCTACATGTATGCGCCATGGCGTGTGTCGGAAACATCGCCATAGGCGGCAATAATAAGACCCGCGCCATCTGTATATCAGAGAAATATTGTCTACTTTTTGCGCTTCACCTAAACAGGTTGCAGCTACTTAGAAACACCCGGAACTTTCACCAAGTACCAAAAACATTCCCAGACAATTTAAAAAATGTGTTCTAAAAATTGAGCGCCACCCAATTGTTAATCAAACAGTGTGGAAACAGGTTTATGAAGAAAACACACTTTCCTTCCCTGGAATTTCTGTTTCATTTTGTTCTTTCGTCCTTATCCTAAAACAAACTTCAAGGAAACAAAAAATAGTGCAATATTGTCTGTATCAGATGGAATTTTTATTCAGTCAACTTCACACTCCCATGTGCCTCCACATAAATAGGCATGTCATTCCATCCATATGGAATTCAAAATTCTTTAAATCCCTGGAATCCTTTCACGATTCCACTGTAAAGAACTCCAAAAATGCAGACAAATAGTACAATAACGGTTTTTTTTGTACCACACAATAAATTTATTCATGGATACACTCACAATTTAAAAGAATTAAAAATGCATATCACTATATCAATATGGTATCCAGGGGAAGCCAGAGTTCCGTGGTAGAGTTCCACTAGGGCAGTGATGTCTAACCTTGACACACCAGCTGTTGTTGAACTACACATCCCAGCATGCCCTGCTACAGTTTTACTATTTGGCCATTCTAAAACTGATGCAAGGGATGCTGGGCTGTGTAGTTCAACAACAGTTGGAGTGACAAGGTTGGCCATCACTGCACTAGGGCATGGTGGGAGAATAAAATAGTGTGCCGAGTGCATGGACACTTAAAACAGTGTCCGTCGACTGTGTTGACATTCGGGTAAAAAAAAACACTGGAAAACCCCATGCTCACCTTTTGACTGTTGACCTAGACCATGTTGACCTAATGCTTGTGTCTACCTAATGATACGTCGACCTAGACCATTGTCGACCTTGCAGTGTCGACCTAATGACTGTCGACAAGCTTAGGGTCGACCATACAATCCATCCCCCCAGACCCCTCCCCCCCCCCCCCAAAAAAGAACATAAATGATTTCTGTAGGTAGGGTATATATCCCTAAAAGTCACTGGAGTGGGAGGCACATCACGCACCCTCCTCCTTTAAGCTCTTGGTCCAGCTACTGTCTGACAGTGCTACTTTATGGAATGCAGTATTAATATTACAGTACAGATGGTCTATAGTTCAGGATGGTCTATAGTTCAGGATGTTTCAAACCTTTAAAAATGTGGTCAGGAAAATGTTAAACATAATAAATAAATACACAAGCAAAATAGAAACAGTACTGCACTTTCTAAGCTCTCAATTCATGGTAAGGCTCCAGTCTCTTCCTCCTGGTAGCTGCTCTCTTGTCCAGTGCAATGTTTGAAGCCCAGATCCACAAATACAGTAAATGTATTAGAAGAAGCTGAGAAACTGGGCATGTGCTGCAGCTCCGCTCTGTCTCTTACACTGCATAATGTGGCGGCAGTTCTAATAATCATATTATATACCAGTGCTATTGTTGTCATCATTTAATTCACTTGCCACAAGGAGGGGTTTCCAGGCAAACCCCCTGCATTGCCTAGTGACAAAATTCTATGTTAATTGGTCCATGCCCTCTATTTAAATGTGTGTGATTCATGGCACTTTATAGATAGAAGGTGCCTAATGAAGCACATGTCCTGGCCCCGCCCCTATCATAGTCCACCTGCTTAATAATAGAAATGTAGGCAATTATGAGCTGATGCAGTACCTAGAAGCCAAGTTTTGTGTGTATGTTCACTTATTTTCTTTCCTCCTGTGTTAGATGTTTGCAATAATGTGCCTTTTCATGTTTGTAAGGAATTTTAAAGCTACAACCCATGAGTATGTTGGATCTGGACCTGCATTTCCAGGAAGTCTGTGTCCAACAATGCAAACCCTGTGCCTAGACAGGTGAACTGCAAGATATGAATTATATTTGCTGGAGAGAAACAGACCACGGATGCAGGATGGAAGTAAATAGTTGTATTGAAAGGATCAGGTACAAAGTATCAGGAACAGGTACAAAGCAGAAGTACTGCAGGCTGAAACAAAACAGCAGTACCTCTTGCAGCCCAAAAGTACTGCAGACCAGAACACCGCAGCAGCACCTCTGGAAGCCCAGATGTACTGCAGACTGGAACACCATGGTAGCACCCCCGGCCCCTCAAAGATACTGCAGACCAGAACACCTCGCCAGCACCTCTGGCAGCCCAGAAGTAC